>NC_062987.1:7995931-8603920 GCF_023078275.1 Leguminivora glycinivorella | reverse complement strand
AAGTAGTCACACTACTGTATAAAAGAAACACATAGTTAGAACCAATTAACATTCTTTATTTAACATTCATAACCTATAACTAACGGGGAGGACAACGTATTCTAAATATCGTAGTGTACATTAATTAATTATCTAATCAAATGCAACATATATAAGCAACTTGAAAGCCTGACAAACATTAACTAAACGGATGGGATATTTACTATCGAGAATTAATATACAAAGCAAAGAGACGAGAGTAGCTAATTTAAGCAATACATATGTACAGGTACCTAGTCAATACTTAATCTGATCTGATACTTGTTTGTCACTCTGCGGCTGATCGGGAAAAGAGCCTCCGTCGACTGCGCGAGGGTATTTATTAACGCCGACGTGACGTCACCGGAACGAGTCTTGATGCCGTTCTTGTCCGCCAGCGCTCGAACCGCCAGTGTTGCTGCTCGGATAAAACTCGGCGACTACATCCGGCTGTCCTGCCCACGGGATCGTCTCGACTCCCGTTATGGGCTGATGATGGGGCTGTGAACATGACAACAAAGTGTATTAATATTCATTCATGTTTTCATTAAGCAGGCAATGATGCAACAACAGTTATTTGTGTACAAAGGGGGCTTGGGCGTATATTGGCTTAACTTTGCGATTGTCACATAATCACTTCGTTGTGTATTGCCGTGGCCCCATGTAACAGTGTTCACCCTGGATATCTGTCACATGTTCTCATTCCCCTTTTACACAATGTACATGTTCGAAGCATCAGCATTAGCCCATTAAACATAAGTAGATGACGCACATTATTTCTTGGACTGAATACTTGACTGAGTATAAGTAGTATGCAATAGATTTAGTTACTGTATGTGCAAATATTATGTAATGTAATATATGAAACTAAAAATATGTAAACAGAGATAATAAAATGCGAGAAAATTACCTTGATTTATTTTTCTTTACCGACTACATCCGCCATTGCCGATTTAATCTGCTAGGCGTATCCATGGCTTCATATTTTCCACGCAAGCGATGCCGTCGTAGCGTTTGGAAGTCCTCTCGGCGCCTCTTAGATCTGTCACCTTATATCGGTCGTTACCCAAGACTGCTGTCACTTGGAAAGGCCCTTTGTACAGAGGCAGTAACTTCGTGCTGTTGCCGTCATTTGAGTGACTTGGGATTTTAATGACCACCAAGTCGTCAATCTTATATTGAGGTGCCTCTTTCCGCCTAGAGTCAAATGATGCCTTTTGTCTCTCTGCATCCTTCTTGATATTGGCATCGACCATGTGTCTCAAGGAGGTAACGTCGACCGGGTGCTCCGTGTTGTCATCGTCAGCGATTGCGTCATTGTCCATACGAATTCTATACCCAAAAAAGACTTCACTCGGTACTGCGGCTGTGGTTTTATTTATCGTGCTGTTAATACCTTGTTGAATTCTAGTGACATGTTGATCCCATTTATTATTCTCCGTATCTGCTCCCAGACTACGTAAAGCTTCTAGAATTGTCAAATTGTATCGCTCTACCTGTCCATTTGACCTAGGTACGGCGGTCGCAATAACGTGTCGTCTAATGTTCCTATCATTGCAAAACTGTGTGAAAAGTTTCGATGTGAAAGCACTTCCCGCATCGCATACTAACCGTTTAGGATTACCAAATTGTTTAAATAACTTCGTTAATTCATTGATGACTACTTGACTTTTGGTATTTTTCACCGCAGCTATAAATACGAATTTGGTAAACGCGTCGACTAGGACTAACAGATAGCAATTTTTTTGTGTCGTTTTTACAAAAGGACCGAGATGATCCATATGTAAAGTGTGAAACGGTCTCGCGTATTTCGGAATGGGATACAATTTTCCTGGTTTTTTGCCGTGAATGTTTTTATAATATATGCAGTTCAAACAGTTTTTTATATATTTTGCTACAGTTCTCTTTAAGTGAGGAAACCAATATTTTGAGCGTATCCTTTCTATTGTTTTGTCGACCGCAAAATGGCCCACATTATCGTGATTAGCATGTATCACATTCCAAATACAGCGCTTGGGTACAAGCCAACGTCTACCATACTCCGTTCGCCTATACACTTTATTTCCTAATAATTCGTAATCTTGAAATATACGTTTGTTCGCGTCGGCCTCACCTGACGACAAGATTTCACGAATACTACATATGTTGGGATCTTGCAACTGAACCGATAGCAACCAATCACCCTCTGTTAGTGATAAGACAGATTCAACATTTTCAATTTTGTCACAAATCGGATTTCTACTAAGGGCGTCCACGTGCTGCATTTGACTACCCGCTTTGTGCACTATCTCATAAGTGAACTCCTGCGCATATAATACCCATCGGCTGATTCGAGGAACGATTTCCTGCTTACTTAACGCGTGTCTGACTGCATTGCAATCTGTCGTAATTTTGAAAGACGTCCCTATTAGATAATGCCTAAACTTTTGTAAACCTGTTATTATAGCAAGAAGTTCTAACTCGAATGAGTGATAATTTTTTTCTTCGTTGCTAGTTTGACGGCTGTAAAAATGAATAGGTCTCTCGCCTTTCTCGGTTAATTGGGTCAAAATGCAACCTATCCCGTCCCTACTGGCGTCTGTGTATAGATTTATCGGCAGCTTAGGATTGAAAATATTGAGTACAGCGTTGTCGATTAGAGCCTGTTTTAATTTAGTTACTGCTTGCTCGTGCTCGTCATTCCATTGCCAGGTACTTCCTTTTTTTAGCAAACTGGTTAATGGTTTGCATAATAATGCGCAATTATGAATAAACTTGCGAAAGTAACTAATCAAACCCACGAATTGTCGCACTTGATGCACCGTTTTTGGGGTAGGATACTCTGCTACGGCTTTGAGCTTCTTGGGACTGGGACGAATCCCGTTTTCAGAGATTTCATACCCCAAAAACGTTATCTCGTTTTTAAAAAATGAGCACTTGTCTAGATTGACCGTCAAGCCATTTTTTGAAAAAATATTAAGAACTGCTTCTAAACATGCTATATTCTCTTCCAAAGTTTCGGTGGCGATCAGTAAATCGTCCATATAACAAACTACTCTTCCGAAACGTAAATTCCCCAAAACTGTATTCATTAGCCTCTGAAAGACGGACGGCCCGTTACAGACCCCAAACGGAACCCGGAGGTACTCAAAATGGCCGTCGGGGGTCACGAATCCAGTTTTGTGGATATCTTCTGCCTTAACACAAATTTGGTGATATCCACTTTTTAAGTCGAGGGATGTGTAGTATTTGCATCCTTGTAAGCGGTCAATTAGGTCGTCTATAACTGGCATTGGGTACTTTTCTTTCACGGTGATTTTATTAAGCTGTCGATAATCAACGCACAGACGCTTAGACCCTGATGCTTTGTCAACGAGAAGAGCGGGACTCGCGTACGCGGAGGAACTATGACGTATAATACCATTGTTTAATAATTCATCAGTCAATTCGCGCATCACAACTTTTTCGGACTCTGACATTCTATAAGGTCGTGAACAAACCGGTTTGCTAGACGTTAGTTCGATCTCTAATTCAACGCAAGAAGTTTTACCAAGTGTAGCCAAGTCCTGGGAAAAACATTGAGGGTATTTCTCTAAAATACTATTTAATAGAGACTTGTGTTCAGGAGAAACTTCACCGATCGTGCTAGTGTCAATTTTGTTAACTTGTAATGCTTGGACATGTTCGAAAGTTAACACGTCACCTACTCGTGCATACATTATACTTCCGTCCTCAGTAAAGTTCCGACCTATCAATATGTTACATCCTAGCAGCGAATCTACCACGTACAATGTGATGAACAGCTCAACAGAGTCAACTTTCAGAGTGGTTGCTACAGCTTCAGTTACTTGACTTACAGAATCATTTTTCCAACCTACCAAATTGATAGGACTGTTCAAACGAAATGTTGCTAATTGATTTTGTTCAACGAGATCGCGTGTTATTAAGGAGCAGTCACTGCCCATGTCAAAAAATGCCTCGCTTTTAAAGTTGTTAACGAAAACAGATTTGTAGAACTTCTGTTTTGAATTACGTTCCGTGATTAACTTAACTTCAGATTCTTTTTCGATTTTCGGCTTTGGTTTCGATTTACACGCGGCTTCTAAGTGGCCTATTTTGTTGCATAAGTTGCAACGGACATTGTCTTTGATTGTACATATATTCCTTTTGTGACCGGTTTCACCACAACGGAAGCAAGTTACGTTGGAATTACGTGCATTATTACTATTATTTACGGGGATCTCCGTTTTATTGCTACTTTCAGACCTATCATTACTAGAATTAGTCGCGTGTGTTTGTCGAACGTTCGGTTTATTGCTTACAAAGTTTCTTTGTTTGTCATTAACCGTATTCACTTTACTGTGCAAAAAGGATGCTAACTCATCGCAATACCTAAAGCTTCCTGCGTCTGCCGCGGTGGAGATGTTTGGATCACCGATTGTTCCAACTATAATCGAGATAACGTCTTTACTCCTAAACCCTAGCTGCAGTTTGTCTATCCTGCCTTTTTGTTCGAAAAAGAACTCGTATAGCGATTGATTTGGTCCCGGTTTTGCCTCAATAAGTTCTTTCATTAAAACGAACATATTCCGACTAATCTGAAAGGTATCCGATAAAGTATCACGCCATTGCTTCCACTCCCACGTGGTCCAATTAGTATCGTTTTTTTGTAAAGAATCCAACCACGTTTTGGCGGTATTCCGCAACTTTTGCAATGCCTGATACTTTATCATGTTATCGGCCCACCCAAAAGCACGAGCGTTTGCATCAACCACGTTAAGCCACATATCGATATTGTCAACAAGGGGATCGAATTCCGGAATCACTGACGACAACAAAACACTTTGACTCACGGTTTTCGACTGTTTACGTTTAGCTTTTCTTCTCCTTTTTCTTCTATGGTCATCGCTGCTTGTGGATGATGACGAAGACTGTGAGGATGAAGTCTCCGATGAGGAACTGGATGTCGTGGATGGCTCCCTTGTTCTTCGCCTCGGTCTCTTCCGCTTGCGGTCACGCGGCATGTTATGAGCGTATTTTCGAGCACTTCTGATAAAAGAAACACATAGTTAGAACCAATTAACATTCTTTATTTAACATTCATAACCTATAACTAACGGGGAGGACAACGTATTCTAAATATCGTAGTGTACATTAATTAATTATCTAATCAAATGCAACATATATAAGCAACTTGAAAGCCTGACAAACATTAACTAAACGGATGGGATATTTACTATCGAGAATTAATATACAAAGCAAAGAGACGAGAGTAGCTAATTTAAGCAATACATATGTACAGGTACCTAGTCAATACTTAATCTGATCTGATACTTGTTTGTCACTCTGCGGCTGATCGGGAAAAGAGCCTCCGTCGACTGCGCGAGGGTATTTATTAACGCCGACGTGACGTCACCGGAACGAGTCTTGATGCCGTTCTTGTCCGCCAGCGCTCGAACCGCCAGTGTTGCTGCTCGGATAAAACTCGGCGACTACATGTATATAAATTCTAAATTGAAATAGATATCATACACGAAAGAAAAAACGACAAGGCCCACTGGTGGCCGAGCCGGCCACTAGACCACCCGCCCGCCAAGTGGTGAAGACGTTAGCCGCGTAAGCTGAAGACCCGGGCTCGATTCCCGGCTCAGCCACCAGTGGGCCTTGTCGTTTTTTCTTTCTTGTATGATATCTATTTCAATTAAAAAAAAAATATTGTTGGAAAAAACGAATGATTCGACGCTTAAGGTATTTTGTAGTCCCGGCATCTTTCGCTGACGGCCGGTAGCCCGATAAAAACGGACTGCAGTTTTTATGTGAATTCCTCGCAATTATAGTCTGGTTGTAGCCCTCCAGTACTGCTCCTCTTCCTAAGGCGTAAAATACACAGAAGGGACGCACGTCTTAAGACGCGGAATGGACGCCCGCGCCGCGCCGCCCGAGTGTTATGTCCGCGCCGCGTCGCTTGAGTGTTGCGTGGCGCCTCGTCCCTTGAGGCACGTCTTACGTCTTTCCTATACAAAATGTACTGAGGAGGCGTCTTTTATGATAAATTACACTCGGGCGGCGCGGCGCGGGCACCCGTTCCGCGTCTTATTACGTCGAGCGTCCATTCTATATATTTTAGGTACCTACGCCTAAGATCGTTTTCGCACTAAGTCTGATCTTAGAACTGTTTCTATAGTTCAGAACAATGATGGAAATAAATTGGATTCGGATCAGAAGTAGTGTGAAACCGCTCTAACGTACCTACAAGCAATATTTATTCTACTGTTAATTTTTGCAAGTCCTCATCGTAATTGAAGAGTAAATGCGTTTTCATTTGATATTTGCCAGTCGCTTTTCGGTGAAGGAAAACATCATGAGGAAACCGGACTAATTCCAATAAGGCCTAGTTTACCCTTCGGATTGGAAGGCCAGATGGCAGTCGCTTTCGTAAAACTAGTGCCTACGCCAAATCTTGGGATTAGTTGTCAAAGCGGACCCTGCAGGCTCCCACGAGCTGTGGCATATGCCGGGATAACGCAAGAAGGATGATGATTGAAGAGTAAAATGCACCTTTATATCTCTTTGGTACTGATCCACCGTTTGAAATCACCCAAATACTTTACCCCCTCTAGATCCATAAATTTTAATTAAATATCTCGTTATCCGTAATATTTACACAGAGCTATCGTCCAAAGCCAGCCCATCTATGCTCACCCCAGTATCAAAATGTAATATCTTTAAACGATGCGTATTGGGTTTCAGTCGTTTTTGTCCCAAATATTCTGAAGTTGGCTTATGATATTTTAGCGTCTAAAGCGATCTAAAATTTATTAGATACATAGTCGTTTGAGCAGATACAAAAATTTGTACATGATTAATTTTAATTGTGGTAGTTACTAGGATAATATTAGATTATCTACCTAATGATAATACCTATAACAAAGTATTATACATTAGCACTCCCATTCAAGAGGAGTTATCACAATACGTATACAATACGTAATGATTTTTTCAGTACAGATGGTCGCTTTTTTACGCACTAGTTCGAGAAGTGGTTCATTATATGCCTGGTCGAAACTTCGGAGGCTCATCTGTACTGAAAAACGTCGTACGATACACGTGCGAAAAGGAAATTCGTAACTCGTGTCGATTTAAAATTTATCGAATTTATCGCCACTCGTTTCGATTTCTAAACTATCGTCAAGTCATCTAAAGCGTCAAGTAAATTGGTGGATTTGATTGAAGCAATACTGCGTCGTTAGCTTGCACCTTTAATGTTATGGCCGTAGGTGCCAACACGTTTTCAATTATTGGAATAAAATTACCAACATTAGGTCGTTTACCTTTTACAACAGTGGTCGTAGAAACAAATTGGTGCTGGTTTCTGCCTATACCTTAATGACATCGTTACTGAAACACCGTTATGCGTATTTTTCCATTAAGGTTAAAGAGCCAGGCCGATTCTGTTTGCGAAAGGCGTTGTTTGCCTCGCCCCTATTAGCTATTCATACGGTGGAAAATTATGTGGCCTCATAAAGATCTTAAGAACTTGTCATGGCGCAGAAACACGGTTAAACCGTCAATTCCGCTTTTTATAATCTCTTGAATTTCCGTGATCCAGAATTCGTGCCTCCAGGTGTTATTTCCACCAACTAAGTTTTTTTGTAAACAAGTCGGTGGCAAACAAGCATACAGTCCGCCTGTTGTAAAGCGGTCACCGTAACCTATAGACGCCTGCAACTAAAGGTGTGACATGCGCGTTGCCGGCCCATTAGAAACTTGTACACTCCTTTTTGTTGTGTTACTTTTTTTCTAAGGAGGGTTCGGGGACTTCGGGGTGCTGACGACTCAAAGAACAATAGACGGAACTAATTAGTTCCGTAGATCCTCCCGTCGCCAGCTCACCGCACCCTCGTTGAGCTCGGGCAGCCTCACTCACCTAAGTCCATAAATATATAAATTTATATCATTTATGCTGTTATATTTTTTAACCAAACATTATGGGTAACGTTTGAAGCGCCGGCAGTCGCTTAAATCCGTGTCAGGAGTGAAATGAGCTCAGGTATGTTTGCAGCTTCGTATTTCGAACGTTGTCGCATCTCTGGCACCTATCATTGTAGCTAGCTTTACTCAAGCCCTCTACGTTCGAAATGTCACCGCTTTATCCGTTCACACAGCAGGCTACGGTCACTCGCTATTACGAAACCTCACAAAACCTCTGTCGTGATTTATTACTTGTTACGCAAAAAATGAATATTGTGACTGTTCCTTTTATTCTCATTTTGTAACAGCCAAGGTACTTGGGACCAGAAAGGATCGTAGATGGGCCACTTTTGTTATTTTATAATGACTTGTTGAGCTTAACAATGCTATCTTTTGGACCATTCTTTTCAAAAGATCGTAATACATGAGCGGAAAAGACTCATCTGATAATAGATTCATGCATATTCAAAGCTACTAATTTTGAATTAAAGTGGAAAAGGGGTGGTAACTCATAATGAGAGTAATTCGCACATTTTTGTAAGTAATATCTCGAACCTTCACGGCGCCCTGACTCCGGTGAAATACGTTAAGTCAGCCACATTTGCGAAAACCCTATTTACAATTTCACCTAAAGAAATAAGGGAGCAATAAATTCGTTTGTAGTCGCGGACCGTATTAGGATCGTAATTGCAACCAACAAGGGCTTAGGGCTTTCTGAATGCCACGAAGGCCGCAAGACAAGCGGCCCGTTCCTTCTGCAATTTATTTTCTTGACAATATAAGCAGCCCTATTTTTCCAGTTAGAAATTGCGGTCACACAGTGGTCGCCCGCGATCGCTAAGTGCAGAAAAGTGTTAGGAAGCCACGGTAGTCTAGCTTATAGTTCTTTCAGTTTCGAGGCTTTAGTGCCACAGTCACAGAGCATTGTTTCTTTTGTACCCCCTTTTTTAATCCCCTAAGTGAACCACTTTTGAAGTTGAAAGTTCACGTTCCTCCATTAATTTAATGTGCTTTTCGTGTCGGAATCTGAAGGTGTTTATGGATCGAGAACACATATGGAAAAGTTTACATTAGATTAACACTCCGATTTCCAAGTGTTGGTACAGTCAGCGTTAAAAGTAACGGACTAAACAACGCTTAAAAGTATTTATTAATATCTAAACAATTTTTGAAATTTTCATGGTTCTATAATGTAGATAATTGGGATTGTATAAAATATACAAGATATCCAATCGAACGCGAATTTCGAGAATTATTCACTCGTATATTCGGTAAAGTTATTAGAGATCAGATCACAGATACATTTGGCACGTTGTTTCATCCATATTTATGCCGACTGTATATACCGATCTTAAAATTTTATATGTAGATTCACTAAATATAATAGTAAGACATATTACAAAATATGCATTGGGGTTTTAAAAC
The DNA here is from genome assembly GCF_023078275.1 of Leguminivora glycinivorella. Lineage (NCBI taxonomy): Eukaryota > Metazoa > Arthropoda > Insecta > Lepidoptera > Tortricidae > Leguminivora > Leguminivora glycinivorella. The sequence goes on along the minus strand of NC_062987.1, from coordinate 8,594,527 downwards.
TAAACCTCAACATGAATTAATAAAAACATATTTAAATACATCTATGCTTCACCTCCAGCCTCCAGCTCCCGCGAGACAAAGGCGATGTAATAACGCCATCCGAAAGAATAGGAGCAGAACAAAACCGGGTGAAGTGGCAAGCTTGAGCCATTGTTGAAGATATTGCGGGCCGGCGACACATGGAGCGCCTTTGACGGCGGACTTGGTTAAGTGAAAGAATAACAATTTTAGAGGAAGTCAAGTTGTAGTCTGTGCTACGCCCCACCTCTCTACTGACTATACAAGGTGCTCGCGAGGAACCCGTATAACTTGAACCACGCGTTTCTGAGGCCAAAAGAAAGAAAAAACCGGCCAAGTGCGAGTCGGGCTCGCGCACAAAGGGTTCCGTAGCAGCAAATATAATAAACTTATTATGTCAATTTATACACCTGCCAAAATTACAGTTAAATCAACCTATCTCAAAAACTATAAGAGATACTTTGATCAAACCAAAAATCGTTGAAAGAGTTAATTAGCATGCATCACCTCTATTTTTTTTAGAATTTTATACCCCGTAGTTATAAAAATAGAGGGGGGGACATACTTTTTACGACTTTGAGAGCTGATATCTCAAAAACCGTTCACTTTAAGAAAAATGTTTTTTAGAAAACTTTATATCATTTTAAAAGACCTTTCCATTGATACCCCACACGGGTATGTACATCGAAAAAAAAATTTTCATCCCTCAGTTACATGTATGGGGGGCCCCACCCCCAATTCTTTTTTTTACTATTTAGTGTCATAATTTTGTAGCGGTTCATACAACACATATTCCCATCAAATTTCATCACTGTAGTACTTATAGTTTCCGAGTAAATCGGCTGTGACAGACGGACAGACGGACAGACGGACAGACGGACAGACGGACATGACGAAACTATAAGGGTTCCGTTTTTGCCATTTTGGCTACGGAACCCTAAAAATGTTATATGAATTTTAAAATTTTACGCGAAAAAATTTTTTTTTTTGTTTTTTTTTTTTTACTGTTTTGGACGTATTTTCACATAAAAAGTATTTTTTATCCATAAAGTTGGCAATTAAAATGAGTTCCTTAATTTATTTTTCTAAAAACCAATTTTTTTGGAAGTTTTTCTTGTCACATTTTGACATCTATCAATGACTACTTTGAGACTATGCTCCACAATTACGCATCAGCGCCGTTAAGAAGACCTTTTCTACTGAGTAACAATACGGAAATGATTTTTTTAATTGGCAATAACTCTGAAACTAGACGAAATCTAGAAAAGTTTATATGACATTTTAGTCTTAAAATGTGACCAAGAATATGCCGTTAAAGTTATATGGGTTCCTCGCGAGCACCTTGTATAAGCACGTAACATGTATTAATTTAGCCTGTGATGTAGTTTCATCAAACGTCCCACATTTCAAAGCAACGACAAGACGAAAATATGAGAAGCTAGCTTGCGCGCGGCTTCGCTCGCGTTGAATTTGAAAATTGCGGAATGCTCCATATAAACTTCAACCCCCTATTTTAGGTAAGTGGGGTTAATCATTTATCAATAATAAAAAATACAGGTCAAACATATAAGTGATTGCCTATATCTAATAGAAAAATATAGAACGAAGTTAAAAAAATAATTAACACTTGCAAGGTGCAGTGGGTTCCAGGTTAAAGAGACATAAAGTAGCCAAGTCACTCTCCATCCCTTCAACTAGGTATCTCCACTTGAAAAATCACGTCAATTTGTCGCTCCGTTTTACCGGGAACGACGAACAAACAAACAGACACACACACTTTCCCATTTATAATATTAAAATAATTAGTATGGATACAGCTCGCATTCGTAGTTTGGGTATAGCAAGTGTAAAATAGCATCTTCCAGCACTTGAACAGCTAAAATAGACGTACAGACGGATATTGTAAAGGAAAGGAGTCTCTGAAAGGCGTACTCACTTTTTATTGTTTAGGTATTTACACGCAAAATAGGCACAATAGTTGTCGACTTGCGGAAAATGCCCAATAAAACTAAGTATTATACTAAAAGTTTCAGTTTAAAAAGGTTTAGCAGCTGGTTAGTAGTATTAGGTTCTGGTAGACAAGAAAACTGGCTTAAACCGTTGAAAGTTTTGTATTTTTACTACACAGAATCCTTTATATAAATAGTTTCACAATGTCACACAAACATACATCAAAATATGTTATATATATATAATTTTAATTTATCAGTAAAAAATGTTTTTAAGCTTTTCACGGTTCAGCTCCGCTATCAAACAGAACGCAACCTCGCATGTCCGCTTACCGTTGCAGAGGACATTTCAGCAACAACAAAATATAAAACATATTTCATAAAGCTGTATCATGAAAATTAACCTAATTTATTCAACTTTAAACTTGTCTACTGTCCTTGTAGTTGGAAATGTTGTTTTTTGACCAAGTTCACAGCTTCAGTTGAAAGAATAAATAAATATTATAAGGTCATTTTTACACAGATTGACTGAGTCCCACGGTAAGCTCAAGAAGGCTCGTGTTGTAAGAACTTAGTCAACAATATATATATATAATATACAAATACTTATAAACATAGAAAACATCCATGACTCAAGAACTAATATCTATGATCATCACACAAATAAATGCCCTTACCGGATTCGAACCCGACCCCGGCTTAGCAGGCAGGGTCACTACCAACTACGCCAGACCGGTCACCAATGGTCGAACACATTTTCATTTCATGTAGGTACTAAATTCACTAGCATGCTTTCTGTTCTAGAAATACGGGCTTAACACGTTCACTGTCCAGTGGGTCAAGGGAAGTTTTACTATAAAGCCTTAGGGTTTACTATTCAGGGCGGGACAGTGTATGTGCCAATACATAATACTACCTAATACATGACACGCCTAATTAGGTGAAACGACCAAAAATCGTCTTTCGAAGTAGTGCTTCATAGCTTGTATCATCAAATTAGGAATGTCACTGAATAAGGCGATTACCCTAGAGCGCGAAAACGGAATTCGTAACTCGTGTCGATTACCTAATTATCGAACCTCGTTTCTAATTTTAAGTTTTCCGTATTTGTGCCCAAATGTACTTATTACCGCACTAAAATAACTTCAGAATAAATCTTATTGTAAACAGAAACATGCCATGCCTTGCAGATTTCGTTTTTTTTCATCTGTATTCTGACTCTTTTGCTACGCTGTGTTCGTAGCGCTTCGTAGCATCTAAATTAAACACCTATGTGTCTGATTATAAAACAGTATAGTAAATATGCATGGAAAATTGTAACAGCTGCGTAGTTTAGGTTAGGTTAGGATTATTGATAGTGTAATAGTGTGCATTTTAATAAAAATATGATTCTAATATTAACGTTCATCCTTTAAAAGTAAGATTACCATAGACAAACAAAGTAATGGTCAAGATACGAGTAGCTTAAGAGCGTTTTCAGATTACCCGATCCGATATCGGATGTATAGATGTAAGACCGATATCCTATATATTAAAGCCTCCTTTGACATTTGCTATTGAGATCTTTCCTACACCCGATATCGGAAGATACACCCAGCGTAAAGACGGCTATTTTATCCATTAGGCAGCGTTCCCACTTAAGCGTCGCGTGTCTCGGGGCGCGCAACGGACGTCTCCGCCACGCCGCCTGAATGTAATTCAAAAAACGTCTCTTCAGTACATTTTGTATAGGAAGGACGTAAGACACGCCCCCAGGCGGCGCGGCGCGCGCCACGCTTTTTGAATTACATTCAGGCGGCGTGGCGCGGACGTCCGTTCCGCACCTCAGAACATGCGTCTCTTAAGTGTGGCCGGTCCCTTACACTTTTCGAGTCTTGAGCTATCTTTAGGGTTTGCAATATCCGTCGATTTTTCAGATCCGGATATTTCGGATCTTAAAATTTTACGGATCCGGATATCCGGATATTTCGGATAAAACGGATCCGTGTTGAAAAGGTCACTTTTTATAGGAGTTTCGTCAAATCAAAGCTGCTGTTACTGAAATAAAATAATTTAAGCTCACAAAACCATATCAATATAGTGTATTGTTATGTCATTAATGTTTTTAGACAAACTTTCAAGTAAACATTTTTAACACATAGGTAATTAATGTCACTCCCATTCTACAGCATATAACATTAAACAGTAGTCCAATAATTTTGTTTGGAGTATATCTGTTAAATACCTTGGTTCTGCTTCCTGGACAACAAATCAAAGTGGACTACTCACGTGAACTCCCTACGCGCAAAAGGTTTACAAGCTTTGGGCGCGCTATCGCCAATAATGAATCGAACAAATGAGGAGTGTCTTTTCAAAAGGGCTTATTTCCACTTTGAACTTTTTTTGGGAAATCGAGAAAAACATAATTCCACGGTATTGATTTTGAAATTAATATTTAATTTGCAAAATTGTAATATTGTAAGTTGACGTTAATGCTATGATTACATCAAACGTAACATGTGTACCTAAATCAATATTTAATTACCATATGTTTTTGAGCATTAAGCACTTTTGATGCGAACTTTTGGGAATTAAGCCCTTTTGTTGTGGCCTTGTAGCGTAAATGTTATTATTTTATAAACTTTTTTAACAAAAAATAAAACCGCCTTCAAAGATAAGCGCGTTACAAAACACGGAGAAACTAAAAAGCAAAAAATAATAAACCTTTGAATTCAGATTTCTTATCGTATTGCAATAATCTAAACATCCAAATTATAAACAAATCAATTATTTTTGCAGTCGGTACCAGACCTGTTCGTCGCCTTGCTATTGCCTGTTTGCCCCACCCAACTCATACGCAGGCTGGCACCGACTCCAAAAATAATTGATTTGTTTTTAATTTGGATGTTTAGATTATTGCAATACGATAAGAAATCTGAATTCAAAGGTTTATTATTTTTTGCTTTTTAGTTTCTCCGTGTTTTGTAACGCGCTTATTTTTGAAGGCGGTTTTATTTTTTGTTAAAAAAGTTTATTTATTTGTTGATTTTTAGTGGTTCCTATTGATATTATATGTATCAGTCCGAATACATGTACACTAGTGAAAGAATTATCCTTTAACTCCTAACCATTGAGGAGTTGACCTTCCATCATCAGCTCAGCCACATAAAATTATTACCATCAGGCGTAAATACTGGTTTACCTTTGAAAAATACACTGAAAACAATACATGTGCCTATAACATTTGAAGAGTTCCCTCGATTTCTCCAGGATCCCATCATCAGACCCTGACTTGGTGCCAATGGGACCATCTCGGGGTTATACCCGTTCGATCAAAAAAAAAATTTTGAAAATCGGTCCACAATTCTCGGAGATATCGAGGAACATACATACAAAAAAAAAAAAAAAAAAAAAAAAAAAAAAAACATTCAGTCGAATTGAGAACCTCCTCCTTTTTTGAAGTCGGTTAAAAAAAGTTTTATTTTATTTTTAGATTTTGTATTAAGTTAGTTGATATCAATGTTGTTGTACTACATACATTGGTTTATCCACATAAATAATCATTACACATTCTTAAAAATTTGTTCTAAACTTTGATGTTACTCTTTTTTTTAAAGGCGAGGCTTTTTGAGCTATAATCTCAAAACAACACGTAATTTTCTATACTAAGAAAAACTGCAATCATAGTTTAAAAAAAAGATAAAATGGAAATAAGCCCTTTTGAAAAGACACTCCTCAAATGTCCTAAGTCCACGCACAAAACTGTTACCTACCACCTTGGTGGCATAGCTTGGTTGGTATACCACCTTGGTGTGCCTTCAATCTCATTAAATTAAAAAAATAAAGCCTCTAGGCTTTGGTATGTAATTAATTACTTCCATGATCCCATTCCCATCCAAGTTAGATGATTTTTCTACCTTTAATTTATCAGTTTTTGCTTTACAAAATACTTAATTTATCGTTATTCCTGTCGGGATGCAGCCAGTTAGTAACGACAACAGTTTTAAAAACGATGGTTTACACTTCATTTTGTTTCGTTAAGAAACATTAATACATATTAGTTTTATGGATTCATCGCATGGCCTAATGTACCTAACCTAACCTAGCTTGATATTCTGTAGTATTTGAATGAAATAAATGTGAATAAACATTATAAGCGACAAAATACACGAAATAATTCATAAAATTCATTTGAAAATTGTTTCTGGTATGGATCGATGACCATATTTAACGGATCCGTATTATCCGTTTTATCCGGATCTTAAGAAACCTCGGATCCGGATCTCAAATTTAACGGATATCCGGATAATTCGGATATCCGGATCTCAAACCCTAGCTATCTTGCCTCTTACCCATTTAGTGGCTACGGCAGTCTCTGTTAAACTTCATTTACAATACATAATTATATTTATTACCCAACTAATACCCGTAAAGCCAACCCGAACGGATTCTATTACCGCGTTAACAGCTGGAAAGTAATTTTCATAGATCTCAGCGTTATAAATATTAACTGGTCCTGAGTTAGTGCTGTTTATGACTACTGTTCTATTATGAACGACGCTATTACTGCTTAAGTTAGGAGAATGGGGTGGTTTGTTCAAGTATTTACGGCCCGATTCTAACTTTAAGATAATGCGATATGGATAGGATATATTGAAGAAACGTCATGTATGACACTGATATAGGTGCATCTTATATTTGAATTTGAACAGTTTCTAATATGTCACGTTCTCAACTATTATGCTTTGTTGAGATACAATTTCCAGACTTATATTGACCGGGATATAGACCGTGATTACCTTTTTAGATTTTTGTCGAGCTCCCGATTTTTCTACGCATGCATCTTCTTTAGTTTTCCATGATCATGATGCATGCAACTGCGTCGAAATATCGGGAGGATAAAAATCAAAAAGGTAATCACGGTCCATATCCCGGTCAATATAATCGGCAACCCATACTCAGGCGACGCGTGTCTTAATACGCGGAACGGACGTCAGCGCCACGCCGCCCGGATTTAATTTAAAAAACGTCTCCTCAGTACATTTTGTATAGGAAGGACGTTAGACGCGCCCCAGGTGACGCGTCGCTGGGGGCGCGTCGCTTGAGACGTGTGTGCTTCTGTCAAAATCTTTATTTAGGGTATACATAATTTACATACCTAATACCTAGTTACGCGCATACCAGTCAGTAATCCAACGTCCCTGTGGATATCATAAATAAAATAAAAACTAAATGAATTGCTTTATTATTGGTTTAAGTGACGCTAAAACACTTACAAGTTGCGTGAAAATAGTCATAGAAAATGTGTAATTGTAGTCAAGTCAACGTAAAGACGCCTAAGGTTATTGACCCTTTCACCGTGGTCTAAGGCACAGTATAATAAAGAGTACTATCGCACAGTGTGGCCACTTCCGCTCCCTGCTGAAAGTATCTGACTCATACAAGCATGGTACGCGTTCATCTACACGAGTTTCGAATGTGTGCTAGGAACGCGCCTCTTTCATATATTTGATAGCCAGTGTCTGAGGTGTGCCTAAGGCTTACAAAGTCTCTAAATTAAATATCAATGTAAATAGGTATAAGGTACAGCGGGGCAAATCTCGACTGGGGGACAAATGTAACTGGTCCATTTTTTCCATGTTTTACAATGTTTGCATTATTAAATGGAGTGTCCACCGGTTATATATGGTAGGCGTGTTCAGTGGATAACATATAGAACTCAACATCATAGTGTAATAATGGAAAAAATGGATCAGTTAAAATTGCCCCCCCAGTCGAGATTTGCCCCGCTGTACCTTATACATATCAGTAGTTCAAAAAGAAATCGGTCAATTTAAGGGTACTACTCTTGGCCATTTTAAAAAGCGGTCAAAAATATGATTAATGTATGTATAGCGTTCATATTTTCTAGTTACATGACCCACTAAACATTCGCTCGCGCTCGCGACGCATAGTTTTTTTTTTTTTTTTTTTAATTATAAATGGGCTTACTCTTGACCACAGACTAGCCAAAGGCAAAGACGTGGCCTACGATGGAGTGAGCTCGCCCAGAAGATGCCTGTTCACTCTTGATTTGAAGGTTGCCGGGTTATATGAGCTCGGAAATATAGCCGCCGGCAAGGAATTCCACTCCTTGGCAGTGCGCATAAGAAAAGAAGAAGCAAAGCGCTTCGTGCGGATTCGTGGAATATCCACCAAGTAAGGAAAAAAAAAGTAAAAAGAAAGAAAAAAAGAAAAGTAAAAAAGTAGAAGAAAGGAAGTTTGTAAAATTTTGCTGCGTCTATAGAATATATAAGTCTATGGTTTAATGTAACAAGATTGACTGTGAGAGGGAGTGCGAGACGGTCAACATAATGGGCCCAGACGGCAGGCTTTCTGCTCCCTAATATTGTCAATACTGATTTCGTACTGGACATACGACGATTATAGGATATTAACAGTCTTGGGCTCAGTGAAAGGTTGTTATTTGTAAATCATGTTGGTTATCACATATTTTTTTTGTGTTTTATGTATCTTCATATCTTGTTGTAACATTTTATAACTTAGACTCATACTAGAAATAAAATATTTGGCTTTTCCTCAAGCGATTTCCACAATGAGGAGGCACACTGACATTTTATCTCGCCAGGCGGCATATGGAAGAAAGAGAAAAAAATATCATCTTCTCGGCTCTCAGGTATGAAATTCTTTATCTGTGCAATGGACTAATAAGGTGGCGCCATCTGTCATAACCTTTGAGTGTGCCTCCTCATATTAGTTTCCGACTATTTTTCGCAAAAAATACACAATTTTTTTTAATGTATTTTTTAACTAGGTTTTCCCGAAGGAACGGAATGGAATTCTACAATTAACAAAAAATAAAACCGCCTTCAAAAAAAGCGTGTTACAAAACACGGAGAAACTAAAAAGTCAAAAATAATAAACCTTCGAATTCAGATTTCTTATCGGATTGCAATAATCTAAACATCCAAATTATAAACAAATCAATTATTTTTGTAGTCGGTACCAGACCTGTTCGTCGCCTTGCTATTTCCTATTTGCCCCACCCAACCATACGCAGGCTGGCCCCGACTCCAAAAATAATTGATTTGTTTATAATTTGGATGTTTAGATTATTGCAATCCGATAAGAAATCTGAATTCGAAGGTTTATTATTTTTGACTTTTTAGTTTCTCCGTGTTTTGTAACACGCTTTTTTTGAAGGCGGTTTTATTTTTTGTTAAAAAGTTAATTTATTTGTTGATTTTTAGTGGTTCCTAGTGATATTATATGTATCGGTCCGAATATATGTCCAGTAGTGAAAGAATTATCCTTTAACTCCTAACCGTTGAGGAGTTGACCTTCCATCATCAGCTCAGCCACATAAAATTATTACCATCAGGCGTAAATACTGGTGTACCTTTGAAAAATACACTAAGAACATTACATGTGCCTATAACATTTGAAGAGTTCCCTCGATTTCTCCAAGATCCCATCATCAGACCCCGACTTGGTGCCAATGGGACCATCTCGGGGTTATACCCGTTCGATCAAAAAAAAAATTTGAAAATCGGTCCACGATCCTCGGAGATATCGAGTAACATACATACAAAAAAAAAAAAAAAAAAAATAAAAAAAAAAACATTCAGTCGAATTGAGAACCTCCTCCTTTTTTGAAGTCGGTTAAAAATGGATTTAATACTACATAGGTGACTGATTACGATTAGCCCTCTGCTTGTTTGCCACCTTGTAGTATAAAATAAAAGTATATCCTCGGTTCCGAGTACGCACATCCATCTCGCCCAAGAAAATTACAGAGAAGAATACTAACTCGCAGCACCTGATGTTATTTTATTACTTACGCTACGCTACTACGCTTCTAGGACTAGTTATGTTCGTAAAATTGCATAACTTCGTAAAAAATAACCTAACCACAAAATTAAAATTTTGAAAAAAAAAACCCCGACCGCGACATAGTGGACCGATTTTCATGAAACATGGCTAAGAACACTGGAGACTATGCAGCTTTCAAACAAAAACAATCTAAATCGGTTCATCCGTTCAGGAGCTACGATACCACAGACAGCACACAGACAGACATGTCAAATTTATAACACCCCGTCGTTTTTGCGTCGAGGGTTAAAAACAAATAAAGTCTAAGAAAAAAAAACGTAGCTCGGAACCATAAAGAAAAAGTTTGCTCGTTTAGATGACGCCACACTTTTGGTTGATGCTCGGTTTGGTTGATGCCTCAGAATAATTAGAGGCTATGGCATTTGTTCTTTTAAAAATAACTTGTATTTTGAATATAGCTTTTTCAACAATTTTTAAAAATATAATATACATTGAAGCTAATATTTATTTTGGAAAAATTTAAAATTTAAAAACTTCATAATTTTTAAAAGTGAACAAATGTTGATCTCAGCTTAAATTTTTCGCCTTTGAAGCCCCACCCTGTATATTCAACAATTTTAAAATATAATATACGCAGGTTATGTGTCAAATTTTCAAAACTGAAGTTTTTAATGTTTTAAGCTTTTTACAAAATTGTTGCTGCTTGATTACAAAATTAACTTTGTGAAAAAGCCTCTATATCCTCTTTGGTTTAACTTATATTCATTTTTAACTCCTGACTCAAAAACGAACGGGGTGTTATAATTTTGTCACATATGTCTGTCTGTCTGTGGCATCGTAGCTGCCGAACGGATGGAATTAGATATGGTTTTTTTTTGTTTGAAAGCTGAATCTTCTCTTGTTTCTCAAAATGAAGCTCGTACGTAATCCGAGCAACAGGAAGCCATCACGATCTATCATGTCACGTGATTTACTTGCGGGCGCAATGCGCGTAAATAATAAACGTGATCAGAATTATAAGGAAGCCCCAGTTTTTGTAGGTTTCTACAGAAAATAAGAAATAAAAAGAGTACATAAGTGTTTATCTAAATATAATAAGAAGCTGATGACTGACTGACATATCAACGCACAGCCGAAACCGCTGGTCCTAGGGACCGGCCACATCTAAGAGACGCGTGTCTCGGGGCGCGCAACGGACGTCCGCGCCACGTCACCTGAATGTAATTCAAAAAACGTCTCCTCAGTACATTTTGTATAGGAAGGACGTAAGACGCGCCGCCAAGCGCCAAGCGCGCCCCGAGACACGCGACGCTTAAGTGGGAACGCTGGCTAAGTGGGGCGCGATGCCGGCGGGACGCAGTCTGTTTGACGTCGCTAACCTGGTAGGCACATGCTACGGTCGCGCCGCGGTACCGCGGCGCTGCGTCGCGCCCGGTGTTTGGCCAAGCCTTAATACATATACGGTCTAACAAAATTTTTCACCCGACTACTTTTGGCAGGCACGTTTATCGCGCGACCATGATTGCCTGCCAGGTCAAGGCAGTGGTAAAGGGGTCGATTACGGACACGGTTATGGCATGCGATAAACTACCCTTTCCTATTATATTTTCATATAACAAAAGTTTATATATTGTGAGCACTTTCGCTGGCATTCCTAATGTGGTTATCGATTTTTACGAGGGCACTCCCCCTGTATTAGGTTGATATATTTATTGTGGTAAGTAATGGACTAGGTGATGAAGAGTTGATGGAATAATGGCTAAATTGAATTAATTCTGGGAATCCAATCTACATATCCTTGTACCTGTATTCTAGAAAAAAAAAATGCCAGTAATGTGTTTTGAGGTAACGTTGACAACGGGTTAATGAAAAACATCGAACTTACAAGTTACCTACCGAAATATCAAAATTGAGTCTACTTTGAAACATATAAAGAGAATTTGGGAAATTTACTCTTTATGCCCAATAAACTGGTTTATGATGTATGTGTATACAATGCAAACATTAATTTTAGGAAATAAATATTTAAAAAAATTAAACGAAAAGTGTGTATGCTAAGGAAACAACTAGACATTGATTTTGAAACAGCCCGGGCATTCTGACTCTTCTAAGGGACCGTCCCTACTCAAGAGACGCATGTCCTGAGGCGCGGAACGGACGTCCGCGCCACGCCTCCAGTATGTAGTTTAAAAAACGTCTCCTCAGTACATTTTGTATAGGAAAGACGTAAGACGCGCCCCCAGGCGACGCGTCGATTGGCGTCTCTTGCGCGTCCCTTGCGCGTGCTTCCTATACAAAATGTACTGAGGAGCCGTTTTTTAAATTACATTCAGGCGGAAAAAGCCACTCCAAGACGATATTCCTATTGTACATACATATAGAAGTGTACTAACCATGTCATCGAACCGTCGCACTGACCGAACCTTGCTGATTAGAGCACCGGACACATCCATTATATCCCAGTCGACGTCACTATTTCACAATCCCCTTCCCGGCTGATCGTGACGTCACCACCCAGCTGACTTCCTGCATGTGACGTCAGAGCCCGTAGCGTTCCATTCAGGCACGTATCCAATCTACGATCAGATTTGTGAGATGTCTGTTTTGTAATGGAGTTTTATATGACGGGCATAATTATTTTCATACTGCTTATGGCTTCTAATTAGAGGTGAATTGTTTTATAACACGTAATGATTTGTGTAAACGTAAATAGTAAGTTGTTTAAAACTAACGTTTTTTGCAGCAGCACCGTCTTCAAATAAAACCGTCACTCTTGAAACTGACAGAACCGATCCATATCGCATCTGAGATATTTTTCAATGAACGACTTCAGTTTGAATCGTGTCAAATTCCTCCTTGAATGGTGGCACCGTTAGATACCTAATTCGAAAGTCAATTTGTGTACAACTATACTACCAAAGTCGAATAATAACATCTTATGTTTGGGCCAAGTAATCACCTATATAATAAACCTCTATTAATTATGTAGGTACTAATATGTATAATTCATATTTCTGTTAACTTTTTGTACGCCACAAAAAGCCAGTTTTTAATAAAATACAGTGAAACCTGGTTAAGTGGGACCTGGATAAGTGAGAAACTGAGACTATATTTAAAATGTATATTCACTTAATTGTTTGTTAAGAATTTTATAGAAATTTACCTCTGTATCTGAGATACAGTCAATCTATGACCTCTGTAACTTGGACTTTATCGAAAATCTATTTCCATATTTTTAATAATTCTTAGCCTTAGTGTTTAGGTGAGTTTAAGGGTTTTCTTGGTTATTTTAAGTAATTAAAACTAAAATTTCGATTTGTAACATAAAAATATAACTTTCATAATATAAAATTTCTATGACACAATGACATTAAAGTCTTATATATTATTTAAAGACAAGGCTTATTTACCTTTTTGTTTAGCATGCAACTAATAATAACTATATAAAAACACCTTATCACCTCTATAACTGACACATCCCCCTATTTTGGCCTCTATTAGTGATACCCTCTGTAAGTGAGACAAACTTTGTATTATACCCATCTAACTGAGACCCTGAATAAGTGGAATACCTCTTTAAGTGAGATAAATTTTGTCGTCCCTTGAAGTCTCACTTATCCAGGTTTCACTGTAGTCAATGTACATGCACTTAAAAATTAACAAACATGGAATAACTTACCAAACACCGAACATATTACTCGCTGTTCCAGTAATTACAGAATGTTTACTACACAAGCGTTTTTGTCTACATACTTTGAGAGACGGGAAAATTAATTGATAAAGTTCGCCCCCGCCTTTACGCGACACCCTGTGATAAATATTCATTAGTATGTAAATGCCTACTCGAATTATAAACATTCCACACTTTTTTTCGCCAAGGAATTCCGGAGAACCTCATCCCTCTGCGGAATAAAGTAATTCGTTTAATCTTTTTATAAAGGAATTGGCATTTTTCGATATTGCCAGGGGCGGCTCACTTCGCGATTCTATCGCCGCGCTACAAGTACATGCCCGGGGCCGCGAGTTCGTGGCCCATTCAGTGGTGACGACCTTCGTGCGGCGCAATAATATTCAATGTCGGCTGCTCGCGCTCGGTCCGTTTGTTTCTGTAGGTAAGAATTTAGAATGGCGGCATTTTGTGAATATCAAAGGAGTGAGCCTTCTGTACTTGTACTATTATATATTCTGTGATATTGCCTTGATTGCTAATGGTTGTATCTTTTGAAGAATAAAATTTTAAAACAAATTTTCTAATAAGTTATATCCACAGGGCAAACTTCGTCATAGTATATCAAGTGAGTCATTAAAATCAAACATATAATATACCATACCGCTCTGTCAGTGTCAAAACTGTCAAAAGTGATGAATAAATAAAAACGTCTTATTTGACGTAATTCACAGACAAAATCGCATAGTCAATGTGTTAAAGTTAGATCTAAAATAAAACATTGGATTTTATGAAAAACATATTCATTTTAATTCATCAATTCAGATATTCTTGGCTAATCTCGTGAAATGGTAGCTGTCGAAATGAATAGAATTCCCTAAACGTACGGATCTTTCTAGTGATAAAAGTAACACCGCGAAATCAGTAAAAGCAAAATGTTGAATTACAGGAAGGGATTCCTTTTTTCACTTTTACCGACCATTCAATAGCAAGAATACAGCTGAATTTACCGCGATCAGGGAGTTATTTATTACCCTTACTTTGGACATAAGGAAATTGCTAGACCAAAGTGTCACAGACAAGAAATTTCGTGATTTTGTGCCTAAGTAGTATACTTCGCTGTTAACTTGTTAAGTAAGTAATAGAAATAATTTATTTACGCCTTTTTTGTAGAATATTGTGAAGATCAATAGTAGAAGGTATTTGACAAAGAGAGATGACTACCTTTATAGAACCTTTTACAACTAAATTATATTGCTTGAAAACTTCTCAAGAACTTAATTGACACAAAGACGGTAAACCAATCTAAAATTGGAGATTTTAGCCAACTACAGAAAAGGTTGGAAAAATTATTTTATTCTTAGCCTAGTCAAATATGTCTGCAGAAAATAATCGACTATAATTAACAACCTACTTCTTTTCAAAGGTCGAGTTCATAACTTATATGTCTTTGCCTTCACACACGCAATTACCCCTTATTATGTATCTAAAGTGTACTTCCACAAGATTGCAACATTTGCAACTAATAAATAAATGCATGAGCCCAATGGAGCGTGTCATACATACGCTACAAACTTGCTATCGAATCTTGAACCTTGGGTTAGTAGTTAAAAGGCAAAGGATGTGAAGAAAAGATACAGCTGATAGTAGACTAGTATGTTCTTCACGTTTCGCTTTACTTAGAAGAAGAATAGCTTAAGAATGTGCTGTATTAAGAAATAACAACGTTCTGGATTCAGATGATATTGATAAGGGACTATCCACACACAAGCGACGCACGTCGTAAGACGCAGAACGGACGCCAGCGCCGCGCCGTCCGAGTGCAATTTAAAAAACGTCTCTTCACCTTCAGTACATTTTTTATAGGGAGGCCGTAAGACGGGCCCCAAGCGACGCAGCGCGCTCCTCAAGCTGAGAAACGTTTTTTAAAATTACACTCGGGCGGCGCGGCGCTGGCGTCAGTTCCGCGTCTTACGACGTGCGTCGCCTGAGTGTGAGTTGCCGCTAAGACAAAACCCTCCTTGTTTTTAATGATTCATTCTTATCCATATTAGGTTCGGTTAAATCGGGTAAAAAGTTATGTTAATCGATACTTTATGATGGGAGATGTGGGATTAACATGTGTACAGTGGTTAAGTAATCGTTGTTGGTTAATTATTCCATGTTTGTAAATTAACAATATGAAAATATTCATGACCTTATGCCTCAATGCGTAAATATTGGCGGATAATAATTGTGGTTTCGAAATGAACTCTGATTTAATTCAACATTTTTAAGCTACAGTATTAATTATAAAACTCTCGTGAGGTTCAAACATAATGAAAACAATTTAAGCGGGTAGTAACCCGTGGGTGACTCACCCAAAATTTTATCGATTAACATATTATTGTACTACGTTTATTTGAAAACAAAATCGCTATGTGTACATTTTACACATGACGATTTACACTATGTATCCAAATTCTGGAAAATTAATGATATTGTAAAATTTTAGGGGAAAACAGTTTACTTTCTTTTTTAGTATTACGTAAAACATATTGATGTATTATAAAAAAATATAACTTCAAGAAATATATTACAAATAAGAAAATAAACGGTTTCTTCGTCTCCTGAAAAGTAGCTTTAAATACATAGGGGTTTTTTCATTCGCACCAACGAATTATTGTTAATTCGATTTGTTTTTGTTTGAGTAACCTGCTTAAAATATTTTTAATATCTGTAAAACATGAAAAAGGAATGTAATAAACAAATATTTTATTTTCATAAGAGTTTTAAGTTACGCGATTCGTCGCTCCGTTTTGCCGTGAAAGACGGACAAACAAACAGACACACACACTTTCCCATTTATAATATTAGTATGGATATTATGGTTCGCCCGGTGGTGGTCAGATTTGCTCGGCCACACACGTTTTGAGAGCGTAGTGTCAGCGGTGCGCCGAACGGACGCCGGCGGGAACTAACGAGCGCGGATTGCGAGCTTAACGCCAGCGTTGGTCCGGCGCAACGCTATATAGCGTTACGCTCTGCTACCGCTCCGCCTACGCTATCAAAACGCTCATGTGTGGCCGAGCTTTAAATCTCAATCGAACTACAACGATATCGGAACATAATTTCAGTCGATTAGTAAAATACTTAAGTACCTACGTATAACTGTACCGTATTATTTCCTTTCCAAATTACTAGAATGCATTTTCAGTGCGCAGTGTGACTTTGTCTTGGTATTGAAGAGATCTTCCAGCTGTATAAAGAAGACAGTGGAGACGAGTTTCACCCAGCATCAGTAATTAATTCTGAGAGCCACCCTTTGACAACGCGGTTAGGGTTGCCACAACGCTGAATCGTATTTTTTAAATAATGTATAGGAGGAGGCAGATAAGCAAACTTATGGCGTGACGGCTACGCTCCTGGATATTTTCAACACCGTTGTGGGTACTATGAGTTCAGAATACGTTATTGGTAAGCGAGACGGAAAATGAGTAGAAAAAAGTGATGAGCTTACTTACTAGAAACAAAAACTACATATATTTTACGTGATATTTTTTCTATCGCATAATTCACAAACATTGTATCCTACACGCTACACAGAGGGTTTGCATGTATGTGTAGATACCTGTCTATTTTTGGATTCTGTAATTTTATTTTTATAATCTAGTTGTAAATATGGATATTTACAATAAGGCTGAAACTACACTACCTACCCCTCTCCCAACTGTGGGGGACTGAAATCTTCTCGAGGCTGAGGCGTAGGGTTAGAGCCGGCGTAGCTTTATTTGACGTTCATATGCGCATTGTAATATGCCTACTTGTAAAATAAATATTTAATTTTCATTTTACAACGGCTTAATAGATATTTGCTACTGTTTGTAGAGGACTTGTTGGAGTCTTATTGTAAAAATGTGGAATGACCATTCTGAAATGAATGAAAGTTGGAGGAGGGGTGGGGAAAATTAATTGCATGTAAAAAATATGATATATTATGGTATAACGGGTTAACAGTGTTACCTGTTAGCACTCACTAACTGGCACGTCAATCACGTCATCTATTCGCGGATTAGCAATGTTCTAGGTTTTGATTATAAAAATCTATTATCTGAAATTAGTTTAATTAAATGAACCGTCGGCAAATAAAAAAATCCTCATCGCAACTGTATGGGTAAAACTGTATATAAATTTAAAAAAATAATAATTATACTTTGTGATAAAATAGTAAATTATAATTGGTAACCCTAGCAGAGTAGAAGCCGTGTGAAGGCGCCGTACAAAAACGTATTATGACGCTTGAAAAATCTCC
Source organism: Leguminivora glycinivorella (assembly GCF_023078275.1). Taxonomy (NCBI): domain Eukaryota; kingdom Metazoa; phylum Arthropoda; class Insecta; order Lepidoptera; family Tortricidae; genus Leguminivora; species Leguminivora glycinivorella. The sequence continues at coordinate 8,576,790 of NC_062987.1, read as the reverse complement.
GACAGTGCAGTAGTGCGGATGTCATTTGTGCTCATTTGCTTTCGTTATTCGGAATATAGAACTCTTCACGGTACTGATGTTCAATAGCTTCTCACACGGTAGATAGTGTATAAACAGGTTCATCCATGTGTATAGCTGTATCTCTCTTTATGTCGTTACTAAAGCCTCCGCCACACATAAAGCGTTTTGATAGCGTAGCGTTAGCGGAGCGCAATGACAGCGGTGCGCCGGACGAACACTGGCGTTTCGCTCGCAATCCGCGCGCATTCCGCTCTCGTTAGGCAGCGTCCCCACTTAGGCGTCGCGTGTCTCGCGGCGCGCAACGGACGTCTCCGCCACGCCGCCTGAATGTAATTCAAAAAACGTCTCCTCAGTACATTTTGTACATAGTACGCGTTCGCCTACACGAGCTAGGAACGCGCCTCTTTCATATATTTGATCGCCAGTGTCCGAGGTGTGGTACTACAGCCTATAATTCATGTGTATACTTAACCTTATTCAAGCACCGTTTATTAGGACTGCTTGCTGCGCGCACGATTCAACTATTTCAACTACTCCCGAACTAATCCGCAGTTCGTTAATGTCACAGGATTAACATTAGTTTCAACTCGGATTGTATGTGTTGCCAGCTGACTAACTTGTGCAAACTAATTTAGAGTAAAGACGTACTGTTATACCTATAGAGGCAATAGTGTTAGGTACAGTCAGCAACAAAGATTATTGAAGTGAAGCTTCTAATGCGACTTCCAATTCCAACTGACAGCGTTAAAGCCTCCGCCACACATAAAGCGTTTTGATAGAGTAGCGTTAGCGGAGCGTCAGGGGAGCGCAATGATAGCGGTGCGCCGGCGGAACGCAGGGCGTTCCGCTCGCAATCCGCGCGCATTCCGCTCGCAATCCGCGCTCGTTAGTTCCCGCCGGCGTCCGCTGGGCGAAACGCCAGCGTTCGTCCGGCGCACCGCTATCAATTTCAATTCAATTAATTTATTTCAAGGACCAACTGAGATCATTGTTGTTAGTACGCAGTTACATAGTAATTAAATATATGGTTAGTATTCTACAAAACTAAATTTTCTATCAATGTCATTACAAAATTAGAATAAATAAATTAATTGAAAACCATGGAAGCGAAATTAAATCAAATATAAATTTAAAAAACCCCCGACACAAAAAAAAAGTGAATTAAATTAAAAATTAAATAAAAAAAGGGTGAAAAAAACTAAAAGTGCGAGCTTTCAAAAAGTAATAAAATAACTAAATAAGTAGCTCTAGGAATACCTACCTTCCTTCTTACGAAATACCTACCTTCTTCTTCTTAGGAATATCTACCTACCTTCTACTTTCTTACGAAATACGTAAGATGAAAACCTAACTACGAAATTCTTGAACGTAAAAATTTTGGTACTTAAACATAAAATTACTTGAATTCTTAAACACAAGAAATATGACAAAATAAATTATTAATTATTATTCTCTTTATTGATTTCCATTATTAATTAATGGTAAAGTGTTGTCGCGTCGGGGGACCGCTCTCAATATTAGCGCGAGGGCAGACGTCGTCGTTGACGGTTGTGTTTCCGATGCAGTCTTTAGAGTCTTATTTTAAGATTAGGTGTTGAAATTTTTGCTCAGCACTTATCTAGTTTGTTTGGTTGTAAACATATACGTTACTTGTAATTCTAATACTTCCTTTGACATTTTGGTTGTATAGTTACATTGTTCATGTTCAGGTAGTTAGTTTAATGTATGTACCTAGTGAATTTTTTGTTAAACATTTATTAAGTTAGTTTAGCTGTGTAAATATTTAGTTTTTAAGTTTCAAGTTAGACAGGCAAAGAGCGGTCCCCCGACGCGACAACACTTTACCATTAATTAATAATGGAAATCAATAAAGAGAATAATAATTAATAATTTATTTTGTCATATTTCTTGTGTTTAAGAATTCAAGTAATTTTATGTTTAAGTACCAAAATTTTTACGTTCAAGAATTTCGTAGTTAGGTTTTCATCTTACGTATTTCGTAAGAAGGTAGAAGGTAGGTAGATATTCCTAAGAAGAAGAAGGTAGGTATTTCGTAAGAAGGAAGGTAGGTATTCCTAGAGCTACTTATTTAGTTATTTTATTACTTTTTGAAAGCTCGCACTTTTAGTTTTTTTCACCCTTTTTTTATTTAATTTTTAATTTAATTCACCTTTTTTTTGTGTCGGGGTTTTTTAAATTTATAATTTAAGGTTTTTATTTCTTTCTTTTTGTAGGGGGCTCTTTCTTTTGTCATATTTCTTGTGTTTTGGAATTCAAGTACCGAATTGTATGTTAAGTACTTACCTACATTTTTTACGTTCAAGATGTTCTAGAGGTAAGTGCATGCTGTTTTTATAAAAATACTAAAGTCACTATAAGCGTGCCGTTCAGATCTGAGGAGTTCCGTTCTGACCAACATCAGGAGTTCCACTGCACCAAATGTCACTGTTCTGGACGTAAGTGCATGCTGTTCTTATAAAAATACCAAAGTCACTATAAGCGTGCCGTTCAAATTTGAGGAGTTCCGTTCTGACCATCATCAGAAGTTCCAGTGCACCAAATGTCACTGTTCTGGACGTAAGGGCATGCTGATCTTATAAAAATACCAAAGTCACTATAAGCGTGCCGTTCAGATTTGAGGAGTTCCGTTCTGACCATCATCAGCAGTTCCACTGCACCAAATGTCACTGTTCCGTAAGTAAATGCATGCCATTCCTTTAAAAACACAAAAATCACCATATGTATGCCTTTCAGATTTGAGGAGTTCTCTCGATTTCTCCAGGATCCCATCATCAGAACTGGGTTCTGAGAAAAATGGGACCAATCTGTATTCATATACTATCAAAAAAAAATTCAAAATCGGTCCAGTAGCGACGGAGATATCGAGGAACAAACATAAAAAATAAAATACAGACGAATTGAGAACCCCTTCCTTTGAGATTTGAGGCGGCGGTTAAAAATCAGCACCGATAGCATGGTCGCGCCAGGCCGTCCTTTTCGCACTTACTAATAGTACGAATATCACAGAATATAATAGTACAAATACTGAAGGCTCACTCCTTTGATGTTCATAAAATGCCGCCATTCTAAATTCTTACCTAGATTAATAAACAGACCGCACGCGAGCAGCCGACATAGAATTCTATTGCGCCGCGTGAAGGTCGTCACCAGTGAACGGGCCGCGAAACTCGCGGCCGCCGCCATATACATGTAGCGCGGCGATAGAATCGCAGAATGAGCCGCCCCTTTAGGCCTAGCACATGATTGCCGCGAGAGTATGTCGCCGCGAGATAGATGAGATGACACGTCTTTGTCGTAATTGTATTAATGACATAAGAACCGGTAGTCTATCTCGCGGTGACATACTCTCGCGGCAATCATGTGCTAACCCTGCTGGTTTTATCATTTATCGCGCGATCATGCTTGCCTCTGTAATCCATAATAAATAAATAAATAATTTTTTTTGTGGCGGCGACCATCTTGGACCGGCGGCCATCACCTACAGCTACATATACATACAATCACGCCTGTGTCCCATGAAGGGGTAGGCAGAGCACATGAAACTACTCAGGTTTCAGTGCCACTGTTGGCAAATAAGGAGTTGAAAGAAAACGAAACTGTGACATTGCAGTGACAGGTTGCCAGCCTCTCGCCTACGCCACAATTTAACCCACATCCCACAGTCGCCTTCTCCCACGGGAAGAAAGGCCCTCACCTACAGCTAATATAAATAAAAACACTCGACTAATTCACCTTTTATAAACAAAAAAATAAATCAAAATCGGTAGATCCGTTCAGGAGCTACGACACGATGCGATGCCACAGACAGACACACACATACACACACACACACACACACACACACACACACACACACACACACACACACAGACAGATAGACACGTCAAACTTATAACACCTCATCGTTTTACGTCGAAACACAACTTTCTACGATAATTGGTCAAGTGCGAGTCGGATGTCGACTCTTCCATACAATTTAGTCATGAGCGCCTGATGGAATGTGATAGCAACGATTTCACAAACAAATAGTAGAAGTTTAGTACATTTCGTACTTTCAAGACGTTATATCTCGGAAACGATAAGAGATAGACCAAAATGGACTTCAGATTTGGGCTTTCGGTGGCACAATTGTGCCACACGAATTTTATATTTTCGTATATATAGACATTTTTTTGGACCGATTTGGATATTTTTTTTTTTCAAAAAAATCTAACCCGGGTGTAAAATCTTTATTTTTTGAGCTAGAAGGCTGAAAAAAATAGTACTTAGGTGTTTTTGTAATACATTTCGGGCCGCTGAGAATCAGCCACATACCATTGTAATTTTTTTTTATTAAAAAAAAAACTAATTAAAATTTTGAAAAACCTCCGACATAGTGGACCGATTACCATCAAACATGGCTAAGAACACTCCCGACTAATTCAGCTTTCAAACAAAACAAACTAAATCAAAATCGGTTCATCCGTTCGAGAGCTACGATGCCACAGACAGACACACACACAGACAAACAGACAGACAGACAGACAGACAGACAGACAGACAGACAGACAGACAGACAGAAAATCGCTCCAGTAGCGACGGAGATATCGAGGAACAAACATAAAAAATAAAATACAGACGAATTGAGAACCCCTTCCTTTGAGATTTGAGGCGGCGGTTAAAAATCAGCACCGATAGCATGGTCGCGCCAGGCCGTCCTTTTCGCACTTACTAATAGTACGAATATCACAGAATATAATAGTACAAATACTGAAGGCTCACTCCTTTGATGTTCATAAAATGCCGCCATTCTAAATTCTTACCTACATTAATAAACAGACCGCACGCGAGCAGCCGACATAGAATTCTATTGCGCCGCGTGAAGGTCGTCACCAGTGAACGGGCCGCGAAACTCGCGGCTGCCGCCATATACATGTAGCGCGGCGATAGAATCGCAGAATGAGCCGCCCCTTTAGGCCTAGCACATGATTGCCGCGAGAGTATGTCGCCGCGAGATAGATGAGATGACACGTCTTTGTCGTAATTGTATTAATGACATAAGAACCGGTAGTCTATCTCGCGGTGACATACTCTCGCGGCAATCATGTGCTAACCCTGCTGGTTTTATCATTTATCGCGCGATCATGCTTGCCTCTGTAATCCATAATAAATAAATAAATAAATTTTTTTGTGGCGGCGACCATCTTGGACCGGCGGCCATCACCTACAGCTACATATACATACAATCACGCCTGTGTCCCATGAAGGGGTAGGCAGAGCACATGAAACTACTCAGGTTTCAGTGCCACTGTTGGCAAATAAGGAGTTGAAAGAAAACGAAACTGTGACATTGCAGTGACAGGTTGCCAGCCTCTCGCGTACGCCACAATTTAACCCACATCCCACAGTCGCCTTCTCCCACGGGAAGAAAGGCCCTCACCTACAGCTAATATAAATAAAAACACTCGACTAATTCACCTTTTATAAACAAAAAAATAAATCAAAATCGGTAGATCCGTTCAGGAGCTACGACACGATGCGATGCCACAGACAGACACACACACACACACACACACACACACACACACACACACACACACACACACACACACACACACACACACACACACACACACACACACACACACACACACACACACACACACACACACACACACACACACACACACACACACACACACACACACACACACACACACACACACACACACACACACACACACACACACACACACAGATAGACACGTCAAACTTATAACACCTCATCGTTTTACGTCGAAACACAACTTTCTACGATAATTGGTCAAGTGCGAGTCGGATGTCGACTCTTCCATACAATTTAGTCATGAGCGCCTGATGGAATGTGATAGCAACGATTTCACAAACAAATAGTAGAAGTTTAGTACATTTCGTACTTTCAAGACGTTATATCTCGGAAACGATAAGAGATAGACCAAAATGGACTTCAGATTTGGGCTTTCGGTGGCACAATTGTGCCACACGAATTTTATATTTTCGTATATATAGACATTTTTTGGACCGATTTGGATAATTTTTTTTTCAAAAAAATCTAACCCGGGTGTAAAATCTTTATTTTTTGAGCTAGAAGGCTGAAAAAAATAGTACTTAGGTGTTTTTGTAATACATTTCGGGCCGCTGAGAATCAGCCACATACCATTGTAATTTTTTTTTATTAAAAAAAAACTAATTAAAATTTTGAAAAACCTCCGACATAGTGGACCGATTACCATCAAACATGGCTAAGAACACTCCCGACTAATTCAGCTTTCAAACAAAAAAAACTAAATCAAAATCGGTTCATCCGTTCGAGAGCTACGATGCCACAGACAGACACACACACAGACAAACAGACAGACAGACAGACAGACAGACAGACAGACAGACAGACAGACAGACAGACAGACAGACAGACAGACAGACAGACAGACACGTCAAACTTATAACACCCCGTCGTTTTTGCGTCGGGGGTTAATAAATGTCAGTAAAACAATATTAGTAAATTAATTCACGTAGAATAAAATAAAATATATTATATTATATATATCTATCGTTGCGCTCCGCTACCGCTCCGCCTACGCTGTCAAAACGCGCATGTGTGGCCGAGCTTTAAACGTTTAACGCTCAGTGTTGCCAACTAACTCGAATTATGAAAAACAACTAATTACGAAGTTTCACTTCTTCCACGGGGAAGGACTCCACGTACTATTTATTTAATACAGCCAAAGTGTAAACCTTATTGTGGACCTTAATGTACACTTGTACAGGCAATAAAGTCCTGTAGATATTTTGGGCACTTCAAACTTATGAATATTTTTATTATTACTGACTGTATCCATAGAGTTCCTATTCCTATATAGACAGAGTTTTGCCGAAATAGCTTCATGTTGTTTTGTTACAATTTCAGATGAGATTTCAGAAATTTCAGATAAACTATGGGACTTCCGGTTGGGACGCCATCATAGCGGTTTCGTGTCGTGAATAATTTATTTTTCTTTTACTCATTAATGTTGTTTAAAGTGTAATATTGATAGCGTATTATGCAGTAAACTAATGGTGTAGTGAGAAGCTGATGAAGAATTGTTCTCGAAACGCGTTTAGCCTCTTTTTTGTCGTAAACGGCCGGTAGTCCACGTGCTCTTGTAAAATCTAGCTATCAATTTACAAGTGCTAAGTCACCGTACAATGTCGTACTTACCGTACAAAAATTACTAATATTAGCTCATATCACCTTGACACTGGCGAAAATGGACTGAAGCCATTTAATTTTAAAAACTGAACTGATAAACTATGATTGATGAAATGTTGTATTACTTACAAAAAAATAAGAAATTGTAGCATTCTCTACTAGTCAACCATGGGTTAAGTAAACAGAAAGAAACCATAATATTATACAAATATACATCGAGTAACGCGTTCAAACATATATTGTGGTAGAGGGATTGTGTGGGTAGTTCAACATAAATGGTGGATGGTAGAATAAGTTTTCTGCCTACAAACTGCTGTGCAGTTTGGCAGATAAGTTTAAAACTTTACTGTAAGTTTATTTTCTTATAATAATTTAAAAAAAGTCATCGAGCCTCTAGAGACTCAGTACAAGAAATTTCGAGTAAGTACTTATTCAGCGTATTCGTAGAAAGAGAACCCTGAGCGTTTAATATGCAATTTGAGCTACAGAACAGGGTAAATTAGCTATTCTGAGTAATTTTCAAAAAGAAACTGCATAGTTTTAATAGAAGGAATTCTTAGAAAATGGAGTTTGCTCGTTTTTTATTCACTTTACCGTCCAGAGAGACAGTAACCCGACGATTAATTAAATAAAAACACAGGTACTTCCTCCCTTCCTCCTTGTAGTAATAGTGCAGATACCGAGAATGTTTAAAACGTTGGCAACTTGATATCGAGAATTTCACGAAAAATTACAATGTGTGAAGAAAGCGTCCCGAAATTGTTACTTTCTAGAATCAAAAATTAATAGTTCTTTTTAGGGTTCCGTAGTCAACTAAGAACCCTTATAGTTTCGCCATGTCTGTCTGTCCGTCCGTCCGTCCGTCCGTCCGCGGATAATCTCAGTAACCGTAAGCACTAGAAAGCTGAAATTTGGTACCAATATGTATATCAATCACGCCAACAAAGTGCAAAAATAAAAAATGGAAAAAAATGTTTTATTAGGGTATCCCCCCTACATGTAAAGTGGGGGCTGATTTTTTTTTTCATTCCAAGCCCAACGTGTGATATATTGTTGGATAGGTATTCAAAAACGAATAAGGGTTTACTAATATCGTTTTTTGATAATATCAATATTTTAGGAAATAATCGCTCCTAAAAAAAGTGCATCCCCCCTCTAACTTTTGAACCATATGTTTAAAAAATTTGAAAAAAATCACAAAAGTAGAACTTTATAAAGACTTTCTAGGAAAATTGTTTTGAACTTGATAGGTTCAGTAGTTTTTGAGAAAAATACGGAAAACTACGGAACCCTACACTGAGCGTGGCCCGACACGCTCTTGGCCGGTTTTTTTTTACAAGGGGGCAATGTTGTTGCTTAACCGCACGTGCCAATATTGATACCCGAGCAAGCGGAAGGCTCCAATATTTAACCGCGAGCTAACGCGCGTGGTTCAAAAAGTGGAATCTTGAGCGTTGCGAGGGTTTCAAGGCACGAAGGTTAAAGAAACTTTTCCACCGAGTGAACGCACGCACGCATGCACACCCGCACGCACGCACACACACACACACACACACACACACACACACACACACACACACACACACACACACACACACACACACACACACACACGCACACACACACACACACACGCACACGCGCACACGCACACGCACACGCACACGCACAGGCACAGGTACAGGCACAGGCACAGGCACGCGCACGCGCACGCGCACACGCACGCGCACGCGCACGCACACGCACACACACGCAAACATCACACGCGCACACGTTTGTTTTATAAAGTGTAGTGAACGCATATTTCTATTTAGGTAAGTAGGCCCGTTGCCGATGTAAAAAATACATTTGGTTCTAATGGTTATGTAAGGATGTGTTTGTAAACCCATAAAAGGGATCCCATTGGAATCAAAACAAAGTACCGAGTTACCGACTCCACGCAAACCTTTCATTTCATTAACATTTCAAGCCGGCATTATTAAAATACAGTACCGGCCAGTAAGGCCTGATTTAGACGGTGTGCGAACTCGCATGCGATTCTAGTTACTTTGCGGGCGGTTGAGGTTACATACAATTTTATTTTGCACAGCCATCAAATACCGCAATGTAATAAAACTCGTATGCGAGTTCTCGTATCGTCTAAATGGGCCCTAATTTATTACATTTATGTTTTTTTTTTCGTTAAACTTATTTTTATTTTTGTAAGTGATTTCCAACTTGAGATTTGGTAATCTTGGTAATCCGAAAAACTGCGGGTCACAACTGGATGAGATTAGCCCAGGACCGGGAGAAGTGGCGTACTAAAAGAGAGGCCTATGCTCAGCAGTGGGCGATAAAGGGCTGATATGATGATGATGATGATGATGATGAATCTTAGTGTAGTCCGTTCTGCTAGCGATGCAATAGAAAAGGGCTCATGTTATTAAATGTGTTTGGTCGTATCTGGTTTTTTTAAGGCATCATTTACGTAGCAAAAATCGTTATTATAGCATTTATAGCTTTTTAGTAATATCCTGTATCTCCAATTATAATTCACTATACTTGATTGCAGTATTCATCATGAATTTTTACTAAATATGCATGCAATGTACTAGTAAAATATGCAATCTACAAACGAACATACGTCGCTTACTCTATACAGTTTCATACAAATAAAAAAAAAACCGGCCAAGAGCGTGTCGGGCCACGCTCAGTGTAGGGTTCCGTAGTTTTCCGTATTTTTCTCAAAAACTACTGAACCTATCAAGTTCAAAACAATTTTCCTAGAAAGTCTTTATAAAGTTCTACTTTTGTGATTTTTTTCATATTTTTTAAACATATGGTTCAAAAGTAAGAGGGGGGGGGGGGACGCACTTTTTTTTCCTTTAGGAGCAATTATTTCCGAAAATATTAATATTATAAAAAACGATCTTAGTAAACCCTTATTCATTTTTTAATACCTATCCAACAATATATCACACGTTGGGGTTGAGATGAAAAAAAATATCAGCCCCCACTTTACATGTACGGGGGGTACCCTAATAAAACATTTTTTTCCATTTTTTATTTTTGCACTTTGTTGGCGTGATTGATATACATATTGGTACCAAATTTCAGCTTTCTAGTGCTAACGGTTACTGAGATTATCCGCGGACGGACGGACGGACGGACGGACGGACGGACGGACGGACGGACGGACGGACGGACGGATGGACGGACGGACGGGCGGACAGACAGACATGGCGAAACTATAAGGGTTCCTAGTTGACTACGGAACCCTAAAAACTCACAAATATGGATGTGAGCTTTTGCCCGTGGCGTGGCTTCGCTTGCGTTAAATTCGAAAATTGCGAAATGCTTCATACAAACTTCATCCCCCATTTTAGGGAAGCGGGGGTTAGAAAGAGACACAAGGTAGCCTATGTCACTCTCCAATTCTTTCAACTATCTCCACTTAAAAATCATGTCAATTTGTCGCTTCGTTTTGCCGTGAAAGACGGACAAACAAGCAGAGACACACACTTTCCCATTTATAATATTAGTAAGCAAGTAAGCATTATTGCCAACCGGCATATTATATGCTTCCAATTTTATCACTTATCTATGTGGACAAAGTATCCGTCACGCTTAGGCAAGTATGTCAGTGTGAGGCAGCGTCCCCACTTAGGCGTCGCGTGTCTCGCGGCCGTCACGCCGCCTGAGGCGCGTCTTACGTCCTTCCTATACAAAATGTACTGAGGAGACGTTTTTTGAATTACATTCATGCGGCGTCGCGGAGACGTCCGTTGCGCGCCGCAAGACATGCGTCTTATGAGTGTTTATGGTCCCGGAGAGTGACAGATGTCTTATCCACGTGGGTAAGTGATAAAAATGGAAGCATAATACGCCGCCGGCAGTCTGCTCCGTCGATTCGATGCCCACATTCAAGAGCAACATCCAACACGTCCCATTTTTATACGATACGATACAGAAATATCATTAGCGTTCTGTATGTTCATACAACATTCATGTTTATGGTAATGTTCGTCTATCGTTCTGCAGTGAACAAGAAGTTCACTTACGACCACTAACATTTGTGGTTGCAATTTTGTTGTAATCTTCGAGCCATAAAATGTGATCGTTTCGAATGTTCTATCTGGTGTTGCAAAACGGGCCTTGTTTTTTTTTTTATTAACTACGTCTGTGTTTCTAAAACATTTGACATTGATCGCTGTTTAAAATACTATAGAAAATGAGACTTATCGAAATGTTTAAGTTATGTCACGAAGTAGTAATGGAATTATACTAGATGAGTTGGTTAAAAAGCTATTTTAACATCTATTCGTTCCGACAGTTTTTTTTATGGAAACTGGTTTATCAGCATTAGTGACCGGCCACACCAGAGCGTCGCGTGTCTCGGGGCGCGCAACGGGCGTCCGCGCCACGCCGCTTCAGTGTAATTCAAAAAACGCCTCCTCAGTACATTTTGTATAGGAAAGACGTAAGACGCGCCCCAGGTGGCGTGGCGGCGGCGGGGCGCGCGCCGCGCCGCTTGGCGGCGCGCCTTACGTAAATGTACTGAGGAGACGCTTTTTGAATTACACTCAGGTGGCGTGGCGCGGACGCCCTTTGCGCGCCCCGAGACACGCGACGCATAAGTGGGAACGCTGCCTTATAGACAAAATAAGCATCAAAAGGATCTTTTTTTAAATTTATGAAACTAAGTATATGTAAAGTTGAGATCTTTAATTTTTACATACGTATTTGACATCTCATGTGTTCATTATGTTCCATTCCAAATTGTATTAACTGAGTTTCAAATTTAATAACAATATGAATGACTAAAATACCGTCTCAAACAGTCTCTTGATTCCGCTCTTGCGTATAATGCTTTCATCGCATGGAAATTTGCAATTACGTTCATTATTGCCATTTGCACGACTTAATTCATTTGAGTATTTATTCCTCTATTCAACTACTTACTCGAGCATCCTGTAATACCATTTAATCTTAATTTTCCCGTTTCTATTTATGATTTTTTATGAATAACTCAATAAGAAAGCGGAATAACTCGAAAATAAAATAAATCGTTTGGTAACTTTCCGCGGAGTTCCAGCATTGGGTATTTTATTGTTCTGGGTTTTAATTTACTATTTTTACAAGCCCCGTCAATCTATTGAAGTCAATCCGTGGTGTAATTCTATTACTTTTTTCGAACACTTCGCCCGTCGAAATAAAATACATAGGTACAACAATACAGGCTAAATAAAACACGGAACAGTGCACCACACACATTAAATAAAAAAAAGAGTATAAACTATGAAAACTGACAATTATATTATAATCATAATAAATCAATCCCAGGCAAAAGTCACGCACGCAGCCCATTTCAATTTCCATACATCAATGACAGTTATTATCATTTCTATCGCGCGCGTGCGACACTAACGCAGTATTATTTATCTTGGTACTTTGGCCGGACGCGGCTATCAACAAGTGTCAAGGCACATATAAATCCTGACCGCTGCCGCCCTTAATTCTCCCGATACGCCCTCCTAAAAAGGACCGAAAATACCGAAATCCAAGTATTTTATACGGATCGCCGGTTGGAGTGAAATAAGACATTCCATTTGTATGTATCATCGAGGTTGGCTTTTGTTGTCGTGTTGCGCAAATTGAATATTTAGATGAAGTTTTCGCATAGATTTAAAGCTCGGCCACACACGCGCGTTTTGATAGCGTAGGCGGAGCGATAGCGGAGCGTCAGCGGTGCGCAACGATAGCGGTGCGCCGGACCAACGCTGGCGTTGCGCCCAGCGGACGGCGGCGAGAACTAACGAGCGCGGATTGCGAGTGGAATGCGCGCGGATTGCGAGTGGAACGCCAGCGTTCCGCCGGCGCACCGCCTATCGCTCCGCTAACGCTACGCTATCAAAACGCTTTATGTGTGGCGGAGGCTTTGAGTTAGCTGATGAATGTCAAAAAGGTGAGAGAGTAAATCTTATCTGGTAACTTTCGCGCTGATAGACACATTGTAAAAGTTTCTTTTGATACATCTGTGTTTTCTCAAATGAAAATACTGTAGGTACTCGTAGTTCTTGGAGGGCAAAGAAACAATTTCTCGCATAGCAACTGATGATTCGAGTAATCCTTCATTTCGCCGAGCATCCCCTTCTAAAAATAAGTCGCGATCTTATGACAGTGACGGAGCACACTGTCTAAACATCCAACAGTCTTTGCTAAACTACGAGGGAATATAGTGAAATTACATAGAGGATCAGGAACAATCGTCCGGCGGCACTCGCCACGGATAAACTGGCTGACCGCTGGCCTCGAGTTATCTCCTTTAGACACTCATATTTCGAGGCACATTCATTCAGAGGTATTAGCAGATTCACTATAGAATACGTACCTATCTGTTGCTTTGTGGTCTTAGTTCGGGTCGCTATGTCAAGCTCGAGATTCCATTGTGAATAGGCGGGACACAATGTTGCGTTTATAGGTGGTTTAGTCTATCGAGGAATGTGTTCAAGGGATTACCGACACAAATATTTTGCAGGGTATACAACATTTCAATTATTTTTCATTGAAGAGCTTGAACCAGGGGCGGCTCACTTCGCGATTCTATCGCCGCGCTACAAGTACATGGCGGGGGCCGCGAGTTCGCGGCCCAGTCAGTGGTGACGACCTTCGTGCGGCGCAATAATATTCAATGTCGGCTGCTCGCGCTCGGTCCGTTTGTTTCTGTAGGTAAGAATTTAGAATGGCGGCATTTTGTGAATATCAAAGGAGTGAGCCTTCTGTACTTGTACTATTATATATTCTGTGCTTGAACTGAGGCGCGTAATCGTAAAGAAATGCAAAATAAAATTTCCTTTTCCTTATAAATTTTATGGTGGTACTTTGGTTAGTATTTGAGTAGATTTTGCCGCAATTTTTCTACAGCTTCCTGCAAAAGATATTGGATACCGTGCCGTCAGGATCACGGCGCTATTATTTATACCTTCATATCTCGATCGCATATGTCTTAACTTATCCCCGAGGAAAGTTAGCTCGTGGAGGGAAATTGACAAAGTTTGCTTTTGACATTATTGAAGCGTACAACGCAATTCTTTTTATGATAATAATATTTGGCTGAAGTTAGTGGAAAGGTTTTCAATTTGTTTCCATCACATTTTGCGTCAAATGGATATTAGTTTTCTCTTGCCTAATGCTACGTTATTGCTAGAATAATCACAAAAATCTACGTAAACGATAACGTGAATGGCGATTATTTTTGCCAGAATTTTTTAAGCTCTTCATAAAGCAAGTTAATCAAATGGGTACATGAAAAAAAAACCATTTATGTTTGACTTTTCTTATGAGTAAAATAGTTACAAGATGGTTTAGTTACACGGAACTGTAAGCTTACGGTAGGTATTAGGTAACCGTGTGCAGCTCTCACTGAAATCTCCGTCGTGTTCAATATGTTCGTGTTCGATAAACCAACGCTGAAGTGAATTCTGGCTTCAATGTGCAAGCAATTATTTGTTATCCTGCACATCATCTAATCCATACTATCCATAATTCCATAATAATATTATAAACGGGAAAGTCTGTGTGTCTGTTTGTTTGTCCGTCTTTCACGGCAAAACGGAGCGACCAATTGACGTGATTTTTTAAGGGATGGAAAGTGACATAGGCTACTTTTTGTTTCTTTCTAACGCGAGCGAAGCCGCGGGCAAAAGCTTGTTAGATTATAATCCTTTTAATTTTAGTAGTAAATATATACATATTTGATACTTGTTTTTTTGTTTAGTATCTCGTTACCATTAGTGTATATGTGACTTTCGCTGAGTAATTGAGAGTATGCACGCACGGTTGCATTGCACGAACTTAGTAAAGAGTTCCCAAGAACTCCCAAGACTTGCGTTCTATACTTCTACGTGATTTCTGAAATGTACGTCATTTTTTTTTTTTTTTATTTTTTTTTTTTATGGGATAGGAGGCAAACGAGCAGACAGGTCGCCTGATGGTAAGCGATCACCGCCGCCCATGGACACCCGAAACACCAGAGGTGTTGGAGGTGCGTTGCCGGCCTTTAAGATGGGTGTACGCTCTTTTCTTGAAGATTTGAAGGTCGTCTCGGTCCGGAAATACCGCAGGCGACAATTCATTCCACAGTTCCACAGTTCATTTTCTTTACCAGTCACTTTCTGGTTAGGTCACGTTCTGAAGACGCCACTTTCTGTGGACGTCACGTTCTAAGGAGGCCACTTTCTGAGAGCGTCACGTTCCGAGAATGTCACTTTCTTAGATTGCCACTTTCTGAGTTCGTCACTTACCGAGTTCGCCACTTTCTGAGTTTGCCACTTTCGGATTTCGCCACTTTCTGACTTCGCTACTAATTTAATTTGTATACATAGGATGAGATAAAAAGGACCGTTCAAACTTTGCGTAGTGACTTTTTAGGTCATAGTGAACAACTTTTACAATGGGACCAATGCTGAAATCGCAAAAGTTTTTTTTACTGTTCCATAGAAATGAGCGGCATCATGACAGTTGAAATGTAAGAAACACCCAATTTTTTTTGCGATTTCAGTATTGGTCCCGTCCCATAATAAAAGTTCTTCACTATGACCTCAAAAGCGCCACTGTGCAAAGTTTGAACGTTCCTTCTTATTTCACCGTGTATTTATTTACCATTTGCCACGGCTCATTGGAGCCTGGGGTCAACTTTGACAACTAATCCCAAGATTTGGCGAAGGCACTAGTTTTTACGAAAGCCACTGCCATCTGACCTTGCAACCCGAAGGGTAACTTGGTCTTATTGGAATAAGTCTGGTTTCCTCGTGATATTTTCCTTCACAGAAAAGCGACTGGCAAATATCAAATGACATTTCGCACATAAGTTCAGAAACACTCATTGGTACGAGCTCCGGATCGAAAGTCGCACGCTCTTACCGCTAGGCAATCAGCGCTTCCGGTGTATCGAACAAAAACGTAAAAGATTGTTCTCTTTGTCCACAGCTGGGGGAAGGGGTGGAGTTGACACTTGGCGAGCTGCGCGCCATGGCGTTGCGACAGCAGCAGCAGATCGACACGCAGCACCAGCTGCTCTGCGCCAAGGAGCAGCGGCTGCGGTACCTGAAACAGCAGGAGGCGCGGCAGCATCAGGTACTTAATACTCATACTCATCTCTTCTTCCTCGGTCCCTCATTGCTGAGGATCACGTACTTAATACTCATTTTTTATGGGATAGGAGGCCAACGAGCATACAGGTCGCCTGACGGTAAGCGATCACTGCCGCCCATGGACACCCGAAGTGTTGGAGGTGCGTTGCCGACCTTTAAGATGGGTGTACGCTCTTTTCTTGAAAGTCTGAAGGTCGTATCGGTCCGGAAATACCGCTGGCGATAATTCATTCCATAGTTTAGCTGTGCGAGGCAGGAAGTTTCTGGACAAACGCACAGGTGAGGACTGTCAGCCATCTAAATGCATCATACTCATCACTTCTTCCTTGGTCCCTCACTACTGAGGATCACGATCATATATGCGGCGTCTCCACAGTATGCGGTCACACCTCGGCCAATGGCGATCAAATGTATGCAAGAAGCGTATTTCCTATGCACACAGTCTAAGCTCGTGAAGCCGAAGGCGTACCATGCTTGATTGCTTGTATGAGTGAGATAAGACAGGTCGACTGGTCGCGTTCTTGACAGACGGTAACTGTGATGTAACCGAAAGCGGGTGGGCCGCATCGGCACTTGCAGGGAGTGGCCATACTGTACGTGTGGTCATGCGCCATGTGTGTTGCGTGCTGCATGCCGGCACCAGCCGCCCTGTTCGCAGCACTCATACTCATACTCATATATACTCGTATTGGTCGTGGGTGGGAACGCGAGGCGTGTCGTGAATTAAACTCAAGAGACGCAGTGCAGGTGCGCTGCGGATGCTATTTGCTATGCATGCATGATTCTACATTTGTCTTAGTGGACCTTGTTAGAACGAGAGTTGATTTGTATTTTGTAGTTTGAAGACTGTGAAAAGTAAATAACCTCAGATACAATTTTCAATTTCAATTTATTTCTTCATAAGAAAAGTTACATGTCAATATAACACAATTGGAATTTAGGTATGCTCTCATTTAAACGTTGTGTGCTGTTATATTTATTATTCGTTGTTGTTAACAAAAGTATCTTGTTTATCTTTGTGAAAAAGATTGTCAAGTTTTTTGGGTTATAAATTCCAGCAACTAAGATCCGAAATCTATTTGACTTTTGACTTTGACATGGCATAGATTTAGATCACTCATATAACAAAATCTTCAGTCTTACCGTAATCAACCACAGTAACGAGATTATTCGCACATAATCGATATGTGTAGTGTACCGCTAAATTTATTACAGCTCCTTACAATGTACTTGTATAATATTATGTGATGAACAGATATTTATTCCTGAGTCATAGATGTTTTCTATGTATATAAGTACTAGCTTTTGCTCGCGGCTTCACTCGCGTTCACTTCGAAAACTGCGGAATGCTCCATACAAACTTCTAACACCCCCCCCCCCCCACTTTAGGAAGTAGGGAGTTAAAAAGAGACAAAATATAGCCTATGTCATTCTCCATCCCTTCAACTATCTCCACTTAAAAAATCACGTCAATTCATCGCTCCGTTTTGCCGTGAAAGACGGACAAACAAACAGACACACACACTTTCCCATTTCTAATATTAGTATGGATTAGTATGGATTTGTATATTATATAATATATCTTTGTCTTGAGTATACCCACAGCACAAGCCTTCTTGAACTTACCGTTGGACTCAGTCAATCTGTGTTAGAAGTCCTATAATATTTATTTACTTATTTATAAGTGTAGTATTTCTCCTACGCCGATGATTCTCGCCTAACCTTACGATTTTGAAAGGTTAACTTCCCCAAATCCCCATTTATTATATTTTCCTTCTCATCGCGAACGCAAGACGCGTCGCGCCCGCGTGACCTTCACCTAGTGAGCGGTGTACGAGTCAGGAAATTACTTACGAATATCGACAACCGCCTGTGTATGCCGATGATCACGTATTTTAAGTTTGTTTTGTGGCGCCCACGGTCTCACATGTAGTCAACTAATTTGAATCCTAGGCCACTGTAAAACCTTTTTTTTAAATTATGAATGGACTTACTCTTGACCACAGACTAGCCAAAGGCAAAGATGTGGCCTACGATGGAGTGAGCTAGCCCAGAAGATGCCTGATGCCTTTGCACAGTAAACGTCAATGTGACTTCTATGGGAAATAGAACACGGTGTAAATGAGACGGGGTTCTAGAGTGGCCTAGGATTCAAATTGGTTGGCCATACAGTACTACAAGACTGACGTTTGATGACAGAAGATTTTCTTAAATAATATGAAACATTACAATGTTACAGGATAAATTTATATTACCTACTCATTACGACTTAAGACAATAGTTAAATTGAAAAACGTACGTAAAGTTTTTCAACGCAACTCGAAAGAAGTTTCGTTACATTGTGTTGTGTTGTGTTGTATGTATGTCGATGTCGCTTAACTAAGATAAGGCTTTATGACTTGTCTTGCCGTACGTAAAGGAAGTTATAAGCGGTCCTTACACAGGTAAAAGGTCATAAAAATATCTAAGTAGTGCTGACGTGCAAGGGTGGGTTAATATTAAAATCCTTCCTTCCTTACTTGAGTTATACCTGTTCTATTACCTTGCTTTACCTCTTGAAGTAACCACCGTGGCTTATAATAAAAATACTACCGAAGAAAAGTCGTTGTACGATTTAGGTGGGTTAACTTTTTAGGTTTACTCGTTTCCATGGTTACGCTTAGATATCCAGGGCACAACCACATCTGAAACAAGATTCGTCCTGAGGGTTCATTATATCACATCTGTTACTGTCACATAAATTGTGCCCGTACTTCCGAGCTTCTATGCAGATCTGCATACGATTTCAGAGCCCCTACCATAAGCTTTCGACGGTTCAAAAATTTCAGAAAGAGCTCGTTTGCATCACAAAAAATGCGTTACTTTTTAGCATACTTTCGAACGACGAATGCGTGCGTTCGAAATTCAAAGATCGGTCCCCAGGTGATGACGGGTTAAAAATTTCACAACTCACTTTCCTCACGTGGAGATTGTAGAAGTCGATTGTGGGATATGGGATCAATTGTGGTGCGGGCGATGCGATAGGTTACTTAGCAACCTGTGAAACCTGTCACTGCAATTTCACGATTTTTCTTTCCACCCCTTGATATTTGCCAGTCGCTCTTCTGTTAAGGAAAATATCTTGAGGAAACCGGACTAATCCTAATATGGCCTAGTTTCCGTTCTGGGTTGGAACTTGGAAGGTCAGATGGTATGGCTGTCAGTTTCATAAAAAATAGTGTCTGGCCAAATCCTAGGGTTAGTTGCCAAAGGCTCTCAAAAGCTCTAATTGCCGGGTTAACGCTAGGAAGAAGGAAAATAGTGTAAACTATAAATGTATTTATGCGATTTTTGTTTCTAGTAAGAAACTCTTTGATGATGCTGTTCAATCTCTTCATTCAATGAATGTAATTTTCCTGGACGCATTACACTTTCGAATATCGTATTAAAAATAGGTACATGGTAGCTCCACAGTTCATCTCGAGAACGTTGCGAGGTCTTATGTGCTAATGTGGCTTAAATTCGCACAAGCTGTACCTACTAACTACCAATGTGAATAGAATGGAACAGTTTTGCGCTTAATGAGGGTAATGTTAAGTTATTTAGGTGTAGCGACATTGCCTTTTCATACAAATATAGTTCTCGTTTTCCCTATTGAAGTAAACATGATTGCAAATATTTTGACACAATTGGTAGCTATGCCTTTTTGTCTGATATTAGGCTCAATAATATTTAAATAAATGTTGTATTGAATCTGTTTATTGTTCTCGTTACATTCCTATGCATAACTATGGTAAATAAACGTTTTTCTTTATTAAAAATGTTACTTCTTTGTATGCGTTTGCTTGATGAATGTTGATCTTTATTGAGAAACACTTTATTGTTTGTTATTTGTGACAACCAAGACGAAAAGATAAACAGAATTTTGAAACGAAACAACTTTATTGAGTGAGTATCATGAAATAAATCTCATCGTCATCATCATCATCATCTATTAGTAGAAAATATTTTCCACAAGGGCAATATTCAAAGAGGAAAATGTAAGTAGTGTAAGTACTACGTTTGTATGGAGAAACGGCCGTCCACGTCCCCTTTACGTCTTCCAGATTGCCAAAGCTTTGCGAAATAGTACATTTGTGGCTTCACATGAAATCGATGGCAACACAAAGCATTGCTAGTCCTGTACTAGGTATTAGGTCTAACAGGCAGGATTGGGCCTTACAGAGACCGTCTTATGCTTAGGCTTAAACGAGATTAAGTCATTTCAAATGTACTTACTATTTTAAGACATCTTCACAGATTTGCATATGCTGTTTGTACAATGCTAAAAAGGGTATTCATATTTCTATAAATAAATCCTCGAAAAACCCTGTACAGTACATTTCATCAAAATTGTTACACGAAATATATAATAATAATTTATACAATAGTTCCTCTTTTAAAGGTATTTGACAGTAGTTCTTTTAAAATTGGTAAGCTCGTTGTAGTACTTGTAGTTGTGCTAGTTATATTTAATACCTAGGTATCGTAGATAAACCTACTACAAGATGAAATCGACACTATAAGCAAGATGCAGTCCTGTAGCTAGATGGCTGTTATATATGTAGCCGGTACAGAATATGCAATGGTAATGTAAACTGTTTCATCTGTAGCATCATGAACAGGATCTGCAGTTTGTGAATGAATTGAAATTACAAAATATTTAATACTAGCTTCTGCCCGCGGATACGCTCGCGATAAATTTGAAAATTGCTGAATGCTCCATTCAAACTTTCACTCCTATTTTAGGGAAGTGGGGTGTTAGAAAGAGACAAAAAGTAGCCTATGTCACTCTCCATCCTTTCAACTATCTTCACTTAAAAAATCACGTCAATTGGTCGCTCCGTTTTGCCGTGAAAGACGGACAAACAAACAGACACACACACTTTCCCATTTATGATATTAGTATGGATTAAGAACATACTAAAACTGCGTTTTCACTTACTTAGTCTTCTGAGCGAGCATTCGTTCGTTCGTGGGCACTAGTGGCGGCTGCTGGTGAAAATTTCTGCTAGGCAACACTGAGCAAAAAGAAACCTACCTTAACATTAGGTACTTTACTAGTAATCCATTGGTGACAACCGGCTTGTATGTACCAGCCGCAGCTGCCATTCCATTGGGCATTTATTTGTGTGATGAGCACAGATATTTGTTCCTGAGTCATGGATGTTTTCTATGTATATAAGTATGTATTTATCTATTTAAGTATTGTATATCGTTGCTTAGCACCCATAGTACAAGCTTTGCTTAGTTTGGGGCTAAGTTGATCTGTGTAAGGTGTCCCCAATATTTATTTATTTTTATTATTTATTCCTTTATCGGTGCATGAACGAAAAATGTTCGCTCAGAACTGTTCAGAACAGTAAAATATGAAAACGCAGCTTTAGTTTCAGGTAGTCTTTGCCCGTACTCCTAGCTTCAAACGTGCAGAGCCTGTGTATTTATTCAACCAGTGCCTCAAATATCAAAATTTCTTGAGTGTAAATATTAATATTACCCCGTTACTGGGGACGCTATTGCTATGTCTTGTATGGGAACCCTGCATTTTATGATTAAGCACTGAGACTTGGCACAGTTGTTCATTGGGTGGCCCTGAGTAGATAAAGATCGGGAGGCATCGAGAGCCCCCCTTAATTTAGGAGGGAGGAGGGGGAGAAGGCTGGCGCCTCCGCGATTCCTTTGAAACCATATTTCTCTAAAACTATACAAAATAGGGCATGCGATATATCATTTTCGGATAAATGAAGGACGAGGAATTCATTTTTGGAACAAAAAAATGTATTTTAGAACAAAAATACAAAATAAAATGGGAAAATCTGAAAACGAGATTTTTTTTATACATATTATTGCACATTTTATGAAAACTGTAATGGTTTTTTCTAAATAAAAAATATTATTTAATAGCTACATTTATCTAGTTTTAGAAAATGTATAATTTGTTATAGAAATATATTATACGACGAGTGATAAAAAATTATTTACATCGCCCGATAGGGTGATTTGAATGCTCATTTCAATAATTTTTGTCAATGATTTCAGGTATAATCACTATTTTAACACACGAAAGCCGTAATCATTGTAATTTATGGCTATTTTAGTGATTAATGTACTTAAAAAAAATACAAAAATTAAAAAAAAATTAAATGTGATAACTTTTTTATAACATTATCCTATTTTGTTCTTTCTATACAATATATATCTAAAAGCAATAAATATGAATGAAAAGCCACATTTATGTAGTTTATAAAAATATATAGTTTGTTACATAAATATATTACGAAACGCGAGATAAAAAATAATGAAAGTGACGTGGCAGGGCGATCTTGATGTACGGTACGGGTCAGCTTGTATGATTCGATGAGGTGAGGTAAAGGTAGGTACTCAAAGCTCTCAAAAAGTGTAGTTATTTAGAGTACTTCAAATTAAACAACATACTCCTATATAGTCTGAATTTAACTATTTATATTACATGAAATGATCGATTGATATGATAGGTCAGATATATACATCTGATCCTAATACATCTTGTGAAATAGTAGTTATATTATATGATTTGCATAATTTATGGATAATTCTTACTTGACATATTTATTATTCCAGATCTGCGTCCTGTACTTTGGTTAACGAGTGACCGCCAAATTAACAGCATTTCACCGACAAAAGCTGCCTTGCACCATTTTTGTAAGGGTTCCCAATTCAAAATTTGCCATTAAGTATTTGCTACTTGTGGCTGGACGAAAGTCTGTACCAATTGGGATTTGGGAGCCTATTTGCCCGCAACGTTGCCTGTTGCTGCAGAAACATGCCTCGAAATTGTCGGATGCAGGTGTAAAAAACAGTGCCGCGTAAGGTGCAATCGTAAAAATAGACTTTTTAAATTAAATGTTCGGAGCTGATGTGCTTATGCAGTGGATGTTGTGATATATACATAATTAAATTCAGACTATTCATGTTGTTTTATTTGAATAACTCAAAATAGCTACACTTTTTGAGAGCCTTAAGTACTAGCCCCGATACACATGTTTTCGTCTAGTCAGACCATTTTTTGAGGTTCTCCTTTGTACAAAAGCAATGTCTTAGTTCAAAAATCATTAATGTTTAATGCTAATACGAATCTAGTTTATTTTTTATGGCACTATTGCGCAATAACTAACTATCATTGATACTGAAAGGAAGAATATGACGATAAAACCGGTAAAACCGATTTAAGGGGGCCCAAAGGAAGTAACTAAATTCTGCTAGTAAGGCACTGGTCCCACCGCGAGCTAGTAAGCTATGAGCTATCGGCTATAAAAACGAACAAAAGATAATCACTCCCGTGCAAATAAAAGAGACACGGCGATGTTTATAGTTACTCTCCCAGCGGTGAGCTATCAAAATCGCCGTGTCTCTTTTATTTGCACGGGAGTGCTTATCTTTTGTTCGTTTTTATAGCCGATAGCTCATAGCTTACTAGCTCGCGGTGGGACCAGTGACTTAACTAAAAAATCTTCAAGCCTATGCATGCAGAACTGCTTTAGGAGAGGAGAACGTGATTAAGACATTTTTTTTTGCAATATAAGTCACATGTAATTTTATGTTACAATCAAAATAAACTATATTATAGGACTTTTACAATTTTCTGTACTGGGTCGTGATATACCTAAATGTGTAAACGTTATTAGAATAAGTATATTTCTGTATTTCTGTATTTACCTTTCCCTCACCTCATCGAATAATGCAAGCTGACCCGTAAATTAAAATTTTCATTTTCATTATTTTTTATCTCGCGTTTCGTAATATATTTATATAACAAACTATATATTTTTATAAACTGCATAAATGTGGCTTTTTATTGATATTTATTGTTTTTAGATATATATTGTGTAGAAAGAACAAAATAGGATAATGTTAAAAAAAATTATCACATTTTTAATATTTTTTAAAATTTTTGTATTTTTTTTTTATTTCAAGTACATTAATCACTAAAATAGCCATAAACTACAATGATTACGGCTTTCGTGTGTTAAAAATAGTGATTATACCTGAAATCATTGACAAAACTTATTGAAATGAGCATTCAAATCACCCTATCGGGCGATGTAAATTATTTTTTATCACTCGTCCTATAATATATTTCGATAACAAGTTATACATTTTCTAAAACTAGATAAATGTAGCTATTAAATAATATTTTTTATTTAGAAAAAACCATTACAGTTTTCATAAAATGTGCAATAATATGTATAAAAAAAAATCTCGTTTTCAGATTTTCCCATTTTATTTTGTATTTTTGTTCTAAAATACATTTTTTTGTTCCAAAAATGAATTCCTCGTCCTTCATTTATCCGAAAATGATATATCGCATGCCCTATTTTGTATAGTTTTAGAGAAATATGGTTTCAAAGGAAGCGCGGCGGCGCCAGCCTTCCCCCCCTTTTCCCTCTTAAATTAAGGGGGGCTCTCAATGCCTCCCGATCTTTATCTACTCAGGGCCACCCAAGGAACAACCTGTGCCAAGTCTCAGTGCTTAATCATAAAATGCAGGGTGTTGTGCAATAGCGTCCCCAGTACGTCCCAGAAGATATGGTTATGGCAGCTAAATAAGCTAAGATATTATTAAGAGTAGCAAATTGGCTTTGATGAAATCCCTGAGGAAAGTGGTTTATTAAGTGCACGTGTGTTAGAGTGCTCCGAATGTTCATTTAAAATATTATTTGAGATCCATTAACGAATCCCATAAGATATGAGTCTATTCACACTAGGGTGTTTCATTTTTCCAAAATTTTGATTTATCTTTGACTTCGCTTTTCTTCTTGGTTCTACACCTATACAGAGCCCATATACCAAAAATCAGGGAAATCGAATAATATTTAGAGGTCGCGCTCTGTGGCAACTTTTGTCTGAAGAAGTTACTATGGGCGCAGGAGAGGCTATTAGGAACAAAACTTCTGTAACTTTTTGTAGGAGGTGGTTTAAAAGTGATTTTAATGAGTAGTGTTTATATTGAAGCAAGTTCGTTTTTAAAAATGAGTATTAGTCGTGACATTTAGTTTCTAGGCTTAGTTCCTTATGGTCATTTTTTGGACGCTCGACTTCCTTCTAAGGAACAAGTTTTCTTGATTTTTTTTCCTGTTTTTGGCATGAAGCAGTGGTCTATCGGCCCTCTCAGGGCACTAATAACAGGATAGGTGGAAGAAATCAAACGGCACATGGCTATCACCAGGTCCGCCATGGACCGGCTCAGGAAAATATGGAGAAAAAGAAACATCACAAATGCCACTAAAATGCGACTTGTCAGGGCATTGGTATCTCCCAATTTTCCCATACTTCTTTACGGTGCTGAGACATGGACTTTAAGGGGAAAGAAGATAGATGTCCTAGAAATGTGGTGCTGCAGAAGAAAGCTAGGAGTGTCCTGGACAAGGTTCAGATGCTATGGACCGGCCAAGTCAAGGCTGCATTCAGTGGCCCACTCTACGAATGCGTAAGGAGTGGCCATGCATTGTTAAGCTTGCTACTACCCCTGATGTGACGACTACCACTCTGCCAAGAGTGTAACGACAAAGAAGAAAACAAGATCGTTCTTTGACTTAAGTATATTTACCGGGACATAGACCGTACTTACCTTTGTGATTTTTGTTTTCGAACGATTTAATTTCCAAGATGTTAGCGATTATTGTAGCCCTAACACCAGAGACTTGGTCGATAGTCTGACAATAGTCTATGATACCGCAAAGAGGAGAATATATTTAATAATAGAAATTAACGCTCCAGTCAAAGATAAAGAGCAAAACATCGGTGTCGAACATCACAGAAAATGCGTTACTACTTACCTACTACTTAAGCGAACAGAAGATAAGGTTGCGGCTTACATTTGTAAGTTAAATTATGATGATGACGACTTTCTTTTATCAAGAATGGATGTTACAACTGTTGTATTTTAAGTTTAATAAATTTACTTTAAAATAATTTACAACTACTCTATTGTTTTATTTGGTAATAAAATTGAATAACATTACTTTTTAGTTACTTTCTTTCAAACTGTTCATCAAGCGCGACCTCTAAACAACGTCCAAATCACTTGAAATTTGGTATATATGCGTTTAAGATAAGTTAGAACCGAAAGCCGAGCGAAGTCAGAAAAAATATCACAATTTTATTTTTCCCATACAAATATGAAACACCCTAATTCACACATATAACGAATTAACACCTGTGTAAAACGGTTGAATAATAATACTTGTGCCCGCGGGGGCAGCTTGTGCCCGCGGGGGCAGCTTGTGCCCGCGGGGGCAGCTTGTAGCCCGCGGGGGCAGCTTGTTGCCCGCGGGGGCAGCTTGTGCCCGCGGGGGCAGCTTGTGCCCGCGGGGGCAGCTTGTGCCCGCGGGGGCAGGTTGTGCCCGCGGGGGCAGCTTGGGCCCGCGGGGGCAGCTTGGGCCCGCGGGGGCAGCTTGTGGCGAGCTGACGGTGAGTGGCGACACCGCGGACCCCTATTCCAGAGGGCACTTCCATCTAGCCCTCGCCTCTGCGCTTGCCTTAACCGGCCGGCCAGAGTGGATTCGCAAGAGCGGGACCTATGCTCCAGGTTGGAAGTGTAAAATTTCATAACGCCGGCGGCCTGCTGAATGGAACACCAGGAACCAAGCTACCGCAGACTCACCTCTCGACAACCTTTTAGCCACTCTCAAGTGTTGCTCTGTTGTCGCACCGTGCGTGCGGCCGTTTTGCAGGGCCCACTCAATGAGTTGGCGAGTCACCGCCTGCCTTTTACAATTGTGAGACTAATTGTCACGGCAGGTGTCCGATAGTCTCCTCCCATAGCCCTTTAACCAGTTCATCCAATTTTCAAAACAATAACCCATGACCTTAGCTCCCATCGCAGCACAAAAGTGCTGCACTGCAATAGTCTTTGCACCTGGCGGGGACCATCTCCGGTTGTATCATATTGTGCGCTCGGGGATGGTATCCGCCACGTGTATCCATTGCCTTTAGATTAAAATGTCTAAAAGGGCCTCTGTGATGTTGGCTTTGGCCCCACGCATGCCTCCCAAAGGTCCGGGACCCCATGGTCCCGAGATATGGAAAAGATAATAATAATGCTTTATTTCAGGCCAATTTGCCCATAATAATAAATGTCTATCTATCTATCCATCTATCCATGCCAGAGAAGGTTCTAATAAGATATTACTCCTTGTAAAGTCGAGGCGGCATTTATAAATACTCATTACTCATTCAGTTACTCGTCATGTTAGCATTTCATTAAAAACCTTGATCTTAAAGCTCGGCCACACATGCGCGTTTTGAGTAGGTGGAGCGTTAGCGGAGCGTAATGATAGCGGTGCACCGGACGAACGCTGGCGCTGCACCCAGCGGACGCCGGCGGGAACTAGCGAGCTCGGTTTGCGAGCGGAATGCGCGCATTCCGCTCCGCTGACGCTACGCTGACAAAACGCTTTATGTGTGGCGGAAGCTTTAGTGAAAAAACGATTGTATTTTCGCTATGTATTGGCTTATATAAGGATATTCTAACTCCCCTCAATAAATTAACTCTACGGCTTTAAGCGCGCGATGTACGAAAAATGACAGGCAGTAAGAGATTTCTTACAATCTGATTTATAGCGTCACTCTGACATAGTTCTACAGTGGCCTAGGGTTCCATTTGGTTGTCTGTACTTACGTTTTTATATCGCGATTTTTGGCCTGGGGGCCGATTTTTAAAAGCCCACCAAATGTATTAAATGATAATGTTGATAAGATAATGTAGGAAAAATGACAGGACAGGGGTCAGACTACTACTACTATCAGTCCGCCAAATGACAACAGCTTGTCAGTTCTTCAGCGCTGTAATTTTTTACTGACAAAACAAACATCGTGGGTGGACCCCTTAACGCTGCTCCGTGATTTCATACGATCAACGCTGTTTATCGCGTAAAACAACCGCATGTTTTCTTTCTAGGAAAGTGTATACAGTCTATTACAAATATGAGAATTTCTTAATTTAGGCAAATTACAAATCTTGTTTTTATTAGAACTAAAGCGGGACTTTCGCGTCATGTTTACATTTTTATTTGGTCTCTCCTTGATCACGATCGAAAGGTGACGTTCGACTGAAATTAAAATATTCTAGCTAAAAACTTCACTGGCAACATTGTCGACAAAAGTTTTTCTCAAACTCTCAATTTTGCCTCGTAACTCTCCGAGCCTCGAGAGCAAAAGCATCTAAATTATGCCATCGGCAAGACGAGGAGAGTAAAGTGTGCCATTAAGTATACATCACCGCTCAAATTAGAGGTGCTACACTATAACAACCGGGCCCTAGTTGAGAAGGCGGGGATACTTCAAGTTGCTAGGAAAGATTTCAAATATAGGGATATGGCAATACACCTAAATTGAAAAAAAAAAGACTTGCAACGCACCTCCAATCCTTCTGGTGTATAGGTGTACTAGACGGCAGTAATCGCTTACCATCAGGCGATCTATCTGATCGTTTATCTCCTAAAAAAGTCATACGTGTTCGCTTGTTGGCTTGTTGAAACGCTACTTCGCATGATTCGTTGATGGTACGCATAGCTCGTGCGGTTTCTCGAATTCAAACACAACAGTGTCAGTGACGCTGACGTCATTGTTCTGGTACCATTTTTAGCACCATTTGTCACGTCCTTACGAAGTAAATATGTCAATGGCTTTTAAGGTATTTTGTTGGGACTCGGGCCAGACTTACGCGCTAGGTGTTAATAAAGATAAGGTAATTTTAGGCGTGTTTGTGAATTTCGTTCGATAAAGGATAATATTCCGAGATTCGGAATACTAGTAAATAATGATATTATTTGAAATGAATTATTTTAGTGTTAAATATCTTTATTTACATGAATATATTTACATAATTATATAAGAAACTAAGACTAAACTTAAAAGCTAATTAATGTCTGAAACAGGCCCTTGAGGCATTGTACCAAGGATACTGGCGACATTTCCTCGCTGTATCGCAATGCTGATACGTCGTGCGAGGAAGTCACCACCAGCTCTTCGATCACCACCCCAACCAGACGCTTCGCGATAGGCTTGTGTAATACATGTAATAGTACAAAAGACACGATTCCGTGCACTGTACTAGACCGAACTACTCCCAAATGATTCTGCTCTCTAGTAAAGACATTTAGTACACTCACACACGCGCAACAGAATGGGAGCGAAAGGAGCGAAGACGAAGAGCCGAGAAGTGACAATGACAGCAAAGCGATCCGTGTGATCCGACCGCAACCGAACTAGAACCGACTGACTCGGACCGAGAGCGCGCGAAAACGGCCGATCAGCGCTCGGCTAGTACGAGCGAGCGTTACTGTACGCCATAATATGCACAATTTGTCTCTCGCTCTCTCGGTGTACTACTGTACTAAATGTCCTAAAAGAACGAACTAGTACACTCTCCCCGGGATGTCCCTTCGGGTCATCCCGGCGTCAAATTTAAGGATATGATAGAGGATTCCTCTAAACTCCCATCACTCATCTCAAAAAAAAAAAAAAAACTAGTACACTTCGGAGATCGTACTAGTTGGGAGCGATCTTTAAAGTGAACGAGCAGGCACAACTCTACTTCGCGATATTTTAGTTAAAATTTAAAATGTTTCTGAAAATGTTTTGTTTAACGGGTAAACTACAAAATATGTATAGTGAATATAAATGTATTATTAATAAGACAGGTAAGTGTGTAAAATAACTTGTTAAAAATGTTTCCAGAAATATTTCAACATTTTCTTTTTCCTTCCTTTTCATAAAGTAAATATAGAACTTACGTATATTTTATTAGGCTTCGCCCGTTGGAGTTGAGAATATCTTGAGAAATTCTGCTAAGAAATTTTGCTAAATAAAGTTTGTTCGTACATAACACAATAGGGTTATTGTAAAATGTTTCCACGTTTAAGGCTTCGTGTCCGTAACGAACTCTGTTTCGCAAACACGCAAATAAAACGATATTTTTAGATTGTTTATACTATAAGTAAAAGGGAATCATCAGCGCTGGTAGCCTAGCGGTAAGTACGTGCGACTTTCGTTCCGGAGGTCGCAGGTTCGAACCCCGGCTCGCACCAATGAGTTTTTCGGAACTTATGTGCGAAATGTCATTTGATATTTGCTAGTCGCTTTTCGGTGAAGGAAAACATCATGAGGAAACGGGACTAATTCCAATAAGGTCTAGAGGTACCTTCGGGTTGGAAGGTCAGATGGCAGTCACCTTCCTAAAAACTAGGATGATGCGGTGATGCCTATAAGTAAAAGGGAAAAAAAATCTATTTGGGTGAATCAACTTTTTCTTGCCTGTTATTGCCATGGTTACGGTCCCCTGAGTCACGCTGGTTTTATGCAAAATTATGCTACTGAAATTATGCAAGCATGCATGCATGTAGTCCATGTTTGTAGGTGGCAAATTAAGGAAAGGGCTAAGTTATAACTAGTGAGATTTGTCTCCATAATGACATCAAAGTCGGTAAAAATCCCTTTTGTACTGAGTAACAGTAAGATTTTTTTTTTCAATTGGTAATATCTCTGAAACTAGGAGAAATCCAGAAAAGTGTATATGACATTTTAGTCTTAATGGGATCAGGAGGATATGCTGTTAAAATCTCTCGCAACGTTAATTTAGAACTTAATACACGTGTAACCCCTATTAGTTTACAGAAACTTTTCAAACCAGAATCCACAGAATTTACTAGTAAAGTTTCATCCTGTGTATCGACACGGGGCAAACACTCCCGATTATTGCGACCTAGTTGCTTCGCACTTAATAAACAGCCCTTGTTTGTTTTATAACAACAACAAACCTCACTTTGTTTATTTGTAAACAAGAGCGGTAAATACCTACTCGGTTCCGCAACTTCATCTTAGGACCTCAACACACGGATCGGTACACGCGCGTCCAATGAGATCGCTACTATCACACGGAGAGTAAGCGTTAGAGATGCGTAAGCGTATCGGTATACGCGCGTCCAATGAGATCGCTGCAAGAACAAATGGAACGTAAGCGTAAGGGACTATGACGCGCGCCTCAAGCGACGCGGGCGCTATATCGTCACTACTTTGAAAAAATCTCGTATCTCACGCTGCTCCTCAAAGTTAAAACGCAGTAAGTCTATATGCATTCCATACATACTTACTACAATTTTCTTTTCATTGACAGACGAAGATACAAGTTTTTTTTAAAGTAGTGACGATATGCAGGGTTGAAAGAAAAGGATATTTATATGTGACAGGTTGCCAGCCCATCGCCCACACCACAATGGGACCCATATCCCACAGTCGACTTCTACGACAACTACGGGAGGAAAGGGGGTGGTGAAATTCTGAACTCGTCTGAATATCGATTCTAGTTAAATTTTAATCAGGACTAATGAAAATTTGATATTGCTTTGATGGTACGACGGTTTTCGATCAGATTGTTCCAAGAATTGAAACGCTGTACGAAAAATCCTTCCCAATTTCAGATCTTTTAATAAACGAAGCGTGAGCCCTTGAGGATACAAAAATTTAACTGTATATTTTTGATCCCCGACGTAAAAAAGACGGGGTGTCATAAATTTGACGTGTATGTCTGTCTGTTTGTCTGTCTGTGTGTGTCTGTCTGTGGCATCGTATAGCACCCGAACGGATAAATCGATTTCGATTTAGTTTTTTTTTTGTTTGAAAGCAGAGTTAGTCGAGAGTGTTCTTAGCCATTTTTCATGAAAATCGGTCCACTATGTCGCGGTCGGGGTTTTTTTCAAAATTTTAATTTTGTGGTTAGGTTATTCTACATGCGATTTCGTGTCAAAAGACGCAATTTTCTGTGTACCTAGAATTTTTGCAACGTGCACGGTGTGTATTCAATTAAGTTAAAAAAAAAAATCACAATCCGGACGCATTCGTACCGAAATAAAGGAAAAGGAACATGCAAAAGCTACCGCGTTCCTGTGTCAATTGCCTGGAATAAATCGCTATTTGACATTCAGGCCGCTCAGCCGAGGCTCAAATTGAGGATATTTTATGCAAAAACTGAAACAATTTGCTCCGATCTTTTAAAAAAGGTCGTTAATGTCAGCGAAGTAACTACCATGCAAATTATTTCCATTTTTACTCTCCATTATAACGAAGTGAGGCGAGATGATTAATTATCACACGGTATCGCCGTCAGATATATCTGACCTGCCAAAACTCTCATAAATATCGGAACGCACTTTAACTTCTTCACAATTAGAGGAGTGTTCCCATATTTTCGAAAGCTTAGGCAGCTCATATATATTTAATGGCAACTGTACCAGTTGCAGTTTATATCTATAATGTGCTACGAGTGATTAAATATTGATTTTGTCCTTTTTCCGTCGCGTTTTATCGGATTGGGTATTGAATCAGTGAACGATTACTGCCGAACAAACTGGGCTGACAAAATAAATCTCATCTATAAAATAAACAGTTTCCCGTTTTATTTATTTCACCCGCAGTTAGCAAAACACAATAATATCCGAGATTTCATTTACTGGGAATATTGCGTACTGTTCTAGATATAGAGATCGAACCGGGAAATAATATTTGGTTATTGTTATTGCATATCAATGTAGATATTGACTATTATTGGCTATGGGAAACAGATATTACCCAGTGTTTGGTTTACCTCTATAAATTCCATGAATTGCGATATGCAAACATTTTATACTGATAAAAAGCAAATTTAAAGACGTTTATTAAACGGAGCAAGAGCGTTGCTTACTGTTGTATCCATACTTTCATACTAATATTATAAATGGGAAAGTGTGTGTGTCTGTTTGTTTGTCCGTCTTTCACGGCAAAACGGAGCGACAAATTGACGTGATTTTTTAAGTGGAGATAGTTGAAGGGTTGGAAGGTGTTATAGGCTATTTTTTGTCTCTTTCTAACGCGAGCGAAGCCGCGGGAAAAAGCTAGTAATTAAAATATTAAAAAAAATAACGTATAGTTTCATAGATAGCGGTGAGAGCTTCCTACTTTCAATTGAGACTTTTAGAGGTCGTGGTTTAAAATCGTACCTATATTACCAGTTAATTGCTTGGTGAAGGAAACTTCGAGAGGAAACCAAACAAAACTCATTTAAATCTAATTTCCCCACGGGGTTGGAAGCACTTGTGACAGTTGCTTTGGTAAAAACAAGTGCTTACGCCAATCCTGAGAAAGCTATCCAAGGCTCAGTAAAACGTGGCAATGCTAGCAATAACGATGATTTAAAAAGAAAATATGAAACTTCATCCATACTAATATTATATACATGGGAAAGTGTATGTCTGTTTGTTTCTTCGTCTTTCACGGCAAAATGGAGCGACGAATTGACGTGATTTAAGTGGAGATAGTTGAAGGGATGGAGAGTGACATAGGCTACTTTTTCTCTCCTTCTAACCCCCACTTCCCTAGAATGGAGGGTGGAAGTTTGTATAAAGAATTCCGCAATTTTCGAACTTAACGTGAGCGAAGCCGCGGGTGAAAGCTAGTAAATTATAATTCGTCACCAGCCCTTAATAAATTTAAATCGTCCTCAAACAGCTTTTCCATAACTAAGTTGTGAAATCCTCGAATTTTTATTAGGTATTCAAGAAAATGTAACTTCAGGCCGCGAAAATTGTAAACGGATAAGGGGGAAAAAATTAAACTTTTCCTGGGTCTTAATAAATCTCTGTGGAGTCCGACGGAGGCCTAATGCGATATTTATCGTTCGACTAATAGAAACAAACACTTGGCGCAATAAATAGCCCCATAAAATATACGGAATGGTTCGCTCTGTGCTTTTTAAAACCCACATTATAGGTTCTGGAGGTTTCCGTGTAGGAAAAGTTGAGTTAGTTTTTTTTTTCTAGGTACATATTATAAACTGATCGGCGACTGACCCTAATTCCCTAATAACCCATTCCTAGCACACAGTCTAAGCCCGTGTAGGTGAACGCGTACTATGCTTGTATGAGTGAAATATGGACTGTATTTATTTATTTATTTATTTATTTAAACTTTATTGCACAATATAACAAATAAAGTACAAATGGCGGACTTAATGCCTAATGACATTCTCTACCAGTCAACCAACAGGCTAAACAGAAAGAGTAGTGGGTGCAGGCTTTAAAAAAAAAGGTAACTGAAAATGAAACATAAATGTAGCAAATAATACATATTGTCAATAATAAACTATACACACATAAATATCTATAAAATTACATAAACTTACATATATATATATACATATATATACTACATATTTTATGTACCCAGTGCAAAGAATACTATGCCTACGATAAACAAATTAACCAGTGAGCTTGTCAAAAAAATGCTTGCGCAACATGCGCTTAAATGAGAGCTTAGTTTGCGCCTTTCTGATCTCAAGCGGAAGATCATTCCAAAGCCGGATCGCCTGAACGGTAAAGGAGTTAGAGACAAATCCAGTACGGTGAGAAGGAACTGCAAGCTTGAGACTACGGGATTCGCGAAGAGTGCAACCTGTTCGGGCGGTTATGAAATTAAATCTAGATCTGAGATAGTCTGGCGCACACGGATCAAATAACACAGAGTATAATGTGGAGAGAATTCGCAAGGACCTCCGTTCCCGGACAGGAAGCCAGTTCAGTCGACGGCGATATGTAGATATGTGGTCATATTTACGAAGTCCGAAAATAAAACGTATCCCGTTATTAAGAAGCCGATCTAGTCTGTTTAGAGACACTTCTGTGATATTCGTGTAACACACATCAGCATAATCTACAATAGGTAATACGAGAGCTTGAACAAGTAAAACCTTAGTGCAGATAGGAAGGAAATTTTTAAACCGGTATAAAGCTCTAAGTGTATTGGTGACCCGATGACATATGTCAGAAACCTGCGGCTCCCACGTCAGGCCGCTGTCAAAAATCAACCCAAGGTTCCTCACTTGCGATGCCAGTGGTACAGGTATGTTTTCATACACAATAGGAGACAAGTGAGTAAGGTCAGCCGTAGAGAGTAAACGGGGGCTTCCTAATATAATGGCCTGGCATTTGGACGGATTAACCGAAATACCAAAACTCCGAGACCAAACACAGATGCGATGCAAGTCCTCGTTAATTTTCGTTATGGCACAATCCAAATCGTCAATGCTACTGTGAGTGTACAATTGCAAATCATCAGCGTAAAGATGGTGAGAGCATGCAATATGCGGCGCAATCATATTAATAAAAGCGGAAAATAGAAGCGGAGACAGTATGCCGCCCTGTGGGACACCGGAAGTGAGGTCACACCAGTCAGAAAACGAGGAGCCGTCTACGCGAACCATCTGACGCCGATCTTGAAGATATGAAGCGAACCATTTAGCTGTTGGTGATGATACATTTAAGTGCTTTAAAACAGCTAATAAGAGGTCGTGATCAACTGCATTAAATGCGTTTGAAAAATCGATCAACACCAAAACCGTCAGCTGTGTGGACTCCATGGCTAGCCTTACATCCTCAACGATTTTAAGCAATGCGGTGGTAGTACTGTGACCTGGGCGAAAACCTGACTGAAATGGAGTGAGAACATGGTTGGAGTAGATATGAGCTGATAATTGTTTGTGTACAACGGCTTCCAGGACTTTCGACAAAAAAGGGAGAATTGAAATGGGCCGGAAATCTTTGAATGTGCTGGGATTAGAAACTTTTGGCAACGGAATAATATGTGCTTTACGCCACAACGACGGAAAAATCCCAGTTGAAAGTGAGAAGTTTATAACATGGGTTATAATTGGGAGAATACATTCCAGAATGCATATTAACATAAATCTACTAACATCGTCGCAGCCTACAGCATTGGACTTAATAGAGCTAATTACTTTAGCAATCTCATCATCGGTGGCCAACGTAAAAGAGAAACTTGCATTACAGGGGCAGGGCAAAGCGGAAATGAGAGAGAGACTATGAGACTTAGTTACAGGATCTAATGTAGAAGATTTAGAGAAATGAGAGTTCAGGTCATTTAGAGAAAAAGAGGAAAAGGACACGGCCTAACTCTTTTGTTTACCAACCCCGATCGAATTTAAAAATTTCCACGTTTCCTTAGGCGACGAAGGAACGATGTTATTGAAAATATGTTGGCGCTTCGCTACTCTCACCATCTGATTACACCGATTCCTTGCTATCTTATACAGGCACCAATTTTCCTCCGAACGAACCCGTTTATATTTTTGAAATGCCTTATCCCGCCTAGTCATGGCCATGCGAACCCCATTTGTAATCCAAAGCGCGGGTGGGCGCTTTAGTCTTACCGAACGAATGGGCGCATGAGCATCATAGAGCTTTACTATACTACTACTTAAAGCCAATACCGCCTCATCCACTGACTCTGCCGACAGCACCGCTGACCAGTCCTCTCTACGTGCATCTTCACGTAAAGCTTCCATGTCAAGCCTCGCAAAGCTGCGAAGTCGTAAATAAATGCAAGGAGGTTTTGGAGGTTTAATCTGGTAACTTAAAAAGATTAAATCGTGTCGTGAGAAACCTGGGGCTAGTAATTGACCGCATTTTTTTACATGTTCAACAGATGAAGTACAGATAAGATCAAGCCAGGAGTCTGATGCGTCAACATTGTGATGAGTGGGTTGGAGCGGAAGGACATTTAGAGCAGCTGCTTTCAAAATTAAGTTTAGCCTACGTGTCCTATTGTTTTCCTTCAAAAGGTCTGTGTTAAAGTCTCCCATGATCACTTGATGACTATACTCAGTGCTGAGAGAGGAGAGAACAGTATCAAGAGCATCAAAGTAATCAACGGCTGGGGGACAATATACCACTCCGAGAGCTGCCTTAGTGCCTCTAACATTAATTTCTAAAAACAGATGTTCCAAGGAACCAGAATATTGAGACGGGGAGGAAGATAGAATTTTGAAGGAAATATCACTGCGGAGGTATATGGCAACACCACCGCCACCTTTGCCTGTACGGTCATTCCGCAGTAACACGTAGCCGGGAAGGCCATACGAAGTAGAAGGAAGATTGGGTTTGAACCAGGATTCCGAGACAAGGATGGCATGTACATTACAAGAAGTGAAAGTGTCTAGAAAGTCGTTATAGTGACTGGGTAAACTTTGTGCATTTATGTGACATATGTTAAGTAATTTGTGTTCGTTTTGAAAAGTTCGTTTGATGCAGTCGCCTAACGTGTCCGGTTCAGATGAATTAGTGTCAACGGAGTGGAATGATAAGGACATGTCGCAAGCAGAATGGTAAAACTCATCGTCTTCGTCATCGTCGGTCATAGTAATTTACACTAGTGGGTACATAAAATACTAAATAAATACAAATAAAAAAAATATAAGTATGAAGTGCAAAATAGCACAGATAGCCGAGATTCTATTCTAAATTTAATTGGTTCTGTTTACCCTGCCAGTCGGCCCTTTACACACACAAAATAAAAATAAAAATCAATATAAAGTGCACAAAATAAAATAAACAGGGGTAGGAAAAGCAAATTAATTATAAAACTAAAGAAGCACCAAAGTGCATATACAAATGTAAAGAAAAAAAATCAATAAGCAGTTACGAAACGCAACTATAGACTATGACACATTGTCAGTTTGACATTTGACAAGCGTGTGAAAGATCCATCAAAACAATCGAAAATAAATTAAAGCTGAAGACGGTAGATCTTTAGAGTTATACAAAAATGTTAACTAAAAACAAGTGACGATAATCTAAAATACCCCATGTAGAATTGAAAGGTTATATTTTCATCTTCCTACTTGCTAATCATATAAGGAAAAGGAAACAAGCATACATAACCGCCAGAAACAATGTGAAATTGAATTAAACTTGTTTTACAATACTCATTTCCTCTTCTTGCCTGGGATGTTTGTCGACGCTGTTGCCGTAGCCAGCGCCGCAGGTGCCGGCGCAGGTCCCTCCGGAGCTGTTCCCTCCGGAGCCTCCGGCGGGGCTGGGGCTTCGGAAACCTTGGGTTGCATGGGCCTAGATGGGACTACAGGGTCGTGCTGGGACTTCAAGACTTCAAGTTGATCTTCACTGGACAACCGCACCTTCTTTCCATCCGTCAATTTTATAAAGATGTTACCATCTGTAGTCCACACCTTGCGAGTGCCAAAATGTCTTCGTGCTTCTATGAATAATGACTGACGCTGCTTAGTGAGGATCTCAGTGAGAACAAATGATGAGCCCTTTAAAGCTTTCTTATTTGCCCAGGCAGAGTTACGCAGCTTCAGGTCATTAAATCGGACTAAAACTGGCCTTGAATGGCTACTGTTTACCGAGGCTGATTGCATACCAAGCCTATAACAAACCAAGATGGATTCTTGCGACACTGAGTGCAGGGAGAGTTTATTTTGGCATACATCAGTTACCTTGCTAACAAGATTCTCGCCGGCCTCCTCCGGTATACCATTAAAAAGTAAAAATTTCTTCCGATGCCGCATTTCAATGGAGTCAACGGTACTGCTGACAGCATCAATTTGTCTTCTCAGAAGATCCAGCATAGATAACATATGCACCTTGAAGCTGTTCACTTCTTTGGTCAGACTGGCGATAGTTGGATGTGTATGCGGAGATGCTGTCTTAAGCGCCGCCTCTAGCTCCATAAACCGCTGTGTAAATTTGGTCTCCAGGTCCTTTTGAGCCTCCTTGATGCTACTTAAGCCATCCATGATCAGCTGATTTGTGTTGATAAAAAGTGACAAGTGACAGTGCAGTTCTTAGGTGAAAAGGTCGACAGGCAGGTCAGTAGCAATATTTCACCTTATTGTCATGGAAAATATTTCCCTACACAATATGTAACGTCAATACTTAGTTTATAAGTAATTTCCACCAAAAAAAACTATTTTAAATAATTAAATTAAAATAAAATAAATTCTGTAAACAGAAGTGACATGTATTACTTTCTATGCCTACCCGCCGAAATTCATTGACTGTACGCGTTTTTGACAGGCGGTAACTGTGAGGTAATTGAGAGGGGGTGGGCAGCACTTTCAGCGGGGAGCGGAAGTGGCCATACTGTACGATAGTACCCTTTACTATACTGTGACAGAGTCTAAGATGGAGCTCACCGATTCAGTATTCATTCTTATTTTAGAACTAGGTAATTAAACTTAAAATTAGATCCTCTAGAAAGTCTATCACAACTTGCCTTGTCGCGCGCGAGTCCATGCTTGAAGTCGCGCTTGATGTATGGACTCGCGCGCGACAAGGCAAGTTGTGCTAAAGGGTCTGGAACTATTAAATTCGAACTCTCCGCAAAGTTGACCAAATAAATCAGATTTTCAGTACAGATGGTGTTTTTTTTACGCACTAGTGCGAGAAGTGGTTCACTATATGCCAAGTCGAAACTTTGAAGGCTCATCTGTACTGAAAAACGTCGTACGATACACGTGCAAAAAAGAAATTCGTAACTCGTGTCGTTTAATTTATCGCCACTCGTTTCGAACTTCCTTTTTTACGCACTTGTATCGTAATGTACTATTTCAGTACAGATGGTGTTTTTTTACGCACTAGTGCGAGAAGTGGTTCATTATATGCCAGATCGAAACTTCAGAGGGCCGTCTGTACTGAAAAACGTCGTCGCACGTGTATGCGAAAAGGAAATTCGTAACTCGTGTCGATTTAAAAGACTCCCTTCGGTCGTGTTTTAATTTATCGCCACTCATTTCGAACTTCCTTTTTAACCCCCGACGCAAAAACGAAGGGTGTTATAAGTTTGTCGTGTCTGTCTGTGTGTTTGTCTGTCTGTCTGTCTGTCTGTCTGTCTGTGTGTGTGTCTGTCTGTGGCATCGTAGCTCCCGAACGGATGAACCAATTTAGATTTATTTTTTTCTGTTTGGAAACTGAATTAGTCGGGAGTGTTCTTAGCCATGTTTCATGAAAATCGGTCTACTATGTCGCGGTCGGGGGTTTTTTCAAAACTTTAATTTTCTGGTTAGGTTATTACTGCACTTATATCGTAATGTCAGTACTATCACACCTCGGACACTGGCGATCAAATATATGAAAGAGGCGCGTTCCTAGCACACAGTCTAAACTCGTGTAGGTGAACGAAACGTAACCGAAAGGGGGTGGGCGGCAGTTTCAGCGGGGAGCGGAAGTGGCCATTCTGTACGATAGTACTCTTTATTATACTGTGGTACTATTCTATAATAAAATTTATTATTCTTTCATTTTTAGGTGGCGGTCGAAGGCGAGCGGCTACGGCGCTTGCGCGAGCGCGTAGAGGCGCAGGAGTTGAAGTTGCGCCGGTTACGGGCGCTACGCGGCCAGCTGGACAGGAACAAGCAGGCGAATATCGCTCTTAGTGAGTACTATATAATGTTTACATTACAATATTATCAGTATGTATGTGATGACCAGTGTGCTTAGCAGAATACACAAACGCCCAGGAAACGCTCAAGATTTCGCTTCGCAGAAATGCCATTCGGCTACGGGGCCAGAGATTTTTTATTATTATCAGAGATCGGATTTTTGTGCGTCATCTCATACTAAAAGTCATTAAAATGACATAAGTCACTAAGAATGTCGCAAATCCGTCCGATCTCTGATTATTATTAATGGGCTTACTCTTGGCCACAGACAATTGGGCGTCATTTTTTTGACGTATTCGAAATAATGAACCTTATGTAGTCCAATCACTGGACTCCGACTCTGGTTTTGCGAGTGGAAACTGAAGTGGTCGCAGTTTCGAAACCGACGGTCATTTTCTTTAAGTTCAAAGGAATATTAATATTTTTTCCCTCACTAGCTCGGAAACACGTGTTTTGTCCTTTAATACCAGCGGGTAAAAACGCATTTTATCCACTAGTGGGTAAAGTAATTTGACCTTGAATAAAGTCAAATTAACTGCTTTAAAATTGATAAAAGTAGGTGAATCTTGTAATAAAGATGATTTACCACCTGTGGAACTACTACTGGAAGCAGTGATAAACGCATTTTTTGCATAGTGAGGGGAAAAGTATTGTGTTGCACTCGGCGGGTACAAATGTATTTTACTTCTTGTGTGTTAAAAAACTCGCAAGTTCAGGATTCTATTCTCGAACCACTCGCTTCGCTCGTGGTTCAACTATAGCATCCTTTCACTTACTCGTTTTTCAATTCCACACTCGGCGTTAAAATACAACTTTGTCCCCTTGTATAACAAATAACTATTTTACGATATAGCTTTTTATAAAAAAATATTACACTGTATTTACATAAGTATAATCAAAAAGTAGATACATCGATTTTTGTTAATCCGGCTGCCTAAGTTAGTCCAAACTTGAAGTGGTGCTAGATGTTATTGACTCGCGCGCAGGCAGCCCAGGCAGGCAAGTTGTGCTTCCTGGCAGGCAAGCAACCATGCTTTGCGCTTGCGTGCTTTAAACGATATAAGGTCAGGCCGTCTTATTATGATTTAGGCCGCACTATATTTAAGACGCTACGGGAGCAAAAATGCTGAAATGGAAAGGATTCCCCCTTTCAATTTGGGAATTTCAGTTAAATATACGTGTTATTAACTAGATTTATCGAAAAAAATGTCCATTAAGAACAACTCAAAAGATATTGCTCTATTGATATCGCTCTCGACTGTTTCCTCCTTCAAAAATTATTTAAACGGAACAAAATTTGAGAATCTGAAAACAATGAAGTAATCTGTGTCGGACCGTTTTGATTTTTTGGCTAATTGTTACCGATTGCCTGTGTGGTGACGGGTTAAGAATTTCACCACCCCCTTTCTTCCCGTGGGTGTCGTAGAAGGCGACTGTGGGATATGGGTTAAATTGTGGTGTAGGCGAGAGGCTGGCAACCTGTCACTGCAATGCCACAGTTTAGTTTTCTTTTAACCCCTTATTTGCCAAGAGTGGCCTTGAAGCTTTAGTAGTTTCATGTGCTCTGCCTACCCCTTTATGGGATACAGGCGTGATTGTATGTATGTATGTATGTATGTTGTTACCGATCTTGAGTACACTCCTTTTTTTGAGCCATATTGTAAAAGGCCGTTTTTAGAAATGTTTGATTGGCTCTAGCGTCTTTTAAAATAAAAATAGCAAAAAAATCAAAACGATCCGACACAGATAAAAATAATAATAATCTGTGTTGAAAAAATCATTGCTCTATCTTTAAAAAACCAGGGAGGAAATAGTCGAGAGCGTTAGTATGCAGAATTGACCTGTATCGTATCGTCTTAAGTGCGATATAGACGTACCAATGCGATAAAGTTTATCGAACTAGTATTCTACGCCCGCTTGAGTGCCAATTGTATGGACCTTAATAATCTCTATTTGCTAGGAAACAACAATATGTAAACGAAAATATAGACAAGCTATTTTATCGTTATTAGGTTTTACAAATAAGTCTAAAGTTAGCCGGATGCCAATCAAAGTCAGTTTCAAATTGGTGTTGTGTTCACGAAAGACTAATTGTTTACGTTCAATTCTGCTGGTCGCTTTTGGCGTCCAGGTTTCGAAAACCTTTTTTAACTTTTAAAATGCAATATAAAAGTTTTTACGAGCGAAAAAGTGGTTAGCGTTCGGTCAGGAGGGTGCAATAATTGTCATTTTCGTGTTGGGTAAACAAATAATGATACGCACGTTAGCGTAGTGTATTGGTCTCAAAGGAAATATTTTTTACTCATATATATGAATATAATATGGAATGGTTATTAACTGTATAAGGTACAGCGGGGCAAATCTCGACTGGGGGTCAATTGTAACTAATCCATTTTTAGGGTTCCGTAGTCAACTAGGAACCCTTATAGTTTCGCCATGTCTGTCTGTCCGTCCGTCCGTCCGTCCATCCGTCCGTCCGTCCGTCCGTCCGTCCGTCCGTCCGCGGATAATCTCAGTAACCGTTAGCACTAGAAAGCTGAAATTTGATACCAATATTTATATCAATCACGCCAACAAAGTGCAAAAATAAAAAATGGAAAAAAATGTTTTATTAGGGTACCCCCCCTACATGTAAAGTGGGGGCTGATATTTTTTTCATTCCAACCCCAACGTGTGATATATTGTTGGATAGGTATTTAAAAATGAATAAGGGTTTACTAAGATCGTTTTTTGATAATATTAATATTTTCAGAAATAATCGCTCCTAAAGGAAAAAAAAGTGCGTCCCCCCCCTCTAACTTTTGAACCGTATGTTTAAAAAATATGAAAAAAATCACAAAAGTAGAACTTTATAAAGACTTTCTAGGAAAATTGTTTTGAACTTGATAGGTTCAGTAGTTTTTGAGAGAAATACGGAAAACTACGGAACCCTACACTGAGCGTGGCCCGACACGCTCTTGGCCGGTTTTTTCTATTATTACACTATATAATGTTGAGTTATACATGTATCTATTGAACACGCCTACGATATATAACCGGTGGCCAGAAAGCGATAGGGATAGCTTGCGATAGGGACGCACCGATGCCGTAAAGTTTATCGCACTAGTGTGCTACGGCCGCAGGTCAGTGCCATTGGATAAGTAGTGCGATATATAGTCAGTTTTTATGGAAAGAAGGCATTTAGGGTAAAGCTAATTTGATGGTGTCATATGCATTGCGATTTTGTTGTAATCACGTTTTCGGAAAAAATATAAAATCCAGAAATGTGCTTACGAAAAAAAAGAATAATGTGTTGAAATTTAATTTATCGCACGGTGTTCCGTCGAAAAGTTACATCATGTTTTTGCGGCCATACAAGAATTTGAATTACTTTAGAGTCTGTTTTAAAAGCTGCAGGAATATTAAATACACATTATAAGTGAAACTAAATGAAGGGATGCGCCATTGAAAAAATTGTGTTTGATTTTTTCCCATACTAACGTGGGCCATTATTGCACTTATATCGTTAATCTTGTACCTATCGCTAAAAATCGTCGCGTCTTTTTTATTAAAAAAGGTGACATCCAATCTACCAAATAATGAAAGCCCCATCCTGGTTCACTTCCACTCCCAAAGTCCAATTTCCTTTAGCTTAGATGTAGATCATTTAGTGAATTCGTATGGAAAAAATAGAAAAGATATAACAAAATATCAAAAAGATGGGTTTCTCAACAAGGCCAAGCCCACTTAAAATAATAACGATGTTCCTACACAAAAATAACGAGTTACCTCGTTAGTTTTTGTCGGATAGAGAAGTCTCTTGATCTCTTGGTTACTCTAAATGTTCGGATTTTTTGAATTTTAATCAAACATGACTGTGGCTTATCTAGGATTGATTCTTACTTAGGTTAAATATAAAAATAATGCAATTATGTTTAATATAAAATTCTTAAACTTTCATGCACTTATTTAGGTATATGATATTCGTAACTCCACACATTATTCTAAATATAAATCTCACCTGAAGTTTAATTTCTCATTCCTGCTGAAAATGTATAAAAAAACGTTACAGTTTCGATTCGACCAACCACATAACCCCTACAATCGCAAAGAAAAACAACCCCGTTTTTTATTTCGCTCGCAACGTGCATTATAAAAAGAGCTACAAAACTTCATGTATTCCGAAGGTGCAGCACCCCTGGAGATGTAATACCAGGCGTGGGAAACATTTTATTTTTTATGTGTTGAGAATATCTGTGCCGTGTTAAAATGATTCCTGTGTTCCTCCGTTTACAT
Organism: Leguminivora glycinivorella; assembly: GCF_023078275.1. NCBI lineage: Eukaryota > Metazoa > Arthropoda > Insecta > Lepidoptera > Tortricidae > Leguminivora > Leguminivora glycinivorella. The sequence goes on along the minus strand of NC_062987.1, from coordinate 8,531,852 downwards.
ATTAGTGTTAATAGATAAAAAGCGATACAAAACTTCGTATTTACCAGAGGTACAGTACCCCTGGTTATATAATGAAATCTGTGCTATGCTAAAACTATTACCATATGTTTCCTTTAGAATTAAGGCTTTCTGTAGATATTTATTACTTAGATATACATACATAACATAAGCGTCAATAGATAAAAAGAGATTTAAAAAATCGTGTATACCGAAGGTGCACTACCTCTGGTGATGTAATTCCACGCGTCGCAAACCTTTATTTCGCGTGCATTTAGTATATTCTGTGCCGCGCTAAAATGATTCCTATGTTCGGTTTAATCCTCTTATTATGGCGCTGGTGGAAGCGCTGACTCGACGTGCTACATTAGGTTGAGCTTAATGATATTAATTCATTTGTATTACTACTATAGTTATATGTAGATTATATACAGGCACAATAAATTAATTTATCTTAATATTGTATTGGGGAGCGTCCACTTTCCGAGTGGGGTTTGAATTGAGGCAATGCACTCATCGAAAGCATCTCAACATTTTGGAAACAAAATTATTTGAGACAAAAAGAAGCGCTGGCTGGACGTCGTGAGAGAGGACATGTGAGAAAACTATCTCACGTCACGCCTAAAGCTGAGTTTAGACGTGCAAGTTATTGCTGCAAGTTTTGAGACGCAACTATAGGTAAGAGTGAGTGGCAAATATCTGCATCTCTTTCTTGCATATGCTTCTGTTTCAAAACTTGCTGCAATAACTTGCACGTCTAAACTCAGCTTTAGGATAACGAAGACCGGGCGAAGTGGAGAAGATTGAGCAGGAAAGCGGACCCTGGCGCTACGCCGGGAAAACACTAGGTTGAAGAAGAAGAAGAAAAAATATAGTTTATGAGATATTAAAAATATAGTTTATATGTACTTAACACAGCAAAAGGGAATGTACAAGTTTCTAATGGGGTGGCAACGCGCATGTGACACTGTTTGAGTTGCAGGCGTCCATAGGTTACGGTGACCGCTTTACATCAGGCGGGCCGTATACTTGTTTGCCACCGACGTAGTATAAAAAAAAAAAATAATTTTAGAGATAAAGCAAGGCAGGTGAGGTCAAATTATTAATGTTCTTCTTACATAGAAAAGGGATAGTGTCAATTAGGGTCGGTTCCACCTAACTTTTTGTCACCGAATTTAGCGTTCGCTAAGTTTTTTGTGACGATGATGTGTGGTTGATGCAACTGATCCTAAATGTTTCAGATTAGGCCTTAGCTGACTGATGGAGCAGTTAGTACATAGGCATCCATTTTGTATCTGATAAACTTTAAATAAACAAAGATTAATAAATTGTCATATGCTCAAAATATCTATTCCACAAACGGTCACCTATGTTTAGTTTTTTAATACAGGATGAGCACAGATATTTGTTCCTGAGTCATGGATGTTTTCTATGTATATAAGTATGTATTTATCTATTTAAGTATGTATATCATCGCTTAGCACCCATAGTACAAGCTTTGCTTAGTTTGGGGCTAAGTTGATCTGTGTAAGTAAGGTGTCCCCAATATCCCCAATATTAATAGATTTAATAATACAAAATATAAGTACTTAATATAAGTGCTACTGTCGAAGAAAAAGTTATTTTGTGTTTGTCAGCGTTACCGTGGCGATGGCGGCAATCAATAGCGCCCATCTATTATTTAACAGACAACCCGAACACATGTTCCTTTCTACACGAGTTCGACTTACGGCCCAATTCGAACACGTGAAACATCCGCCCGAATAGAATATTAACTATATTGAGATATTTCGGTGAAAGTTGTAAACTGAAATAAACGTTGCCTACGGCTGGAATCGAACCAGCGTCCACTGTTATTGCGGCTGGTGCCTTAACCTTTCGACCACATGGTCATGGTGGCTCAAGACGAAAAAAATAATTTGATTTCTTTTAACACTTCTAATAGTAAATAGGTAAAATTTAGTCATATAGTAGGAACTACATATTTGGGCTCCTTGGTTGATGCCTGCTATATTTGATGATAATTGTATGTACATAAATTGGATAATATGTCTCTCCGCCTTAGGCCCAGAGTCCACTATCATAATATTCATAATTATATTTACCATAGAAATATGATCATAAGCAACATGCCGCCCTTTTTCTTCACGTTGCAGAAAAAGGGAGGCATACAGACCTAACTATAATCTATTTCTATGATAAACATATGATTATGTACTATCGGCCTTACTGTCAAATAAGACGTATCTTCAACTTCATTTTTAACAGTGAAATTTCCGATTCATATTGTATCTGGAGTTAATATTTAACATATCTCAAATTTCGGATTAGAGCGTAAAAGACTAAGGCACGTGTCAAATCGTGATATGGCGTATTTTAGTTTGTTGCGTGAAACAACGTTATTTGAGGTTATTTATACAATCAAATTGTATCAAGTTTTTTCATGGATAAAACAGATTACCACTTTATTTTGTATCAGGTTCGCTTTATCTAATATTTATTATTGAAAACCGCCAGTTTTGCTTACATCAATGGAATTTAATAATGAACAGCGGCTTGCTTTTCTCGCAGCTTCAAGGGACTGTAGCTTTAAAGATTATACTAAATTTTATTGGCGTTCCGTGGTATAGGTTTTGACAGACAGACGGTCGAACAACAAAGTGATACTATTAAGGGTTCCATTTCTTCTTTTGATGTACGGGACCTTAAAGGTGAATCCACGTAAAAGTAACGTGAGTCATGACTTCATTGAGTGTTTATTTGAACTACAGCTGCAAATGAAAGAACCTATGCATATATCGAGAAAGTAACACGTATTTAGAGATAGATTATCACTTGAATAAATGAAACATGCCATAAAATCGTGACTCATGTTACTTTTGCCGCGGATTGACCCTTAAAACAATACTAGTTTTATCAAAAACGTCGATTTATTAAGTACATATATAGGTGAGAAACTTAAGAAAGTCACCTGTTGTATGTGTGAGTGACGTGTTCGAATAGGCGTTTGTTATGTTTGTGTTACTAATTTTAAATATGTGTTCTATTTCACTCACGCATACAACAAGTGACTTTCTTAAGTTTTTTACCTATACCTACATGTACGTCATAATAACGACGTACCCAAACTCCCTCGATTTGTATCGTTTAAGAATTGCGACTGCGACTTCCATGTGGGCCCTCAAACATCAATAATGGCTGCCACCGAACGGAGATAAAAATAATGCCCGATAAGGACGTCGGCACATCATTTATGGGCTTAAAATGTAATACATGTCGGTACGACAATCTTGTAACAAGATTGGAGATTAAGCTCCTGATTTTATGACGGAAAATCGTAGAAAACATTAGGGTAATAATGTTATGATCTCAAATCTAATAGTACATTACGATACAAGTGCGTAAAAAAGGAAGTTCGAAACGAGTGGCGATAAATTAAAACACGACCGAAGGGAGTGTTTTAAATCGACACGAGTTACGCTTTTCGCACGTGTATCGTACGACGTTTTTCAGTACAGATGAGCCTATGAAGTTTCGACCTGGCATATAATTAACCACTTCTCGCACTAGTGCGTAAAAAAAAACACCATCTGTACTGAAAAATATATTAAAGAAAGAGCTTAGCTTTAGTTATCGTAACGTAAGACTCTTATAGGTCTAGCCGTGGAAAAATCAATCATTCCCTTTTACAAACAATGATGGCGGTGTTCTCTCCTTGTATATATGAAAATATAGTGCTATGAATTCACACAGATTTATAGCCCCATAAATAAGGCAACTTCGTATTGGAAACTGCCATTAGAAAGTGTGTTATAAGAGAATCACGTAAATTTAAAGATGATATGTAGGTACACGGGCGAATTTATCAATGGATTCACTCATAATTTCTCCAAGCAATTTTGCAGCTCACTGTACGTACAGTCGCATCGTAAGTAGCGTATCAAATAACTCTTAAAGTAACTACCAATACCAATAAACGTTTTATTTATATTTAGGAAAGTAAATTACGATGTCAGATACTTTTAGCGCGTTCCTTCATCCGCTACTATTGATGCTCATTCTATAAGAGACTATCCACACTCAGGCGACGCATGTCTTAAGACGCGGAACGGACGTCAGCGCCACGCCGCCTGAATGTAATTTAAAAACATCTCCGTAAGTGCATTTTGTATAAGAAGGACGTAAAGCTGAGTTTAGACCAGCAAGTTATTGCTGCAGGTTTTGAGACGCAACTATAGGTAAGAGTGAGTGGCAAATGTCTGCATCTCTTTCTTGCATATACTTCTGTCTCAAAACTTGCAGCAATAACTTGCACGTCTAAACTCAGCTTAAGACGCGCCCCAGGCGACTCGCTGACGTCCGTTTCCCGTCTTAAGACATGCGTCGCCTGAGTGTGGGTTGCCGCTAACTGGGACAGTGATGAACAAGACCTTTTAAATGTTTACCTCATTATTTCTAGATCTGATAATTATAGTTATGTAATAACACGGTCACTGGTTTTACATTCTATTACATTCTAATCTCCGAATCCCATTGGCAATAATGGCAATAGGCGTATCAGTCATTGAGCCGGAATAATTGGTCTAAATGCTTCTCGCGTCTGTTTTGGCTGACCGGAATTCCTGATACCGCAAATTTGGTAGTAGTAGTACCTAGTAAACACTTTATTGCTCAGAACAAATTACCAATTCTACTACTATGTATATGGGCGATAAAGAGGCTAGATGTTACGATAGTAATGGTTTGCGGTAAAGCGTTTAACGTTTTTTGGAGTATATAAATCTTTTGTCTTAAACATCGTATGAAATGTTGTCATTACGTTCGTTAAAATAGGCTTCAAAGTGTTGCAGCCGGCGCAACTTGACACTTTCATCCCAGCGTCAGTAATGTACTATTTTAGAGAACGTCTAAGCGATATTTCGCTCATGCTTATCATCATTTAAGCAAAATACAACACGTAATAAATTATAGTTAAACAGCCAAAATATCTAAATACAAATTGCAATAATTGCATTTTAAATATTATATTGTAAGTAGATATTAAAAAAAAAAACACAAGTCATTCACAAAATCGAGGTTGAAAATCTAGTGAAATAGCAAACGACGATGATGATAGAAGATAATTAAGAAGTGTAAAAAAAGTTCAGAAACATAATTTGGGTAAACACTAAACATTTTATTACGCGGGCTGTTGATGCGTCACAAAAAGTCCTGAATCCCAGCAGACCAACGAAAACCAACGTATTTACACTTTTTAGCATTTTGTGTGTCCGCCAAAAACTCACCAATTTCAGCAGGAAATTCTTGCCAAGGAGAGAATTAAAGTAGAATTAGACTATTTAAGTCAACTGGCAACTGCCAGGACTGCCTGATAAACGAACATAATCTGGTGAAAATGTGCAATGTCTTTATCAAGCTTTTGCCACGACTGTCTGCCAAAAATAATAAGTGGTATTTCCGTTTTTACTATTTCGAGAAGTGGTTGTTTCAACTGTTGATGTAGAATAAATGTCATTAATGATAGGGCGCTTATTTTTCGAACGTTGAATCGGATGACAATATTCCCCGAAACATGTGAATGTCATAATCGGATGACCATAGTAATTTTATATAATTTTCCGATAGTAAATGTAATTTAACATACTCATTATTTTAGAGAATAATAATAAAGCTCACCCTACGCTTAATACTTTAACCATTTAAGTGACAAAACTAAGTGTAAACACGAAGCTCAAGCGATACAAGTACTTTAAAGGATACAAGTCATACAAGACGATGCCGATGCTGAAGTTCAATCCGAAGCGTACAGTATTAAATAAAGAACGTATCTTTGGTCGTCGCGGTGAAAAAATAGGTAGTATTTGAACTCTATACTCATGGCAAAAATATAATAGCTTAAAAATATTACTACTCTTTGTCATAGAAAAGGGACGACCGTATCAATGCGCAATTTTTTCCGACTCCCACTAAATTTCATCATTAGACAGGTTTGCAGGCATTTTTCAACTTTCTAGTGTCGTGAATTATCTAAATAAGCGTTCTCAGTATGCTCAATGAACCACCCCGCTCAGAAAGTGACAATGACGCTCTTATTTTTACTTCAAAATTCCATTCTTCTACGAAAAAATAAACCGCGATATAGTTATTGAAGCAGCAGTAGTGAAATGCTACTTAATGTCTATCAATGGTGGTCTAAGTATGGCCCGCAGGCCAAGTCCGGCCCGCGAAAGGATTTTATGCGGCCCGCTACCTGTCCTTTAAAATAGTGTGTGATATGGCCAGCACTGTAGTGAAAATGCATTTTTGGTGTAAACCTGGTCTCTAAAATTCCTTCAAATTTTGCCCCGCTATGAAAAAAAATTGCCCACCACTGTTTAAAATAAAATAGATACAAAATACTGGTTGCAACTAATCTTATTGTTCTTGAATGGGAATCCTATCACAAGAACATTTTGCTTGGTCATTCCGTGACAATTCTGCAGTTTAGCCGCCCGCTTGCATCGCTGTCAAATCGATATTACTCTAGTTGACACTTCCATTACCGGTCTGCTGATAGCCTAGTCCTGGATAGGGTTGCCACATTGTTGCAGAATTAGGTTTTTTTAATTATAAAAGGGTTCCTCTTGGCCACAGACTAGCCAAAGGCAAAGACGTTTGGCGTGATGAAGTGAGCTCGCCCAGAAGATGCCTGTTCACCCTAGATTTGAAGGTTGCCAGTGTGGTAGTTAGATGAGCATCATTAAAAAGAGTTTCTCATGTTAAATGAATATATTCATAAAATTCTTGAACAAAGAAGAAATCATAGTTCGTCCTTTAAAGGGGCTGTTACAACACTGGTGGCAACACAATTGCCAGCAATTGACATACCATTGCACTAAAGCAATATAACGGTAGATATATACCCTATTCCGTGTTCTGAATAATTATGACAACCCTACTCTAGTGGAATAAACGCATTATTCTGTTCTATTAGCACAGAAAGTTATTATAAGTAAGGGCTTTTTGGCTTATGTCTGCCTTACTTGCGCGATTCTCTGTGGAATCTTTTTTTTGCCATTAGGATGAAGAAGTTTACGCGACTTAACCCACATACATCTTTAGTTCTGTAGGCGGCCAAGACGCTACAGGAGCGAAAATGCTAAAATGGGAAGGAGGTCCCTTTCAATTTGGGAATTTTAGTTAAATATACTAGCGTTATTAACTAGATTTATAGAAAAAAAATTGTCCATCTAGAACAACTCATTAAAAAGATATTGCGAAAAAATCTTTAAAATCAAGGTTCCGCTCTCGACTTTCCTGCTTCAAAATATGATCAATCGTACCGAAATTTGAGAATCTGAATAACAATCGAATCAACAAGTGTTGGACCGTTTAGGTTTTTTGGCTAATTGTTACTAATTTTGAATATCACACCTTTTTTGCGCCATAATCAATAAGGCCGTTTTTGGAAAAATCATTACTCTATCTTCAAAAACCAGGGAGGAAATATTCGAGAGCGTTTGTATGGAGAATTGACCCCTCCTGTATCGTCTTAACTCTTGTCAAATAGCTCCGCTACAATGAGTTATATTAATATTATAGGGAATTATTTAACTTACCTTTGAAACATGTTTCGAGCCATGATTAGAACAATGGTCTTGAAATGGTCTCCAACGATAACGTCATTTAACGTCACATACCCAACGTTGCTAACATATTTTTATTAGACTGATATTGATATAGACCGTGATTACCTTTTTCTGATTTTTGTCGAGCTCCCGATATTTCGACGCAGTTGCATGCATCGATCACGGAAAACTGACGTAAGTCTATGAAAATAACCGTGAATCATTCAAAATTTTAACACATTTGTTTTTAATAGTCAATTAAATTAAATTACCTGCACATCCATATCACAATAAATCTGTCACTGGTCTACCAATTCGTTATACCATAGTCATAATTTAAAGTGTCGCAATCATCATTGAAAGATCGCTTAATTAAATTTCGTAAAGTCACCATCAGATATATCAGAGCGTCCGTTGTACTCAAAATATTTGAACACGCATTCTGAAGCTGCGTTTTCACTCAGTGTTCTGAGTAGTGAGTATTATATTCTTTGGTTCTGAGCGAGCATTCGTTCGTTCATTCGCAGATGTAAACACATGACTTCCATACATTTATCGGTGCACGAACGAGCGAATGCTCGCTCACAACTGTGCGTAGCCTGCACAAACGCTCACGAAACGCTGACGATAATATGTCTTTCGTAGCTATCTATTTCTATCGCTCTTTCGCGACAGAGCCAGACTACGTTTCTGCGGCGTTTCGGTGGCGTTTCGCGTCGCAGAAATGCCATTCGGCTACGGGGCCAGAACTGTTCAGAACACTAAGTGAAAACGCAGTTTAACGCCTTAACAATATAAGCGTGTTCATCTATTTGTGAGCACTTTGGCCGTTCCGATATTGATGGCGACTGTTCAACGGTCCATATAGCCCAATCTGAGGACAAGTAAGTCCAATGTCAGACATCGGCAGACTGCACTCGAAATAGCGTGGACTTGATCCGATCTGACCTATTTACGGTGCAGGTGGCGCCTTATTCGGAAACTTATATTTAGGATTCTATATATTAAACTCTTAAAATATGGTATTCATGCTTGCCGGGAAATATTACTTTAGACGTTAGTTTTATGAGATACTTTATCAACTTTATGTTAGTACGGACAGTGGAAAATCAATTCTATTGTCCGTGATTTGACTTAGAAAGTTTGAATTTAAGGAAAATAGTAGGTTTTTATTAACTTCAAACCTGCCTGCTAGATGTAATTGATGACATTTTGACAGATATTGATACAGGAAACGGATCAATTATGGTACTGCTTGACTTTTCCCGTGCCTTTGACACTATAGATCACAATTTACTTCTTTCGAAGCTCGCCTATTATGGTTTTGATAGTTTGTCTTTGAGATGGTTCTCCAGCTATTTAAATAACCGCAGGCAAAGAGTAAATCTGGTTGATGAGAAGGGTAACTGTCAGCTTTCTGATGCCTCTCTGGTCTCCCGTGGCGTGCCCCAGGGTTCCATTTTGGGTCCAATTCTTTATATTTTATACAGTGCAGATATAGTGAAACGTATAGAAAACTGTTCCTATCACATGTATGCTGACGATATACAATTGTACTTACCTTGTAACCCAAATGAAATGTCATATGCAATAAGTAAAATTAACGACGACTTAAAACGAATAACCCAGTGGTCAAACCAAAATAGCCTAGTACTAAACCCACAAAAATCCAAATTTCTAATATTGGGTACTGAGAAACAAAGGCGAAAAATTTTAAGTCACAACCCTACGATTGAAATCGGAGGTCAGTGTATTGAGCAGGTAGCAGAAGCAAGAAACTTAGGTGTGCTCATGGATGGTAACCTTAAGTTTCACAACCATGTAGTGGAGACTTCTAGAGTATGCTTTTATAGACTCAAAATATTGTATAACGTACGTAGGTATTTGAGTACTGATGTGAGAGTATCATTGTGCGAATCATTGATATTGTCAAAACTCAATTATGCAGACACTGTTGTAGGTGGCTGTCTGTTGTCAAAAACCAAAAAGTTAATACAACGTGTACAGAATGCGTGTGCACGTTTTTGTTTTTACATTCCATCTCGGACTCATGTCACTCCTTACCTAAATAGTCATGGTTTATTGAATATGGAGTCACGACGTTCAATGCATTTTGCCTGTATGCTTTTTGGTATTGTCAAGACGATGAGGCCACAATATCTATATGAGAAACTAACTTTTTCACAGAGACATATTAGGGGAGCTACTCGTTTGCTTTGTCCACGGCACAGCACCGCCGCATTTCGTGGCAGCTTTAAATACTCTGCCACGAAGTGCTGGAACAATATACCGCCTCCTATCAGGAACTCATTTTCAGTGTATTCGTTCAAGGTAAACTTTAGAAAATATATTTTGAATTTACAGAAAAACTGTAATTAAGTCTGTGCTAAGGATAGGGTAACAAAAATAATTAATTGTATATTTTATGTCCAGGTTACGCCAATCATTTGGATCTAATCATATTATTTCTATGCATTTATTTTGTAAAAATTGAGTATGACTATTACAGGTGAATAGTTCATAGCATAAAATATTATTAAAATTATAATTATATTCAAATTTATATAAATATAGATACAAAAACTATAAAATGATTTGTTTTGTATATTTTGTAGCTGCGCTCTCTCGGAAGGGTCTCCACGGAAGACCAGCGTCAGGGTCCTCCAGGGTCCCTTGGCATGAAGCTGAGTGGAGACCTTTTCAGTTACGCTTTAATACAATAATATTTATTATGTTAGTGTTATTAGTTAAGTTTAAATTAAGCGTTTTTGAATAAAGTTTCTTCTATTCTATTCTATTCTATTCTAAAATGCCGAGGAACCGTTGAATCGACAATAAAATGACTTTTATGGAATGTATTTTTAAATAAAAGTTTACATTCTTGTCCTTAAAATTTATCTAAATCAGGTCACATAAATAAGCCAGTCTACAATCATGCCATAGCATGTTGTTATCAATTATTATATTTAATTTACTACTTAATGCCCAACAGTCAAAAGTTATTACTTAAAATACCAATTAAATCAAGGAACTAATCAATTTCCGTAAAGTCCAAGCATAGTGTTTATATTATTTCATCACAAACCAGATATAAAAACTGAATAAAATAAGAAATCATAATAAATACAAATGTGAAACTTCTCTACACGTAACTAAGCCACAGAAATAAGTTTACGCTATTCCGAAATGATACAAACCTTTTTCCCATTTAAACAAACAGATCCACTGCTTATTTTTTATCGCGGACCGCAACCTAATCTCGCCTTTAGTAAATTTATTTCAGCCACTTTGGAAACAAGGAGAAAGAATTCAATATTGAATAAGAATAAGAATAAGAATATAATTTATTTGCTTAAATATGGTACATTAAGTTGGACAAAATATAAATCAGCAGTCGGTATCACATATTTAGCCAAGGACGGCATGCAAATATTAATCTTAAATCTAATTAATTTTCCATTACAAATTAATATACATTTATAAATTCATTTTAATATTTCCAAATTCAATAATCAATTGATAATTGCAAATTATATTATTCATATCAATCTATCTATTTAATTTAATACATTATTCCTCCAAAAGTTCTTTGATAGTGTAGTATTGTTTATTAATTAGCCATTTTTTTAACTTATTAATAAATAGTGTGCCTTGTAGCTTACGCAGTTCTTCTGGTAATTTATTATATACAATGATGCTCATGCCGTAACAGTTGTTTTTAAATAGAGCAGAAGAACATGATGGCATTAGCAATTTACTCTCATCTATTTGCCTTAGACGTGGATTGCGATTGACTGTTGTATACGAGGAGAGTTCTTTACGTACATAACACGCTAATTCCAAAATATATATTCCAGTTAATGTAAGCAGTCCTAGTTTTTGGAACAAGGGTTTACAAGAGGCCCGGGGTCCGTAACCACATATTGCTCTTACACATTTTTTTTGTATAAGAAAAGCTTTAATGAAATCTGGTGAATTTCCCCATATAAGAATACCATATTTTAAGACTGACGTTACGTAGCCATGATATGCGAGCAATGCTGTACTTTCCCCGGCAACCGATCGCAATTGTTTGAGAGCAAATACAAATTTCCCTAGTTTATCACATACAACTTTTATGTGCGCCTTCCAAGAACAGTGTTCGTCCAATATGATGCCTAGAAATTTTGTTTCATCTACACGTTCTATTTCTTCACCTTGACATAATATCTTAAGTTCTACTTTTGGTGTCTTGTAGTTATGAAATTGGACGAAGCAGGTTTTTGAGACATTGACATTTAAATTATTTTTATTTAACCACGTGTCAATAGATTTTACGGTATCATTTATTTTATCCTCATATGAGTCAATATTATCTTCGTCCGGTATGATAACAGCTATGTCATCAGCAAAGAGTGACATAGGATAACAAGTCTCTTTTGGAAGATCGTTAATATAGATAAGGAATAAGAGAGGTCCTAGCACACTCCCTTGTGGAACTCCACTTTTGTTTTGTCTATATGTTGACCGGTAACTAACTTCTTCATTATCGTTGACTCTATCTATTTCGACACACTGTATTCTGTTGTTTAGGTAACTTTCGATCCATTTTAGAGCATTGCCTCTTATGCCATAGCATTCACATTTGCGAAGCAATATTTCATGGTTCACGAAGTCAAAAGCCTTGGACATGTCAAAAAAGGTCGCTACGACTGTGATTTTTTTATCAATATAGTGTGTGATATCCCGAATCAGTGAAAAGGCAGGATCTGCTGTTGACTTTTGCTTTTGGAAACCATATTGCTCTTTAACTATAATATTATGCTTGGTTAGGAATTGCGTAACCCTACTCAGGAAAGCTTTCTCAAATATTTTAGAAAGAATGGGGACCAAAGTTATAGGGCGATAATTAGGTATGTGCTGTTTATCTCCTTTCTTATGCAAAGGTTTTACTATGGACTTCTTTAGGCCTTCGGGAAATGTACCCTGTATAAATGACAAATTGATAAGGTGGGTTAAGACCGAAGCTAACTCGTCAGCACATTCTTTTAATACCTTAGTTGCTATGAGATCATATCCTACAGATTTTGTGTTATTCAGTGACTTAACTAACTTGACAATTTCATCCTCTGTACATGGCATAAGGAATAGACTATTACTAATGCTATGAATTTTTGAGACAATGTCTCTATGGTTAAGGGTGCTACAGTTTTGTATATTAGTAGATTCTATGAGAAAATTATTGAATCTATTAGCAATTTGGAACGGATCACTCTCAATCACATCATTAACAGTAATGCATTCGATATCTTGCCTAATGATGGTTTCATCATTTTTGTCCTTAATTACGTCCCAGACAGCTTTACATTTATTTTTTGCCTTACATACATACTTGCTATTAATTAGTTTCTTTGATTTTATTACACAAGTCTTTAATAATTTGGTATAAGATTTATAAGCTAGTTTGTTTTCTGTTGACCGAACTTTATAACACATGGCTTTCAATTTTCTTTTTGTTCTACTCGACTGCACAATGCCCTTTGTGATCCATTTGGGTCCCGAAGTATTTGCTGTAATTTTTATTCGAAACTCAGGAAAGCAAAGCCTATATAGAAGAGTCAAAAAGTCGTGAAATATGTCGAACGCCAAGTTTAAGTCATTCTCTGTAAAAACATCAGACCAATACAAGCTCGAAACATAATGCTTGAATTTTATAACATTTTCCTTACACATGTCTCTTCTTTTTATGTACCAATGTCCTTGAATTTTCTTGTTGACCTTTACTACCGGAAAGTGCAGGACTTGACAAGTGTCATGATCAGATAACTGCACACGGTATACATCACCTTTAGCATCCTTTATATTGCTAGCTATATGATCTATACAGGACGTTAGTCGAGTAGGCTGTTTAATATGCAAAGATAGATTGTAATTACTTAGTAGTTCTGTTAACATATTAGAATACTTAGTGTCTTGAATGGTATTTATATTTAAATCTCCTGCAATGATTACTCTACGTTTAGATTTTGAAGTTAGTTTATAAAGGACATTATCTAAGTGTCGGAAGAAAGTATATATTTGTTGATTTGTCGGAACTCTATAGATACAAAGGATTATACAATTAAAACTAGGTACATCGATGCCACAACATTCAAATACACGTTCCAATGAAAATTCATGGCATAATGGTTTCAGTTTAAATTCTATCCCTTTTCTTAAAAGGATGCAAACCCCGCCTCTTTTCTTATTTTCTCTACAATAACTTGCGGCAAGGTTATAGTTTTTTAAGACAACGTTGTTCTCGCTACCCCGTTTTACAAATGTTTCACTGATGCATAATATGTCAATTGGTATATTTTTATTAGTAAATTCAGCCAGACATAGTTCCAGAAGGTGTAATTTTGACAGTAACCCTTGAATATTTTGATGTAGCAAGTGGATTGTTGTATTGCTACGGTTACGATCGTTATTCACGAAAAAATTCTACATTTACATTATTGGAATCAACACGGACACTGGCGTTATTGGTTTTTAACGTGCTTTTATTCGTGATGGGAAAATAATAAGTAATTTTCCCTTTGTCTGGGGCAGTATTTACTAACACGTTATTTTCAATAGAAGATTTCCTGTTTTTTAACATTTGGATAATCCCACCGCCGTCCTTAGCCACAGGAATGAACTTGTTATCGTAGTCTATACTATCAATAATAACATTAATTTTGTTGCATACAGTTTTTAAATAATTTTGGTGGCTGACATAGTTATTATAGTAATCTAAAAATGTACAGTGTGGAAGCTGATTACATAACAATCGAATTACACTATTAAGTTTCCACTTATTTAAAAATTTGTTCTCGCTAACTTTTAACAAGACAATATTTGTGTTTTCTAATCTTTTAATAGCGGCTGATAACTCATACAATAGCATTCCTGGGTTTGAGTCATTTTCACCAACACAGATTATTATGTGATCTTGCTTTGACAAATTTAAGTCATGACATGATTTTAAAACCTCCTGTGCTGACGCAAATGGTTTAGTGATGGAAAAAATCTTATATTGTTCGTATTGTGTATTAAATCTTGACGCAAAAAGTTTCACTGCTAAGCCTACACACTGTTGCGTGCCTAATATGTATATTTTCCGCTGTTTAGTCTCGATGATGGAAGGCTGTGCCAAATCCTTATCAGAAGTCATAAATAGATCTTGTGAACTTTCCTTTAATAATTTGTCAGCGTCGGCGGCGTCTCCGTCTACTCCATGTCGTGTACATATTGGAGAAATCAGAGATTCTTTTTGTTCCTTTTGTAGTTCTTGATTAATGTTAATCTTCGTTTCTTTTTTATTTTTGCTGCGAATTTTCATAGGGGTATTCTTTTTATTTAACGTTATCGAAGGTGATGAAGTCGATCTGCATACATTTTTAAGCGTCTCTATTTCTATTTTATATTGGTTAATTTGTTCCTTAAGGGCGAAGTTTTCTGATAAAATATCTTCGATTTCTTTTTCTGCCGACAGTAAGCGAGTTTCTAAAAGGGTTATTTCTCTTCCATATCTAAAACTTTATCGCATTCGCATCTATTAATGCCAGGGCAGCTCCTGTTCAGCCTGCTGTCCTCAGATGAGCAATCATCGCTTTCGTCTTTCGATGATAAGGAAGAAAAAGAGTTTTGAGTAGGTATATTAACAACGATTTTATTATTCTCTGGAGTAGATCCTGGATGATCTTCCGGTAATGTTGGTGTAGACACATTCCCATCTCCCTCTTTTGTTGTTACCGTATTTATGTCTGCACCTGGTTTTGAGGATGGTTTACCACCCGGCGATAATATCTGAGATTTTCCGACTACTGTTGCTGGACTTGCTTGACAGCAGTTCATGCATTTCCAGTTTTTTTTGGAAGCTGGGTTCATCATGTTATACCTTGTTTTAGCATTCGAGCACTCCAGGTCATAAAAGCGCTTACATTTAAAGCAAGTAAGATAACGTCTGCCTTTAATATTTTTCCCACATTTACCACATTGCTTCTCCATTTTTTTTTAATACTGCGTAAGCGCAAAGATGGTATCGTATGAACGCACCCAAAGTATTGGTTTCCGAACGAAAGATGCGCAGTGTCACACTGACAGCTAGACGTCAGTTGGTCAAAACACTCGGTCGTTCACCCGTAATTAGTGTATTTTTTTGATGAAAATTAGTAGTTATTTCAAAACTTTTCCATGTGTGCGTATTCTCAAATAATAATAACTAGATGTGATTTTCATTCTATGTACAAAATATGCATAATTTCGCTCACCACGATGTTGTTTTGATCTTCGTAATATGCCGGGTAACGGCGGTATTGTTCTCAGTGATATCCAGTGAATTTTTATCCAGTTTATCAAGGTTTTCAAAATAAATTAAGCGGAGCACTTGACAGAGGTAATGTTCACAACACACCCACACACATATTTTATTTGAGTTTATTATTCTCACAACAGTAGGTATGGGGAGACGTTCGGATAACATCTGCATATTCTATTCGATTTAGGGAAGGTCGAGCTTCCGATTCGATTTTATGTTCGCGTTAGAGTAAATATCCAATTACTTAAGGCAAGTTCAGCTTGCCAAACGAACAATCTCTCACTTGATAAGTGTCGTAAGGATAGCAATAAAATACGGTTTCAGTAGCAATCAGCCCGAGTGATAGTATTAAGGGCTGTATTTTTGTATATTTTCCTTTGAAACATTTGTCTTGATTTAAGTGAGAGCTATTGAAAGCCAAGCTTTAGATATTTTAATTTTAATTGCAGCTTTAAATGTGAATTCTCAAAGGCAACTTTGCAGCAATTTAAACAGGGTCGCTCAACTAACCTATTACGTTAGATGAAAGTTCTTTCACATAAGTAAGAAGTTACTAAAAGGTCGGCATATAATGACTTCAAAGCTAATATGAAAGGCCGGCACTTCCCATATTCCTCGCTATACCATTACGCCGCTCGTTATTTTTGTATTGCCGCTTACTGCTTAGGGCACTTTAGGAGGTTTCTATGGTACGTGACTTTTCTTTAGTTCTTCGTAGATTGACTTTTACTTTAAACTTTCTCGATTTGTATCGACAAGGTTACGTTTATAGGTGAGATAACATTAACATGCCATTAATGACCCACGCCGGAATACATAAACAAACGTTAATGTTTTACCAAACAGTATTCTGTTTGTGTAGTGGGAAAACTAAACAAATTAGCTTAATTACATAATGTTATCTCACCATTAGGGTCATATAAACGATAAAACCCAATAAAAAACCCAAGGGTGACCCAAAATAAACGGTTTGTACGCATAATTTCTCCATCAAACCGGCCGGGTCGAATGAAATCGGAAAACTATCAGGAAGCAGGGTTCACAATCAGCGTAATGAGGCAAAACGTGTAACAAGATTAGCTAACAGTGTCGGAGCAGTCCACTAATACCCGCGTTTGTGCCTCGACTAATGTGCCCTCCAGAGGCCAAAGGCAGTAAGGTTGCTCAAAATCCTCTCTTTTACTTCATTTTCCTGAGGTTGTGGGTAAATGTGGGACCGACCGCAAAAACCCCACTGACACAGAGTGATGTCTGGGTCGGAAACAAATGGTACTTTCAACTGTACGTTACGTTACGGTACGTGTTACGTTGTTATGAACCATTGCCTCGTTTTTAGGGTTCCGTAGTCAACTAGGAACCCTTATAGTTTCGCCATGTCTGTCTGTCCGTCCGTCCGTCCGTCCGTCCGTCCGCGGATAATCTCAGTAACCGTAAGCACTAGAAAGCTGAAATTTGGTACCAATATGTATATCAATTACGCCGACAAAGTGCAAAAATAAAAAATGGAAAAAAATGTTTTATTAGGGTATCCCCCCTACATGTAAAGTGGGGGCTGATTTTATTTTTCATTCAAACTCCAATGTGTGATATATTGTTAGATAGGTATTTAAAAATGAATAAGGGTTTACTAAGATCGTTTTTTGGTAATATTAATATTTTCGGAAATAATCGCTCCTAAAGGAAAAAAAAGTGCGTCCCCCCCTCTAACTTTTGAACCATATGTTTAAAAAATATGAAAAAAATCACAAAAGTAGAACTTTATAAAGACTTTCTAGGAAAATTGTTTTGAACTTGATAGGTTCAGTGGTTTTTGAGAAAAATACGGAAAACTACGGAACCCTACACTGAGCGTGGCCCGACACGCTCTTGGCCGGTTTTAAAATGTTTCCTCACTGTTTAATTTTATTGTGTGTCCATACTGTTATTACTAAACAAATATATTTAACATTTTTAAAGCGTGTGTCGTAGTGTGGATTATGTATGTATGAAGTATCCCATCTACAATTTTTTTACAATTATTAGGTACCTATATACTAACTACGGTAATAATGGTAAAACTATGCTGTAGTATACATATTTCAAACGTTTGCTCGGTTGTATTTGTAAATAATTTGTCCAAATATCACCTTACTTATTAGCAATCACAAATTTCAAATACAACACCTAATAGTAGCAATCGAGGTTACAGTATAATTAGAATAGTCCGAAACAGTCGTCTACTCTAAAGCCTCCGCCACACATAAAGCGTTTTGATAGCGTAGCGTTAGCGGAGCGCAATGATAGCGGTGCGCCGGACGAACGCTGGTGTTCCGCTCGCAATCCGCGCGCATTCCGCTCGCAATCCGCGCTCATTCGTTCCCGCCGGCGTCCGCTGAGTGCAACGCCAGTGTTCGTCCGGCGCGGCGCACCGTTAGCTATCATTGCGCTCCGCTGACGCTCCGCTAACGCTCCGCCTACGCTCTCAAAACGCGCATATCTGGCCGAGCTTTAAAGGTCTGCGGTTATGGAAGCAATCTGTCGCAAGGTCTGTGGTCGGATCGGACCCATCACTTCTAACCGGAGCCTTGCGTTGTCACTTCATACTGATAGCTATTTCAATAAATTATACTGAGACTACAGTTTTCCGCTATAATTTGAGACAGTATCGTAATGACCGTAGCTTCAACTTATATTACGAATTTGTATTTATAAATGGTGTTTCAGTCGTCCTCTACCTCTATAATATTTTTTTTTTACTTTGAAACTAAACGCAAAATGGCGTGAAGAATTCCAAGGTCAACTTTTCGCCATTTCTGTTTTGGTCACATTATATAATATAGTTGTTCATTACAGTCATTACATGAACATTCACTACCTTAATTATTGCAGGTGACAAAATAAATACGCTGTTTAGCTGTCAGCTAGTTTGTCTAAGTATTTAACATACTATATTTAAATAATTTAGGTTCAATTTGTATTATGCTCATGTTGTTTCAATAAATAAATTGTACACAGCAAGCCGAGGCAATATTCGTTAGTGGAATACCACAGTAGCATTGAAAAGTATTGATTTTTCAATATCAACATGCGTCACCCCGAGTGCTGCGTGTCACTGACTGGCACCGAAGTATCCTCGTGTCGTGTCATGTAACGGTTTAATGTAAAATCCATGTCCATCCAATTTTTATCATGAAATTAGCTGTCACAAAAATCTACCAATATTATAGAGATCAGAGATCTAACCATAGTTCTCACCAGTCAACCAAGTTATTGATGGTAATCTTTGTAACTATTGTAAGAAGCCTCTCGCACCTCCACCATGTAAGGAGGGGCGGTATATTGGTGAAGGGGGTCAAATAGAGAACACTGCACATAAATGTTGTTATTTTTTTAATACGTAGGGCTAATTACATAGAACCACACTCAATTCTTGCTTTTATTCGAATGCCTGATCGACCGCTCGTTTTCTTTGATATTTGAAAGTTTTGAGATGTTAGAGATATTTTCATATTGAATATGACATCAATGACATGTAATTAAATTAATTCGTCCGTAATTGATTGATCTCTTTAAATCACGTCAATTATTTCAGACGGACAAAAAAGAATCCTTTTAGCAGTAAGCGAGCGGTTTTTTTTAATCTGTGACAATTGGCTCAGCAGATGTTAAGAACTCGAAACACAATGTCAAACAACCTTTGATCCGTTTTATATGCTACCAGGAAGTTTTGTTTGTCCTTTCTGCTCTCTTGTATCAGATTTAAAACTGCCTTTGTTAAAAAATCGCTCTAAATACCTACACATAACGAATATACTTTTCTTGTCTTGACGGCAATTTCAAAGCAGTTGCATACTTCTCTGAAGGAACATGTTAGGTATATTATGCGTATTAACTCAAACTGAAAAACAATAATATTAATAAAACCTGAAACTTATGCTATAAATAAAGAACACTTGTGTTTAGACAACAGATTTCGTCAGCGCATCGCGCTGATCCGCGCAAATCAATCTAGGGCATAAGCCAGCACAAACATAGTGTAGTAGTTGCAATTTACACGGATGGAATACAAATAAGATTTACATATGTGTGCTATAGGTAATATTGTGTATATAAGGAAATATAATTTGTAAATAAATCAGATACCAATTGTCCGTTGGTGTTTCACTACCTCCATACCTAAAACCTCTGCTTGCTCAGGGCGACACTCTGAGAGTAGAGACTCCCATCCACCACCTTTTTACAGGTACCCTTGCTGTGGCATAAGACTCCCTTAGCCTTAATCGGTCGTCTGAGCCTGGGCGATCGGCAGCAAGTATCCATCCAACCACCTTGATCCCCCCCCGTAGGGAATCCGTCTGTTACCGATAGGTCTCCCGGTACAGACATCCTTGTCATAGAATAAGTTAGGGCTAGGGAAGTAGGGACTTAGGCCAATAGGATCCCTTGCTATCGCCTCCCACCTTATTTTATGCAGTCTGTGCAGGCACATGCAACGCCTAAGTACCATTTGATTCCATATCATTTCAGTCCATTTAGTAATCCAGGTACTCGGCCTTAGCGTGTGGCTGTACAACTTGTAAAATCACAAAACACGAGTTGTTATTACGGGTTAGTTCGACCCGAGACAGCGAGGCACGTAACTGCCAGTAAATTGGTAGCCGAACCCCGTATTGTGTGGTGGGGCACGAAAAATGCTCCAAATATTCCTGTAAAATATTTTATATTTCGAACAGACTTCAGTTCACTCACTGGTCAATATAAAGCGATTAAGCGAATAAAATTAAGTTGGGTTGTTTCGTTATAAAAATGTTGAGTGTTGTGTGCCACTGGCATCAATTCTGGACCAATTGTTGTGTACCTTTGATGTACCTTGTGATATTCATACCAAAGACATATATAACTCCGTATAGACAGATAAAGTCTAAGAAAAAAACGTACCTCAGTACCATACAGAAAAAGGAACGGTGGCCTAGATGGCATTACACCTTTGGGGTACGCTCAGGTAGATGGCGCTAATATTAATATTTGACATTTTAAAACATATCAAGCTAGGAATATGGGCCAAATTGTCAAAACTGAGGTTCAAAAGTTTCAAGCCTGTGTCAAGAGATGGCAGTCTATACACTGTGATTACTAGAGAGCGGATTTCATGTAGCGATTAAAATATTAATATGGATATGACTCGCATAATTTATTATTTTTTCTACACACAAAAAAATTATAAAAGTAAAAGCCTTTTTGGATGATTTTGTGAATATTAAGCAAAAATAGTAATTATAATAAAACTAATAAATAAAAAAATGTTTGTTAATTTTTGATAATTTATTTATATACGTTCTTGTAAAAACTTCTATATTACGACTCAAAGAATAGAAAAATCAAAATAATTCGCTTCCTGAATACAAACTCCTTTATTTAG
Source organism: Leguminivora glycinivorella (assembly GCF_023078275.1). Taxonomy (NCBI): domain Eukaryota; kingdom Metazoa; phylum Arthropoda; class Insecta; order Lepidoptera; family Tortricidae; genus Leguminivora; species Leguminivora glycinivorella. The sequence continues at coordinate 8,510,530 of NC_062987.1, read as the reverse complement.
AATAAAATACTTACTAATAAAATACTAGTGATTTACAAAAATAACTACATTTAAAGAAAAGAAAAATTACACTTACAAAAAATTACATTAATTTAATCTAATTAGTCAGCGAAGTTTGCGGTGTGCGATGTAGATGCGATAGATTTTAAGACCTTATTATAATCTACATGTCATGTAATTAAAAAATTGCACTAATCATATCCATATTAATATTTAAATCGCTACATGAAATCCGCTCTCTAGTGATTACACATTTTACTTCGACAGTACAAATACAAATAATTTATTAATAAAAACATAATTGTACAGTGATTGTTCTTAAAGGCTAAGAATTAACAGAACACAGTAACTCTCTATAATACTCGATCCTCTTTGTCCATACTAATATTATAAATGGGAAAGTGTGTGTGTCTGTTTGTTTGACCGTCTTTTACGGCAAAACGGAGCGACGAATTGTCGTGATTTTTGAAGTGGAGATAGTTGAAGGGATGGAGAGTGACATAGGCTACTTTTTGTCTCTTTCTTACCCCCCACTTCTCTAATATGGGGGGTGGAAGTTTGTATGGAGCATTCCGCAAGTTTTAAATTTAACGCGAGCGAAGCCGCGGGCAAACGCTAGTTGATGAACATTCGAATCTTCTTGTTTATTATATCAATGGGGTGATAAAAATGGCGCATAGTTTACTGTTTGAACAGTTTGTTACTTTCAAAAATCTGGACATTAAGTTACTAGGATACTCTCTAGGTAGTGACACACGAAAACTATTTTGGTACGTCTTATCGAATTGTAAGAGGGTCTGCTTAACACAGTAAAAGTGAAATACGCTCTCTAAGGACCTTTGGGCGCCGTAGTTAAATCAATTTGGTGGGGTCTCAGAGATCGCGATACATCTACTTTGGGTGGAATGTTCTATTATTCCGTGCCTTAGGGCCGGCCTTCCTGCCTAGCCGAAGTGACAATCGTAACGCTGCGTGGTGATCTGAACTCAGTCCGGCTCTGTCGCACCGCTACAGAAGAGCGATAGGGAGAGCTCTAGCTAGCTTACGAAGCGTAAGCGATTGTGACGTTGGCTAGGTACCCTGTAATGTTTTCTATGGCCTTTCGATATGCTGCGAAATGTGCTTCTAAAATCTTTCCAAAATTGATAAGGCATTGAAAAGGCTCTTGAATTACATTTAGGACGAATAACGTGGGCCTGAGCGAAAAATTGCTTTCAGTATTTTTCAAAGCCCCGTACTACCTTGATTTCGAGATATTTTTTCGGAGAATTGCGTCGTCACTGTTTTGGTATCGCTGGTAATTGAAAAAAAAATAATCGAGTGTGAAACTGACAAAAAGATTGAAGCGTGATTTTGGCTGGATTGAATTAATTTGTACGAATTTGTCGATTCGAGATTTCAATGGAAAGTATCCTTTCATGTATTAAGGTACCGTAAGACGCGCTTAGGCCTGATTTAGACGGCGTGCGAACTCGCATGCAATATTACTTACATTGCGGGCTGTATCAAATACCGTCTAAATGGGCCCTTATTAAGTAAGCTCGGTTTCCCGAAATTAGTATTCTGTTTATGTTTATAATTCCGAGAAAAAGATCAATGAATAAAAGACGATCTAGATCTCGCAATACGCAAATAATTATATCACTTCCGAATTACGGAGGTATTCACTCAATAAGAAAAACAATCTTGTTGCCCAAAATAAGATCAAAGAGGGGTCTTATGATTTTAAAGATATATATGAAAGGAATCACTGGATCTCGCAATATTCGCAGACAAACAGTATTGAAACTTCTCTTATTTTGAAAATATCTTCAAACCAATATTTTGAAACAAACAATGACTTATATGTAGGACTTATATTTAACGTTTTAAAGATATGTACAACTTAAAACTACACAAATTAATACCTATATAATTGCAAAATAAAAAATGCTCCCCTGGGTGCGTAGCCAAATGGCACAAACGCTCACGAAACGAAACGCTCGTAGATATCTTTCTCTATCGCTCGTACGTTTTGGCGCGACAGAGCCAGACTACCTTTCGCGGCGTTTCGTTTTCGTTTCGCGTCGCAGAAATGCCATTCGGCTACGGCACCAGATCATCTTCGGAGGTGATGGTGCCCAGCAGGCTGGCAGCGTTGCCTTCTTGAATGGCCAGACTTATTCGCTGGCCAAAGTAGCTGCCAGCCCTCTGGTCACCGGATACGTTAACCAGGCGTTGAGATACGCGGATACGCAGATATTTTGATGATATACGCCGTGAAATTTTAGTGGCTGTTTTCCCGCAACGAAATGATTTCGCCGTGGATGTACTATGTCAATCAATATGTATTCCGACATCCAATATCGGATCGGATAATGTGAAAACGGCCTTACTCGTATTTATGGAAGAGCGGGGTTTTCTGTCACAAGCAAATTTTGCTTAAAAGAAAATCCCAACCTCGTTGTGTAACCCCTTAGATTAACCAAATAAACTTTTCATTTTTTTTTATGTAGAGTGCCTATTGAAGGTAATATGCCTTATTATATGCGGCTTCTCATAACAGAAGGTTACTTTGGTTCATCAGTAATAAGAACTAATTCCTGTTGGAATCTCAGATGAAAACGTCATCATAGTGCTTGAAGAATAGGACCGCTCTATGATGGGAACCACATACACTTGCTTATCATATATCCGAGGTCACATAAGTAGGTATATCAGAAGTACAGAAATTATAAAAAATAACTATCAATTTTTAAACTCCGAACATAATGTTTCATTTCATTGTGATCATCCTATACGGAGCGTGACGTCAGATTAATGTCATCGGCATGAAAAGTACGCTCCCTGATAATTATTATTTACAGATCTAATACAGATGTAAGTTGCATACTCATAATTTAATTAGTGCAGCATAATTCTAAAGTTAACGGATCGTATCCGGAACACCACGCTGCGCTCCAAAACAAAAATAGTTGACGTAGTTCGGAAAGCGACAAGCTGAAGTGGGACTGGGTCGGTCATGTCTGCCGAATGCCGAACGAGCTATGGGCCAAGATTCCCACAGATTGGCAGCCCAGGCCAAAACGGGGACCCGGCAGACCACGTATGCGATGGCGGAACGAGTTGGACTCCTTTTTGAAAGAATGGCCGAGGACCGGGAGGAATGGAAAAAGCGGGGGGAGGCCTTTGCCCAGCAGTGGGACATCGCAGGCTCTTAATAATAATAACTTACTAACAAGCATTGACTTTATAAATATTTATAAGAAAGTGTCACTACTGCACTTTTCCTCTGTGTCACTTCTATTTACTCGCGCAAACGGGACCCCTCATATAGATAAAGCCCTCTTTATTGTCTACTGTAATTGAAAGGTCGGTGTGTATCCCGCCTAGCTTTTAAATGAGTCTCAGCTGGGCGCTTATACCGGCAAATTACTTGCGTAATGCCTTAATAATTTTACCAATCATTGACTTTTCGATTTGTTTTAAATCGATTTAAATTTCAATGATACTTAGAGTTAGAACGAGATAAGTTGGCAAAGCACTCAGAGAAATTTGGTAATGCATTGTGAATTTAACAAGTTTGTTGCGGGTTTATCGGTTTGAAACAAAAGTATTTTAGTAAACGGAATAAATCACAATATTCATGGTACAAGTCGAATTTGTTCGAACAACAAGGTGAAACTTGTTAAAAGATATTTGATTGAATCAGCCAAACATATGTTTAAAACAATATGTGTCATATTGCTTTCATAAAATCGACTTGTTGATTCAAATATATTGTTGATTTAAATGACAAGTAACTTGTAGAATGTACTAGTTACATTTAACAAAATGTAACTTGTTAGAACCAAAGAGGTTTGGTTATAAATAGCGCCTACGTGAGGCGCTATTTTAACCAAAAAACTTGTTGAACGAATATAAAAAGTGTTTGTTTTTTTTCACCACACCAACTGGTAAAGGCATTCTTTGCTATTCGAAAACAGATAGCAAAATTGCATTTTATCCACAAGGGGGCAAAGTAATTTCATGCAAATTTTAACCCGATGTCTTTAATATGTCTGCTAGATTTTACCCTATAAATGATGATTTTGAATCAAAAATATTGAATAAATTGATGAATTTGATTTATTTTGATGTTTTATAGTCAGTATTTTGTTCGTGTTGGTGTGGTGAAAAATTTTGTGTTTCACTCGGTGGCAAAGTTTGTTTAACCTTCGTGCCTTGATACCCTCGCAACGCTCAAGATTCCACTTTTTGAACCACTCGCTACGCTCGCGGTTCAATATTGGAATCTTTCGCTTGCTCAGGTATCAATATTGGCACGTGCGGTTAAACAACTACTTTGCCCCCTTGTAAAACAAATAACTATTGTCTTACTTAGTGCGATTTTAACCTCGCTGGTGCAAATGTTAATTCAAACGTCAAACTTCAATTCAATTATGACGTTTATACCGTGCCGACACACCTCGGACAATGGCGATCAAATATATGAAAGAGGCGCGTCCCTCCCTACAGCCAAAGCTCGTGTAGGTTAACGCGTACCATGCTTGTATGAGTGAGATATGACAGGCAGTCTGTTCGCGTTTTTGACAGGCGGTAACTGTGTGGCCGGCACTTTCAGCGGGGAACGATGGTATTCTTTATAATACTGTGGTGGAGAGGAAGGGCTATCAAAATTGATGCCAACATAATATATCATGACCTGACTCTAATACATGACTCTAAGTGACCTAAATTGTATTTTGTTAGATTGTCTCGATGCCTACATACTCCATGTCTGCTGAAGTCAGTGATAAAGCCGATAAAGGCTTGTATTAGAAATAAAATTTTCTTTAGAATAAATATTTTTCCAAGTCAGAATTGTACTCGCTTCAAGATAAAGCTATGTATTTTAGTAAATCTTATGAATGTTAGATATAAAATCGATTCAAATATGTACGCGTTCACACATTTTTCTAAGTTTACAATGATAACAGTGAATGAGAGAGCTTGTAAGACTTCTGGAACACGACTAATGACATAACTTTTGATATGTCGCCGTGGCTCAGAACTCGTGGCGGAAGATAATTAAGAAAAATGTTCAGCTTTCTTCCTGTTTTTCAAACATTATTTTTGAGTTTATTGACATATGAAATAATTGTTTTAACAGGTGTATAGACATCGTCTACTAGACAGTAATTTTATTAAATGTAATTTGTTATTGTCATCTGCCAACGTTTGTAAGGCATCTCTGACGACCACAGCGAAATAAAGGGCGAAAAGGGTTGGTGCCAAAACGCATCCCTGCTTGACGCCACAGGTGACGCCAAAGTATCCAGAATTTTCGCCTCTTACATTGACACAGCATTGCATGTCATCGTGTAGAAGTCTGATGAGCCTGACAAACTTAGCTGTGCACCCCTGTTTCGCTAGCACTGCCCACAAAGCTTCACGAGGCACACTGTCAAAAGCTTTCTCAAGGTCAACAAAGCAAAGAAAAAGAGGCTGACCTTGTTCTCTACTCTTCTCTTGAAGCTGACGGATAGAGAAGATGGCTTCGCAGGTGCCTCGATCAGGTCGGAAGCCGAACTGTGACTCTGGCAATATGTCTTCTGACAAAGGTAAAAGGCGATTCAGCAATATGCGAGCAAAGACTTTACCTGGCGAAGTTAGGAGAGAGATACCCCTGTAGGAGTTGCAGTCTGAACGGTCGCCTTTATTTTTGTATAAAGAGCTGATGCGAGATATCCGAAATTCACTAGGAACTCGTTCCTGCTCCCACATCTGCTTGAAAAACATCCAGATAGTCTCATGCAACTCCTGCCCCCCATACTTGAGCAGTTCTCCAGGTAAGTTGTCGATGCCCACAGCCTTTCTATTTTTCTGCTGCTGTACTGCAGTAGCTACCTCTTTCAGAGTCAATGGCTCATCAAGCTCAGAAACGATAGGAAGCGCCGCTAATGAATCTATGTACTGCATATCTGCAGCACGGTCGACATTAAGCAGGGTCTTGAAGTGCTCTCCCCACCGATTCAGTACGTGCTGCTTTGCTTTGTGGCGGATTCCCCGGATAGTCTACAAACGCAATAAGTGATAAGTGTCAAGAAAACCGAAATTATGGGGTTGGAGACACTAGCGCCCGTTGACGTAAGGCTCGGAGATGACTTTCTTAAGCAAGTAGACAGATTCAGGTATCTGGGGAGCACAATAACATCCAAGTGCCACCTTGACGACGAAATTAACAGCAGAATCGGAGCGGCTGCCGCTGCTTTCGGAAAATTGCGCGTCAAGGTGTTCCGTTCACACGACATTAAGCTCCAGACAAAGGTTTCTGTGTACATGGCAATAGTTCTGCCCATTCTCCTGTATGCCTCTGAAACTTGGTGTCTGTACCGGAGGCACATTCGCACATTAGATAGGTTTCATCTTAAATGCCTGCGTGACATTATGAACATCACTTGGGAAGATCGTGTCAGGAACACTGCAGTTCTACGCCGTGCTAATGTCAGCGGCATTGAAGCCTATCTGATGCGGCGACAGTTGCGATGGTGTGGTCATGTCTCCCGTATGTCTAATGACAGAGTGGCTAAGCGCATCTTCTACTCAGAGTTGCAAAGTGGCAAGCGGAAACAAGGCGGCCAACTTCTGCGCTACAAAGATGTGCTGAAGCGTCACATGCGGAGATGTGACATTGAACCGTTGCACTGGGAGACTTCGGCGCAAGATCGGCCGAAGTGGAGGCATACAGTGAGAGACAAAGTGCAAGCCTTCGAAGAGCAGAGGCGAGTGGATCTCGATGCGAAACGCGACGAGTTAAAGGCCCGACCAACAGCGGTCATAAATTACAATTACGTTGGAGGGGTGCTGACTTGCAGTGAGTGTGGTCGCACATTCAAGGCAAAAATAGGCTACGCCAGTCACCTGAGAGCTCACGACCGTCGCTCTCACTAACCGGTAAAAACCCAGTCGCCGAGGCCGAAACCGGCAGGGACAGGATGATGATGAATTTGTTATTGTAAAGCGGTATTTGACGCGCGGTATTAGACGCGGTATTTGAAGCACGCGCGCGTGCTTGATGATGATGATGATGATGATATCCTGTTATCCCTCATCAGGGACATAGGGCTCTCAGAAGGGATTTCCATTGTTCGCGGTCCAGCGCGGCCTCCTCCAGCTCCGCCCAGCCGAGGCCAACTGATGCCGCCTCTTTTCCCACTGTGCTTCTCCAGGTGGTACGTGGTTGCCCTCTTTTTCCGGGAATTTTCCAGGTCAACCCTTGCTTGGATAGGTGGTAGAGGCGTGCTTAGTTAAATGTAACCCCAACAGTCCGCAATACAACTTAAATAGCCTGCGAGCACAGAATATATAATAGTACAAGTACAGAAGGCTCACTCCTTTGATGTTCACAAAATGCCGCCATTTTAAATTCTTACATACATTAAGACGATACGATACAGGTCAATTCTCCATACAAACGCTCTCGGCTATTTCCTCCCTGGTTTTTGAAGATAGAGCAATGATTTTTTCAACACAGATTATTATTATTTTTATCTGTGTTGGACCGCTTTGATTTTTTTGCTATTTTTATTTTAAAAGACGCTAGAGCCAATCAAAATTTTCTAAAAACGGCCTTTTTCAATATGGCTCCAAAAGAAGGTGTGATGATACTCAAGATTGGTAACAATTAGCCAAAAAATCTAAACGGTCCGACACAGATTATTTCATTGTTATTCAGATTCTCAAATTTCGTTTCGTTTAAATAAGTTTTGAAGGAGGAAACAGTCGAGAGCGGAACCTCGATTTTAATAGTATTTTATGCAACTGGTGGTTAAAAGAGGTCAAAAAAGGTGAGTGGCGTGGGTAACAATTTGAGGCGAAGCCGAAAATTGTTAATAAAGGCGCCACGAGCATTTTTTGACTCAGTTAAACACCGTTGCATACAATACTTTTTCTACGACCAAGCACTTATTTTGAAAGAAAATTATAAATCAACAAATACCTACTTTCAGTCATCTTAGTCATCTAGTGGACCGCCTACCATTTTGAATATGCAGTTTGAGTGCAAACATGAAAATAAAACTGTCTATGGTATGGTTCTTTGAAGCCTGGCCACTAAGACGAATCGAGCCGAGTTGAATCGAGTTCTCATACATTTGAATGCGATTCGACGCGTCGCCAATGAACGCAACAGAAAACGAAGGAGTCTCGACTCTGCGAATTGGTTTGTTAAGTTGGTAGCAATGTATTTACTGAACTGTAACAGCTATATCGTGCTACTGCTACTAAATGTTTTCAGGGTATAGACTAGATAGACTTGTCCTGACATCTTTTATGTAGGGTTTTAAAGTTCTATACACGACCTTGTAACTCGCGAATAACAGTACGGGAGTAGAAAAAGATTTTTTCGCAATATCTTTTAACTGAGTTGTTCATAATGGACATTTTTTTTTCGATAAATATAGTTAATAACACTAGTATATTTAACTGAAATTCCCAAATTGAAAGGGGGACTCCTTTCCATTTTAGCATTTTCGCTCCCGTAGCGTCTTAACAAACGGACCGCACACGAGCAGCCGACATTGAAATCTATTGCGCCGCGCGAAGGTCGTCACCACTGAATGGGCCGCGAACTCGCGGCCGCCGGCATGTACTTGTAGCGCGGCATTAGAATCGCGGAGTGAGCCGCCCCTGATGCGAGTTCGAGCGCCGCCATCTAAAATGAGCCTTTCATTTTACTTCTAGTTGACTTATTTAAAAGTAGAAAATATTATTTTATGACATGCGTGTCGTGGCTCAACCTTGCGACTACATAGGATCAATAATAGGTCAAGTTCATAAAGCTTGGAGCTTATTGTTCTGACCCGGAACTCGCATGCTTTAGTGCTATTTCAATATTAAATGACTACGGTCAAGGAAATTAGGTTTATGCGCCGTTTCGCACCATAGTGGCAATTCTATGAGATCCCTAGCGGCTTTTATATATGACTTTCCATTCCAGCGCAGAAGGAAAAAGTTGCAACAAAAAGAAACGTCCTTATTAGAAATAAAGAATAAGATTCTAATGGCTTAGACCGCTACATATCGATTGTCAGAGAAATGTTGACTGTTGTAGCCACGTTCTCGTTGTAATAATATATTACGCAATACGCAATGGTAGGTATTTATTAATGGAAAACAACATAAATATTTTCATACAATCATGGTAAAACATATTATAACTAACTAATTGTGTGGATAACTGGCATATTTGACTTATCCATGAACGCTTGTTTATATTTACGAATATTTTTCTCGTCGCGTATAGAACTGTAGTGCTGCCGCACAATAACATCTCGTACGTCTATCGGGGGACAACGATTTCTAGTCAACTGACTAGCTGCTGCCAACTCCACTCTTTTCTCTTCAATGATATGTCTGGTCCGTCACCAAAAATGAATCCATTTATGGTCCGTCGGTTTGAGTCGTCCGGCATTCGGTAGACATGACCAGCTTATATAGTCCCACTTAAACTTAGCAGCTGAGCTGTTTGCCTCTTGGAACAGCATGGTATGATGTGAAAAAACTAACCAAAGTTTTTGTTTTGTTACAGCCAGTGACCTCGAGTCGATACGAGCGCTATTCAATGAGAAAGAGAAGGAGCTATCGGTGGCCGTGGCGAAGGTGGAAGAGTTGACGCGGCAGCTTGAAGAGCTGCGCAGAGGCCGGGCGCAGCCGGCACCGCCGTCGGCGCATGAGTTGGATAAGCTGAGGCGAGAGCTGATGGTGAGTACTCAAAGCCCCTTAAATAAATATCCACTTTATAGCTCTTAAAGTAGATAGTATCATTGACGAGGACGTGTTTGGCTCGCGTTATCAATGACCCGCATTTTCGAGTTTCGTGGTAGGCCTCCTGTAAAATAAACTGCCGTGATGTAGGTATCGATACTTATCCCTAACAGATAATATTTCAAACTTGTCATAAACGATCTGAAATCATAGTATGTACCTATTTTTATATTATAGGACATTCTTCTCGGCGCAAGGCCTGAGTATTACAGTATCATAGGTATCATGATATATCCCAAATTAGGGGTTACGGTAATATCGGCAATTTGCTAATTTAATTGTGCTCAAATTTTGTAGTGTAATAATCGTTTCCGTGGTTGTGGTTAGCCCCTGTATTTACATAACCACAACAAATATATGCAACGATTCAACTATTTAATTGGGGCTTTTCCAAATATTGGAGATTGGTATATTTTATACAGGATGTAAAAAATTGTCGACTCGTGTCACTTTGTTAAGAAGATACTTAAAGACGCGTATATTCTAGCTAGCTATAGTATTTGTTGACGTTACACTTGAGGAAATACATGTTAATCAAAATCTAGAAGATTACTTTGCTAATCCGCGAATTGAGTAAGTATAACGGGTTAGCAGTGTTAGCACTGATTGACTGGCACGTTATCTATACAGGGATTAACAAAGTAATTTTTAAGCCTCGACGCAAAAACGACGAGGTGTTATAAGTTTGACGTGTCTGTCTGTCTGTCTGTTTATCTGTCTGTTTGTCTGTCTGTCCGTGTGTGTGTCTGTCTGTGGCATCGTAGCTCCCGAACGGATGAACCGATTTAGATTTAGTTTTTTTTGTCTCAAAAGCTGAGTAAGTCGGGAGTGTTCTTAGCCATGTTTCATGAAAATCGGTCCACTATGTCGCGGTCGGGGGTTTTTCCAAATTGTAATTTTGTGGTTATCTAAATTTTAACTGACAAAGATATGATAGTTAAGTAATATACTGAACTCCCCATCGGCACACAAACCTCTTCAAGGTTTTGCCAACGATGGGTCTTGTGTAAGAAAGTGTAATTTTTCTTTTATTATTCAATAAATAAAAAAATAAAAATGACTATCGTCTCTAAACAGTTCGTTAACCGGTCACAATCTGCATGTTCTACAGCCGCGATTAGTTGTCGCGCACTGACAGGGGATCAGTGACGAGGGCCTGCCCACTCCGCGGGCTTAAGTGGCTGTTTATGTTTATACCCAGGTTTCAGGTGTTTATTTGAGCTATTGAAATAGAAAATAGTGTTTTGACAACTCTTTTGAGCTACTCAAAACACAGTATCGTGAGTTCGGTTCGTTTTACATTCAATAGTAATCAATATAAATGTATAAGTGGCTCAAAAGTTATGTCTTAGTTTTCTATGAAGCAGTTGTATTCTTGTCTGCTACTTTGCGATAAAGCAACAACTTGTCAAAATGACATGACACTATCGACTTCCGTTAACCGGTCGCAATCTGCATGTTCTACTTGAATCTCAAACCAAAACAAAAACGCTTGACCCCTTTTACGTTTTTGTTTTGGTGCTGATGATATCTAAATTTTGTTCGTTACTGAATTAAGTGTTAGGTCAATATCTCGTTTACTAAGACCGGAACCGGAGCTTACAATGAGAAGGCGTTGTATTCTTACTAACTAATTTTGCGATAAAAAAGCCAACATGTCAAAATTAAACGCCTCTAGAGTGATATCACAACTTCCGTAAGAGGTCACAAACACACAGACACACTGACAGGGGATCAGTGTCGAGATCCGGCCCACTTCGCGGGGCTTAAGTGGGTGTTTATACTTCGGAGGCGATCGAATTCAGCCGTGTATTCTTTTTCTGGGCTTAAACTATTGATTTCGGTGAGAGTGGCGAGATGAAACCTCGAAGCCCAATTGTGAATATATTTCAGAACCAAAACAAAAACGCAAAAGGGGTCAAACCTGATGTCTATAGTTTTTGAACGTTACTGAATTAAGTGTCAGATTAGAAACTCGTTTACAAAGACCGGAGATTACAATGAGAAGGCGTTTTATTCTTATTAACCAGGTTTGTGATAAAAAGGTCAACATGTCAAAATTACACGCCATGATACTAGATAGTGTGATATCACAACTTCCGTAAGAGGTCACAAACACACAGACATACTGACAGAGGATCAGTGTCGAGGGTCTGCGCACTTCGCGGGGCTTAAGTGGCTGTTTATATGTCGGAGGCGATCAAAGTCAGCCGTGTTTTATCCTGGTTTGAGCTTGATTTCATTTCAGTGGGTTGGGCTTTAATTGGACTAAGAGTGGTTTTCTTTGAATTATTTCTTTAATACTTTCTTTTTGTAATAGGATGGATCAAATAGGAAATAACCCTATTGAATATCCTTGCACCAATTTTTTAAATCTCCATACTACCGATTATATCTTCACTAGCTTTTGCCCGCGGCTTCGCTCGCGTTAAATTCGAAAATTGCGGAATGCTTCAAACTTCCCCCCCCCCCATTTTAGGGAAGTGGGGGTTAGAAAGAGACAAAAATTTGCCTATGTCACTCCCATCCCTTCAACTATCTCCATTTAAAAAATCACGTCGATTCGTCGCTCCGTTCTGCCATGAAAGACGGACAAACAAACAGACACACACACTTTCCCATTTATAATACCTATGGATGAATGCTTATAAAACTTTTTCGGTATTTCCTTGTTTACTTAATAAGTACATATTATTTTATTTGATGTTTGATTTAAACCCTGAGTAACGTTTTGTAATGAATAAAACTTTTAAAGCTCACACGAGTTACCATAGGCAGTATACATAAGACATTTTGCGAGGAAGTTTGTTTTAGCTTCATGTAAAGTTTGAAACACATAATCTCGATTGTTTGTTTAACAACTTTAACAGCTATGGGTGTATTTTATATGTCGCCTTCTTGATTTCAGAGCGAGTCATTATGAAGTTGTAAAATTATAATATGGTTCTCATGTAGGTTCAAGCAAAGACATATATTATATAACTCCGTAATATAGACAGATAAAGTCTAAGAAATAACGTACCTCAGTACCATACAGAAAAAGGTACAGTGGCCTAGATGGCATTACACCTTCCGGGTACGCTCAGCTAGATGGCGCTAATATTAATATTTGACATTTTAACACATATCAAGCTAAGAATATGGGCCAAATTATCAAAACTGAGGTTCAAAAGTTTTAAGCCTGTGTCAAGAGATGGCAGTCTTTCTCTGTGATTACATATTTTACTTCGACAGTAACTCTCTATAATACTCGATCCTCTTTGGTTCAAGCCATGCATGGTGAGAATATATTATCTACATTATATACAATGGTTTGGAATATACCTATATTATCTACTCGTAATGGCAATGGCACATTATCAAAGTGTATTTATGACAAATTTTCGCGTTAATGACAGGATTTATATATTATTTAGATATCATATATGTTATGTATTACAAAGCCGGGTTGCCATTCATCATCATCATCCTCCTTGCGTTATCCCGGCATTTGCCACGGCTCATGGGAGCCTGGGGTCCGCTTTGAAAACTAATCCAAAGATTTGGCGTAGGCACTAGTTTTACGAAAGCGACTGCCATCTGACCTTCCAACCCGAAGGGTAACTAGACCTTATTGGAATTAGTCTGGTTTCCTCACGATGTTTTCCTTCACCGAAAAGCGACTGGCAAATATCAAATGACATTTCGCACATAAGTTCCGAAAAACTCATTGATGCGAGCCGGGGTTCGAACCCGCGACCTCCGGAACGAAAGTCGCACGCACTTACCGCTAGGCTACCAGCGCTTCATATCGCCATGATATATGTCCGCTCTGTGGCATTATTTCGATCTCGCATCCGTCTTTTTAGCCACAAAAAGCGTTCTCGTCAATTGCAGCTTAAGATCGTCTGATACTAAAGTCAGTAGTAGCACAGTATAAATAAAGAGTACTATCGTACAATTTGGACAGTCCCTGCTTCCCGCTGAAATTGCCGCCCATCCGCTCTCGGTTACCCCATGTCAAGAACGCGACCAGTCAACCTGTCATATCTCACTCATACGCCTACACGAGTTTAGACTGCACTTAGACTGTGTGCGTAGGAACGCGCTTCTTTCATATATATTTTATCGGCATAGTCCGAGGTGCGGTAGTAGATAGGGAAAACAAAACATGAAACTACGCTATTGTGCATATCGAATATTGCTTAAAAACACGTGCCAAACCATAGATTAAATATAAGAAGATCATACCTCCCCATACATTAAAACGCGACCGCATAAGAACGCGCATACACTACACCACACATAGATGGCGCCTCAAAAAAATGCCTTGTTGCTACCGATTATTTGTAGATTGGCGTTAAGTGTCATTTTCGAGCCATAAATCTATGGCAAAAGTGACACTTAACGCCATGTATAATCGAAAGCTACAAGACTTTTTTTGTGGCGCCATCTATGTGTGGTGTAGTGTATTCGCATTAATAGGCGGTCGCATTTTAATGTATCGGATGGTATGATTTTCTTATATTTAATCTATGGCCAAACTGAACAAAATATATCAAATATTCATTTTTCCGGGCCGCCGCGCACAGTCGACCGCAGACCAAAGTTTCGACATTGCTCGTAGTCCGTAGCGGTTGCGTGTCGAACACGAGAGTGGAGTTTTCAGTGTCCGCTGGTCTTTGTGCATAGCTAATGCATGTTCAACTGATCATGTCATGGCTTAATCTCTCTTTTGAGCATAACAAACACCCCTTTGATATACGTACATCCATTTGCATTTTGTAATGTATAGCAAAGACATATATATGTATAGACAGATAAAGTCTAAGAAAAAAACGTACCTCAGTACCATACAGAAAAATGTACGGTGGCCTAGATGGCATTACACCTATGGGGTACGCTCAGCTAGATGGCGCTAATATTAATATTTGACATTTTAACACATATCAAGCTAAGAATATGGGCCAAATTGTCAAAACTTAGGTTCAAAAGTTCTAAGCCTGTGTCAAGAGATGACAGTCTACGCACTGTGATTACACCTTTTACTTCGACAGTAACTCTCTATAATACTCGATCCTTTTTGGTTATAGGCATTATATTTTCGTGGCGATTCTGAAGAAGTACTAACTACTAATAGGCAAATGAAGGTTAGGCCAAAATAATATGATACATAATATTATACGATTATACGCTACGGTATAAGACGATCACGAATTTGTCAACACTTTTGAGAACTCGGCTACACAGAAAGCATTATGCCATATTATTAAATAAAAGGAAAAATGGAAAACCTGGCTCCGGTAAAGCCAGAGGTCGCAGGTTCGAGTCCTGTCGGTGTGAATTTTTAAATTTTTCCGTTAATTTAAAAATATGTACACGCTCGCAGACGTTTCTGCATGATAAAAAAACATATTATTATGGCGCCAATGAGTCTACATCAGCGTTCAGCGTCAGTTTTCTAAGTTGCGGCTGAATTTTGCATCACTATGAAGCTCAAAATTTTACAGTAGTTGTACTACAATATTTTACTCATATCATATATGGCTCACGTGTCGTGGAGTTCCATTGAGCGTATTCGTGACACGGATAACTAGCGTCACGTCACAGCAATATTTGCAGTGAGCGCGGCCGCCAAGTAGGTTGCGGACGTTCGGTCACCGGCCAAGTCCCGCCGTCTGATTTGAGTAGTACTTTTTATATTGGATGTAAGTTCTTGTCTAGTATAAATTGAACTACAGACTTTCAGTAGGAGAATGGGCTCGGCTGGAAGCGCTTTTAGACCGCGATCTTTAAAGCCTCCGCCACACATGAGCGTTTAGAGAGCGTGGCGTGAGCGGGGCGCGGCGCTGGCTGTACGCTCTCATCGCGCCCAGCTCACGCCACGCTCTCAAAACGCTCATGTGTGGCGGAGGCTTTAGTCGGTGATAGTTACTACTAGATATAAGTTTTATTAAATAAATATTGGGGGACACCTTACACTGATCAACCTAGCCCCAAACTAAGCAAAGCTATATACAAACTTAAATTGATAAATACATACATACACAGAAAACACCCATGACAATGTCGTTATCGGGATTCGAATCCTACTAGGCCAGACCGGTCGTCAAAAACTATATTAGGTTAAAAACGTAAAATTACCTAGCAGAGAATATTATCGCAGTCGTGTGGAACAATTATTAACCTAATTTTAAGACCTATTACTAACCCTTTTTCTGCAAATAAACCATTGAAATAACCCTGACTTAATAATATAATTTGTTAATCTATCAAAACAGATAATATTGTCTATCGCGTCGCTCCCGATTTGAAAATTGGTCAAAGATGACCTTACTCTGGTTAATCGGAAGCGAATCGCTCGTCTTACGAATGAGAGTATTAATGGCGGGGGCTATTCTAACAATAACAACAAACAGTCTAAGGAAAACACAAGTCTAGCACTAAACTCGGACTTTGATCAAACTTGATCTCTCGCTATTCTTGTTATAACTTGGTCGTTCTAGAAGTGATTTACTAAGCTTTAGTTACTTCTTTTGTCTAACGGCTGCTATAAAACAGCAGAATAAAGGCTCAATAAGTAGTTTCGTTTTCTGATGGTCGAATTATTACATTGACATAACATATTTTTGACACAAAACATACCTAATAATTTTATACCTATTTTTCATAGTACTATTAGAGCTTATTTGACTATTTCCTTTTATTAGTCGTGTTAGTAATGAGGATGAGTAACTGACCATCGTATGAAAGGACATCAAAAGTAAACTATAATAAGAAATAAGGCAAACAAAAGTTGAAATCGTTTGTACCAATGCAAAAAGTAAGCTTTTTTTTGTATTTTATATATTGTAAATAATCGACACGTGAAATCTACACTTCAAAGGACCTATTTATGTGGCAATTTCATTGAGTCGTGAATAGCTTACCAAATGTGCGGCTGAATGATTCTATTGTCGAACAGGGAAAATATTTTATACGCTAATATAAAAAGGTTTGAGAATCGACCACGGGGCTAAGAGTTCAACTGTGTACGAGTGGCGCGACTGGTTCGAAGATATATCCGAAAAAACTTAGTTACCCAACAAGTATAACGAGAAACTTAACTAGATACTAAACTCTTGAGCTGGTTACGCACTGAAACTGTTTGAGATATAAAAGAACACACGTGTGCCCTGCGACGATATATATAATCCTAACTTTTGCCCGCGGTTTCGCTCGCGTCAGAAAGACAAAAAATAGCATTGTATGTCACTCTCCATCCCTTCAACTCTCTCTCTCTCTCTTCCAAGCTATTAATCCCACACGTGTATCAGCCACACGCGCCCGCCCGCGCCCGCGCCCGCGACACAGACAGAGAGCGGGTGAGGCGGGTAACGGGCGGTAGCTTTTTTCGTAATTCATTGGTTTGCGTATACGCTCACACACAGCAGGCGTGCGCGGGTCGGGCGGGCGCGTGCATTTCATGGCGTTTGTATTTATTTACAAAGTTTGTATCCTGTTTCGTGTGAAAATTTGTGTCCTGTTGTTCTGTTTGTTTGTATTTGTATCCGTGTGGTGACGGGTTAAGAATTTCACCACCCCCTTTCTTCCCGTTGGTGTCGTAGAAGGCGACTGTGGGATATGGGGTAAATTGTGGCGTAGGGGAGAGGCTGGCAACCTATCACTGAAATGTCACAGTTTAGTTTTCTTACAACCCCTTATTTGCCAAGAGTGGCACTGTAACTTTAACAGTTTCATGTGCTCTGCCTACCCCTTTATGGGAAACAGGCGTGATCGTATGTTGTTGTATCCTGTTTGTATATTTTTGCACTCAATGTTCATGTAACTCTTCAAAGGCTGCCTTTGACATGTGAAAATATTTAAAAAATCTATGTTCATATGTTTCCAGTTCTCTACAGTCTATGGTACTCTCCAAATATTAATCGTTTCATATTAATTTCCTGAACCCGGATTTTTTTTTGCGAACTTTATTCCCCAAAACAAGCAGAAACAATAATTCCTCGTCTGTGTCCGTATGTTCTGACATCTTGGTGCAGCAGACTGCCAACGATTGATGGCGGATGGGATGGGAAACCCGCGTCGGGCCCGTCGCGGGCCCGCCGCACCCGCGCCCGCGCTCTGTGTGAAGGGTTTGAAAAACGCACCCGCCCGCTAGGACCCGCGGCGGGCCCGCGCCCGCGTTAGATGTGTGGTGGGCTTTAATCCCACATGGTGGTGGGGTCAGCTTTCCTTGTCAACAGCTTCCACTTCGCCCTATCCTTGACGTCGTCTTCGGACACTCTGCACTCAGCCATATCTTTTAGTTGCTTGATGATACTTTAATAGTAGTAATTTAATTATTGTTTCGTTATGGTGTTTGATTTGGAGATCCGATAGTATTTAAATAAATAGATCCAGAAAAAGGATGTATCCTACCCTTATATATCTGTAATCTTTTCAATGTTTTAGAAGTTACCACAAGATGCGGTTGATACTAAAAAAATCTAAAAATAAACCTCAATAACAAAACATACAATTTAAATCTATCATTAGACTAGTATCTCCCCTGCAGCCGTCGCATAGCGTTTCGATTGAGTCTCCACTCTGACAATTTAGTCTCAGGTACGACTTTCATCCGGCCAATTGCTCCATCTGACCTTATCAATATCATAAACAGAGTAGTGATATGTTAACGTACGTGCGTGAAAAGTGAAGTGATGTGATCATTTGGAAAGGTGATTTTGATTTGTTTATTTTCTTAATTTAAAGAAATGCATTTACAGTAGGAAAGGACTTTTGTTTCACACTAAAGCAATTGAAATCGATTTTGTTACTCGTATTTAGGTGATGTAAAAACTACATTATGTTTACATAAAAACTATATTGATAATATGCACAGGTATTGTACGTAAAACTTGTATTTATAACATCGGCATAAAAGTAAACAAATTAGTAACGAATCATATATATTTTAATCTAATTCATACCTTTTGTTGTTCTGTTTTATAATGAAATTTAAAGTTTTCAGAAACGTCAAGGTTATATGTACAATTTACTTGGACAACAACAACAATACCTACCTACTAGCGGATAAAACTGTCCGACAATAATTTGCCACCCTTTTATTAGGTACTGCAAACAGTTTTATTTTTATTGGCATAAACTAATCATTTATAGTATATGGGATATGGCAGTATATGGTGGAATTTGTTTACTGTTAAGTAGAACTTAATCGTTTTTTTAACCAAAGAAAATTAAAAAGTCGGCTGAAATAATCGTGCAGTTTTGTAAATTAATACAGTTATAACTAATGATGTCCAAATGTAAACACTATAAGTTTTCGAAGGTATGCTATGGGTGTAAAAGGTGGTTTAAAGCTCTCATTTAATTTATTTCTTAAATAACTCTACTGTAAGAGTAAATACACTAATTTCTTTAACAATCTAACTGTATTTGATCTAAAGAGAGTATAAACATGATTCTTATTATCACTACTAGTAGATGGTCAAAATTGTAATTCTATATTGTCATGTCTACGAAATTTATTATTAATGACTATTTTTCTTGCAATCTGACCTTTGCTATGATCCGGCTGTAGGCCAGGCGAAGGTGATTCGGTGAGGACAAGAACACGTAATTATAGTTTGGATTCAGTTTCAGATGAAATGAATACATATGTATTGAGATCTAATTACTAATTACTGGATAGGATATTACTTCTTGGAATAATCTAGGCAATATTCTATTGGTAAACAAGCATGTTATATACACCTATACCTTGCTATGGTACCTACCTGCAGTGGCGGGGCGTGAAAATTTTATAGAATAGAATAGAATTTATTTCAGTATAAAAACACAGTTATACAATGCATACACAAAGAGAAGAAAAAAAAGAAGACCTATAACTAACATGGTATTGTAGGTAATTACACTGAAAAAGGTGAACACTCAGTATTTTCGTAGGTAAAGCCGGAGGGGTTTTTGGAATTTGTTTTGTATGGACTTCTACAGATACTAGAGAATTTTAGGGAACCCGTTGGGAATCGAGTTGCATCGACGCTCCGCCACTCCTACTCAGTGTCGGTACCTACTAGGCGCGAATTTCAAATAAATTATGGGAGATCAACTTTTCGCACCTACATTTTTTAGGGTTCCGTAGTCAACTAGGAACCCTTATAGTTTCGCCATGTCTGTCTGTCCGTCCGTCCGTCCGCGGATAATCTCAGTAACCGTAAGCACTAGAAAGCTGAAATTTGGTACCAATATGTATATCAATCACGCCAACAAAGTGCAAAAATAAAAAATGGAAAAAAATGTTTTATTAGGGTATCCCCCCTACAAGTGGGGGCTGATTTTTTTTTTTCATTCCAACCCCAACGTGTGATATATTGTTGGATAGGTATTCAAAAATGAATAAGGGTTTACTAAGATCGTTTTTTGATAATATCAATATTTTCGGAAATAATCGCTCCTAAAGGAAAAAAAAGTGCGTCCCCCCCCCTCTAACTTTTGAACCATATGTTTAATAAATATGAAAAAAATCACAAAAGTAAAACATTATAAAGACTTTCTAGGAAAATTGTTTTGAACTTGATAGGTTCAGTAGTTTTTGAGAAAAATACGGAAAACTACGGAACCCTACACCGAGCGTGGCCCGACACGCTCTTGGCCGGTTTTAATTGTTTAATTCGTTTGTTTCTACTTATAGAGAGGGTGTGTGCTAGAAAACATAGAAGCTCAAGACACATATTTATTTATTCTATTCATTTTTAGTAAATATTATTTTTATTTTATTATTTAAATAAAAATTAAGTAGTCTCTGATGTGCTACGTTACCTTTTTTCGGAATCTCCAAACAAGCGACCTTCATCGTATAATAAAATACGGAACGCAGAAATCTAAATTAGTCCCTCGAGAACATAATACTAACATTATTAGTCTGAAGGCGTAGGGCCTAAGGAAATGGTTACACAGTTCTCTAAGGGGCTTTTACTTCTCGCGCAGCTCGCGCTGTTACTTTTAACTAAGTCACTATTTATTGCTATCCAAGTAGGCATATCGGTGTGGCTTTTCTAGTTTATAATGCCTACTGAAATTAGAGATAGTTTATTCAACAATGTTATTAATGAAACTTTAAAACCTATACAGTTATCAGGAAGGTCAAAGCCTTACCTCCCTTTCCTAGAGATTTTTTTCAATGTTTGTCCCTTACATCCCCTTAGCCATATCGGCAATAAGAACTGCCTTCCACCTATGATCATCAGCTAGAGACGTCCTTGATATTGACGCCCTTATAAACACATATAGGTAACTAACGAGTAACGGGCTATCTGTGTCCATCACAAACAAATGCTCTTACCGGGATTCGAACCCTGGGGCCATCAGATCAGGATCGTAGGCAAGGTGAGACAGGACAGACAAGGCACTACCGACAGCAACTAGGCTAGACTGGTAACGATAAATTGTAATACGTAATCCAAATGGCAAATCGAAACCACTAAGACAAAATGAAAGGCTAATAATAGTTATTTGTTATATTACAAGGGGGCAAAGTTGTATTTTAACACCGAGTGTGGAATTGAAAAACGAGCAAGTGAAAGGATCCTTGCGAGCTGAACCTGAACTTGCGAGTTTTTTAACACACGAGAAGTAAAATACATCTGCACCCGAGTGTAACACAAAACTTTTCCCCTCACTATAGCGAGGAAACTACAACGCAAAAAATGCGTTTATCACTGCTTCCAGTAGTTCCACAGGTGGTAAATCATCTTTATTACTAGATTCACCTACTTTTATCAATTTTAAAGCAGTTAATTTGACTTTATTCAAGGTCTTATTACTTTACTCACTAGTGGATAAATTGCGTTTTTACTCACTGGTATTAAAGGACAAAACACGTGTTTCCGAGCTAGTGAGGGGAAAATAAAATATGCCGCTATACGACTCGATGCTTTTTATTTTTAAACGTTAAACTTACTTTTGTACACAAAGCTTTCAAATACTCGTACCTTGAAATAGGACATAGGTAGAAATACCTGTAAAACAATTTGAAACTTGTAAATGGAGCATAAAGTCCTTTTAATAGGCCAATTAAACTCCTCAAGGATGGCTGGAGCTGGGATAATTACACACGGGTAGATTGTTTTCCTTAAGAGGGTGCACAAACGCAACAATTAGATACATATTTATGTTTGTATTCCTTATGTATGTATGTAACGATCATTCGAAGCAGAAGGCAGACACAAATACATTTGAGTAAATAAATAACTAAATATTGTGGACACCTTACACAGATCAACTTACCCGAAACTGAGCAAAGCATACTTATATACATAGAAAACATCCATGACTCAGGAACAAATATCTGTGCTCATCACACAAAAAAATGCCCCTACCGGAATTCGAACCAAGGACTGCGGCTTAGCAGGACAGGTAGGGTCACTACCGACTGAGCCAGACCGGTCGAATTCTGCGTTATTGTCAGAGATCGGACGGATTTGCGACATTCTTAGTGACTTACGTCCTTTTAATCCGAGCTCTGGTTATTGTTGATTGGCAATAGGTATAACGTGATATTATGTAGAATATTTATAAGGCTCACTTGCACCAATCACTTAACTCAGGGTTAGTGGGCTGTCATCTGTCAAATTCCATATAAAATAGTGGGTTAACCCTCGGGTTAGCCCTCCATTTTCGTTGGTGCAAGTGGCCCTAAATAGGTTTGGGTGAGCTATAACCTAGCCTCCCACTATTATATACCTAGCATATTTGGTATAGGTATTATTTATAAGTACTTATTAGCCTTAATACTACATTTATCACCGTAATAAAATGTGGAAAACTTTGTGAATCAGTATTGGTAAATACTTCTTTTTACCGTCTACTAACGTAATAAGAACGTGAAACTGCTTTTAGTAACTTCACATTGCATTATATGTATAATAGGCTACTTGACCCCTTTTTTAAAGTTTGTCTTATATTATTACTTATTGTCCAATTAACCGAAAAAAAATATCAATATATTTTATTGTGACTTATAAACCGCAAAAAATATTTTTAAAGAATACTTTTACGTAATCAGGCAAAAAACAACATCAGCCATGTCATCTATAGATTTTCTGTGAATGAAGTCATTCAGTGCGAAAACAACACTTTCTGAAATCAGAAATCGGAAATCAGAAATATTTATTGTTTAAACTGTGTAGGTACAGGAAGTAACACAAGGTACATTTTTCAGTGAGAGTATCAACAGTTTTACCCTTTTCGGGCATACACTGTAAGTATGAGGCATAAAGGTCATTATGTCAGTGATTGATTTGACATGAATTCTATAAATTAATATTATAGGACATTCTTACACAGATTGACTGAGCCCCGCGGTAAGCTCAAGAAGGCTTTCTATGACGTCACTACACGCCCGACAGCGTTTTCGGTGACCAAAATTTAATAGTTATTTGTTATACAAGAGTGCAAAGTTGTATTTTAACGTTGAGTGTGGAATTGAAAAACGAGCAAGTGAAAGGATTCTATAGTTGAACCACGAGCGAAGCGAGTGGTTCGAGAATAGAATCCTGAGCTTGCGAGTTTTTCAACACACGAGAAGTAAAATACATTTGCACTCGTGTGTAACACAAAACTTTTCCCCTCACTATAGCGAGGAAAGTACAACGCAAAAACACGTTTATCACTGCTTACAACTAGTGCCACAGGTGGTAAAACATCTTTATTATTAGATTAACCCACTTTTATCAATTTTAAAGCAGAAAATTTGACTTTATTCAAGGTTAAATTACTTTACCCACTAGTGGATAAAATGCGTTTTTACTCGCTGGTATTAAAGGACAAAACACGTGTTTCCGAGCTAGTGAGGGGAAAAAAAATTACTCACATTTTTGAAATAAAAATAAGTAGCCATCGTACACATTTAATAACCAAAATGACTAAATATTACTTTCTTATGCCAAATTAGATTTGAATCTAGTAGCCTATTTGGCGGGTCTTAACATTGTCTTAGTTGTGTGGTGTGCCACCATTATGCCACTTATGATTTGTTACTTACATATATATTATATGTATACAAGAATAATAAACCCGATATTATCTATCAAGAATTTTGCCTTTGGGGTTGGCTTCCCGGAATTCTCGAGACACATTGGGGAGTGTAGCTAAGACATTTATTGCTTTCCTTGAAATATTTTTCTCAGACCATTTTCTTTATTTTTAAACGAAGGTGGCGGATAAATGGTCAATTTTTAACGCCTGACGCAAAAACGACGGGGTGTTATAAGTTTGACGTGTCTGTTTGTCTGTGTGTGTGTCTGTCTGTGGTATCGTAGCTCTCGAACGGATGAACCGATTTTGATTTAGGTACTTTTTTGTTTGAAAGCTGAATTAGTCAGGAGTGTTCTTAGCCATGTTTGGTGGAAATCGGTACACTATGTCGGTTTTTTTTAATTATGTGGGGTTATTGGAATGCTGATTCAGTTTTCACGGATTTATTAATATTATAGGAAACCAAATTGATCAGTAGATTTTTTTACTCTTTATACTCAAGAGCGTAAACGCCACGGAAAACGATAGTCATTGTATGGAGAAAACGAAAAGCGGTCACAAACGACAGAGACCTACTAGGAACGTAGGAGCCAAAAAAAATTTTTTTCCGGAGTTAAGTATTCTAAAAACCACCTAATTCATGCCAGAGGATGTCATTGTAAACGTATACTTTTAATGATTGCACGTAAACATGCACGGCTCTGCGTACCTTAGTTTTTCAAAAGATATTTTTACATAAAAAACTCTTGTACAGATGTAGCGCATAAGTCTATTCCATCGTATTTTAATCCCCGACGAAAAAACGACGGGGTGTTATAACTGTTATAAGTTTTAAGTCTGACGTGTATATCTGTCTGTCTGTCTGTTTGTCTGTCTGTCTGTCTGTTTGTGTGTGTGTGTGTGTGTGTGTGGCATCGTAGCTCCCGAACGGATGAACCGATTAAGATTTAGTTTTTTTTGTCTGAAAGCTGAGTTAGTCGGGAGTGTTCTTAGCCATGTTTCATGAAAATTGGTCCACAATGTCGCGGTCGGGGGTTTTTCAAAATTTTATTTTTTTACATAATAGGCTAGTTTCCTATACTTAAAATAAAATATTTTATGCAGTGCGCGAAATAAAGCACCACATAATTAGAAGAAAAATATGGACAGTTATTTTTAAACATAATTTATATTTAAGAGGCTGGCAACCTGTCACTGCAATGTCACAGTTTCGTTTTCTGTCAACCCCTTATTTGCCAAGAGTGGCACTGAAACTTGAGTAGTTTCATGTGCTCTGCCTACCCCTTCATGGGATACAATACAGGCGTGATTGTATGATTGTATGTTATATTTAATAAGTCAAAGAGAAAGATATAAAGTAAATGAATCGACCGTGACGTCACTCCTCAGTATTTCATGGTAATTCCATATTAGCAAATCGTTTTGACAGTTCATAAACCTAACCACAAAATTAAAATTTTGAAAAACCCTCGACCGCGACATAGTAGACCGATTGTCATGAAACGTTAGCTAAGAACACTCCCGACTAACTCAGCTTTCAATTAAAAACAAACAAAATCTAAATCGGTTCATCTGTTCGGGAGCTACGATGCACAGACAGACACACACACAGATAGACAAACAGACAGACAGACAGACGAGACAGACAGACACGTCAAACTTATAACACCCCTTCGTTTTTGCGTCGGGGGCCACAAAAGAAGCTATTTGACTAGTAGGCCTTCTACGACACCTCTTATCTCGGAAAAAGTATTTGTGGTGCTAGTTCGGTTAACGTTAGTACTTTTCACACTGCATTTCACACTACATCTGTAATTGACATTAAATAAATGTCATATACTAAGAAAAAGTGACCAAGGCCTCCAAGTGTTCCGAGCTGGAAACGAACCAGCGTACTCCGTTAACCGGACGGATGCCTGTAAAACCACTCGGCCATCGGATCACGAAAGCAAGGGTCGAAATTTCCAACTTGGAGGACTTGGTCACTTTTTCTTTGTATATGACATTTATTTAATATTTATAGTATAATAGTAGTGTTACTACTTAAAAACACAAATTGAAATATTTCCAAATGAGAATAATTTGATTTTTTTTTTAAGTATAAATTCCTTTATTAATAACCAAATAAATACAAACCTGATCCGCCACATGCTTCGTCAAAACACAAATGTAATCCGCCCAAGCGTCCTCAGATTTTTATTCTACATTATCAATAAAACAAACCACAATATCTGCAACACGCTTCGTCAACACACAAAAAATAACATAACTACAAACTATTTCCATCCCCTCTCTGCATCGTGCCCGGCCCGAAAGTTCCCATCACACTGGCCGCATTCCCACGCTGTATAATTTGATTTGTTCTAAGATCTATAATTGTCAAATTTGTTATATTACGAAGCGGGGGGGGCAAAGTTGTATTTTAACACCGAGTGTGGAATTGAAAAACGAGCAAGTGAAAGGATCCTTGCGAGCTGAACCTGAACTTGCGAGTTTTTTAACACACGAGAAGTAAAATACATCTGCACCCGAGTGTAACACAAAACTTTTCCCCTCACTATAGCGAGGAAACTACAACGCAAAAAATGCGTTTATCACTGCTTCCAGTAGTTCCACAGGTGGTAAATCATCTTTATTACTAGATTCACCTACTTTTATCAATTTTAAAGCAGTTAATTTGACTTTATTCAAGGTCTTATTACTTTACTCACTAGTGGATAAATTGCGTTTTTACTCACTGGTATTAAAGGACAAAACACGTGTTTCCGAGCTAGTGAGGGGAAAATAAAATATGCCGCTATACGACTCGATGCTTTTTATTTTTAAACGTTAAACTTACTTTTGTACACAAAGCTTTCAAATACTCGTACCTTGAAATAGGACATAGGTAGAAAATACCTGTAAAACAATTTGAAACTTGTAAATGGAGCATAAAGTCCTTTTAATAGGCCAATTAAACTCCTCAAGGATGGCTGGAGCTGGGATAATTACACACGGGTAGATTGTTTTCCTTAAGAGGGTGCACAAACGCAACAATTAGATACATATTTATGTTTGTATTCCTTATGTATATATGTAACGATCATTCGAAGCAGAAGGCAGACACAAATACATTTGAGTAAATAAATAACTAAATATTGTGGACACCTTACACAGATCAACTTACCCGAAACTGAGCAAAGCATACTTATATACATAGAAAACATCCATGACTCAGGAACAAATATCTGTGCTCATCACACAAACAAATGCCCCTACCGGAATTCGAACCAAGGACTGCGGCTTAGCAGGACAGGTAGGGTCACTACCGACTGAGCCAGACCGGTCGAATTTTACGTTATTGTCAGAGATCGGACGGATTTGCGACATTCTTAGTGACTTACGTCCTTTTAATGACTTTTAATATGAAATGACGCACAAAAATCCGAGCTCTGGTTATTGTTGATTGGCAATAGGTATAACGTGATATTATGTAGAATATTTATAAGGCTCACTTGCACCAATTACTTAACTCAGGGTTAGTGGGCTGTCATCTGTCAAATTCCATATAAAATAGAGGGTTAACCCTCGGGTTAGCCCTCCATTTTCGTTGGTGCAAGTGGCCCTAAATAGGTTTGGGTGAGCTATAACCTAGCCTCCCACTATTATATACCTAGCATATTTGGTATAGGTATTATAAGTACTTATTAGCCTTAATACTACATTTATCACCGTAATAAAATGTGGAAAACTTTGTAAATCAGTATTGGTAAATACTTCTTTTTACCGTCTACTAACGTAATAAGAACGTGAAACTGCTTTTAGTAACTTCACATTGCATTATATGTATAATAGGCTACTTGACCCCTTTTTTAAAGTTTGTCTTATATTATTACTTATTGTCCAATTAACCGAAAAAAATATCAATATATTTTATTGTGACTTATAAACCGCAAAAAATATTTTTAAAGAATACTTTTACGTAATCAGGCAAAAAACAACATCAGCCATGTCATCTATAGATTTTCTGTGAATGAAGTCATTCAGTGCGAAAACAACACTTTCTGAAATCAGAAATCGGAAATCAGAAATATTTATTGTTTAAACTGTGTAGGTACAGGAAGTAACACAAGGTACATTTTCCAGTGAGAGTATCAACAGTTTTACCCTTTTCGGGCATACACTGTAAGTATGAGGCATAAAGGTCATTATGTCAGTGATTGATTTGACATGAATTCTATAAATTAATATTATAGGACATTCTTACACAGATTGACTGAGCCCCGCGGTAAGCTCAAGAAGGCTTTTATGACGTCACTACACGCCCGACAGCGTTTTCGGTGACCAAAATTTAATAGTTATTTGTTATACAAGAGTGCAAAGTTGTATTTTAACGTTGAGTGTGGAATTGAAAAACGAGCAAGTGAAAGGATTCTATAGTTGAACCACGAGCGAAGCGAGTGGTTCGAGAATAGAATCCTGAGCTTGCGAGTTTTTCGAGAAGTAAAATACATTTGCACTCGTGTGTAACACAAAACTTTCCCCTCACTATAGCGAGGAAAGTACAACGCAAAAACACGTTTATCACTGCTTACAACTAGTGCCACAGGTGGTAAAACATCTTTATTATTAGATTAACCCACTTTTTCGGTGACTTTATTCAAGGTTAAATTATTACCCACTAGTGGATAAAATGCGTTTTTACTCGCTGGTATTAAAGGACAAAACACGTGTTTCCGAGCACATTTTTGAAATAAAAATAAGTAGCCATCGTACACATTTAATAACCAAAATGACTAAATATTACTTTCTTATGCCAAATTAGATTTGAGTCTAGTAGCCTATTTGGCGGGTCTTAACATTGTCTTAGTTGTGTGGTGTGCCACCATTATGCCACTTATGATTTGTTACTTACATATATATTATATGTATACAAGAATAATAAACCCGATATTATCTATCAAGAATTTTGCCTTTGGGGTTGGCTTCCCGGAATTCTCGAGACACATTGGGGAGTGTAGCTAAGACATTTATTGCTTTCCTTGAAATATTTTTCTCAGACCATTTTCTTTATTTTTAAACGAAGGTGGCGGATAAATGGTCAATTTTTAACGCCTGACGCAAAAACGACGGGGTGTTATAAGTTTGACGTGTCTGTTTGTCTGTGTGTGTGTCTGTCTGTGGTATCGTAGCTCTCGAACGGATGAACCGATTTTGATTTAGGTACTTTTTTGTTTGAAAGCTGAATTAGTCAGGAGTGTTCTTAGCCATGTTTGGTGGAAATCGGTACACTATGTCGGTTTTTTTTAATTATGTGGGGTTATTGGAATGCTGATTCAGTTTTCACGGATTTATTAATATTATAGGAAACCAAATTGATCAGTAGATTTTTTTACTCTTTATACTCAAGAGCGTAAACGCCACGGAAAACGATAGTCATTGTATGGAGAAAACGAAAAGCGGTCACAAACGACAGAGACCTACTAGGAACGTAGGAGCCAAAAATATTTTTTTCCGGAGTTAAGTATTCTAAAAACCACCTAATTCATGCCAGAGGATGTCATTGTAAACGTATACTTTTAATGATTGCACGTAAACATGCACGGCTCTGCGTACCTTAGTTTTTCAAAAGATATTTTTACATAAAAAACTCTTGTACAGATGTAGCGCATAAGTCTATTCCATCGTATTTTAATCCCCGACGAAAAAACGACGGGGTGTTATAACTGTTATAAGTTTTAAGTTTGACGTGTATATCTGTCTGTCTGTCTGTTTGTCTGTCTGTCTGTCTGTCTGTGTGTGTGTGTGTGTGTGGCATCGTAGCTCTCGAACGGATGAACCGATTAAGATTTAGTTTTTTTTGTCTGAAAGCTGAGTTAGTCGGGAGTGTTCTTAGCCATGTTTCATGAAAATCGGTCCACAATGTCGCGGTCGGGGGTTTTTCAAAATTTTATATTTTTACATAATAGGCTAGTTTCCTATACTTAAAATAAAATATTTTATGCAGTGCACGAAATAAAGCACCACATAATTAGAAGAAAAATATGGACAGTTATTTTTAAACATAATTTATATTTAAGAGGCTGGCAACCTGTCACTGCAAACAGTTTCGTTTTCTGTCAACCCCTTATTTAAAGTGGCACTGAAACTTGAGTAGTTTCATGTGCTCTGCCTACCCCTTCATGGGATACAATACAGGCGTGATTCATGATTGTATGTTATATTTAATAAGTCAAAGAGAAAGATATAAAGTAAATGAATCGACCGTGACGTCACTCCTAGTATTTCATAATTCCATATTAGCAAATCGTTTTGACAGTTCAAAAAAAAGCTGACCGCGACATTGACCGATTGTATGAAACTAGCCTCTTATCTCAGAAACGTTCGTATTTGTCATGCTAGTTCGGTTAACGTTAGTACTTTTCACACTGCATTTCGCACTACATCTGTAATTACATACATACATACATACATACTATCACGCCTGTATCCCATGAAGGGGTAAGCAGAGCACAGAAACTTCAAAGTTTCAGTGCCACTCATGGCAAATAAGGGGCTGAAAGAAAACGAAACTGTGACATTGCAGTGACAGGTTGCCAGCCTCTCGCCTACGCCACAATTTGCCCCATATCCCACAGTCGCCTTCTACGACACCCACGGGAAGAAAGGGGGTGGTGAAATTCTTAACCCGTCACCACACGGGAAACACATCTGTAATTGACATTAAATAAATGTCATATACTAAGAAAAAGTGACCAAGGCCTCCAAGTGTTCCGAGCTGGAAACGAACCAGCGTACTCCGTTAACCGGACGGATGCCTGTAAAACCACTCGGCCATCGGATCACGAAAGCAAGGGTCGAAATTTCCAACTTGGAGGACTTGGTCACTTTTTCTTTGTATATGACATTTATTTAATATTTATAGTATAATAGTAGTGTTACTACTTAAAAACACAAATTGAAATATTTCCAAATGAGAATAATTTGATTTTTTTTTTTTTAAGTATAAATTCCTTTATTAATAACCAAATAAATACAAACCTGATCCGCCACATGCTTCGTCAAAACACAAATGTAATCCGCCCAAGCGTCCTCAGATTTTTATTCTACATTATCAATAAAACAAACCACAATATCTGCAACACGCTTCGTCAACACACAAAAAATAACATAACTACAAACTATTTCCATCCCCTCTCTGCATCGTGCCCGGCCCGAAAGTTCCCATCACACTGGCCGCATTCCCACGCTGTATAATTTGATTTGTTCTAAGATCTATAATTGTCAAATTACTTAAAATAATATGGTATCAAATATTAATTAGTAAGCTTGAGAAGCATTTTAGCGATGTCACATTCGACGAGGCAAAGGAATCGAATGGTGAACCCAATGACATGGAAATATCCATTCATTCGGAATGGTTCGGCTCGAGAACGGACTTGCGGTTTCGATAAAACGGCAATATAATGGATAACGCCGTGTAAAGCGATCCTATCGCGATCAATGTCTTGATAACCATGATTTACCTTACGAATAAGGATGACTTAGTATTTGAGAGACCGTACCAATAGCCTAAACATTATTGCTATTAAAGTCTTTAATAAATTAAGTACTGATATAAAACAGTGTAGTGATTTATGATCCTTTGACATAAAAGTAAGAGATTATTTCATGAATAGACCATTTTACACTATTGACGAATATTTTGCTAATGCACTGGATTGATTTGATTTTAATGATTTAAATAACATTTTATTGTAATGACTACTTTTAATTATTTTTATATAATTTTAATTCTAGGCATAATTTACCTGACATTGATTTTGTGAAATGTTTTTTTTTCTAGTGTAATTATATTTGAAAATTTGTAATTGATGTAAATAATGTAAATAATTGTAAATACCTTATAAACCTGTATTTGCATGTACATGTACTTTATGCAAATAAACAATCTGAATCTAAATCTGAAATTTTGAAATACGCTACTCGCTAGTCGTCGTAGAAAGCGTAAGTCGTTCTTGGTTTTGGTATATTATAATGTATTTGGGCATAGATTAAAAATAAAAACAATATACCATCCCATACATTAAAATGCGATCGTAGTTGGCGCCACTAAAAATGCCTTGTTGCCATCGATTACTTGTAGATTGGCGTTAAATGTCACTTTCGTGTCATAAATCTATGTCGAAAGTGACACTTAACGCCATCTACAAGTATAATTGTTGGCAACAAAGCATTTTTTTTAGTGGCGCTATCTACTTTTTGTACGTTCTTTGGCGGTCTTATTTTAATGTAATATGCGATGGTATATTCTTCTTATATTTAATCTATGATTTGGGGCACTGTTCATTTCTCCATTACTCATCATTATTCCTATCGTCTATCGCAGACAATTTATAGTGCAATATTCGACAGACATCTTTTCTGATATGTAACATAATTTAATATAGCTAAAAAGTTTTGCGGAATTCGTCGCTGTAACACCTTGGCGTTGCTTTTGTACAATGGTTTAAGAATTTTCACCACCCTTATTACTCCCGTCGGTTTCGTAGAAGTCGACTGTGGGATATGGGATTAACTGTGGTGTATGGGATGGGCTAGTATCCTGTCACTGCAATATCATGATTTCTCTTTCTTTTAAGCCGTGAGTTTCATGTGCTCTGCATACCCCTTTCGGGAATACATTTATGTGACGTTTTCGCTATCAAGATTTCGTATTTTAAAACGTCATAATCTCATGGTAGGGGCTCAGTTCGAAGTTTGTTCGAAGTATTATCGGATTTAAAACACCTTTTAGTTTTAAACTTATTTTATTTTACGAGCCGTAACTCTGCCGCTGGCGTCTTCATCATAAATTCAGAACTATGGAACCCTTTTCATGAATCCTTTGATGAAGGTTTTCATGTTACAGTTCCAACAATAGGGCATTTTTGGGGGAAGCTGCTTGACCGAACTCTATTCAAACGAACTTGACAAGATAAAGATTGTTGCTTTTATTAACTTAACACAGATTTACCTACAGATGTACCCCTTTATTAATAAAAATTCACTGAAGTTATCAAGCCGATAAAGTTCGTTTGTCCCTTTCTATCACACCAATACGTCGGAGAGGGACAAATGAACTTTATCGGCTTGATAACTTTAGTGAACGTTTATGAATAAGGGGGTTATAGTTTCCTATTTAGTAGTTGCAGAGTCCCAAGAGTTGACCCACGTCATCTGTAATGTGTAAGCATTTTTGTAAGTGTATCAACATTGAAAATAAAGTTTTTAAAACGTAAGTAGTCAGTAAGAACATTAAGGATAAAACGCTGCTGATGGCCTATAGGTAAAAGCTTGTGATCCGGAGGTCGTGGATTTAAACCCCGGCCCGTACCAATAAGCTTCTCGGTAATGGAAAACATCGTGAGGAAGCCGAACCTAATAAGGTCGCTTTCGTAAAAAAAGCCAACACCAATTCAGAGATTGTTTTTCGAACATAAGTAGCTCCTGGGTTATGAGCCTTGCACTATGTCAGGATGACTTTCCCGGCATATTAGCATCCAATATTTATGACATTGTCACACAATGGTATACCTACAGTGACAAAATAAATGAAATATCAAACAACTGGGACCCTCGGCCGTAAAACTGGCAATAAGGCCGAGTCCTCAGTGAGGTGCGTCCTTAGTGCCTGTGCACTAATTATACGGCCCCAGTTCAGGTAGGTCCTCTTTGACAGCGATGGAGACTTTAAGCTTGGGTATCAAAATTAACACCTTTTAAAAATACTTAACTATAAAATGTCGATCGTGAAATACCTAATCTCATACACAATGCAGGTTAGTTTGCGTTCTAAGACTTCTAAGTACCTACATGACAAGTAGAGATTTTGATTTCGTCTTTGTCTTGTTCTACCTCACACAAGTCACACAGGGAAAACAATTTACGCAACGCTGGTTTGGCAGGCATACTAAATGTAGGCTTTGGTATATAGGGGTCTTTAAAATTCAGGAACAAGGATTATTTTGCTAAAAGTATCAGGGGCCGATTTTTGAATCTCGGCCATTCGATTTCGTGAAATTCGTTCAATAATATCTCCACTACTAGCGATTTAAATTCTACTAACAGAATCGAAAACGAGTGGTCATTACCACTACTTTTAAAATTACTAGCCGCCCTTTTTAAAAAAATAGCATCACGTCGATTTCCATAGACTTTCGAACGGCGAATTCGTGCGTTCAAATTTCAAAAACCGGCCAAGAGCGTGTCGGGCCACGCTCAGTGTAGGGTTCCGTAGTTTTCCGTATTTTTCTCAAAAACTACTGAACCTATCAAGTTCAAAACAATTTTCCTAGAAAGTCTTTATAAAGTTCTACTTTTGTGAATTTTTTCATATTTTTTAAACATGTGGTTCAAAAGTTAGAGGGGGGGGGGGCGCATTTTTTTTTCCTTTAGGAGCGATTATTTCCGAAAATATTAATATTATGAAAAAACGATCTTAGTAAACCCTTATTCATTTTTAAATACCTATCCAACAATATATCATATGTTGGGGTTGGAATGAAAAAAAATATCAGCCCCCACTTTACATGTAAGGGGGGTACCCTAATAAAACATTTTTTTCCATTTTTTATTTTTGCACTTTGTTGGCGTGATTGATATACATATTGTTACCAAATTTCAACTTTCTAGTGCTAACGGTTACTGAGATTATCCGCGGACGGACGGACGGACGGACGGACGGACGGACGGACGGACGGACGGACGGACGGACGGACGGACGGACGGACAGACAGACATGGCGAAACTATAAGGGTTCCTAGTTGACTACGGAACCCTAAAAATCGATCCCCTGATGCATGAATCTTTATTGAATGTTAACCCACTCCGATTTATAACTTGAATCTTGAAGTCACGTTCGTAAATTATAGTCGTAACTCAACTCCACACATTAATTATAAGTTGCGTTAGGTGCCAGTCATAATAAACTCGTTAACAAAGCGCGAACTTTATAACCAGAGCACTGGAAACTATTTATTTACTCGAGATCGCTTTAAAAAGTTTATATCGAACGTTTGAAAAGTTTAAAACTGTTTTTTCGTCCGATATTAGTTTTATCGCCGTCAGTGGGACGTTTCCCGTCCCCAACTGACTCGGTAATAAGAGTCCCGTGATTTACGAAACGGCCCGAATGGCTGATCTTATTTTCTTACGAGATTAAAAACATAAAACGTTATACCTGTGATATTAAAGGCTTGTGTTAACAAAATTGTATGCTGCCTAAATGCTCCTATATTAGGTAATCGTTAGGGACATTCTCGTTGAAACGGACTTTTTAGGGTTTTTTCCATGTAATTGGTGAGACGCACGAGAATAGCCTGAATAATGAAAATGTCAGATTTGCAGTAGCGAGCTCTAGAGCCTAGTTTATTAAAAAATCCTCTATAGGATTTGCGAAGTTATTTTAACGTTTTTCTGCCGTTTTTTACGTTGCAATTCTAAAGCTTGGCTAACTTAGCTTTAGCTGTTAGAGGCAGTATTCTAATATTTATATAATGTAGATTATGTAGGTATCTAATTATTTACATTACCTATCGTATTTTGTCCAGGACCAAATACTTCCTTGTGAAATAAAGTTACAGAATAGAAACTCGCTGAAAGTTCCATGTGAAAGATTTTGCATATGCTTATGGCATAAAACACTAAATTGATTAAGTCTGAAATACCTTTTCATATACGTACACGTAATACTAGTTTGTTCGTTGAATATCAGAGTAATAAAAATATAATTGTGAGTAGTACCCGTTCTTTTGCGGCTGCAGCAGAGTTCGCAGCGAGCGGTCCCAAGTGACCTGCCGCCGTAATACACAGCATTTACAATGAGCAATATACTGGCTATGCCTGAGCAGCCATAGTATTATTTTTGAGAAATTTGTAGAATTTATTACATTTTTATCTTCACCACTATTATTTGCAGTGTTAGTATAGGACATAAGAAATTTAATTATATATTTTACTTAGAATAGGCAAGTTTCCTACTAACGTATGCGGAATGAAATCTGGACAAAATTCAATGTCTTATAAAATTAATATAACATAGTTTATTTTTGATATATTATCTTTCGTGATTTTAATTATGTATTGAATATCGATAAATAAAAGAGTTAGTTTTCGCCAATGTGAGGCTTCTAACAGAACTTGTGATACTTTATGTCCATCGGTGTCGACAAAACCAATGTTAGCATTTTTTAAGGTCCAAATTTATCTTCCATGTGATAACTTTTTAAAGAAGCTTCGTATGCTCGATATTTTTCACATTCTTGTCCATAGGATCATTAGTGTTCTCAAAATAATAGTTTTCTTGTCGTGAAATTCCATTTACTCGACATATTATTAGTCATTCATAAACCCAGAAATGCAAAAACAGCTGTTTTTTACATTTTTTGACTTAACGGCGTAGCAGCATTTTCAAAGTTGTTTATTTTATTTTTGAAGACTATAGGCCTAACTTTTTTTGAATGTGTATCGATACTCATGTCTTCAAGATAATTTTTATCACTTTCGCTGCCCCATTCGAATGCTGTCTCGAGCTCTCTGTGAGATTTTGTGCCTTAGGGGGCCGACATTTCTTTTAATCAAATCTCTCCCAGAAAACTTGCCAATGCTGTAATGTTTTATTGGACCACGCTTTGTTGCGGTAGTTTTTTGTAATAAAAAAGGACGCAAAAATATTATAAAATTGACTGTTAGCTTCTAACCCTTCCTACAAAACTTTCCTCGGGCTTTGCATTCGGTCACAGAAAATTGGTATGTAGAAATTACAAACAGTTTCGCTAGGTCGTCCTTCTCGATTGACCATCATTTCGAGAAAAGGAATCCAATACTCATGAAACTTACCAGTAGCCTTACCATGACTTTTTTGAGTTAAAAAATACGTTACGTTTTCAGTGAGAGTTACAGAAAATGTATGGAAAAACTGAATAGCGCTCCAAGCGGAAACGCTCACGTACTAAAATTTTCATCGGTACCATAAGTTATTAACGTGTTTACTCCGAGTTTTCAATACGTTCCTAACTTTACAGCTAAGGCGCTCTCTTTCTGATTGTATGAAGTCAATAGAACCAGAACTATTTGACAGTCTCTAGTGAAAACTCAATACTTTACGTGAGTAATCATTGACAGTCACTAGCGTAAAAGTAAACCACTAATTCACTGTGATGTGTCATTACTGTCAAATTATATAACAATCCCACAACATTTTCTCGATTATATTTGCAATTTTAAATACAATTATGACTAATATGTATTAATTTATAATATTACGTGAAATTCAAGAACAGCTTAAATGTAGCAGTTAGTCAGTAGTTCGATAAAAAGATAAACCAGTGATGAAACCAGTGTTTGATACTTTTACAAAGGTAATGAGTTATATTTATTCATCATTTTGTACTGTTTAGCTACAGTTGAGATGATTATATTATTATATTGCTTGCTTTCAGAAAAAGAAGATATTATTGAAAACAATATTTCCATGCCAGCCGTATGGTATTCAGCAAACCCAACGTAGAAGATTGTTCAAATTGATAATGATAAGGAATGAGGCAGTTAAGAATCAACTGATTACCTACAGCAGCAGGCAGTACCAATTCATGGGCATGTTAGTTCCTACCACCATATCTCGTGGGTATATATTAGAAGTGAACCAAAGGAAAAAACTTCAAAAAAATTATCCTATTACTGAAATAAAGTATCTCATTCTGTGACTTTGTTTATTTTGTAATATTCTGGAGTAACAGGCTAAGTATTTAATAAATTGATGTGAAACGAAAACTAAAAACCTAAAATTCAGCGTTTTCGTACATATCAAACATCAATTACAACGACATCGACATAGGTAACGCTAACGACAAAGTCTAAGGTAAGGTATAGAACTTTTGAAGGCGATAAGCCATTATGGGGTGTATATGAAGATTATAATTTGATACAAAAGTGAGTAGAAAAAGCATTTTGAAACAAGTAAAAATTGTATCTAATTTTTTGGCAGGGCACGTAGCCAAATGCACAAACGATTATGATTAACATCGTTATCGTAGCTTAGCTATCTCTATCACTTTTCCGTATTGACATGACAGAGCTAGACTGAATTTCGATCGGCGTTTAGCGCATAGATTTAAAGTCCATGGTTCAGCGTCAACGATTGACATTTCAGCTAAGTCCTAGTGTCAAAGTTGACAAAGCTAATTTTTATTTTTATTTATTAGGAGCATTGGCAACTTGGCAATCAGCACAAACATACAATATTTAATACAACATACAGCAGAAGAAACAATTACAGGAATAACAATTACTTTGTTAATCATAAAAGTAATATTGCACATATTGAAATGCTAAACTTATGACTATTTAGTAACTACACAATACAATGTTTTATGAATGAAAAGAAGTATTTTTGAACAATTACAAATTATTTACAAAGCGCCAATAGTGTGCATAATAAATTCATAAATTATAGGGTTTATGCCTACAGCCTTCAAGTTCATTTCCCGGTTCTTTGCTTGGCGGAAAATCCCAACAAACCCTAATAGGGATAGGGGTAGGGTTAGGGATAGGGATAGGGGTAATCGGTCGGCAATCGGTAATTGTAAGCGACTAGCTTTTACCCGCGGCTTCGCCCGCGTAATAAAAGTATTCTTATTGAAACGTTTACAAAAACTAAGATTTTCATTTGGATCCGTAGGTTTCTTTGTAGGTACATCTGTCCGCGATTATTTCGATTAAGGTAAAGCGGGGCAATTCTCGACTGGAGGGCCATTGTAACTGATCTATTTGCTGTACGGTCCGGTTTTGGCTGACTGTACCTTAACCTATTGTTTTTAAAGAAATTCTTGCAATGATTGTAGAATTGTTACACAGCGACCACAGCGTAGGTAGTAGGTACGAATATGTATGTATTTTACCTATATAAATATTTATACTGGGGAAACTTCATACAACCCACATAGCCAGTATCTCGACGCTATGGTCGGTAGGGTAAAAAGTACTTCCTTGCATTATCGCTTACAATTTTTTTCATTTTGCTTATACTTATTGCAAACGTAAACATATAAAAGGCAAGCAAACAACGATCTTCTTACAGCACATTGAATGTAATAGTTATTACGGATGCAGGATACTCGCCGATGCCTACTTACTAATACCTTCCCACTGAGCCACCTGTATTTTACACTGCCTAGATATCGATTGCTTATTATTTGATTTACTTGACTTATATGATTATTCCGACCCCAATCCCTATTCTTATCCCCGTCCCTATCTCTATCGTTGTCCCCATCCCTATCTCTATCTTTGTCCCCGTCCCCGTTCCCGTCCCGTCTCTGTCCCCGCCCCTGGGATAAAAATAGGGGACGGGGACGGGGATAGGGATAGGGGCCCTATCCCCGTCCCCGTCCCCTATTTTTATCCCTATCCGTATCCCTATCCCTATCCCTATCCCTATCCCTATCCCTATCCCAATCCCAATCCCAATCCCAATCCCAATCCTAATCCTAATCCCTATCCCTATCCCTATCCCTATCCCTAACCCTATCCCTATCCCTATCCCTATCCCTATCCCTATCCCTATCCCCACCCCCACCCCCACCCCCACCCCCACCCCCACCCCCACCCCCACCCCTATCCCTATCCCTATCCCTATCCCTATCCCTATCCCTATCCCTATCCCTATCCCTATCCCTATCCCTATCCCTATCCCTATCCCTATCCCAATCCCAATCCCAATCCCAATCCCAATCCTAATCCCTATCCCTATCCCTATCCCTATCCCTATCCCTAACCCTATCCCGTCCCTGTCCCTGTCCCTGTCCCTGTCCCTGTCCCTGTCCCTGTCCCTGTCTCTGGCCCTGTCCCTGTCCTTGCCCCTGTCAAATTATCATGCTAGGAGGTGAACTTTGAAAAATCCTTTCTTAGTGCTCCTCTAAGGAACTTCCGTGTCAATTTGAAATCTCTTGAACCAGAAGTAAAGATAAAAACTAAAGCTATACTTATGGCTATTTTGGATATTTTAACCCCATTGCACAACAACAGGGGAGAAAATTTCTTTTCCACCTCATTAGATTTTAAAATCGTTGTATTTATCATGATCAGCGACCCGATAAACCATAAAAACGATAGCCATATTGTGTTTTTGACTTTACCCCCCTTGCACCCCTTTAGGGGTCAAATTTTCAAAAAACCTGAAACATGTATTTAGTCATAATATGTCTTTAGGAATCCTCCTGTGAAGTTTCGAATATTAGTCAAACTAATCTTGTTTCCCCATACAAACTTTGAACCCCCATTTCACCCTTTTAAGAGGAGAATTTTGAAAAATCCTTTCTTAGGGCTCCTCTACGCCTATGTGCCAAATTTGAAATCTCTAGGACCAGCGGTTTCGGCTGTGTGTTGATATATCAATCAGTCAGTCAATATCTTCTTTTATATATTTAAACCCCATTGCACCACAACAGGGGAGAAGGTATTTCACTTCCGCCTCGTTAGATTTTAAAAACGTTGTATTTATCGTGATCAGCGACCCGATAAACCATAAAAACGATACCCATATTATACACGTTAAACTTCCGTGAGACATATTCAAATAATTAATTGAAATACGGTTGTACTCACGTTATTATATCGCTATTGCTGCGACATGTTTCGGGCCAATTCGGAGGCCCCTCTTCAGGCGTATAGGAGTTCACGCGACGGCTAGACTCCGCAAACCTCCTATACGCCTGAAGAGGGGCCTCCGAATTGGCCCGAAACATGTCGCAGCAATAGCGATATAATAACGTGAGTACAACCGTATTTCAATTAATTATTTGATACCCATATTGATTTTTTTACTTTATCACCCCCCTTTTCACCCTTTTAGGGGTTAAATTTTCAAAAAACCTGAAACACGTATTCAGTCATATGTCTTAAGGAATCTTCCTGTGAAGTTTCGAATAAAATAGTCCAACTAATCTTGTTTCCCCATACAAACTTTGAACCCCCATTTGACCCCCTTAGGAGGTGAATTTTGGAAAATCCTTTCTTAGTGCTCCTCTACACCATATAAGGAACCTACGTGCCAAATTTGAAATCTCTAGGACCAGCGGTTTCGGCTGTGTGTTGATATGTCAGTCAGTCAGTCAATATCTACTTTTATATATTTTTTTGATATTTAAACCCCATTGCACCACAACAGGGGAGAAGGTATTTCACTTCCGCCTCGTTAGATTTTAAAAACGTTGTATTTATCGTGATCAGCGACCCGATAAACCATAAAAACGATACCCATATTGATTTTTTGACTTTATCACCCCCTTTTCACCGTTTTAGGGGTTAAATTTTCAAAAAACCTGAAACACGTATTCAGTCATATGTCTTAAGGAATCTTCCTGTGAAGTTTCGAATAAAATAGTCAAACTAATCTTGTTTCCCCATACAAACTTTGAACCCCCATTTGACCCCCTTAGGAGGTGAATTTTGAAAAATCCTTTCTTAGTGCTCCTCTACACTATATAAGGAACCTACGTGCCAAATTTGAAATCTCTAGGACCAGCGGTTTCGGCTGTGCGTTGATATGTCAGTCAGTCAGTCAGTCAGTCAGCTTCTTCTTTTATATATTTAGATAATGCGAGAAAGTACTTTTTACCCACCGACAATAGTGCTCAGATACGGAGCTATATGAGTTCTGTTGTACAATATGTAATTTCCTCAGTGTACATAGAATACATACCTACTCGTACCTACTACCTACGCTGTGGTTGCTGTGTAACATTTGTACAACCACTGCAAGCATTTCTTTTTTAAAAACAATAGTAATATGAGTAATTGAAAAAAACGCAGACAAAAGTATGCATAGAAACCTACGGATCCAAATGAAAATTTTATTATTTGTATATGTTTGAATAAGAATTCTTTTAGTACGCGAGCGAAACCGCGGGCAAAAGCTAATTCTATATAAGATGCTATGTACCCTTTTTCTGTAAAAAATATTTCTATTTCTTTACTACTCAAGAACATCACAAATAAACAAAGTCAATTAATGAAATACTTTATTTTAGTAACAGGATTATTTTTTGGAGTTGAGGTTTTTTCCTTTATTGGAGCACTTCTATACATATAACTGTGATGATCATGGTCAATAATACCATTAAGTGCATCGCGGAACAAAAACACCTATAAATTGGTACTGCTCCCCTCTTCTGCTGCCCTAAGGTTTTGAGTAGCGTAACTGCCAGAGTGCCACAGTATTAATATCAATTGAACCATCTTCCATGTTGACTGAATACCATACGAGTTTGTTCGGAAATATTGATTTCAATCATAGCTTCCGTCATCCTTCTGAAACCAAAAACTGCTTTGAGCATTATCATCATCTCAATTGTAAATAGTACAATATGATGGCCAAAAATAACTCATTACCTTATTTGATTTGTTCACTGGTTTATCTTTTTATTCAATTTTAGCTAATCTTGAATTTCACGTAATATTATAGATTAATGCAATATGTTAGTCATAATTTTATTTAAAACTGCAAATATAATTGTGAAAATTCCGTGTGATTTTTGTATAACTTGACAGAAATGTCACGTCAGAATGACTTTGCCTATGGTTTGAGGCCTACTACCGAATACTGAAGTTATCGACATGTGGACATGAGTCTCTTTTACTCTTATCAGTATAAAGTGAAAGAGGAAGAATCCCTCAGTGCGTATGTTTCGAAATTTGCAGTAGACCCTGTATTGACAGATTTCGATAGGTAAATTACATTTACTTATGATTTTAGTTTAGTCAAATCAGCTTCTTTTTAAGAACTGTCAAAACATTTTGCTAATATGGAATTACTATGAAATACTGAGGAGTGACGTCACGATCAATTCATTTACTTTATATCTTTCTCTTTGACTTATTAAATCGAAATTATGTTTAAAAATAACTATTGTCAATATTTTTCTTCTAATTTTGTGGTGCTTTATTTCGTGCACTGCATAAAATATTTATTTTAAGTCTAGGAAACTAGCCTATTGAAAGTAAAATTTATCCATACAAAATAATTCGGCCCGCAGTATAATGAAAACACACTCGTGTTAAACACTCGTTGACAGTAACTTTTAAAAGTCGTTACCTGTTATCGCAGTTCATTGCTACTGAAGAAATCTAAAATTAATTATGGGGTGAAAATTAAGAGCAACTTAAAAACATGTCTTAATAACTAATGAATTCGTCTGGCTTAATTTATCGTCCGTGTAAGGTCTACACTGTATTATGTATGCCAAGGCAGGTGAACAAAGAGTCTCATGTTTTGGATTTGTATTGAAAACGCTCCTGGACTAGATAACGGGCGTGCGGCGCGAAAATTTAAAACGTTGTCTACCGCCCTATTCATGCAGCAAAATGGCTATTGTATATCGAACAAAATGCTATTTTCTTGCATTAATTAGTGTTCAGTTTTAAGTATATTGTCATATTTAATAGTATTTAAATTTAAACCCCTATATGCGTCTCGAATAAAGTAGGTAGGTAGTTTATATTTGTGCTTTGCGTTACGCATTCGATCTTCATGAACTATTTGTAAGTGCGATAGCGACGGCCAGATGTTTTATCATTTATCACGTGACCATACTTTCCTGCCATGAGTGTTTTGTGTGGGTATCCGACCCAAACCGATTTTTAAGCCGAAACATCTTGTTAACATATTTAAGGCAAGCGATGACAGTGTCGTGAAGTTGTGATATTGATGCTCCCGCTTTATCCTAAGATCCTATCATATTCTGATGTCCTCGCTACAGTGGGTACAATGCCTGAAGCGAAGTAGGTATCCCATTTAATAAGCGCTCAGTCTTCGTTAATTCAGTACCTAGTCGCCTACGCCGTGCCGCGGCGGGACTGCGAAGGCGTCCAATTTATTCATCCCCGATCAGCCCACAGTTTGACCTATTTTACTAGCTTAGCATTTTGCCCTCTTATTGTATTCCAAGGTAACCTTTCGTCTTGAGTTTGCAATAACACATCTTTCTCAGAAATAACTCGAATTACTTCGCCATCAGTTATTTGTATTGGAGTGTGTAATATTTGTGAGTCTCTTGGCTGCTCATATGTATCTGATAGCTACTGTTTGTTAAATGAACAATAGTTATTTTATTTTCCTTTATATTTTATTGAAGCCACGAGTCCTACAAGGTTGATGAACTTTATGTAGCGCCGTCCCGACATTCTGGACATAAATCTCAGATTTAGTACTTTGTCGCTATCGATTAGTTTGAAAAGTTTCACATATACTTAAATATTTTAGATTGAGTTTTTTTTATGGGATAGGAGGCAAACGAGCAGACAGGTCGCCTGATGGTGAGCGATCACTGCCGCCCATGGACACCAGAAACACCAGAGGTGTTGGAGATGCGTTGCCGGCCTTCAAGATGGGTGTACGCTCTTTTCTTGAAGATTTGAAGGTCGTATCGGTCCGGAAATACCGCAGGCGACAATTCATTCCACAGTTTAGCGAGTAGGAAGTGAGAAATTAATTTTCATAGGATATTATTACTGACAGGTAAAATCATAAAATACGTGTACATCGCGGAGTTTCGAAAACCAGCGTAGGTATGCCAAAGGCCGAGCTCTGCGTAGGGCCGAAGGCCCGTAGTGTCCCTGAGCAGTGCCCAAGCCCGCGAGGTCGAAGGCTGAGTTACGGAAATACAGAGCTCTCATATCTTCTACTAAAGGTGCTATTCCACAAGGTGTAACAGTACGTATCTGTCTGACCTT
Source organism: Leguminivora glycinivorella (assembly GCF_023078275.1). Taxonomy (NCBI): domain Eukaryota; kingdom Metazoa; phylum Arthropoda; class Insecta; order Lepidoptera; family Tortricidae; genus Leguminivora; species Leguminivora glycinivorella. The sequence goes on along the minus strand of NC_062987.1, from coordinate 8,465,983 downwards.
CGGACTTAAACATAGGACTTGACATGAAACTATAAGTTTCAGAGCCACTTTTGGCAGTTCAGAAAGAATACTAAATTGTGTTACAGTGGCAGGTTACCAGCCCATCGGCAACGCAATTGCCAGCACCATTCACATACCATTGCCTCGTTTGCTCCATAGTTCGTGTGTTATCAAAAATGTTAACCGAATTCTAATTTTAATTTCAGTACCGAAACAAACTGAACGAGCAACAGAACGGCAGGCTGTCGGCTCAGCGGGCGGCCCTGGGCGCGCGGCAAGAGGAGATGCGAAGCATCGATCGCCGCGTGTCCGAATTACAGGCGAGACTGCTTCGGAAGCGGGCTCTCAACCGGCAGCTGGCGGCAGCGCATCGGCAGCCGCAGCAAAGGTCAGCAAACATGACTAACATCAACGAGAACGTTCGAAACAAAAACGAAACTGCTGGGAAAGCAGGCTCCCAACAGTTAACAAAGGCGCACCGGGAGCTGCAGCAAAGGTAGGCGAATATGACTACTTGCAGGATAGAAAGCGGTAAGCACTGCACGTTTAAGCTAACGACTGCTAAGAGTGAGACTTTAGGAAGAGTACTTAATCAGCAAATAGCTATTACACGCTGATATTAACTATTATACATCGAAGCTGAGCTAAGAACGAGTGTCGATTGTTAGAAGTCCGAAGTCCGTCACATTGATAATGACAGCAAAGCAGAACTAGAAAACGAGCATCGACCGCGTAACCGAACTCGAAGGGTGACAGTTTCCTAAATGAACAATCAACCAATAGCTAGCGGCAGGCTAACGGTAGCCACAATGATGGTGGACAAGACGACAAAGCCAGACCAATTAATGACTATCGTGTATTTGAGCTACAAATACGTTTGCTTTGAGAGCGAGTATACAGGCAGGCAATAAGCGGCAGTATTAGGGTTGTAAATAGAAAAAAAACCAAATGTTTTTTTTTTTCAGAATTATGAAAAAAACATGAAAAAAAAACCGAGCACCATGGTTTTTTTTCTAAATATGGTTTTTTTCAGATGAACAAATAATACGACAATAACGGTTCTTCTTGAGTTGTAACGAGTTTCAATAACAATAACGTACATTTTAATTCAATTAACATTCAGTATACAAACGTTTATTGGGGAATCCTCGATGCAACGTGTAGCGTGGAGAGGCGGTGGTGTTGCCAACAGTAAATAGTGATAACACTGATAACTACCAACTACAGATTTCGTAAATGTTACCTACTTTTATAAGACCAGAAATTAAAGTTATTTGATTAAATTCGTTTAATAGTTAACATTAAGTCTAAAAAACCGTATAAAAGTATTAACTACAAATTTTGAGAGTACTTTTCAGAAAAAAAACTGTTTTTTTTCACGGTTTTTTTTATGTTTTTTTTTCAAGCCAGAAAAAAAACCGTTTTTTTGCAACCCGGCAGTATATCATCCGTCCGACGTCCGTGTCTGACCTGTCTCTCAGTGGATGTACCTACTAGCTGTCATACTCCTAGAATGAATGTACTTATCCCTAAGCGAGCAGTTTCCTTTATTATGCACCAAAAACATAAACATTACAAGCACTCCCCAGCTAACTAAATAGACTTGTTTCTAAAGAACAATTGCATCTGCTAATGAAGTACACACTAAACTATTTCAGAAACGTGAAACTGCTTTCCCTTGGTTATGTATTTAATATTAGGTTTTTTAAGGTTATGATATGATATTATACACCAAACTTTTTCCCATGTGAGACAACAACTTAGCACCGTCACGTTGTCGTTTCGAAAGCTAATAAAAATCATTATATTTCGTTCGAGACCGAACATTATTTATACAAATAGAACTAAACTTCAAGAAAGTTTCCGACTTCACGTTTTTTATTTAAGTACAAAGAATGTCTCCGCAACTCGTTCAGTTTCTTCAACTAATATATACAAATATTTAGCAACTAATGTATCTAAATAAATGTATCTTCAACTAATGTATAGCAAAGCAAGTCCCAAGTAGTATTTACTGTCCCACTTTGACGGCGCACTATCGGAGGACCCTTTACGTTGTCACGAGCCATAATAGCTCTTATAAAAGCAAATACGGTAAAGCGTTCGACCAATACCAGTATAAATAGTACCGTTTACCGATACCGATACGTGTTAAGTATTGATTTTTAAGAAGAATCGACCTAGATAAACCTTTAAACGGAAAATAAGATAGAATACACGCAAAATTTGGATTATAAAAAGTTTATTACATACATACATACATACAATCACGCCTGTTTCCCAGAGGGGTAGGCAGAGATCACGGATTTCCATTTACTACGATCCTGACAAACCACTTTCGCTTCACACACTTTCATAACGTTTCTCATACACGCTCGTCGGTTTCGAGTACTTCTGACCTGGCCTTTTTGCAATATTTCCCCGATTTGATCAAGAAAAGTTCGCCTAGGTCTTCCACTACCAACTGACCCTTCTACTCCTTTTTCATATACTTTCTTCGTCAATCTCCTCTCATCCATCCTCTCTACATGCCCAAACCACCTTAACATACCCATCTCAATCTTTGTCACCACATCTACATCCACTCCACACTTCTCTCTTATCACGCTATTTCTGATCCTATCACTCAACTTTACACCAGCCATGCTTCTTAACGCTCTAAGTTTATTAAACTTTCATAATGTCAAAATGTTTGTTTATAAATACAAACATGTGAAATTATATATTTACTTAGTCTTACATAGCTACAATAAAACTCCGCTTAAGGTATTATTTAAGTTCCTAAAACGTCAGTAACTCGTGAGTCCTCAAAGGTGCCATTTATATTATAATAAATAGTTATACCTACTGTTGTGTAAATACCCTGCTTTAAATTAGCAAAAATAGTTAACAGCGCATAAGATTAATAGCTTGAAATTGTATTTCAATAACTAGGTAGTCAAAGACAATCGTTATAAAACTCCGGGACTAGCGAATCCATTTCAACTTCTTTCGCGCATGCAGCTGAGACCGTGTCCTGAATCGTAAAGGACTAGTTGAGCGACTAATCGTATGCATTGTCGGCAAAGGTCCTCCTGGCTTTGATCGGGTCTATTGAGTAGGAAATTCGCAATATCGCGTGTTTGTAAACGCACCAATGATGACTGTGGCGAAGCGTTAACCCACAAGGGTTGCCTATTCTGTGATAATTGGACCCTTTGGCTGACCGATCCATACTTTAATATTTCGATTAAATGAAACTAAAACAAAATACGACAATATAAAAAATAACATTGTCTTAAAAATAATAATTATTCATAATTGTGTAAAATTTGTGGTAGGTACCTGTCGATTGTAGCCATTCCATAACTTTTTCGCGTTGACTTTAATATAACCCATTCTGCCCCTAGGCCAGTAGGCTAATAAAGAATTAATGCTATACCTGTGGGATGTCTTTATCAACTTGACAACCCCTGACATGTCGCACGATCAATCTGCCCGTCTAATGCTATCCCTAATTCCCATACTGCCCACGATATGACACAAGCACGGAAATGACTCTGACCTCGATTTATATCAATTTAGATTTAGCAAATGATCGACTCGGGAGCTGGTACGTCCATCTATCATCATTGATGCCCAGGTCGTTTATAAGCCCCATTAGCTCGGGATTTTTTGCGCATTTTTATTGGCTAATCAATGAAAAATTGCAGCGAGCGTAATTTTTTAAGGGTCGGGGGAGATTCTGAATTTACGGGTAGTCATTTATAATAGGCGTATGATACAGCATAGTTAACCTGGGCATAACTATGGAATAATAACTTTGAAGACATTTCATTTATTTCGTTCATGAAACCGGTCCTGATTATATAGTTAAAAAATACAGTAAATTATTGAAAAATACATATGAAATCAAACTGGCAACAGGTTTATTTTATACCTAGTATCTTTTACAACAAATATGGATGACATCGTATGCTATTTATAACAAAACAATACACACGGCCTCCTACAAATTGTCTCGTAAATCAGAACGCTCGGCGATATATGGCTGTGTCATCCTACGAGCCAAAAGGGGTTAAGTCTGGCTCTCGCTTCATAATTTACAAGACTTTTGTATGACGCAATCCTATAACGAACGGGTTCGGTTACAAATGCCGTGAGCCAAGTCTGCTTGTGCATATTTGATTCGATTCTGAGAATGAGAAAAGCAATATAAATAGGAGACGTAAAGTGAAGAAGGTCACTTTGAAAATAATCTACAATAACGCAAAGAAACACACAATATAGGTATAAGATTATAGCCGCTACAGCTTATTTGAAATAAGAGGCTTATACGTCAACTCGATGAGCTTTCACATTTTCCGCACGCACGATTCTTTAAGCTCCTTTACATTCATCTTAATTGTGGTATCCTAGCAACAAGAGGCATTTTACTTTCTTTATTTGCAGAACATCGAATCAGTCGTCAATGCAGCAGTTGTCTGGGTATCCTGGCGGACCGAAGAGTCAGCAAGCGAGGGGCAACGTTGCTGCGGTGGAACCTTACAACCATGTGCCGCATGCGCCTAGCCTCACGCATAACTCTAATTTCCAAGTAAGTCTAGTCTATCTTTTAAAAATATCAAGTAGGTTTATCTCAAATTTGTTAAAACAGGTGATAACAATTTACGTATTTTTCCAGGGGATGAAGCAAAACGTAATACAAAATAATGTGCCATTAAAACAGCTAACGCAAAGTGATAATATGCAGAGCCATTTAACGCAACAAGAAGCACATTATCTACAGCAGAAGCAAATGATGAACCCGCTGTACAACGGCTACCCCCACCTACAAGGGCAAGAGTACCAGGGACAGTACCCCAAGCACGACGCCTATAGTCACGTACAACAGGGAATCTCTAACCCGTACGATCAAAAGTCAATGTTCGACCATCTAAACAAATACAACGAGTATTCCAAACAACCTCAGTACAGCCCTAATAGTACAAGTAGTTCTAACAGTAATCAAAATCAAAACGGGAAAGAACTCAAAATTAACGAACAAGAGTTCTTACCCGAATTTGCAGCCAGTAAATCAGATCCAAAGTACCAGACATTGCCATATAATACAAAATTCCCTCAGACCGGTAAATTAAAACAACCAGAAGTCAACGGAAAGAATGATAGTCAAGAAAACAAGAACCAAGCCAATATTAACGTAAACCATATGACAGTACATTCTACGCCATTGTCGGTTGTAAATAAGAGTCTGGCAACCCCACTAAGTCAACACGAAACTACATATCAACAGGAGCATGCATATCAATTGCAGAAATCAGATTCTTCTAATAGATGTAACCAAGAGGGTAAAGAAAATCATACATATCAACACAATTCTAGGCTAAGTCAGAGTAATAGTCAAAGTAATGATGGCTCGAAGAGTAGCGGAGGGAAAAGTTTACAGGGTAACGCAATGAAAGGAAACTCTCCAAGCTTCGCGTCCACTACGACCACTGCTAGCAGTTCTATAGGATTTGGAGTAAGTTCATCTTCATTCAAATGCAATTCACTTTATTCACGCATTTTATTTTGCTTTTTCACTTAGATAATCATTCCACACATCATTTGTAAATACCATCATCATTCATTCATTCCAGAAACCCGTATCGAGTGTAGCCCCTACATCGGTTCAGGTCTCAAGCGGGAAGCCATCACCCATATATCAAACATCCTCCACAAAGATTCAACCCGTCCAACCGCAAACCGTCCAAACCCAAAGCCTCGCACCCCCATCTAATCACATAGTTAGTAACACGGTCACTTCCCAACCCCAGATTGTGAGGAACTCCGCGTCAGGGCTTTCGAGCGGGACGGGCAGTTATCCCGGTCAGAACTCCTCGCAAAGCATCTTGTTGTCCCCTCCGCAAAGCGCTAGCACCCCACTGTCTACCCCCGACGTGAGCGGCGCCGACAAGTCTCCCAAACCTGCACTACCACCAAAACCAACGATAAAGGTACGATTAGATGAAACACTCTTATTTGATTTGCGCTTTTCTGCTTCTTTTGTTTCTGCTATCAATGATGGATACATGTGCACTTCTCAAACATGTCAAACCAGGTGTCTTTACGTCTATTTTCATTTTACAGACTCCACCAAGGCAATCGGTGATCAACGAAGCTACTTTCAATCAAGCCGACACAAACATGCCCACGATTCCTGTCCCGGACTCGTCCAACGACAGCGAATCACAAAGTCAAAAAGAACTCAGTAACGGCAGCAGCAGTAATGACATGATTATAAAAGCACGTCCACTAACGATTAGAAAACCCCCGTTGAGTGAGCAGCCTAAGCTAAGGAACCATACCAATTCTAAAAACGCGGTCAGCGTCAGCATCAACCGCCGAATCGAAATGCCGCCGGCATTTTTATTCCCAGAAATGGATCACTTAACTTTAGATTCAGTGCCTATGGAAATGCAGAACGGCCTAAAAGAGAAAACGAAAAGCAAGGATGAGGTAGATAAGCTAATGAATAATAACATATCTATAAGTTCAAACGAGAAGAGTGAAGACAAGGATAACGTGTTGGATATAGCGGAGCAGATAAGTTCCGTCGACTTGAACGGTCAGGATTCTCAGGGCTCTGAGAATGTGCTGAGGCGGTCAAAGAAAGGGAACCTGAAGCAAGGCGGCAAGCCGCCGCTGGCGAGGCGAGTAAGCTTCGATCCCCTCGCGCTACTGCTGGATGCTAGTTTAGAAGGCGAGTTGGAGCTTGTCAAGAAAACTGCAACACAGGTTTGTTATTTATTTATGCATTAATTTTTCAAACACCAAAGACGTCAAACTGACGCGCGCGGTTACAGTATAATGTCAACCTTCGGGCATTCAGATAAACTTCACGATGACACGCCTCTCCGCTTTCGAGAGGCGCGGGCCGCGGCATTAATCGCAAAAATAAAATTCCAAAGCATATTTACCTTTATACTGCTAGTTACGTATAGGTAGGTCACGGGCATTCATTTCACAAAATTTCTTTGATCTCGACGGACGTCTGATAATCAGATAAAATTTTAATTTAGTTAAACCTATTGAGGTGCTTAGTGGTGTCCCACAAGGATCGGTCCTAGGTCCAATCCTTTTTGGTATTTTTGTCACTGATCTGAAGTCTGTTGTCAAATCTAAACTGTCACTTTTTGCGGATGACACGAAAATAATGGGAAACCCCCTGATCTCGCACAATATTATACAGGCAGACTTAGATCGTATCACAGGGTGGACACATGACTGGCTCATGTCACTTAATTCAAATAAATGTACTGTTCTTCATATTGGGCCCACAAATCCTAAACTACCGTACACCATGGGTACACAGGTACTAGACGCTGTAAACTCGCAAAAAGACCTCGGAGTCACTATAACAAGCAACCTGAAATGGGATAAGCACATTCTCGAAATAACAAAAAGAGCCAACTCACTAGTATACCTAATACGGAAATCATTTAAGACAATTGATAACTCATTGTTTATAAAACTTTATAAGACATACATAAGGCCTCTTCTTGAATATGCTTACCAAATTTGGAGCCCATACTTTCAGAAGGATAAAACGAAACCCCAGCGCTATTTGGGAGAGTTCTAATTAAACAGAGTACCTACACGCGTATAGTTATCTACTTAATTTGGCCCAATGAATCCCAAGGACTAAGTAAAAAAAACTGTAATGTAGCACTACCTTTACAACCAGAAAGTTAACTCAATTGAAAAGATTGCCGTGAAGCGCATTATGGCGAACTGGCGTCCGTGATAAAAAAAACACTAGTTCATTTGTTAATTTTGTATTTCAGGTGCAGAATGCAAGCGCTGCAAATGACGAAGGGATCACAGCTCTGCACAACGCCATCTGTGCGGGGCACTTTGAAATTGTTAAGTGAGTACCGGAAAATGTTACTAGATGGCGTTACGAGCTAAGGGCGAAGGGTGAGGGCTATGCTTTCTAAAGTAATGGGATCTACGTAGTTCTCGTTGTTTCACATAGATGGTGTGTCATCTAAGTGTTTGAGGCATTCTTTCAAAATGTTTATCTATGAGGAATTTCAACATAAATATTCCATTTAGCTCAAACAGAAGTTCGTAATGGAACTTTCGTCTCATATAAAAAAAATACCTGGGCGAACGAGCTTCGCTCGGAGTTGTAATTTATTATATCGTGTTTTTAGATGATATATCATAATCATACAATGATATACCTACCGTATTACGAAAGAAAACGCATCTAAACTCGAAAATTCTCTCTCCTCCGGGACTAAGCTAGATCGACTTTTTGACCCACATAACAAATTTCAGCGACATCGTTAGAGCTCGAGATCACCGGTATATATAGAAATGAATATATCGTCACTACTTTTAAAAAATAAAGCGTATCTCACGCTGTTCCTCAAAGTTAAAACGCAGTAAGTCTACATGCATTCCATACATACTTACTACAATTATTTTTTTATTGACAGACGAAGATACAAGTTTTTTTAAAAGTAGTGACGATATATACAAGAATTGCTTGTTTCAAGGTATTAGTTGTTGCAATATTTTCAATGAGATTTGTATTGTTTCCAGGTTTCTCGTGGAGCTAGGATGTGACGTGAACGCGCAGGATTCAGATGGATGGACGCCATTGCACTGCGCGGCGTCTTGTAACAACCTGCCAATGGTGCGATTCCTCGTCGATAACGGTTAGTTACTTTCACCAAGGATTATTTATATAGGACACAGACCAACCCCTATAGACATCCATTACAAGACGACTCGCGGTCGCCAGCCTTCCTAGTATTTGCACTGATATAAGCGCGGGCGCTCGCCGTGCCCGATCAGTATCGACCAAGTAACAGACCCGAAAGCAGCGCGTGTTTTTCGCACTAAAAAATTGGAAAAGGGTATTTTGATGCCTTAAAGATGTCCACCTGTAGTGTGAAATGGTGTGGAAAGGTAACAAGAAGCTCAAATTTAAAAAGAGACGGCATTACATTCCACAAATAAGTCATATATTTATAATTTATTCAGAGCCGGCATAGGTCAACTAACATTGCCCACCTATGTAGAGGGAAATACTATCCCTTTTCATCTGGCGCGACTGCCCGCCGTCCTTGAAACAATCACACTTACATTCCCCGCCCGCTCCTCGCACCCCAAACACTGGTTTTCGCGAACAAAATTACAAGATTGCTATTATAGGAGGTTCTCTGTGATATAGGATTACATAAACTAAGAATTACCTCGATTTTTTAGCGCCACCTATTAAATTATCATTAACTACTATTTTATTTATTTATTTAGTAATACAAACGATTAATTTACTTAGTGTCGTTAAACCAATAAGGTTTGTCTCGATACCTATTCCGTTCCGCGGTAGATGTTATACAATACAAGAATCATAATTACCTATGTAGATATTCAATTTACATATTATTATAACCAAAACAACAAATCGCCTACACTGAGCGCAAATAGCATTTAAGTACTCATAATTAATACTTATCACTCATTTTCCTTGTTGCCTACAAATGATGATGCCTACATTTTTTTTTAAATGAGTATTGACGTGATATCATGATTTTAAAATAAAGAAATATGTCATTTGTTGTTATAAAAAATAAAAACACGCAAAAATATTTGGGGAAAATATGATTTTCGCCACTTCCAGGCTGTGAACAGCGCCATCTAGTTGTAAGCCTAAAAGGCCCATACATTTCAGGGGTACGCTTTTTTGTATGGGCTTTGTATGTCCAGTATTAAATCGTTCTTGCTTCAACCTTCGTGAGACATATTCAAATATTTAATCAATGTACGGCTGTACTCACGTTACTACATCGTGACTGTTGTGAGATGTGTCGGAGACCCGTCTTCAGGCATATAGGAATGAATCAAGGGTACACAGCCGCCAAAGCCGTTGCCAGATCTACTTAGAAACGACTTACTTATGTCCGAAACGTCGGGTTAAATATAAAACGTAAGTTTTACGCGATTAAGTCCCGTTTTAATTTAATAATATGAGATCTACTTAGAATTGGGATTGGCACCGATGCGATAAAAAATTCTGTTAATTTTAAGAGCAGAATACCCTGTTAAATAAAAATAACTATGTCTTTTGACGATAACTTTATCCTTTGGAGTGTCTTCGGTCGACTGCCGGCCGATTACGTCAATCGAATTTGAAATTTGATTAATTACAATAAAATCAAAATTCCAATAACTAAAAAAATCGGTCTGATACTCGAGGAGTTCAAAATACTAAATTTTTTGATAGATACTCAATAATTATTATGAAATTTTCAGGAGCGTGCATATTTGCAACGACGCTGTCAGACCACGAGACGGCGGCTGAAAAGTGCGAGGAGGACGAAGAAGGCTTTGACGGCTGTTCAGAGTATCTATACAGTAAGTATACTTAGTGCTATTGACCGCTATAGTCATTAAAATAACAACTGACTTTGGACTGATCAAACAAAAGACAGTTGAAGGTTTTTATACTGTGACTTTGGACTGATCAAACAAAAGACAGTTGAAGCAGTATAATAAAGAGTACTATCGTACAGCATGGCCACTACCGCTCCCCGCTGAAAGTGCTGCCCACCCGCTCTCGGTAACCTCACAGTTACCGCCTGTCAAAAACGCGACCTGTTATATCTCACTCATACAAGCATGGTACGCGTTCACCTACAAGTTAAACATGACGAGCAATAGTATAAATGATATAGGTAGTAAAATAATTTCCGTCTTTGGCTGGAATCCTTTTCACCACACCAACTGGTAAAGGCTATTTTGATAATTTAAAAAACGAATGACAAAGTTGCATTTTATCTATCATCACAAGAATGCAAAGTAATTCAATATTGGAATCTTCCCCTTGTTCGGGTGCCAATGTTCAGGATTTTACTACACAATCCACTATTCTCTTTCCAGGTGTCCAAGAGAAGCTAGGCATAATGAACAACGGCCTAGTGTACGGCGTGTTCTCATACACGGCGGCGCGACCGGACGAGCTGTCGTTCGAGACCGGCGCGCGCCTGCAAGTTCTCCGCAAGGGGGACGACAGCGAGCGGGAATGGTGGTGGTGCCGCGATGATAGCGGCCGCGAGGGCTACGTGCCTAGGAACCTGCTGGGGGTGAGTACAACTGTAATCTGGACTCTCCAGGTGTCAAAGAGATGCTAGGATTAATGAACGATGGTGCGCGCCTGCAAATTCTCCGTAAATAACGAGAGAGAATGGTGGTGGTGCCTTGATAATAGCGAGCCCTTTGATAATAGCGGCCGAGAGGGCTACGTGCCTAGGAACCTGCTGGGGGTGAGTACAGCTGTAATTTGGACTCTCCAGGTGTCAAAAGAGATGCTAGGATTAATGAACGATGGTGCGCGCCTGCGAATTCTCCGTAAATAGCGAAAGAGAATGGTGATGGTGTCACGATGATAGCGACCGTGGGGGCTACGTGCCTAGGAACCTGCTGGGAGTGAGTACAACTATAAGCTGGATTCTCCAGATCTCCAAGAGTAATAAAGGCAAGGCATGAAGAGCGACCTTATATAAGGTGAGCTCTCGTTCGAAACTTGGGTCGTACCGCACGGTGCACGTACAGTAATTGAAGACCTTTGTACCACAGTTCTTCTATAAGTTGGTCGACGTATATATTAATGAAATTTATACAAGAAACGAATGAATTTTGCTCCTTGTGTGTTGTAGTTTTCTTGCCATCATTTCTAGGATACTTTAGTTGCACAACTTACCTTCATGTTAACAGTTTGTTGTTTGTTTCAGTTATATCCAAGAGTAACCCCGCAGCAGGAATGAAGAAACAATGAAGCTTAACAATATTATGACCTGATATCATGTACAGTTCTCTAATTTTTAAATTATTTATATAATTGTAATCTATAAAAAATACTGTATCTATACAATTTTATCAGATCTAATATTTTGTACATATTTAACTTAGTTCAAAACGAATGAGATTATGTTGTACATTTTATAAATATTTGAGTCATCATTTAAATTGATCGTGGAAATTTGTATATTGTTCTTAGGACGCTGCAAATATTGTGAGATATTATACATAAATTGACAATACAAATATGAATGGAAACAAGTGTTTTGTTTTATTTTTACTTCTTTATTTAGTTCACATTAAGAACCTATAATATTATTTTGGTAGTTAAAGTAGGAGCTCTACATAATTCAAAATCCTGAAAGCTAGAAATTTGTGAGTATACTTTATGCCAAAACATACAGGAAAGTGTGCGGCTATTACTAACTTGGTAATAAGTTACTTTTGCTACTAATAAATAAGAATTGTCACTCGTTGAAACTGTAGAATTTCAGCTTTTAAAGTGTTTTTTGGTACATTTGATTTACTACTGACAGATAAGACCAGGTTGAGCCACAAATCTGAAAAAATAATCACGCGTAAGTGCGTTTTCACATTATTTCCGATTCATTCCGATATCAGATGTCGGACCGATATATCATACATTACAGGCGCCATCTTGAATTTTTTCTATTGAAATCCTTCCGACATCCGATATCGGATCGGACAATGTGAAAATGGTTTAACTTCATAATAAAAGTTATAATTATATGCATATACATGGCACTTAAAGACGGTCAAGCATATCTTGGCACTAAAAACGGCGGCAAATTCGAAAAATGTAGGGCTCACCAGCCAATTGTATTCATAAAGCGCGTGCCTTCCTAAGGCACTGGTTCCACCGCGAGCTAGTAGCTATGAGCTATCGGCTATAAAAACAAACAAAAGATAATCACTCGAGTAAATAAACGAGACACGGCGATGTTTATATCCACTCGCCCAGCGGTGAGCTATTAATATCGCCGTGTCTCTTTTATTTGCACGGGAGTGCTTATCTTTAGTTCGTTTTTATAGCCGATAGCTCATAGCTTACTAGCTCGCGGTGGGACCAGTGCCTAAACCTTGATGCCGCATTGGCTTATGGCTTGTCGATGATTCCGCACAAGCCATAACACTTTAAAGATTAATTGAAAATGTAGGGGTGAAGGTTTAACCCCTCGTATGCTTAGGGATCCGTACGTGGAATTTTAATCTATTGTTTTAAATGTCCAGGTCACTATTTCTATGATCAAAATTGACAGTCTAAGACCAAATTAAAGTATTTCATAGGAAATATTTTAATTTGTGTTTTTTAGTAGACACACTACTATTATTTAACTATAAACTGAAATAAATGTCATATACAAAGAAAAAAAAATGACCAAGGCCTCCAAGTGTCCGATGCTGGATTCGAACCAGCGTACTCCGTTATAGCCACGGATGCCTCAAACCACTCGGCCAACCGGTCACGGCGGCAAGGGTCGAAATTTTCAAGTATATGACACAATTACCGAAGGCTAAGGCGCCCCCTGCCATCTCTGAGGTAGAACCGGAACTAGTTCGACCTCCTAACTGAATCAAACCATGTGATTACGAGTTAGCGAAGAGAGATGGCGCCACCATATTCACTCTAAGACCAAATTAAAGTATTTCATAGGAAATATTTTAATTTGTGTTTTTTAGTAGACACACTACTATTATTTAACTATAAACTGAAATAAATGTCATATACAAAGAAAAAATGACCAAGGCCTCCAAGTGTCCGATGCTGGATTCGAACCAGCGTACTCCGTTATAGCCACAAAATTGACAGGCCGCATACGAGGGGTTAGTTCCCATAGAAATTTTTAAATTTTGCGCGATTTTTAGTGCTAAGATTTGCTTGACCGATATTTGTATCGCTTAATTTCAAACTCTGGTAAATCCATTCTGCTTTAAGGTTGATTATGTAAGTATAAAAATATACGATATATTAATCTGAATCTGAAAAATAATCAACCTTATAGCAGAATGGATTTACCCGAGTTTGAAGTTATATAACGTCGGCCTAAATCGCAAACCTCGTAACTCAATCTGACCAAATTTTACAGGAGGCACAAAAAACTTGATTACCAAAAATTTTGCATGAAGACTTGCTTAGTATTTTTTTTACATAATGTTAAGTTAAATTTAGCCGTCAGATTGCTAAAACCTATTTTTTTGTAATCACCTGAACCTGAAAAATTTGGAGTTACGAGTTTTTCTTGAAAATTTTAGAAAGCTAATCGGGAGTTAAGAGCTTCGCTATAAAAATCCGTATAAATAGAGGATAGTCTTTTGATCTGAAAAAGGTAATTGTGGATAAAAAAAATAAAAAAAACTTGCAAATTAAAAAATATTTATTAAACTTTAGACAGAAAACCCTCTTCTGGCTTCTAAAATGTGGGTAGCAAAATTATAATTATACATTTTTTTCAACTCTAAATAGGGCTAAAATTATTATATCAGTGACATTTGTTTCTTCTGTAATAGTGCGTTTACGTCTTGGTGATATCGTTAAAATGCTCGGTGAAGATCTTTCAACTTCTACTTCAGTGGCAGATTTATTCGCAGAGTAGTCGCTCTCTTTAACAGGACTCGTAAAATATGTGATTGGAGGTGACAGTAACAAAGGAGCATCAGGTTCTTCTTGTTCAGGAATCGCTCACGAAACGCTCACGAAACGAAGCGCTGTAGATATCTATCTCTATCGCGCTTGCGTATTTTCTTGTTTATACCAGTTGCCGAAAGACCTCTATCAGAATCAGATGACAAAACTGCAAAGCTGTCAGTCGAAACTGATATTTGTTTGTTATTATTTATCTTGATGTATTTCGGGTTAATAAAATGTGCAGATTTAACTACTATGTCATTATGTTGTTCCCTCTTAGCGGATTTAGGAGTAAACCTGACACCTCGTTTTGTGTATTCGTCATTAGAAGCAAAGTGCACATCAGCTTGAACTATTATTTGCGTAGCTTGAGGAGTACATGAGTTTGGCTCAGGTGAAGATAATAATAAAGCATCATTATTTTTGGCTGAGTTAATTTGATGCAAACTAGCGGGCGACACACAATGTCCATGCTGTAAAGCTGTTGGCGTACAACGTGACGTGGGGATATCTTGGTTAGAAGAACATTTTTCTTGTTGAGGAAAGCTCTGAGAACTAGTTGGTAAAACACACATTTTATGCGGCAAAGCTTCTTGTTTATGACGTGATGAGCGGATTTCGTGGCTTGAAAAGCGATTTTTATGTGGAGGCAAGGTTTTGAAACTGGCTGGTAACACACAAATTTCATGCTGCACAGTTGGTGAGATACAAGGTGGTGTCGGGTTCTGCGGTCTAAAACAAATCTCTTGTTGAGATGAATAGTGCTCTTCCTGCACTAAAGTTAAAGATCCGTCGTATTGGTTTACATCGAAATTGTAACATGCATAACGTCCTCGTCCTATATCCGGTACGTTTTTGTCTAGTTTTGAAAATATTTTCTGCAGTCTTGCTTTCCTTTGTTGATTCATTTTAGTATCCGCCTACAAAACAAAACAATGTTACAATGTTATATGTAAAAAATTTAAGTAAAGCACCTATTTTTTTGTAGATGGGACTCGAGTTAGACTAGATATTATAACATA
Source organism: Leguminivora glycinivorella (assembly GCF_023078275.1). Classification (NCBI taxonomy): domain Eukaryota; kingdom Metazoa; phylum Arthropoda; class Insecta; order Lepidoptera; family Tortricidae; genus Leguminivora; species Leguminivora glycinivorella. The sequence continues at coordinate 8,450,482 of NC_062987.1, read as the reverse complement.
ATTAAAATAGTGACAAAAACAAAACAGATGTCTATTCGAACAAGTCACAACTTAAGTTTTTCGCCTACATACATTTTCATGACTTTTGACCAGCGGCAAAACCACCGGGATCGGTTATTTACATTACGGACATAACTTCGTATTAGTAACGTCGGGATTTATAAATTAATTATTTAAACACGAGATAAAGTCTCGACCAAAGTCACAGAAGGATTAAATAATTTGCGTAGAAAACCACGTAACTAATCTGCATGCGTAAAGATCCACGCGAAGCAAACCTCGTATGTCCACGGCACGCAACCAAACGATATTTTCAATAGTCTAATCTGTTTAAATAATTATGATAAATATCTATCAAGAATACACAATCAGAAAACCGTAGAACCTTATTACACATACCTGTTATCCAGCACTCGTTTTCTTCCTAAATATTTACGCAAAACTGACGTGCAGTAACAACGCCATCGCAAGCTGTACTGACGGAAGTGGCGGGGAGGGAGATACGAGGTATTTCTTTTACAAAATGGCGGCCGGGAGTTGCGAGGTTTTCTATTTTGCTTTTTAAACATAAACGGTTTATTTTTGGTATTTAAGAGTTTTGCCGTTAGATGCGTTCAGAATAGTACTATCTAAAAGTGTCAAAACATGATTTTCAAAAAAATTGGAGTTACGAGGTATGCGATTTAGGCCGACGATAAGCGACACATTATGATACAATTGACAAGCGAAAATTACTTAAGTACCTACCTATTATGCTGATTGCTAACTTTAGCCCAACGTACTTGCTCAATCTCAATCAATAACAATACAATATAATACCTACCTTATAAAATGTCTCGAAGTTTATATCGGCGTATCCCATTGCTCGTAACTTGCATGGTTTTTGTGACCTGAAAATTGCAAATTATGAATCATAAAGTTGATAAGCCAGCTTTATGTTACACCTTCTAGTCGGACATAAAGCTACCCACTGGCGTTCAGTGGCCTATTTCACAACAGTGACAATTGTCGCCCGACAGTGACATTTCGCCGTTCATTGCGTGTTCAACAAGGAAATATTGACGCTGAGTAACAATGTTTCTTATCAACCCAGAAATAGGCACAGAATTGTCAGTGTCAATGTCACTGTGGTGAAGTAGCCCACAGTCTGCCTGATGGCAATAGAAGCTAGTTAGAAATAATAACATTTCTCATTTCTATTCTTACAATCTGGTGTCGACATATCTTCGAGATTTTTACACTTTTTAAAATTTTTGGTAGTATTAAAATTTTAAAAAGTGTGAAAATCTCGAAAACCAGGCGACTTTTACTAAACCTTAAAGTCTATTTTCTGGACCAGTATAAGGTGCCCTCTTGGTGGTTAAAAGGTTGTCCATTAATTACCGGGCACCCTGTAGAATTGCATGGGATCATCGTTTGGATCAAAAAGCTTATGTGAACCTTTGTATCGTGGCACCAACGTACCTTGCAATGATTATAAATATGATCTTCCTAAATCTTAGATCGCTGTTGTACCATTGGCTGCCATAAGCGGCTTCTGCGACTCCACTGCTCTGTAAGACATCAACATCGAAGAGAAGTAGGCATCAGCATGTAATAACACTAGATTATTTTTTTCATGAAGGACCAACAGCTTTAACTATGACAATAGTAACAAAATAATAATACAGAGCCAATTATAAGTAGGACAAGTTAATAGAAGCATTGAATAGGCACATGCAATGCAAATTGACAACATTATGTGACATCCATTACAAGAACTGATTTAGTTTATTACATTTTGAGAGTTGTGTGACCTTAGAGTATTCTATCTATCTATCTATCTTACCTCGTATCATGAGTTTGAGTGGTAAGGCCGAACAAACTACCTATGGAGTGGAGTCACTATTACATCCATTTTTTCTTCCATTAGACTCTAAAGTTTAGAGTAAATACAACTCGCCCATCTGATTTGGCCTTTTAATAATTTAAATAAGATGGTCATGCGCCCTCCGTCGACTTTGTCCGCAACTTTTCATAGAAACACATCAAAGAGACAGAAAAGTCGCCCGTGGGCGCATACTCTAAAAAAAAGCTAAAAACTTACTGTATCAATTAAAATTTGGCCCGGTAACGAAATATAAAAGACAGAAAATAGGATCTCTAAGGCAGCAATTAAGTACATTAGTTGTTGAGACTTCTCCTCAATCACCTGGAAAGAGGTGGTGAATTTAGTGAACAGCCAAATTGGAAACAATCCATATAGCTATTGGTGCTAACTGCTACTGATTTTTCTAAACCTACTTGAGCATTTTCAGAATTTGAGACTAAAGCAGAATGGATTTACCCAGGTTTGAAGTTAAGCAACACAATTAAGCATAAAATTTCAATAAAAATATTGTTTTTGTGTTAAACTTTAAGCGATAATCTACATTCAGAATGTGAAAAAAGTAAAGTTTTAGACAGATTTTATGTTTAATTGTCGTCACAAAAGTGGCAGCGAGTTAATTTTTGTTAACAACTTAAACGCTAATTGGGGGGAACCAAAAACTGAAATTGCCACCTATGACTTAAAAAGTTTTTTGAATAAGTAGTTGAAGTTTTACCTTGACATAGAACATCAAAGCGGTTTGTTTACAGAGGACCTAAATACATAAGTTTGACAAAGTGGCAACACATCAAACGTTATAAGAATACTAGCTACACCGCAGAAGAAATTAAACAGTAAAAATAAAAGTACTTACTATACTAAGAAACCCAAAGAAACAAATAATCAGAGAAGAGAAGACCATCACATTAAACAAAATAGCACCAAATATTTCATCTATTTGTCCTGCTAATCTGAAAACAGAATTGATTTATCTCAATTTAAAAATGACTGTCTTGAGCTAATACCTACTTAATTATTAGGTGAACTGTAATTCTCAAAGAAATAGCAAACTAATTTAACGGTGGGTAGGTCGGGTAGATGCAAAAATGAAGTACACTCACTTTCATCGATGCGTCGCTCGTTTCTAACCAGAATGTGCAAGTTGTGGAATTAGCTCCGATACTTAGGTATTTCCCTAATGTTATGCCAGAGATCGTAAAATTGGGTATCATTTGTTTGACGTTTTCGGAATAATGTTGATAGAAATCACGTTAAGAGTCCGATCACTGGGGTTTTTAAGAAACAGGTAGGGTGGCTTTTCAAAGGTAGGCAACGCATAAGGCACTCCTCTGAAGTTAGGTACTAATATAAGTAACACTAGGGCAATGATGACTGTTTCCCATCTGCTCGTTTACTTACTTCGCTGGCTCATCGACTCGAAGTGGATTTTGGCCTCCGACATTAGACTTCGCCATTCGTTCCCTTGGCGATGGGCTAGCAGTGCTAGCACCCCGTCCACGGAAAAAAAACCTTATTGTTACGAAACCTGCTCGTTTGCTGGCTACTTAATAAGCGAAGTCTTACTTCAAAATTCTTTGGTGTCTCCTAACTATATTTTTAAGGTTTTCCAGCGACTCATCAGCTCTTGGTCCTCGGTGCTCCACAGTTATATTCACTAGGTCGTACTGGAGAAGACGAAAGAGCATGCACGCGTTCATCGTTAGTGAGAATAGGAACATATCGCAGGACTGGTAGCTGCCTTCGTAAATCGCTGTTGCTAGAACAGTATTAACCACAGATTATAGGAAGGAAGGAGGTCGGACATGCCGGCGATTTGTATTGAATACCTGGGCCATTTTTTTTTTAATTTGTCCACCCCACTTTTTTATAAAATGGGTATTTTTTACGCGATCATACTCAGAATCGCGAGGTTTTTCGATCCTGCGGGCCGATTTTTGAGTCTCACGCGTTCGAATTCAGAAAATTGTCACTGAAAATAATAAGCAAGTCACCGTTTTCAACCGGTATTTTAGTGACAAAATCCCGTACCTATGCGAGATTAAAAAACAATGTCCCTAGATTTCCATACATTATTCAAACCTTCCATTCCGTTACCGCCATTCAAAATGTATAAAAAAATGGTAACGGAAGGGGAAAAAACCTTGGAACACATTTGTTCTCCTATTAGCACTGAAAGAGCTCGCGATTCTGAGTGGAAACCACATAAAAATTTCCAAATCCAAAAAAAAAAAACGGGTGGACAACTTTGAAAAAAATGGCCAATGGCCTGTCGCAAATTCGTGATCCCACACACACTTTGTAGATGGACACTCCTATCGGGCAATACCTACACGCGCATCATTTCAATGGCTGATGTGTAGGTACATACGAACGACCAGCGAGTGTGTTATCTCGCACGCACACATAATATGCTATGAGGTATATAAGGTATGTTATATAACATACTAGCTTTTGCCCGCGGCTTCGCTCGCGTTAGAAAGAGACAAAAAGTAGCCTATGGCACTCTCCATCCCCTCAAATATCTCCACTTAAAAAATCGCGTCAATTCGTCGCTCCGTTTTGCCGTGAAAGACAGACAAACAAACAGACACACACACTTTCCCATTTATAATCTATTAGTATGGTACTTCACACGTGCGAACACGGAATTTGTAACTCGTGTCGAATACATTCACGCCTGCATCCCATTTTAAAGGGGTAGGCAGAGCACATGAAACTATGTAAGTAGTAAAGTCTCAGTGCTACGGCACCTTGGCAATTAAAGGGCTGAAAGAAATAGTATTACATTACGATACAAGTGCGTAAAAAAGGAAGTTGAAACGAGTAGCGATAAATTAAAACACGACCGAAGGGAGTGTTTTAATCGACACGAGTTACGAATTTCCTTTTCGCACGTGTATCGTACGACGTTTTTAAGTACAGATAGCACTCCGAAGTTTCGACCTGGCATATAATGAACCACTTCTCGCACTAGTGCGTAAAAAAATCTGTACTGAAAAAGAAGATTTTATTGCCACTAGTTTCGAATTTCCTCATTTTCCGCACTGATATTATCGTTAATTTCTAAAGGACTTAATATACATAATATCCTTGCTCCAGTAGTACCGAAATTATTGACAACCACTTACTTGCTAACATTTGCATCAAATATACCGCCAGATATTTCCACATAGAGTCGATCTCAAACGGATAGTACATTGCAAAAGCGAAAACATAGTCGGGATCTCTATGCAGGATTTGCAGGATTAAGTATATGACGAGGGAAATTCCGTTGTAAATTATTATGCCGATTATAGTAAGCTTGAGTAATGCTGAAAGAAAAGAATAGAACACTTATTACGCAGCAGTTTTGTATGAAAGGTCACCTATTGTCACATTTAATAGGGAACTTGACTGTAGTAAAAATAATAGTTATTTGTTATACAAGGGGGCAAAGTTGTATTTTAACGCCGAGTGTGGAATTGAAAAACGAGCAAGTGAAAGGATTCTATAGTTGAACCACGAGCGAAGCGAGTGGTTCGAGAATAGAATCCTGAACTTGCGAGTTTTTTAACACACGAGAAGTAAAATACATTTGCACCCGAGTGTAACACAAAACTTTTCCCCTCATTATAGCGAGGAAACTACAACGAAAAAAATGCGTTTATCACTGCTTCCAGTAGTTCCACAGGTGGTAAATCATCTTTATTACTAGATTCACCTACTTTTATCAATTTTAAAGCAGTTAATTTGACTTTATTCAAGGTCAAATTACTTTACCCACTAGTGGATAAAATGCGTTTTTACCCGCTGGTATTGAAGGACAAAACACGTGTTTCCGAGCTATAGTGAGGGGAAAAATATTTTATACCATGCACGAAATAAAGCAGCAGATAATTATTAGAAAAACATGGACAGAAGTTATTTTTAAATCCAATTTCTATTTAATAAGTCAGGTAGAAATATATAAAGTAACTGAATTGACCGTGACGTCACTCAATTCGATTTCATATAAATTCCATAACCACAAGTCGTTCAAATTCGTTTTGACAGTTCTTAAAAAGAAGCTGATTTGACTAGAAGGCAAGTAGCCTATTATAGGTACCTATATGTACTTACCAGCTTTTGCCCGCGGCGTCGCACGCGTTAATAAGAGACAATAATTTTTAAGAAAAAAAAACCGCCTTCCTTTGGGATTCTGGTGATAAATACTTTCAAATGTTGGATTATGTTATCAATTCGTCTGTATATTTTATAATGTTTGTTATTCGATATCTCCGTCATTTCTGAACCAATTTTGAAATCTGGATGATTCTGAAGTACTTACAGATGAGAATGATTATCAGAACGGAACTCTAACCAGGGGCGGCTCACTCTTCATCAGCAGGTCCACTGCACCAAATGTCACTGTTCTGGACGTAAGTGCATGCTGTTCTTATAAAAATACCAAAGTCACTATAAGTGTGCCGTTCAGATTTGAGGAGTTCCGTTCTGACCATCATCAGCAATTCCACTGCACCAAATATCACTGTTCTGGACGTAAGTGCATGCTGTTCTTATAAAAATACCAAAGTCACTATAAGTGTACCGTTCAGATTTGAGGAGTTCCATTCTGACCATCATCAGGAGTTCCACTGCACCAAATGTCACTGTACCGTACGTAAATGCATGCTGTTCCTTTAAAAACACAAAAATCACCATATGTATGCCTTTCAGATTTGAGGAGTTCCCTCGATTTCTCCAGGATCCCATCATCAGAACTGGGTTCTGAGAAAAATGGGACCAATCTGTATGCATATACATTCCATCAAAAAAAAAAATTTCAAAATCGGTCTAGTAACGACGGAGATATCGAGGAACAAACATAAAAAAAAAAAAAACATACAGACGACTTGATAACCCCTTCCTTTGAGATTTGGAAGGCGGTTAAAAAGTAGCCTATGTCACTCTCCATCTACCTATCTCCACTTAAAAAATCACGTCAATTCATCGCTCCGTTTGGCCGAGAAAGACGGACAAACAAACAGACACACACACTTACCCATTTGTAATATTAGTATGGATTAATCAAAGTATCAAGTAATTTAACTTACCGTTACTAATTATCAATTTATACTTGTACTAATATGTATGTTACATGTTACTGAAAAAGACTACGTTTTACTGTAAATCTTAGGTTTCACCGATGCCGATTGCTAAAGCCCGAAGTGAAAATATTTCGAGCTTTCACCGACATTCATTTGGTAAAACCTAGGCCTTACCACGGGCCACGGCGGGAAGTTTTGGGGAAGTTTATGAAAAACTTGTGCCACTTATATGAAGCGTGCTTCGGACTATACAGTAACATACCAAGATAAGTATTACTTATGTTTGTATATTTACAATTGCATATCAGTTTGTTGCGAGAGACCCAGTAGTCCATTATCTCTTTCTTCTCCAGGTTTTCCTCCCATTCTGGCCACAGGTCAGCAATTTCATAAACAACACTCCTTATGAGATGCTTCTTGCGCATTATCGATAATTTGAATAAACCTAAAATTCGATATTGACAATATAATTACATTACGAAAGTAGGTGCTTAAAAAACATGACGTATTTAGTTAATAAGTACTTACATAATTCATAATTAAATTTTATGAAACATCATCGGTAATTTGACATGATGGAAAAAGTAAAACAGATTTTTTTTAATACTACCTACGTCGGTAGCAAAGAAACATAGGGTCCGCCTGATGGAAAGCGGTCACCGTAACCTATGGACGCCTGCAACTCAAGGAGTGTCACATGCGCTTTGCCAACCCATTAGAAACCTGTATACTCCCTTTCGCTGTGTTAAGTACACAGCAAAAAGGATTAATTAATTATTAATTACTTAAATAATATAAGATAATAATTGCTAGTATTGCTACTCGTTCGACTACTTAAAACTAAAGCATGAACAGATTCTAGCACAATGAACCGATGATTTTAGTGCTAGTGGTTTCTTTCCCTCCTCGTTTAAAAATTAGATTCCATTACATAGTTAGTTATATTACATACACGACGACCTAATAAAAGCGTGTTAATGAATAAAAATACTTACTTTGTATCACTAGAAATAAGCACGGTATAGCATTAGCAATCTCCAAAATGCCCGCATCTAGTTCGTTTATTTTGATAAAGAAAAAAATCACGCCATAAGAAAATATTGAAGACAGCAGTAGAAATCCGAAAAATCTGCAACAATTTTCAAGACGATATTTGGCATCGTCAAAAAATTCTATTCCGATAAATTGAAATAATTTAATTGGGAGAATAATAGTATCAACAAAATCAGATGGCAACTGTTCTAGTGAAGCCATTTTTGAAAAATGATATCAGAAGTGGATTTCTTATAAATGCCTGAATTGCATTCAGTGGTTGTCAGTTAAGGCGAAGGTATCTCTACATTAAGATTACACAGTGGTCGATGATTTTAAAACCACTGTTCATGCATTAACATAACATTAGGATTAATTTCGTATAGCACTTTTTTACCTTAGATAGGCGGGCGCATAATATCGAGGGTTTAGGTACTGGTGAAACCCGATAAATCGAGATAATTTTTCTTTGAAATATAGTACTGCTCCTGGAAAGTTATGTATGAAAATCTTGGCATAAGTAATTAATGGAAGATTTTTTTGATTGGGATATGTACATTATAGGCCGAAGTTATTTTTCATCAACCCTCCCCCCTCTTCCCCCAAGCCGAAAATGCCGTTTTTCTCGATTTCTGACAAAACCGTTGAAGATACAGAAAAAGCGTGTAGGAACAAAGTAATCCTTAATAAATTTACTACAAATCATTCATTGACACTTTGGTTCTAGCACTTAGTTTTCGAGTGATCCATCACGAAAGTTGGTCCTTTGCTGCAATTTTCTTTAGTGAATGTTAAGTTTTCTCCCAAATTGCTTACGAAATCGTCGAAATTTGTTTGATATGACTAAAATACTATAAACTCATGACTAAAATAAAACTACTAGTTTGATCAACTTATCGGGTTTCACCAGTAAACCCCTCGATATGGTCGATAAAACGTAATGATATGACTGGAAAGTTAGTTCTATCTCTAAGGCTGCGTTTTCACTTAGTGTTTTGAAGAATTCTGAGCAAACATTCGCTCGCTCAGAACACTTAACTTAGAACGCAGCTTTACTAAATATCTAGTTCTCTTAAATCATATTCCTTTTAACATTGAATAAAATGAAATATATGCCACACTTGCTCTGTGAAGAATTATTGATGAAGAAAACCCACACGAACTGAATTTATGTAATTGTAGCCTGAGGCCATTTCCACATACGTCGAATTTATACAATCTCGGTGAAATATTCTAAAAGATGATATAAACCAAAAACTAGCATAGCTTTAGCGACATTTACTCAGCAGTAGTTCTGCCGACTGCGCCTATAATTTTGAAGAATAAAATTCAGCAGTTGCAAGTGAATTAAGTTTTGTATTATTTATTATGAATGGTCACGGTCAGAGTTTCAAATGTATAGCTGTCAATTTAATTTTTAGCTATTCGGAAACGGGTTTTTTTTCCCGCCAGGTGGGATCAAAGTGACACTTTTCTTCATCGCTAGCGATGGAAAAAATGCACTTTTCTGTTTTAGAACACCATTGCTGTTGTGTTCTATTTTGCTCCGTTTATTTTTCATTGATGGGAAAGTGGGCAGTATGTTTAACGTGGTAGCAACATCATTTCTACCTACCTAGGACCTTAACTAAGGATTCAATTACAGAATTGCTTGTGTGCATCAGAATGACTGACCAAAGTGGCAGATCGATGTTGGAGTACCATCAGCATTTACTACCTATTTGCTACTATTTACTACCTATATTGACATATTTGCTACCTAAGTTAGAAAAAAGATTTTCCAAAAATAATGTGGGCAGTCATTCTGACGTCAGGATGGCTGCCCAAAGTGAGTTTGTCGGGGTTGGACCCCCTAATTTGCAACAATGTATATACTATGATTTACTACCTATTTGCTACCTACACATATATTTTTTTCAGATTTTTTTAGGTAAAAAATAACGATTTTATGAGCAAAGTATTATTTTTAGAGATTTCTTCCATAAAGTGGGCAGTCATTCTGACGTCAGGATGACGCCGATGATGATGGCTGATGAGGAGGCCGGAAGCGTAAATTTTTCCATTTTTTCCTTTAATATAAAAATGTTTAGAATCGTTAGCAGACGTTTCTGCTTAATAAAAATTAATTTAGTATGGGTTAGCACATTGTTACTGGTGAATTCTCAATATAACTTGAGACTCCAGTGCCGTTACAAGATGTAATAGTCTGTCGGTAGATGGCGCTAGACGTCACCCCAAGACGTGTGTACAAAAGGAAAGGCATGGAAGGATTTGCGAAGTCCGGCGTGGCTTCCGTAGCTCAATTGGTAAGAGCATTGCACGGATTGCAAAAATGGTGCGGGTTCAAGTCCCGCCGGAAGCGTAAATTTTTCCATTTTTTCCTTTAATATAAAAATGGTCAGGATGACTGCCCAAACTGAGTATGTCTAGGTTGGACCCCCTAATTTGCAACAATGTATGTACTATGATTTACTACCTATTTGCTACCTGCACATATATTTTTTTCGGATTTTTTAGGCAAAGAATAACGATTTTATAAGCAAAAAAGTTTTTTTGTAGAAATATGTTTCATAAAGTGGGCAGTCGTTCATACTTCAAGTTGGGCCCCCTAATTTGCAACATTCTATGTCCTATGATTTACTACCTTTGCTACCTACATATAATATCTATATATTCTCATTTTTTTATAAATAAAATCTGAAAACATACATAATATTATGTAGGTAGGCAAATGGGGCCTTGGGGCCTATATTTATTTCATTTTATTCAATTTTTCATATTTAAAAAAATCTGAAAACATACATATATTATGTAAGTAGGCAAATGGGTAGTAAATCATAGGACATAGAATGTTGCAAATTAGGGGGTCCAACTTGAAGTATGACATTTCTACAAAAAAACTATTTTGCTTATAAAATCGTTAATCTTGGCCTAAAAAAATCCGAAAAAAATATATGTGCAGGTAGCAAATAGGTAGTAAATCATAGTACATACATTGTTGCAAATTAGGGGGTCCAACCTCGACATACTCAGTTTGGGCAGTCATCCTGACGTCAGAATGACTGCCCACTTTATGGAAGAAATCTCTAAAAATAATACTTTGCTCATAAAATCGTTATTTTTTACCTAAAAAATCTGAAAAAAATATATGTGTAGGTAGCAAATAGGTAGTAAATCATAGTATATACATTGTTGCAAATTAGGGGGTCCAACCCCGACATACTCAGTTTTGGCAGTCATCCTGACGTCAGAATGACTGCCCACATTATTTTTGGAAAATCTTTTTTTTAACTTAGGTAGCAAATATGTCAATATAGGTAGTAAATAGTAGCAAATAGGTAGTAAATGCTGATGGTACTCCAACATCGATCTGCCACTTTGGTCAGTCATTCTGATGCACACAATTGCTTCGTTCAGGACACAACGCAGTTGCTGTAAAATTTTCTCCCTTGTGACACAATTGATATTTAGATGACCAGACTACCGGGTGTATTCTCATCTATGCTCGCCCACATCACATGGGAAAGATTCATTTAATCCAAACTTAAGGATAAAATGGCGGTAAGTCATATTTTACGTCAATATCAAATTTTCATCTATTTTATGAACGTATCTGATATCGGCTAGATGGCGCTAATATTAATATTTGACATTTTAACACATATCAAGCTAAGACAGAGCCACATCTCGGACACTAGCGATCAAATATATGAAAGAGGCGCGTTCCTAGCACACATTCTAAGCTCGTGTAGGTGAACGCACCCGTGCTTGTATGAGTGAGATATGACAGGTCGACTGTTCGCGTTTTTGACAGGTGATAACTGTGAGGTAACCGAGAGGGGGTGGGCGGCGCTTTCAGCGGGGAGCGGAAGTGGCCATACTGTACGATAGTACTCTTTATTATACTGTGACAGAGCTAAGAATATGGGCCAAATTGTCAAAACTGAGGTTCAAAACTTTTATGCCTGTGTCGAGAGATGGCAGTCTGCACTGTGATTACACATTTTACTTTGACAGTAACTCTCTACAATACTACACAAAATAAAACCCCATGTAATATTAAAACCGTATAATGTATGTTGTTACATGTCTCCCTCATCAGAGTCCTCGATATCAGCTAGCGCCTGCTTGGCCGTGTTTTCTGCCTCGGCGGCGACGGCGCGTGGGACCAGCTCGTGCTTGCCCTTCGTGGCCGCGCTCACCCAGGAGAGTTCCAGCTCGAACTGCTTGTCTTTTAGCTCGTCGTGCACGAGGTAGATGCTGGAAAGAGGTGTTTAGTTAATAAACAGTTCTAGGAGCATTTTCGCGAAAAAAAATTTTTTTTTTTTTTTCTAAAATAGGTAAATTGAATGTTTTTCCTACTCAGAATCACGAGCCCTTTCGATCCTAGTAGGTAAAAAAAAGCGTTACCCAAATTGAATGTTTCCACTTTGTTACCATTTTTCAAACACTTTGTACAGCGGTTACAAAGTAATATAATAATAGAAAATTTTGGGACCATTTTTTTGTCTCTTGTTTTTTTTTGCCCTAGATCGAAAGGGCTCGTGATTTTGAGTACCTAGGAAAAACATATATTTTTTTGTGATTGTTCTCGCAAAAATGCCCCAAGATGAAAGAAGTTGTAGGCAATATCTTGAACCCCACAGATTCCATATATACCACAACAAACGAATCTACTTAGCGTGTCAAACGAACTCAGTAGAATCCACTAAGTAGTCCGTCTTTACTCACAGCTAGCAGCTTCCAGGGAGCATTTTTTGTTTGAAGTTAACAAAAACATTGCGTTCTTGCGCTCTTTCCCATAATTCTAGTTTCGTTAGACGGAGTAACTGACAATCTTGAGCGCATGTCGAACTAACAGCCGGCCTAGCCAAAGTAACAATCGTTTTAACGCCCTGTTCGTAGTTATATATTTCTCTATATCTTCCATATAGGAAGTCGGAGGGTTCCTTAACGATTTTCACCTTGGATATTTTATTATTACATAGTAGAATATTTTAATTTATCTGCTAAATCCCCTTCAATATAAATACTCACCTAGACGTATTTTTACAGTGTAAGATGTAAGACCGAAAAATGGAGTCAAAAAGTCCTCATGTGGCACCCCAGAGATGGTTCAAGAGCTCAACGCCCACCACTCAAACGATGGGAGGACGAAATTATAACCACTGTAGGGCCTTTCTGGACTAGACTGGCCAGGCAGAGGAAATACTGGAAAGAGCTGGAGGAGGCCTATGCCAACAGGCACACTGAACTACGCGACTTCATCTAAACAAACAATCACAAACACCATGTTCAGAAGAAAAGGCTAAATAGATAGAAATAGACGTATTTTTACTCATAGGTACAGTTTTTCTTCACCCAAGCAAAATAAACTGTGTTTCTATTACTCCTCCAGATCCTTTCACAGACCTTCTTTCCTACATTAATCAAAATACATTGAAATACTTACATCCTAGCTGCTTCCTTGACAAGTTCCTTAACTGTCAAATCCGCTAACTTGAGCTTTTCAATCTCAGTCTTTGCCGCCTGCTTTGCTTTTCCCACTGCACATCCAAAGTATGACTGAAATGGAGGAAAAAAACTGTTATATCAAATATGTTTGATAGGTGTCTCATTATTGATTATCAATTTACATCCGTTTTATAAACAGTTCAATGAGTGACCCAAGAAAACGTAATCGGCACAAGTGACAAATGAGTCCGAGCCAAAAAAGGGCCAAACACTTTGGAGGACCTGCCGGTTTGTGACAACCATACTAATATTATAAATGGGAAAGTGTGTATCTGTTTGTTTGTCCGTCTTTCATTGCAAAACGGAGCGACGAATTGACGTGATATTTTAAGTGGAGACATTTGATGGGATGGAGAGTGACATAGGCTACTTTTTGTCTCTTTCTAACTAACCTCACTCTTCCCTAAAATGGGAAGTGGATTTTTGTATGGAACATTACACAATTTTCGAATTTAACGCGAGCGTAGCCACGGGCAAAAGCTAGTGCATAAAATAAAACAGAAGTATAAACAGTGTCTATAGTGTAGACACTTCCCATCAAAGCATTGTAAGTTTTGCCATCTTGTGGGCTATATTGGAAGCATAAACTTGACATTCACACTTTGCATACAGATGTACTGTGAAAAGGGTTTAATTCGTATTTTTCCGGAAACGTTCGTATTTGTCATGCTAGTTCAGTCAACGTCAGTACATCTTGTACCTACTGAACTGAGACTAGGGTTTCTGCTCGAGAGTCTCGAACTCGAGACTTTCGGCTTCATTCGAGACGAGAAAAAAATGACAGGTACTCGAGACGTCTCGAGGCCCGAATGTAAAGTACGACCTGAAGTGAAATGCAACTTTTTACCTTCTGCCCGGTCTCATCGCGAGGCGGTGGGGACGGTGTCGAACGGCGGTCATAAATTATAACGAGATAAAGCGATCTAACCTCTCATTCCAACGTAAGCTGGCAGCGACTTTGGCTAGTTTTGACAGCCTCATGTTATTTAAAAGCAATTCGTCATTACAAAAAAGTCAGCGCGTTTATGTATCTTGGGTCATTGATAACCTGCGAAGAGTGCTATGGCTAACTTCGACAAGATTTGGAAGAACAGAGGAATCCGACGTCAAAATAAAATGCGATTATTTCAATAATGTCGATATTTATGTACTTATGGACTTGGACCCCGAAAAGTTTTGATGTGGCTAAGATTGACGTTATTGAGATGTGGTGCTGGCGAAGACTGCTACGAGTATAACTTGAAAAGCTAGAAGAACTAACAAACATCTCTATTTTGCAAGAACTGAATATCACCACACGGCTCTCTAAAATATGCCAAGAGCGACCCTCAGATTTTTCGGACACATTATGAGAGCACCAATGCATAATATGGCGAATTAATGGTAAACATTCTTGGGGTGGGGCTCGTAAGAGATGGTCTGACTGTGTGAAGAAATCGTGTGGCGACAGCGTATACTGTGCAGTCCACATGGCTTATGACCGCGTTCAATGGAGACACGCTACTTGTGGTCGCGAACCTCGGCAATGAGGAAACGAGGAAGAAGAAGAAGTTATTTTAAACGTTTAATTTCAATGACATTATGATTTAATACATGACATTTTAATTTACTTAACCCGTGCACAGGCGGGGAAGTTAAAGGATTAGGTATTATTTTCAAGACTATAATTGTAGTTTTCTTGTAAAAATTTGATTTATGTTTATTTCAAATAAGATTTTTATTGCCCTTACGCATTTTTTATGATAGTGTGGTGCAATAAAAACTACTAATCATATTGTTGTTTATTGTTTTATCAAAATTTTACCATTTATAAAAAAAGACTCTAACATTTCGTCACTACTTTTAAAAAAACTTGTATCTTCGTCTGTCAATGAAAAGAAAATTGTAGTAAGTATTGTATGGAATGCATATATAGACTTACTGCGTTTTAACTTTGAGAAGCAGCGTGAGATACGAGATTTTTTTCAAAGTAGTGACGATTTGTATGTTTCCGTAACATACTATTTTAGATTTCAGTTGATACAAAATATTTTTACTTACGAAAGACACTCCACTAGGATCAAGCATGTACATCTCGGGTCCGTTATGTTCCGACCAGGTTCCCATCACAATGGAGCATCCATATGGGCGAACAGCGCTGTACAATGTATAAGCATGCATGTACATGGAGACTCGCTCGTTTAAGTATTTGAGAGGCACCGGGATCCCATACTGGTTTCTGTAGCTGGAGGCTTCGCTGCGAGCTGTCTCTACAATTTGTCTAGCGTCAGAGATGAGGCCTGCTACAGCCTGAAATAAGTAGTGAATTAAAGTGTAAGTATCATTCAGTGGGAGTGTTGAACACCTTTGCTGTGGCAATTAGTGTAACTTTTAAAGTACTTCATAAGAGGTCTTTCAACCTTGTACTGTGGTGAACATTTTAACTATGACAAGAGAACATATTTCATTTTCTCCTCATCTGGCACCAAAACAAGAATAGAACAATAGTAAGATTAATGCTTCTTAGAAGAGTTACTGGACTAGTAAAGGCCTATGTATCTTACTATTGTTCTATTCTTGTTTGGCCTCTTCAGTGGGCTGTTTTAAGTTTAAAGTCCGCTTTTGGGCAGTCTTTATAATATAAATATCATATTTTGTTATTTACCTTACATTATGTCATAGGCAAAAAGGATCAAGTATTATAGAGTTGCTGTTAAAGTAAAATATGGAATCATAGTGCACAGACTACCATCTCTTGACACAGGCTTAAAACTTTTGAACCACAGTTTTGACAATTTGGCCCATTCTTGTTAAAATGTCAAATATTAATATTAGCACCATCTAGCCAGGCATCCACCAAAGGTGTAACGCCATCTAGGCCACCATACCTTTTTCTATATGGTTCTGAAGTACGTTTTTTTCTTAGACTGTATCTTTGCTGTCTATATGGAGTTACAGATGTCTTTGGTTGTAGGTAACAAAGCAAAATTATAGAAATCTTAGTATTCTAAATTTATAACTGAAATACTTTTTCAATACTTACAATGCCCACATGCTGATCAGCATGGAAGATCCTCTTGTTCGCGCCCGGTTCATACAATTTTGAAGTAACTAGCTTTTCAACCGCAAACACAACTCCATCCTTTCCTCTGAGGCCAATCACTGTGCCAGAGTTTTCTACAGCTTTGGCGGCATATTCTACTTGGAATACTCTGCCGTCCGGCGAAAATTGTGAGGCGGAAAGATCATACTGAAAATATAAATCTTGTTTTAGTGTGTACATGAATAAGCACAATTTCTACAGATAAAAATACCACTATTACAACAAAGGAAAAGGTACACGTAAATTTAAAATGTATTCTTAAGAGATATTTTCATTACTATACTGACTTATGTTCTTTTTAATATTCCCAGTAATTGTTTAATTCTACGTTAAGTATAACCTAAAGATAAACTTACTCCAGTTCCAATAGAACTCATTGTTGATCACGTTCTGCAAGTGCGTTGTGTAAGACTTTACTTAGATGCGTAAAATTATTAAAGTTCTAATATTATCAACTTGTAAAGTAAAATATTGCAATTATTACAAATTATTTTCGGCTTTGGCGGCGATGACAAGCAACTCCTGCCTGCTGTCAAAAAAAAACCAGTTCAGTTAGTTTTCATTGTTCGCGTCATGCCATAATAAAGTACAATGCGTTTCGTTACTTCGGTTCTTCAGTTCGGGTAAATCATTTTATTGAAATAAAATCATAAAACAAAAAAAAAATATATAATAACTACGAAATAATATACAGTGGCGTGTATTATAAACAAAAAATACAAATAAATCTAATTTTTACGATTCGATTTGAAGGACTGTAAAAGTAAATTGAAAACCTGTTCATAAAAGCGACATCTATCTATGCGCAGTAACACTTTGTGGTAGTAATGTATTCACTGGGGTTTAAATAGTTTGATGGTACATTCACAGATGGCGCTAAATTCAACTTCATCCAAGTCTTGTATTCCTTTGCAAGTTTGCAGTTTACAGATTTAGTACGTTGCTCCTGGAAAGTGATGTATGAAAATTGTCAAAAATGTCCGAAATCGGATCGGATAATGTGAAAATGCACTTAGCCGCGTCAGCAAAATATCAATATCAATGTAGTACCTGTGGTAGGTAAAAGAAATGAATGCACCTACCTTTTATACCTATATCATAAATTAAATATAACAACCCCCGACCGCAACATAGTAGACCGATTTTCATGAAACATGGCTAAGAACACTCCCGACTAACTAAATCTACTTACAACTAGCTCATCCGTTCGGGAGCTGTGATGCACACAGACAGACAGACAGACAGACAGATGTCAAACTTTAATGCCCCGATTATTTTTTTGCGTCGGGGGTCAATTCCGAGCCGTAAATCATATGTCATAACTGAACTTAACGCCAGTTCACAGGTATAATCGCAACGTGTTTACTTAAATACATTTTTTTGTGATTCGTCTCTTCGGTGGTGATGGTGGTGAGATTCTAGCCATAAGGAGGGACGTTAGCCGCGTAAGCAGAAGAACCGGGTCCTACCCTACTGTATACCTAAATTAGGTAGGTGCATATATAAAATGTGATATCAATATCAATGTAGGTACCTATCTCCCAGTACCTACGTATACCTACTTATATTAAAAAAATTAAAGTGTATTTTATAAAATAATTAAATTTTTTTCCTAGTTGCTCTTTTCTGTTTCCTTCAACCTCTTCTCAAAGAAATGTATTACGAATATTTACTTTACATCTTACTCCCCTCCCCAACCTTTTTTAACCACTGAACTTTCACCTCTCCGCTGGCAGGTTTTCAGCAAAACTCAAACGATCTTGAAAAGAACGAGTTTTACACGCCAACCTAAAACGATTTCTGTAGCCGTATACGTTCAAAAACCTCTACCCGTGTAAAACACCCTTGGACAACAACCTGCCTAACAGATTACCATGTCAAAAGAATTTACGGCCGAAACGCTGTTTACACATTTATGCCGCCGCCATAAATGCCGAAAAACCTACGAGAACTTTTATTATCGCGAATCCATGTACACAGGCCATTTTTAATGCAGGCGTTTAACTCGCAGGATTTTTGTTTAGTACTAATAGAAGATATGGAAACACACTGCGTTATAATGTATATTTATTGAATAAAAGTAGGTTTAACATGGGCTTAACAATATTTAGACAACCAATTCTCTGTAACATAATCGGCGTTTTCTGTCCAAACCAAAACCTGTCGCGTCAACAACTGTCAGTATTACGCCTCTTCAAAAACCGCGGCAAAATCTTCATAACACCCCATACACACTTGTCATTATTAAAAAAAAAACTAAATGTACGTTCGAAAATTCATATTACATTACAACTGGCTAAAATGTCGTTTATAATCCGTAATATCTAATAATACTACATACTTTTTATATTACTGAAGCTATACTAACTCATTGGTTCTAGCGCGGCTACTTTTCGTTCGGCAGAAAAAATGCATTCGTGCGATAGCCAATGCCTGGATCATGGACACCTGTAAGCCACTGTTTGAAAAATTTAATATTTTGCCTTTACCTTGTATGTATATAAGAAAAGCGTGTCTATTTGTAAAAATAAAAAAACACCCAAAACTTTTTAGAAAGAGGTGTGATGTATTGCCAGGAAATCAGAGAGCGCAATATAAAGACTTATTATATCACATTCCACTATATACCACAGGAATGCATATAACATGTGTATAGTTTTATTTAACGCTGATGAACTCAAAAAAATTGATTGTAAACAATTTAATAATAAAATTACCAAATGGCTGTCCGAAAATTGCTTTTATAGTGTAAGGGAATTTTTGGAACATAAATTATTAAACAAGTAGTATATTTCACATTGTGTACGTTTCTTGACATTTAACTTTTATAATTTTTAATTATTAATTCATGACTTCCATTTTGTATATTTTTTAATTTTAACGACTAGTATTAATAACGTTTTGACAGTTGCATTTTTTTTTATAAGTGGATGCCTTTTTATTATGTAAAAAACCCACCAACCATATTATCTTGTTTTAATTTATAAGTTTGGTATTATTGTTGTAAAGTTTTCATATTGTAATATTGTCAATTATTTGCATGTCGTGTTTTCGACTGAATACTGATACTTTAAAAACCTGTTATCATCCTGTACCATACGTATTCTGGCAAATAAAGAAATTCTATTCTATTCTATTCTATACTGGCCGCTAGTAAAAAATAATTATATTGGGTTGGTAAGAAAGTAATGAGCGAATCAAAACCAATATTGTAATTTTTATTTAATTTATTATTTTAATCATTTATCAAAAATATAACGGCCTTCGTTATCTACTACTTGTCTCCATCGTTCTGGTAAAGAATGAATAGCATCGGCGAAGAAGTTCTTAGGTTTAGATTCAAAAAACTCTGCTATGTACTGTCGTAGATGGGCTTGATCATCGAACTTTTTTTCATTCAAGGCATTGCTTAGTGATCTGAACAATGCGTAATCCGTAGGTGCCAAGTCTGGAGAGTACGGTGGATGAGGTATCACTTTCCAACCTAGCTCCAATAGCTTTAGCCGAGTCACTTTTGCAATGTGTGGGCGAGCATTGTCGTGTAAGAAAAAAACTTTAGCATGCTGTGGACGATTCTGACAGATTTTTTGGTTTAATATACAATGTAGGCGGACTTATCTCTCTCTCCTCAGCATTATTATTCCCATCTGATTTTGGGGTCTGCTTTTCCTGTCCTTTCCTTCCACTTCGCACGATCGGACGTGTCGTCGACTGAAACGTCGCAGGCTCTCATGTCTTTTGCTATGGTATCTGCCCATCTCATCTTCGGTCTTCCTCTTCCTCGGGACCCAGCAATGCTCAGATCCATAGCAACGTTTCCTATGTACTCAGGAGGCCTTCTTTTCACGTGTCCATACCATCTCAGTCGACTTTCTTGTAGCTTATCGGCGATATCACGTACTCCGAGGCTACCGCGAACATGTTCATTGCGTATCCTGTCGAGCCTCGTTACTCCGCACATCCACCGAAGCATCTTCATTTCTGTGACTTGGACAGACCGGACATGTTCCTGCTTCATAGCCCACGTTTCACTACCATAAGTTAGAACTGGTCTTATTATGCTTTTATAGACAAGGCCTTTAAGCTTCACAGGCATCCTCCGGTCGCAGGTAACACCCGTCACTTCACGCCACTTTAGCCAGGCAGCGGCGATACGGTGCTGCAAGTTCCCTTCCAAATTTCCTGAAGCATGTAACATGGTACCCAAGTATTTGTATTCGTCACATCTAGTGACTTGTTGTCCATCGATAACGAGAGGGTCTTCAAGTTGGTTGGGTTTGTTACACACCATGTATTGGGACTTGGAAATACTTAGCATTAGCCCACCCGCTTCTAACTGACGTTTCCAATCACCGAGAGCATCCTCTAACTCTTCTCGGGATGTTGTGCAGATGGCTACATCGTCTGCGTAAATAAATGTCCATGGCGCTTTGGTTTGGGCATGTTCAGTGAGCGCATCCATCACCAGACAGAAGAGATACGGACTTAGCACAGACCCTTGGTGTACCCCTTCTGTAACCGCTATTGGCTTGGTTTGCCCCACTGTGGTTCGAATTACGGATTTCACGCTTTTATACATGTCAGCTATTATGTCAATGTACCTCTCTGGGATATTTTTCTTGCGAAGACTCCACCAGATTGTCGGACGAGGAACACGATCAAATGCCTTTTCCATGTCTAGAAAAGCGATGAAAAGCGGCGTGTTTTTGGCCCTGAATTCCTGTGCAACCAAGTTTATGGCAAACATAGGGTCGATAGTGGACAGCCCCGGGACGAAACCGTATTGGTTCTTTGATAAGGAGCTCTCTGCTCTTAACCGGGCATCGATCACCCGTTCATACAGCTTCATCGTGTGGCTCATCAACTTTATCCCGCGATAGTTATTGCACTCGCATCTACTACCTTTGCCTTTGTAGAGGGGAACGATGGTGCTTATTCTCCATGGGTCCGGTATAGTTGAACATTCCCAGGCTTTCAGAAATAGATGAGTAAGAAGGTATATTCCTTTCTCCTCCAGGCACTTCCAGGCTTCAATGGGGATACCATCAGGACCCGTGGACTTCTTATTAGACATTTTCCGTAGCGCCGCTTTAACCTCCTGGGGTGATATAGGTGGGATGAGCCCGAGATTTTTCTCGGCCACTGGGAGGTCGACCGTTCTTGTTGTCGTATTTAAAAGCTGGTTGTAATAATTATACCACACTGCCAAAATGTCGTAGTCCTTGTACAAAAGCTTCCCATCAGTGCCTTTGATAACTCTGGTTTTTATGGGATCTTGTGATGCCTTATTTCGGGATTTTGCCAATTTATATATCTCCTTCTGCCCTTCTCTACTTTCAAGGGTAGCGTACAGAGATCCTGTTGCGTTTCTTTTTGCAATGGAAACCGATTTTCTCGCCATCTTTTTCGCCACTTTATAGGCGTCTCTATGTTCTTGGGTTTTGGTGGACTGCCAGATCTTGAAAGCCGCCTTCTTTTCTTGCAATGCTGCTTGAACCGTGGCACTCCACCACCAGGTCTCTTTGAGTGTTTTCCGCCCAGGTTTGGTACGACCAAGAATTTTATTGGCCGCTTTCATAATCCCAGATGATATTTGTTTCCACATGCTATTCACATCATCTTCCATGTTAATAGTCAGCTCTTCGAGATCTTTCCTAAACTTTTCTGCCTTCTCTCCTTTTAGCAGCCACCATTTAGTAATGTCCGGCGCCCTATCTTGTTTTGAGTTAGGCTTTTGGAGAAAGGTCATGTCCATAACTACCACACGATGTTGTGAACTAACGCATTCGCCAGGAATCACTTTGCAGTTTTTCACTCTTCCTATGTTTGCTCTGTTCGTAAGGATGTAGTCTATCTGTGTACTATGGGGGCCACTTTTATAAGTTATCAGATGTTCGGGCATATATACATATACAATTACATTAATACACCAATATATACATATATAATAATATAATAATAAATAAACAAATACTCATAAAATATATATTTATATAGGTACTTAGACCAAAAAGTATATGGATATTAATTCGAACCACAAAGCAAGACGACAATAAAAAAAAAATAGATAAAAATTAAAGAAAAAGAAAAAGAGAGTAAAAAAAAAAACAATCCGATAAAAAAAAAATTAAGTGTCGGAAAGCCATAGTTTTTTAAGGTTATTCTTGAGTGCTGCTACAGATTGGGATTGCCTCACGGACACCGGTATCTCATTCCACAATTTAGCGGCATAGACAGAAAAGGATTTTCTGTATGTCCGCGTCTTATTGGGTGGAATTGCAAGAGCAAGATTGGCGCTAGATCGCAAACGGTGATTACTGCCAGCAGCCAAGTAACTAAATCTTTCGGAAAGGTAGCGTGGCGAAGACGGATTAAATAAGACATTAAAAAGCAGTGACAGGACATGCACGTCTCGACGACGGCGAATCGGCAGCCAGCCAAGCTGAGATCGGAACTGGGATACGCGATCAAACTTACGCAAACCATAGATGTAACGGATACACAAGTTTTGCAACCGCTCGAGTTTGTCATTTATATATAAGACCCATTTTTCATCTCCAGTGATAAGATGGTCCAACCAGTTGAATGTGCGGCGAAAAGACAGAAGTTGTATGCAGATATCGGCACGGCGGTTTAGTTGATCTCTATCAAGTTCGTGCGGTATCCAAACACTGTATTTGTAGTTTTTTCCCAACTCGTGTAAATGTGTTTCTATGGTGACATGAGAGCAGCCTAACTCGGTAGCAAAAGTATGACTCGTTAGCCTCAGATCTCCTTCAATTAAGGTTTTTAATTTGGCTACATCAATCTTCACCGGTCGACCAGACTTAGGTTGATCTGATAATGAAAAGTCGCCACTACGGAACCGCTGGAACCATCGTTTCGCCGTGGCCTCAGACACAACTTCAGGAGCAACACGCTGACATATATTACGCACTGCTTCGGCGGCTGAATGGCCAGACTGAAATTCATATAGTAAGCAATGCCTTACATGCACTTTTAATTCGTCCATTTTCTTCCTTATATTAGCTCGGCGACAGCTAGTGAATGACTGAAGAGAAACTGTGCGACTCGCCCTTTATATACTTTCGACCATAGAAGATTCTAGAACTCTCTCAAAAATTTTATGTGGAATTCAATCGATCGCTCATTACTTTCTTACCAACCCAATATTAATGTCATCAAACTTCAAACTAAAATCAGTGTCATCTCAAAATCTGTTCAAGCAACAGTCAAATAAGTATACATGTGAAGAATTGAATAACAACGTAAACCGGAAACACCCAATCAACAGAAGATTACCGACGCAGAGGCCTATGCCAGCAAGCTCAATTTGCAGAACCCGGTAAGCCAACGTAGAAATTGCCTCTATTCATACTTATTTAGTATATTCATGCAGTTCGCTACTCTGGCTTTATACCATAATTTTAAATAAATAATTAGTAAATGCAATTAAATTATATAAGATAGGTAGGTAGGTATATAAGTACTTGCAATGTAAGTCACACGTCTTTTTTTCTGATGCGTTATTGGATCCGATACTTTTGATGCTGACTGTAATTATCTACTTATAACAACTTAGTAAAGCCTGACCAGAAATATACATAATATGACTTTTGTCAAGCGGGCGCTGTTATTCACATGTATGCGGTGACTTGACAGCTCAATATTTTTAGTATGAAGAATAGACAAAGTAGTATTTTAACGCCTCAATGAAAGGATTTAGTTAGTGGTTCGAGAATAGTAGTTTTTTGAAGTAAAAAATAGTTTAAATGAATTTCCGCAATATGGTAAATCATCGCGTAGTCATATCAATTTCAGTTAATTTGACTTTATTGGTCGAACTGGTATTACAAAACACGTGTTTCCGAGCTAGTGAGGGGAAAAATAGTTTAAATGAATTTCCGCAATATGGCGCGTAGTCATATATTTCTGGTCGAACTTTCCTTTTTTTCCATCGCCTTGCATCTACTTCCGCCGTGTCGCCGTCGCCGTCGCGTCTCATACTTCCATATCGATAAGGTTTGATTTCGTATGCGTCGCATCGCCATCGCGCGACCGTCGCCCACGCAAGCCACGGCATTACGGCGCATACGGAAGTCGTCTTCCTGTGCTATCACATTTTCTGTGCTCAAGTGAACGACTTGAGATCTCGGTCTCACATGGAAATTTTCGGGCGGTTTCTCCACTATAAAGCTTTTATGAAAGCTAAAACGGCAGCTGGCTGCTTTTTTGAGATTTTTAATTTTAATGAAACAGCTTTATGTTATGTAGCATATTGTGCTGAATTATTTCAAGTAAATATTTTAAATTGTCTGCGTCTCTGAGCTTATAGCAGACCTTGATTCGTCAGTTATTGCCCCTAGTTGACGTGGTTAAAAAATCGAGTAAAGAAAATTCTCCAAAAAATAATACGTTTAGCTTTAATAGAACACTAGAATATCCAGTAACCACCGATAGCGTAGGCAGTTATTTATAGGGATATCCAGGCCAAAATTGACAAAAGGATTATGTTTCAGTTCCGAACATTTACCTTCATTATAATAGGATAAACCTAGCTCTTTCGATGACACATTTAGCCTAAAGGCTAGCTTTGTTTTATATATCGGTCTCAAAGGGCACCTGGGTACAATATACTAGCATAGTATAATAAACAGTTTATCGTAGTGTGGCCACTGCCTCTCCACGCTGAAAGTGCCGTCCACCCTCTCTCGGTTACCTCACCTCACAGTTACCGCCCGTCAAATTCGCGACCAGTCGACCTGTCGTATTTCACTCAATATAAGCGTGGCACGCGTTCACCTACACGCGCTTTTTAGACGGTGTGCGTAGAATCGCGCCTCTTTAATACTATTTGATCGCCATTGTCCGAGGTGTGGTATCATTATCATCCTATTCCTATCTACAGAAAATTTCGTTAAAGGCACTAAACTTCGTAAAGGCGACTTCTAAAGAGATACAATTCTATGTATTTATGTATTAATTGGGCTAAAAGGTGACCTACAGTTAGATTTTGAAAGACCGACATTTAGTTTTCTAATTTATGTCGTAGAGACGCGTTTTCTTGTCAGTTGCTGCGAAGTGGCTGTTGGAAAGTAGAATGGCCCACCTAAGGCAGGTCTTTCCGAAACCTCTGAAGTAAATCCTCAGAATCGCATCTAGGGACATTTTCATTCAAAGTAGCTACTTAAATTCGCGGCGTTTTCAGAAAACTGCGGCTATTGCGGACAAACAATCGTTACCATTATTTCTTAGTAGTTTAAATGAGCCATAAAGAGTTTCGGTAACATCCAATACCGATTTATTTGTATTTGTTTCAACCGCTATAATTGCCCACGTTCTTCGTCTTTATAGGCACCTATACTATCTAGTGAAAGTGTGTAAACAGAAAGCCCTTGAAAGGGTTCGGGCGTTCCCTTAGGGTGGTGGAATAAAACAAAATGAGCTTTGCTATTGATCCAAGAGAAGCGTGCAGTTTATGTTAGGTGAACTCGCGAATATGAATGAGGATATATGTACCTATACGCAAAGATTTCAAAAGTAAGGATGAAGCAATTCATATAATTTCCGCTGTTACATTGGTTTGATGCACGTTACTGGAACAGGATTGGTGGACGAGTTTGCATTACGCGCGTGGTTGGTTGTATAGAATGCACGCTGAACTCGCATTCGTGCACACTTGCACAGCGATGTTACTTGACAGCGCTGTGATGATACCATTTTTGGAGTTGGTTAGTTAAATTGTGGTAGTAGTAGTAGTAAAACACTTTATTGTACTAAAAAATAATACAACACACAAGAAAAAGAGCTTATCACTAGTACAAAGGCGAACGTATCCCTTTAGGGAATCTCTTCCAGTTAACCTTTGAGCAATTGAAGGAAAATGAAATTGAAGGAAATTGTTATTTGTATTGGGCATTTTCCACGATTTAACAACAAATTGTGCCTGTTTTGCGTGAAAGACCTACTCTAGAACTACTCTAGCTACCCCGAATCATTTCAGGTTGCTAAATTTCGTGTGTTCGGCGTCACTAGGTCCTTGTTCCTATATTCTTCTACCTGCTTACAGTGTAGAAGAAAGTGTTTTTTGGAGCCGGCATGCCATATCTTTACAAAGCAATATGTAAGTCAATGTCTATTGTCTACCCACCATTCGATCAGAAAGAACCGCATTGCACGAGCCTCATAACCTCACACTCACAGCATATTCAAGATTGAGATCGCAGGTCGCAGTGCAGTAGAGTTCATGGCTTTTGATATGATAACATTGATAACCAACTGGCGAGGGATAGTAATAGCAGACGAAGGGCGCAGTGAATTTGCGTCGCTGCCGACATGTGAAACATAAAGAATGTTGGTACTTACATGAGATTAATTGAAACACCCAAAATCCAGCCAATGCAGTTTTTAATATTGTTTATATATTGAAAACATTACATTGTGTATCAGATTATAATATTCGCATTACGGATTAACTACGATTTAATGTAAAAATATATAGGAGCCATATTGTTGGCTCAGCGGAGGAGAATCAAGAGAGCAGTGACGGCTAACCACAGATATATATAGAGTTAGTGTCTCATAGAGACCATAAACAATGTGGGGTGTACAGATCATTCGATAGATAGGGTATTTAGAAGCAAAGGGTAAAGAAACGAATCTATTGCTATACCAAATATCATTGACTAAACCAGCCAGCAATTTGTTACAGTAGTAGTAGACTAGGTAATAGTAATAGTGTAAGGGTAGTTTTGTTTAATATACTCATATGTTGTGACATACGAGTTTCAAGTTATAAGGGAAGTTGAACACTGACAATCGATCTCCCGGGAGTACCCTCCACGCGCTCACCAATAAAATCGTTTAATTTATTTGCGCCACAAATAAATCCACTAAGTAATCTTGTGGCCACAAACATTAGCAGTCCCTTGGCATACGGTTTTAATTACATTTAACGAAGTCCAAGCCTTAATTGAGAATTGAGTGGACAAAATTGCAGAGAAACTTTTGATGCTTTGAAATGAATACCGAATATCACTTTCCATTGTTTTAATATCATCGTTTATCTATCCTCTTGGCGCCCAATGTACTTTCTGAAGTACATTTGGTTTCAATGGAATTTTAACTTTCATGTAAACAAATAAAATATAATTTCTTTTGTTTCTAAAATTTTACGAACAAATGAAATTGAATTCAATCTCAAGTACTTACAATAAGAATCAAAATTCCCTAGCAAAAAATTTGTATGGTGGACGCTACGAGGCTATTCATATGCGGCAAAATATTGCATAAAACCTATTGTATGTGTACGTAAAGGTATAAAAACGACATTAAGGCCTGATTTAGACGGTGTGCGAACTCGCATGTGATTTTAGTTACCTACATTGCGGGTTGTTGAGGTTACATACAATTTTGCACAGCCATCAAATACCGCAATGTAATAAAACTCGTATGCGAGTTCTCGTACCGTCTAAATGGGCCCTAAATTTGTGAGTTGTATCAGGTAGTTTTAATAAGTTTGCAGGTGCGCACGTTGCCAAATTAAAACGCTGATGCCGGACATGTTTTCATGTAGGCAGGGCTCCCGACATTAAGTAAATATTCCTGTAATTGCGTTTTCTAAAAATGCGAAGATAAATTTTTGGCCGCAAGCCGAGGCCCGCATACGAAATGAGCCACACTGGGATTATTATTTGCTCAGCTGACATCCTAATTAAGGTGACTTTTTTCATTTTTCTTTGTCCTCTCGCGAAATTATCCTCGTTCAGATAATGGACTAACAGGGAGGGGTAACTTGAATAAAATAACAAAAGCGCGCTGCAGCAAATTAGGTACTACGAAACTATTTTCATATTTCAAACCTCTAGGACGTGTCCCGCGATTTACATTCCTTCTTTTTAAAATTGGAACTTTCATGGACTTTTGAGCGGGGAAGTAGAAAAGATAATTTTTGAAAGAAACTCAAAGCTTGGGAACAATTAAACCGCTTGAATGTCAAATGGAAAGCGGGACAAAGTTTGAGAGCAAAAGTCTTAGAATTTAAAGACGGACACCGACTGCCTTGGTTCATTATTATGTTCAGTTGAACTTCGCGGACGGGATCGGCGAGTTACGAACCGTGTTGGATAGGCAGACACGAAAGGACATAATTTTGAAAATGGAATTTAGATTCATTTTTGTCTGCATTTCTGGTGAGTTGAGCAACATTTCTTTTGTAATTCTGGATCTTCGGATAAATATAAAACGCTGCGGCAGGTTATTAGGCAATTTGTCATGCCAGTCGCGACTATGACGACAGGAGATCTTTTTGGGGAATGCCCATCAAGCAAAATATCAGTAAACTATGTCTGTAGACTAAAAATAAGAGATAAGTATAAATTAACTGAACAGGCAAACAACAGAACACGTCTGTTTTCTCTGAATCAAATTTATAATTGTTATTTAAATGCCTATCTCAAACCTTGAACTAAAACACCCGGAATTTTTCTTGGATTACTGTTAGGCCCACTTGCACCATACATTTAACTCGAAGTTAGTGGGCTGTCAGCTCTCAAATTCCATATAAAATGGTGGGTTAACCCTCTGGTTAACCCTCCATTTTCGGTGGTGCTAGTGGCCCTTAATAGAATATTATTTTCAACGCTCCAGAGTGTCATGTCGGTGTGTGTGTCTAGACGACATTTTTCATTTACTTAGGCAACTAGGTAGTTTCTGAAATTGTTTTATGAGAATAACATATGTCGTGATATATTACGATGAACATTTGTACATTTGTTTGTACACTTCTTTGTACATTTTTTGCTAGCGTAGACATGTTGCTGTTAGATAAACTACCTACGATAGCTACGACACGCTACGAAGCCGAGAACGAATGGCACCCTGTCTACGCTTGAACCCAAATATAACTTGACAACTATGAAATGAACAAAGTTAGTGACATTGTTCTCAGATGTAAGTACAGTCCACCAATTTGAAACCTAGGCCACTGTAAAACCTTTTCACAGTAAACGTCGAAGGACTTCTTTGACAAATACAGCACGGTGTCAAAAAGACAGGGTTCTAGAGTAGCTTAAGATTCAAATTGGTTGACCGTACATTGTTATTTTTAGAGAACATGAGAAAAATATAATGGCATATCCATTGTTAAAGATCACATCAAACACCTTCATCGAAGATCGTTACCGATTCAGAAAGTGCAGACGATTCCAATCAAACCTACCTTCAAACTTGTCGGCTCTAACAAGGGAGACTATTTGCATAATTACTTATTATTTATGTTCTTAATTACAATTGGCACGAGCTCGGAAACTTAACTAGTTTGTAAGTAACCCTTGTTTTACTATTGATTGCAAATAATAAGTTTGTCGCAGAAGCGAAGCGAAGAATGAGAGTAGATATATAGAGAGTGTGTATGACATACAGTCAACCAACTGGAACCGTAGGCTACTCTACAACAATGTCGAAATGACAAGCAGTAACAGATTTTTTACAATCTGATTTATAACGTCACTATGACATAGTTCTCCAGTGGCTTAGGGTTCCAATTGGTTGACTGTACATACATCTCACCGTCCATCATAATTATTATATTGCTCGTTTGATGGCACCATACCTTTGGTTGATACTCAGATAGATGGCGACACTAATTAAGTTTAACATTGCTATAACGTATCAGTCAAAAATATGGGTCTGCTCGTAATTGTCAAGTTAAAACCGAAATAAATTACACATATGAAAGAAAAAGTGACCAAAGCCTCCAGTGCTTGAGGCTGGAATCCAATCAACGTACTCTGCAATCGCGGCCGATTACTGTATCCTCTGGGCCACCCAGGTCACAGTTGCTTAGGTCGAAATTATATCTCGAGTAATCTATACGATACACGGGCTTGTAGCGCCCTTATGTTTCTCGACAGTAAACATACTGAAACTACAAAATTAACTTTAACAATAAGTCTTTATAGACTCCAATCTCTTTGTTAAATATGTAAGATACACTATGAAGGTGGTTATAACATCATGCCCGGCTATTGTCCCAGAGCTGTAAGAACCTCTTTTTGACACATGACAGTGTACACAAAACGTAAACTCGCGCAACCTAATGAAATTTTAAATAAAATCCTGTAATAATATTTAAAAAAATCAAGTACTTAAAAACAATGTACTTAGTACTTTAAACATAATCTAACACATGTTACATTTTTGCGGATCTTCGTTAGTGAGTATTTTACGATATTAATTTATCACGCAAGATTTACTTATTATGTCATTTATCATTCATTTTTATTTTTAAACTAGTGCTGTGGCAGAGTCTGTCATTTCGATTCAAATGACATTTCAGTAAGTTGATAGAAATCATATATTTGTTTAAGCGCCTCCTTGTACATAGTGCCTAATCGATTCAACCAATTCGAAATTAATCGTTAGATTTGACAAACGATACGTCTTAGCCACATCGCAACATACTTCAAAACAAATGTGTCAAAAATGTGAACTTACAAATCCGGGACAATAAATTGGCAGCGACTTTGACAGCCCCCCCGCGTATAGGAGACGCTATCAAAATCGCTGCTTCCTTGGTTTGGTGTGACGCTATAATATGCTAAATCGAGTAGGTAGTTTCCACTAGTGTAAACTCATAACCCGCAATGTAACAATAAATATCAAAATAAGAATATACATTATTTTATTACAGCACGGGCCCGCAATATTTTGCCGACGCCCGACGTATATTAACGAGTCCGTGTAGCGACCCGCCGCGCAAACAGATTGATAATGTATCGGGCAATTTCCAACAAGAAATATTGGAACTAAAGTATCGATTATCGATATAATTTAATTAAGTACTTACGAACATTGTGCGTGACTCTAAATCGTTTGTAAGGAAAATAGATAAACATCTAAATAGATACGAGTCTTTAGTGTTAATTTAGCCAGTATTGCTTAAAGACATTTATTTATATTTAACGCAAGGAGCCGGACTTCGGCAAGCTCTTTTCTAAAAACCAATACTTTTAATACCTAATTACTCACTACTTAATATCAAGTATTTTGAAGATGGTAACAAAGAGTATATGGCCATAAAATATTCCAATGTTCCGCTAAAGTAATAAAGCGAATCTAGACCACAAAGTGCAGTAATAAATTATCAATCAGGTAAGCTACAATAGCCGAGCCGAGCAAATCCAGGCCAAACTTGGCAAAGTTTGCAGCAAGTTTCTCTGCCATGAAATATTCTGTTGATTCCATTCATTCTCACTTTACATAAGTGCACTTACTCACACAAATTTAAGCCAGGAAACTGAGGAACCCATTACCCTGACACGCGAGCGATTTCACTTCGCTCAACCAGAAAAGTGTTATGAAATTTAACGGCTTGCTAGGTGACTGGATTTGATTTTATAGCGTTCATTTTTATTGGTATTCCCGGGAATTTCGAGACGAGATTTTCTTACAGGTATTTTACTGTACAGGAATAGGTATTTACATTTTAAAGGGCAGCGGCGGTGAGAAGCTTGCCGATTGCCGAATTTAAGTAACATTCGGATTGCAATTGAAAAAATGTGACTGATACGTCTGATACTACCGCACCTTTTTTCAAAATATGTTCAGTGTCAGAGGAACATTGGAATAAGTATTTGAAAACTCATGCCCAAGCTTAAGGAAACCTGAGCCAATACTCGATTTACTTACTCGATTAATTAATATGAATATTCTCAAAATGTAACTTTGGTGTTATTCCTCTCTAGGACCCTCCGAGAAGAATGGTTATTATGAATTCAGAAAAGACACAGATGTCATATATACCATAGATCAAGCAAACGAATCTACTTAGCGTGTCAAATGAACTCAGTGAAATCCACTGAGTTGTCCGTCTTTACTCGCAGCTTGCAGCTTTCGGGCGTCAATTTTTGTAAGTTGAAGTCAACCAAAACATAAAAAATGCCTCGTTACGTGATATTCAATTGCAACAACACAAAAATTATGAACAATCAAGAGCCTGAGACATATTTAAAATTACAGGCAAGAATCAACTTCAGTACAAAATTTGACACGCTCGGCCCCTATACAAATATATGTATAATGATAGCTCACACTGGTGAGTGAAATAAAGACGAAATTGCGTTTCTCTGTAAAGACAAAAGTTTTTATTTATAAATTGCGCTTACAATGTTTAACCTATTCTAATATCTGTTAACAAATATTCCTCTCACCTGTAAAGACAAAAGAAACAACATTTAAAGCCTTTACTTCAGGGTTTTGTTATTTCTTTTACACGAAATTGATTTATTCACAATCACGAACCTAACCTCACACCACGCTGTTAGAACTGTCAGTGTCATCTGTCAATGTCACAGCAGCTGTCATTTGAGACACCCATAATGCTCTATGGCTAACGCGGTAGATTCAAAATTAATATTGTGAGGAAAACAACGATACTAGTGTAGTGGTTTTCTTTACATCTCCCCCCCTTGGGAGAACAATTGCAAGAAATGATCTTGCAATTGTTCATTCAGACACTGTGTAAGTTACACTGGAGATAGTTTAGTAATGTGGTATAGATTTGATTCCGCTTTCTTATGTCCGGCATTAACTTCATAGATAGAATTAGAAATTTTCTTAAGAATTTTGAATGGTCCAATTCTTAGTTCATCCATCTTCTTTCTGTTTAGTCTATTTCCATTTTCTACATATACTATGTCTCCCTCTCTAAATTCATGTTCTTCTCGATGACGGTCGAAAATCTTCTTATTATAGTTGTGAGAGTTAATTGTGTTCTTTAAGGCGAGTTCTCTGTCTCTTTTCAGGTCTTCTTTTGAATATTGTGATTTTAATTCTGGTGGTAAGATGTTTACGTTTTCGCCTTCCAGAAGGTATCTTGGAGCAAACTTCGTAACAGTATGTTCTGTTTCGTTATATTTTTCGACACATTTCCGTGCAATAGTAGTCCAGGCTGTTTTATTATCATTTTCATTAATTTTACATCGTATCTTATTGACCAAGGTCTGATTTAGCCTTTCATTTAGCCCGTTTGAAAATGGTGTATCAACCGCTGTAAAGATCATTTTAATATTTTTTGTTTTCAGAAATTCTTTAAATTCCCTTGAGTTTATGCCAGAGTATTGATCGGTTAACACCATTTCAATATCGTAGCTTTGTGTCACATATTTTACAAGTTTAATAAAATCATTGGCACTTTGGTTTCTTGATGTCAAAATATAAGCATATCTTGTGAAATGATCAACCAGCAGGTGTAAGTACTTCTTTGTCGACCGTGATCCGCCGAAACCTCCAATGGTATCAATTGATACAATCTCAAACGGTCGAGTGGCTGGGCCCAAATGAGACATTAAGCCATATTTTGATTTCATCCTTGATTTGTTCTTAATACATATTTCACATTCGTCACAGATTTTCTTAATATTGACAGTGATATTTCTTGCTGTGTAAAATGGTGTAATTTTATGCATCATCTGGCTTCTCCCGATGTGACAGTATGTATCATGTACATTTTTAATAAGAATTTTGCTATATTCTTCTGATAGTATGATTTTGTTTCTTGATTTACTCTTTTTGTAATATATTTTGTTATCCATTATAATAGATGACTTTCCATGCTGTAGATCTGTATTTTTATTTTGGTCAGCTTGTATATCTTGTAGAGTTATAAAATTCACTACTTTTAAAAAATCATCTTTGTTGTCATGCGGTTCTAATACTGGATTTCTGCTTAAGCAGTCTGCTTCTTGATTAGAAACTCCTGGGTTATATTTTATTGTAAAATTATATTGGGTCAGGTAGTACATCAAATCACCCAGTTCTTCGTCAGTTCTTGCATTGATGTTCATGTTTTCCAATGGTTTATGGTCTGAGTATACTATAAATTCTTTTCCCATGAGCCAGTGCTGCCAGTACTTCACAGCTTCTTTTATTGCGAGACATTCTAAATATATCGCCTTCTTCTTTTTTTGTGATTCTGTTAGTTTTTTAGAAAAATATGCTACTGGTTTACTGTCTCCATTTTCATCCACTTGTTTTAACACCGCTCCCACTCCGTTGATACTAGCATCTGTGTAAATATTTATTTGCGATTCTGGATTAAATATCTTCAGGATTGGTTCGGTACATAGCAATATTTTTATTTTATCAAATGCTTGCTGACATTCTGATGACCATACGAATTTCACATCCTTCCGCAGCAAATTGTGTAACGGATGCAGTATAATTGCGCTGTTTGGTACAAACTTATGATGGAAATTAACTTTCCCTAAGAACTGTCGAATGTTTTTTCTTGTTTTTGGGACTGGGAAATTTTTGACTGCGGTTAAGTAGTCTTTGAGTGGTCTGACTGAATTGTTCTCTATTATGTGACCTAGATACTTAGCAGATTTGTTCGCAAAAGTACATTTGGAAAATTTTAGTTTAAAGCCTTCTGTTTCGATCGCTTCAAGTAGTCTTGATATGTGGTGCACATGTTCTTTGAAACCTTTTGAAAAAATTAAGATGTCATCTATAAAATTGACTGCAAAATCGGATAATTTATATTTTCTTATTATGTTGCTTAATATTCTTTGGAAAATGGCGGGGGCCGTTTTTAATCCATACGGCAGGCACGTCCACTGGAAATGACCTTCTTGTGTGACAAAGGCTGTTTTGTATCTATCTTGAATCTTCAGCGGAATTGA
Source organism: Leguminivora glycinivorella (assembly GCF_023078275.1). Classification (NCBI taxonomy): domain Eukaryota; kingdom Metazoa; phylum Arthropoda; class Insecta; order Lepidoptera; family Tortricidae; genus Leguminivora; species Leguminivora glycinivorella. The sequence continues at coordinate 8,415,235 of NC_062987.1, read as the reverse complement.
CCAAAATGCCGAATTTATGTCGAAGGTAGAAAAATATTTGCAGTTTACCGTTTTTATCATTAGATCTTCAATTAAGTAACGGGAATGGTTGAGATTGAGGGACAACGATTTTGTTCAAATCTCTGAAATCTATGCAGAGTCTAGTCTTTTTCCCATCCTCTTTTTTATATGCCAAAGTCACTGGGGCAGCAAACGGGCTGTAGGATTCCTCAATTAAATTCTTCTGTAATAATTTTGATATTTGGTCTTCTATTTCTCTTCGATCTTCGGCTGTGCATCTGTAAGGGCGTTTCGAACAATATTTATCCTGCATCAGATCTATGTGAGCTTCATAATCTTTTACAGTGCCGATGTCATATTTATCCTTAGCGAAGAGTGATTTGTATCTTTCTATCAAGTTCTCAATCTCTGCTTGTTGATGTAAATCTAGATGGTTAACTGATATTTCAAATTTATCTGAGTCTATGTGTTCATTGAAGTTAATTTGAAATTGGTCTATTCCATCCATTGGTAATATCTCTAAGGTAGAAGCATCTCCATTTTTGTCACCTAGTTCATCAGGAATTTTGACAGTAGATGCATTTGGAGTATGGATTGTTGAGTCCTTTTTCTCCACATCATCTTTATTTTGGAACTTCTTCTTATCTTCTGGACTGTTGCATTGTGAAATATTCAATTCATCATCCTGCATTAGTCTGAAATTTTTGACACAATCTAGACCTATTATAAAGTCATTGTTCAAGTTTTCAACAACAAAAATATCCATATTCTTCTCAATGTTCAATATTTTTATTTTTAGTGTTACCAAACACTTTGTTTTCTTTGCACCATTAATAGTATTCAAGTTGGAAGTTATTATATCGGTTGCACTACTTTTTCCTTTTATTTTTAAAAATTTAGCATTTATTAATGACACATTGGATCCTGGGTCATAAGTACCAAATAGTTGTAATGTGTCATTTAGTACCAACTTTACTTTTATTAATGGCAGCACTTTCAGTTTTTTGGATTCATGTCACTGACTTCAACTTCTAATTCTGAAGTGTTTACACTTTTTACAACTGCTTTTTGATTTTTTCTTTAAACCAGCAATTGTCCTCGGGGTGGTAACGTTTCCCCTTTTTCTCATTAATGCAGATTTTACATGGTTTTTTCTCTTCAATTTTCTTAGACTTTGGGTCAGGGTTTGTAACATTTTTCTTGTCATATTTAATCTTCCCGACAAGATGCTCCAGTCTTCCTAATTCATTGTATAGGTCTTCTGTGTGTTGTAAAGTTTCTCTGTCTATCTTGTCAGCGACATAATTAGGCAGGCCCAATGCAATAAGATCTATAAGTGTCCCCGTGTCGATTGATTTTCTGACCTCTAAAAGCAATTTTTCTTTTTTCAAGGCATACTCGAGTAGGGAACCTGCTTGGTGTTTGAAGGTGAGGGCATATCTAATGGGTGACCATCCCTTATTGGCAAAGGTTTCACAAAAATTTTTCTCCCATTTGTCCCAGTCAGATTCGATTGTAAACTTCATGAGCATGCAGCTATACCAATCTGCACTAGAAAATTCTAAAAAATTCTTTAAAACTTCAATTTTTTTCCGGTCTTCTTTGATTTGGAAGCGTTCACATTCCTTATTGAAATCTCTTATCCATTGGAAAGCATTTGTGTTTCTGCCTGTAAATTTCTCGATCATGAAATCCTTTGCAATTTTGGCTAAATTTTGTGTTTCTGATTTTTTTGTTTTTCATCAAGTAGTTTTTCCAACAATTTCTCTAGCGTATGATTTGATCCACTAGGTATAGATTCAGCACTATCTATCTTTTCTGAAATTTCTTCCAAGTAAATATCGTTGAACTGCAAGTTTTCCTCTTCGTCCAAATATACTTTGGATATTTCTTCCGTCAATGTTATCCAAATCTTCCTTGTTTGATGTCTTTTAGTAAGTGATTTCCTTACTTTTGCATAGTTGGAAGTGTTTGTGATTACTTCATGTACATGGGCAGGTTGGTGTTCCGGTGGTAAATTGGTAATCCATAGGTTTGTCCACCCGGGGTAGTTATTGAGGTTATGCATAAAAGATTCGATTTTCCATCTGCTGCAGCTTTCACAACAAAATCAAACCTCAGTTTTTCCATTTTTCTTGAAATATTTGCAGTAAATGTTGTTTTATAATGATAGCTCACACTGGTGAGTGAAATAAAGACGAAATTGCGTTTCTCTGTAAAGACAAAAGTTTTTATTTATAAATTGCGCTTACAATGTTTAACCTATTCTAATATCTGTTAACAAATATTCCTCTCACCTGTAAAGACAAAAGAAACAACATTTAAAGCCTTTACTTCAGGGTTTTGTTATTTCTTTTACACGAAATTGATTTATTCACAATCACGAACCTAACCTCACACCACGCTGTTAGAACTGTCAGTGTCATCTGTCAATGTCACAGCAGCTGTCATTTGAGACACCCATAATGCTCTATGGCTAACGCGGTAGATTCAAAATTAATATTGTGAGGAAAACAACGATACTAGTGTAGTGGTTTTCTTTACATATGAATTTGTTTCTTCTATCTAAATTAAGTTCTGTGAGAAAAGACATGAAAATAATGAACAACAAAGTTAGCGAAACAAGTTTGAGGTTTTCCATGATCAGTCGTAAAATGCAGCATTAAATTGAAATTGGACCATAACTGAAATGAGTGGACATAAAAGTTTACGAGAACTTCTCATACATTGTGGACAAAGGAGAACATTAGAGGTAATCTATGTGTCGTGAGAACCCAAGTTTTCTTTTCATTGTCCGCTTTCTTCATGCGAAATGAGGCAATTTTAAGTTACAACGAATTTTAAGGCTCATTTCCTATCGTGGGGCTCGCACTTACGTTTTAAAAGTAGGTATTCATTTTAGAAATGTTATCTCCCCTGCAAAATAACTGTTTGAGAGTAGCTATAATATAAGATATTTCTTGAGAATAATGTCATTTATTTAAAAAAAAAATTATAGGACATTCTTACACAGATTGACTGAGGCCCACGGTAAGCTCAAGAAGGCTTGTGTTGTGGGTACTCAGACAACGATATATATAATACATATATAAATACTTATATACATAGAAAACATCCATGACTCAGGAACAAGTATCTGTGCTCATCACACAAATAAATGCCCTTACCGGGAATCGAACCCGGGACCGCAGCGTAGCAGGCAGGGTCACTACCGACCGCGCCAGACCGGTCGTTTAGACTAAAAATAATTTAAATATACTTCAAACTTATCTTTTACCAAATTGATATAAAATCGGTATATTTCAGAAAGAAATCTCAAATAGGTAATTAGTTACTCGAAAAAATTACAAGCAAATTTAGTTCATGTAAAAAATAATTATGATATTAATGAACAACCTGGTCCATTTAGAACAATTGTTTAGATACCTGAAAATAAATATTGAAACACAATAAGTTCCTTGCCTGGAAACTAACCCTAGCTACAGGTTGCACAAAGAGATATAAAACGATCTCTGCCGTTGAGTGTTTGTAGGTCGACAACTCGACAGTCACAGCGTAGGTCGAATGACAGTGGCTCTGGCAGCTCTTTGATATGTTCGCATCGCTTTGCGGCATTTGTGCTTTATCTAGTACAAGTACCAATATAGGAAACTACAATACATATAGGTACCCATGATAGACCGAATCAGAGGATTAGTTATCTGAAAACTAGTCTTAGAATCCTATATATACCCATATAAAAATTTCAAGTATATCTAGATACAATTATTAACAAAATTAAGAAATATGCCGTGGATTCCGTGGAATTACCACGACAAAGGTACGAGTAGAACACGTTCCTTCATAATTTTCATATCTTGCCGCATCCTTTGGCCCCAGAGTTAGTCCTGGGGGCCGATTTTTGAGTCTCACGTGTCGTTCGAATTCAGAAAATTGTCACTGAAAATAATAGGCAATTCACCGTTTTCAACCGGTATTTTAGTGACAGTGAGACTCAAAAATCGGCCCCCTGTTCTAATGGTCAATGGTGGCCCCTTTCCTTCCGTGGGTGTCGTAGAAGTTAACGGTATGGGATAAGGGGGTTCAGAAATGAAAGTTGTATCCTTAGTATTACATTTAATATATCAATATGTCAATTTCAGAACGAATATGTTTGAAAGCTCGAAAAATAAAAATGTTTTTACAGAACAATCTACGTTACGTTTGTCATAACTAATTGAATTCTACATTGCGTGGGTACTCGATAACAAAACTAAGCTTTAGGATTTAGGCCTTCTACATGTTAACATTTTAGATTACATTACCCAATAGCGTATTACGACAATCTTACCACAAACTTAAAATTTTGAAGAAACCCCGACCGCGACATAATAGGCCGATTTTCATGAAAGATCTAAGAAAGAGCTAAAACACTCCCGACTAATTCAGCTTTCAAACAAAAAAAAAACTAAATCTAAATCGGTTCATCCGTTCGGGAGCTACGATGCCACAGACAGACACACACACAAACAGACAGACAGACATGACTTATAACACGCCGTCGTTTTTGCGTCGTGGGTTAGTAATGGAATTCATTGTATAGAGAACGTGAACAGCGCCTCTTATTTTCCGTGACAATGTAACGTATTATAAAACGTTAAATCTCGTGATAGAGGCTTACAGATCTTTCCCGATATATGTTAAAAGAATTTTACGCGTTCATGCGTAATTTAACTTGAAATGCAATAAAATATCCATTAACTTTGAGATGGGCATTTTCCGACAGACTGAACATGGAGGCGGGGACACCTTTTTGTATCACTTTTGGTGTTATTCAAATAACCTTTGAAAATTCCTTTGTCCGACTCTCCTGGAAGGCATGCCTCTGAGGCTTAACCACAAAATAGATAAAAGTAAAAGTTCAAGGGCTTTGTTTTTAACCCAGTACAATACAGATGCGAAGAGCGAATTCGAAACAATTGCCGATAAATTAAAACACGCATTTTCGCACTCTTATCGCAATTTACCATAGGTACCTATTACTATGTATATACTATATACTATCGGCTGCAAAAGTGCACAGAGAAATTATGAATGAATTAATTGATAAATTCGCCATGCACTTTTACTGCTGAGAGTACCTATCTGGGCTCTTCTATTTACACTCAACTTGTGTCACTTTTCGTGTAATTTAAATGGCCTTTAAACATGGCTTTGTGTCTTTCCTGGTATGCCTCAGGTACTTGTCCGCAAGATATTTACGTAGAGGTATAGGTACACGTGGAAGTTCAGGGGATTTATACATTACGAGTTTTTCGCTTCAGGATACGTAGTTAATATTTCTAAATGCACAAATGCTTCATTCATTGGCCTTAACGTCTATTGCAGACGATTTATGGTGTAATATTCGAGGAGCACCTTTTCTGATGACTTATTAGACCGATGTGAGACCGACATAGTCTCTACCGCAGGACTGACAAGAGAAGTTTGCGGAAATCGGCGCTGAAACACCTTGGCGTCGCTTCTCTTATCAGCGAGTGCAGCAAACCATGACTCATCGCAAATTTTGCGACCCTCTACAAAGCATTTGCGTCACTCCGTTCATTGTTCCGCAACCTTCTCCCAGAGTCGGTAGTCAATATGAAAGGCAATCATGTCCCTCTTTGCGCAGTCTTTAAAACGAAGCTTTCTAACGCGCTTGCATTCGCAACAGCATCAAGAAGAACACGACGAGGTAGTCGAGAGGGTTCCATCGTGTGCACATGCCCTAACAAACGCTTAGGCTACGTTCACATGGGGATTTTTTCCCCGAATACCGTGTACGAGGTTTCATAGAAAATCGTAGTGAAAGTAAAATTTGTATGACAACTCTGTGAATCGTCCACACGTCGTCCATGCGAGAAAATCTCTATTCTAGACATATTTTTTACTATGTCTCAAATATGAGATGCTATTCTCGCAACGACTTTATCGAATGCGACGCTCAGTGGCACTTATGTTTACGTTGATTCCTTCACACGGACACACTGGATTCTCATGTACGATGTGTTTGTGACGTCGTTGGCGAAGGTAATGAATGTCAGATTGCCGATTGCATATGGGAAAAATCCGAATGGATCTAGCACCATGCCACGCCAGAGTACGTAGCCGAATGGCACAAACGCTCACGAAACGAAACGCTCGTAGATATCTATCTCAAACGCTCGTCCGTATTGGAGCGACAGAGCCAGACTACCTTTCGCGGAGTTTCGTTTTCTTTTCGCGTCGCAGAAATTCCATTCGGTGTAATGTGTAAATACAATTCAAACTACGGTAGTACTTGAGTATGTGGGCAGTTCTGTTTCAATTGTACACTCAAAACGCATTTAATATTTAAAAAAATAATTTCATTTTCACTCTTAATCAGGAAATAATTATTTCGAAAATAATATAAAAATAGGTTTACGTAAATAAAAAGAGATGATGCGATAATTAATTAAATATTTATTTATGTTTATTATAACATTTTATGACTTGACAAATGTCTTTTACACAAGTGTATAACTCCTCGCACAGTATAATATCTGTGTATGTGTGGACTTAACATCACAGAAAAACATGTTAATTTTTTTATTTCTTACCGATTTTTCCAAGATTACCCCAGTCCCATTAACGCGATCACCCTGTATAGTCTACAGGGTGTTCGCGGGTTCGTTTGCGAGCAGCCTGTTTATTTAATAACGTTGGTGCCGTCCCGATAAGCGCGGGTATTGTGTGGAGCTCACAGACTTGGGACTCTATTAGTAGAGGTGAATATTATCTATTGACTCTATTGTAAGCATTTTGTGAAAGGATACCTTGAGAATCCTTTCTGCTGGGTTGAAAATATTATGAGATTATAGAAGAGGTAAGGTATCCTTACTTTCGAGTTAACCTCCGGCGCAAAAACGATGGGGTGTTAGAAGTTTGACGTGTCTGTCTGTCTGTATGTGTGTGTGCTTGTCTATGGCATCGTCGCTTCCGAACGGATTAACTGATTTAAAAATATTTAGTGTTTGAAAGCAGAATTCGTAGGGGTTTTTTAATTCAAAATTTAAATTTATGTTGTTTATTATTCATTCATTTCTTGAGTATCCAATCTCTCACACACCGTAGTTACAATCTCTCTACCGCATTAATGAGACAGATAGAGATAGCTACATTAGCTACAATATGGAGCGCGAACGATTGGAATATTGTCTACGCAGCCTGAAAACACGTGTCGGTAGCCCTGGCAGCAGTCCGTCCTGGTTATTGAGGATCCAGATCTGAAAGAGAAAGAAGTAGATAAAACTGTAGCACAAAGCTGGGAACAGTGGAAAAGGCTGGTAAGGAGAGCTGACCCTTGACAATAGGATATGAGATAAGGATAAGGTCAGCAAGCGTAGCACACTAGTTGGATAAACTTTATCGCATCGTTGCGTCCCTATCGCACTTACAAATAGTGCGAAAAGTATCTGATCTCGAAATATCTCGAAAAGTATATCGTTAATCTCGCCTGCCTGCTGCCTGGAGTAGTAAAAGACTAAGCTAAGCACCTGGAATGTTTCCTCTATCACCCACTATGTTTTCTATAGGTATTTTACGGGGAAAGAAGTTTTAAAATCGTCTATTCTGGGCATTTTTGCGAGAACAATCACCAAAAAAAAAGTTCTAAGGTAGGTAAATTTTATGTTTTTCCTGCTTAGAATCACGAGCCCTTTTGATCTAGGACAAAAAACAAGAGACAAAAAATGGTCTAATATTTCACATACATACTTTCCAATTTGTAACCGCTGTACTGTTGGAAAATGGTAACGAAGTGGAAAAATTAAATTTGGGACGATTTTTTTTACCTAGTAGTATCGAAAGGGCTCGTGAATTTGAGTAGGAATTTACCTATTTTGATAAAAAAAAGGTTTTGAATCTTTTTTCGCGAAAATGCCCTTCTACGTTTTCATAAGTCTACCCCGTCACCCCAATTCTCCAAATGCGAACTGCTTGGCAAACACTGATATTAGTTTTCTGCAAAAGTGCTTTTCTTGAGTGTTTCCCGCTGCATTTCATTTATTATCTATACTCAACACTCCTCACTAAGTTTCCTTCATTTGTAAGATTAATTTCGCTAAGTCTGTCTCTTTGGTCCATAAATCTTGGCGTAAAGTGAACTTATTCCTGCGTAATGTAAATATGTTTCTTGGCACTATTGAAGATGTATTGCTTCTATGTTCTAGCTGACTCGGAGAAAATGTAAAATAGCTACACTTCACGGTATTCGCCGATATATCGGCCTTTTCACTTGATTATGTGTCTTTCTCAGGAAAATTCCATGAGTGCTTGAATATTCCCTATTAATTTTCCGAGGGATCCTACTTTACTATTTACACTACATAGCAACACAACAGAATTTGAAATAAGAATGTAGCTTAAAAAAAACAAAACAAGTTCGGATCTACTTGTTGATCGGGCTTAAGTATTTATGTATGATAAAGATTGTGAAAGTGGATATGCATATGCACCTATTACCTACATACCAAAGCTTTGCATGCTGCAATACCTTTCACGACCGGTCTGGCTCAGTCGGTAGTGACTCTGCCTGCTGAGCCGCGGTCCTGGGTTCGAATCCCGGTAAGGCCATTTATTTGTGTGATGAGTTCCTGAGTCATGGATGTTTTCTATGTAGGTAGGTATATATATATACTCGTATAATTATGTATTTATCTATTTAAGTACCTATGTGCTGTACAAGCTTTGCTTAGTTTGGGGCTAAGTTGATCTGTGTAAGGTGTCCCCAATATATATTTTTTATTATTTTACCTATATCTGGAGTGCCTGTGTGGTGACGGGTTTAGAATTTCACCACCCCCTTTCTTCCCGTGGGTGTCGTAGAAGTCGACTATGGGATATGGGTTAAATTGTGGCGTAGGCGAGAGGCTGGCAACCTGTCACTGCAATGCCTCAGTTTCGTTTTCTTTCAACCCCTTATTTGCCAAGAGTGGCACTGAAGCTTTAGTAGTTTCATGTGCTCTGCCTACCCCTTTATGGGATACAGGCGTGATTGTATGTATGTTGTATGTATGTATATCTGGAGTCGGGATACTTGACCATTTTACACAGGTAAGTGTTAATTTTTTAGCGTGCATTAATAACACAATGATGTTTATTGGATTGCTGATTGAAGGTTCTTGCTGTTGAACATATTTTGATTGATAATATGATGGACTGTTTGAAGTCTTCCACTCTTGGTTAGGTCTCCCGGAGACCTTCTTGGTTTTTCAAATCTGGCTTAGTTTTCCTTTTATTTCTTCGTGTATTTTTGATATCAAATTACACTCAACGTATAATTTACCGCTTGGCCAGGAGACTTTTGTGTAAAGATTAAAAATAAACATAGCAAGGATGCTATGTTTATTTTTAATCTTTACACAAAAGTGATGCTCTCCACGCTAGGCAGAGTTAGGCTAGTTAGTGTTTGAACGGGATATTTCAACTTGTTTTCTAAAAAACATGGCGCAACTCGAATCACGGAGCGGCCGCAGGCAGTTCGCCCCACTTTCAAGGGCCCCGGCGTCCACACAAAGTCAAAGTTCAAGCGGTAACACTAGAACTCAAACTAAAATTGAGTTTTTCAAAGCCGCGAGTCCGGAACGATTCAATCTTTGGCTTCATTTAAACGGAAGAGCGCATTGAACTATGAGGAAATGCCTCAATAGTAGCAAATGAGGCACGCTCACCGCTTGCTGAGTTTAAGAAAATTTCTTTAAAGAAGCTTTAATTCAGCGTCTTTAGAAAATGCAGCCGGATTTAGTTTTAATGAGTTTCGAGAGTGCAACTTGGGGTTTGCTTTGTAAATGAATGGTGAAGTTAGTCCTTGGGGGTTGCTTCTCAGGATCTTTATTAATTTTTTTCATCGATTATTTGCTTGGAGGATTGTTTAAAGGGAGACGATGCTATTAATCAGCGTCTTTATTAATCAAGACGGTTATTGTGTCTACAGTGAATGGGCCCTAATTCTTATTTACATTGAGGAAAGTTTACCGATACCGCCTCATTATGAAATTAATAAGTTCCGCTGGGGAAGTTATACACGAGGAAGGTATCTAAAAATAACCTTCTCATGAAGGAAATTCGATAAACTGCCTGAACTACAAAACGAGATGAAATTCTGATCTTTATTAGTAAACTTACTACGTTTGTGTTTTGAGGAAAGTTCGCTATTAAATAGTTGCTTGTATTGTTTTATTAACCATTTATCTTAAAAGCCTTTCTAGAAATTTCAAGATAAAATCATTAAAAAAATGAACTGATGCTCAAATAAAAGCAAGAAATTTTCTCACTTAAACATCATTCTCATGCTTGTGTTTTAGGATTAGATGTTAAAAAAACAGAACTATACTAAAAATAAAACTATTGATCGTGTTGTATTGCGTATCATGGAATCCCTTATCTTCTCTGCGAGTCCTATTCAATCTATTTCAGTTCATCCCTGCGTGTTAGAATTAACAGCTTCCCTACTAGTATCGCCGTGAATTGATGGCAAGCTTATCTCAACGAAATAAAATACTCTGGAACAATGGTAAATACGGAACTGCGAGGGGTGACAGTAATCGAGAACTCGGATATACTAACTGCAAGAAAGACATTTGTAGGAGCCTGTACGAAATAAATAAATATTATAGGACATTCTTACACAGATTGACTGAGTCCCACGGTAAGCTCAAGAAGGCTTGTGTTGTGGGTACTCAGACAACGATATATTTAATATACAAAGACTCAGGAACAATTATCTGTGCTCATCAGACAAATAAATGCCCTTACCCGGGATTAGAACCCGGGACTTAGCAGGCAGGGTCACTACCCGCTAGGCCAGACCGGTCGTCAAAGTACATTATTTGGATTTTTTTCTACGAACTATATTTGTTTTGTAGGTATAAAAGTGAAATCATAGCTACCTAATCGTAACCCAATTAAGGTAAGAAAAAACAGTAAATGTACGTACATAGTTTGGTACAAATGGGGCTGAGAATGTCCCGAATATCAAGGTCAAAATCAAGTTCACCAGAAATTGGGTGATACGCGGTGAAAGATCCTTGGACTAGGCCTTAGAAAACTTTATACTGGATATATGATAATAATGATAACGATATAATATAGTTGTTCATGCGGACCCCAGGCTCCCATGAGACGGTTATCATTTGTGTCAAAAAGCGGCACCTATGCATAATTTTTGCACCTCAATCAAAAAACTCTTTGGTAAAATATATTCTGACTTCCTTGTCGGGTGGTTTCACAAGGTTAAAAAAATTAAAAGTGAAGTGACACATAATTTTGCTATCAAAAATAACCATGAAAATATTTCGGTAATATTTTTATTATTTCTATTTTTTTTAACGTGCACCAAAAGCCAAACTATTAAAGACTTTATAAAAGCTCAAAAAGTTGACAAAAGTGCGGTAAGCGTAAACAGTTGACTGCTGAATTCACTTTAAAGTAGGATCAAGTATACAAGAGAGCCAGCTTCTTTGCCAAACTTAACCTTACAGTCTCTTTAAAGGGAAACAGCCTTGAACTGGTTGGCAATAAGAGCGGTGTAATGGGTACAAAGAATTTGTACTCGTAAACGACAATTTTAGGATTGACAGGAACCTTTACGTTTGACGCGCGAGGATGGGGGCAATTCGCAGTGTGCCATAAATCTTCTACGGAGACGGCTTACATGTGGTAAAGCCTACATCATTTAACATTTTTGTGATAATTAATTATTTCCACGTCGTGAAAGTATCTGAATAATTTATTATTAATCAGCCAGAAATTCAAGTTCTAGATATTTTCTTCCATTTAAAGATTATTTGACTAGTTATTCAATAGAGCAGAACCTATGCCTACTTATGTTGGTATGCCTTGCCTTGGTAACATGAAATTAAGTACTTTTATGTCTTAATGCAAGACTTTTCGTTGGATTCATATTATATCTTGAGTCTCAAGTTATAATTTTATTTATTCGTTTCTGCATAATCTGATATATTTTTTTCAGTTTATCAGAATAATTTCATTTTGAATGAAAAGCCTAGATCTAGGTCATTCTAGGCATATATTGCAATGGGAGCAATAATAAAAAAAATATGAATATGATTTTTTTTGAAAGCATATTATAGTGTATGTGTCTAGAATATGTTCAGTTAAATTTGGAACTGGTGGTTAAAGGAAACGCCCGTTAGGTTGACAGATTTATTCCAACTGAACATCGTAAGAATTATATGTCTACCTACATATATAACACCTCCACCTTTAATTCATACAATAAGCTAGTATGAGTAACTATATATATAATACAATCCTATAATATAATACACGTATGTCCCTTATCCATAAAGGGTTACGGACCGGTCTTCGACTGTGCCAAATAGAGACAACGATTATTAGTTAATCCTGGCCCGCAAGCGTTTACGAATAACTTTAGGTACAACTTTACAAAACTACTTACTTACTCTAAACATATATAGGTACAGTATAGAGGTATAGGTATACTAGGGCCAACTATAACACGTGCAGAAAATCAACTTATCAAGGACAACGCATAGTTACTAACTCATCGGCACCACTGTTAGCTGTACATTTGTAATCCCTATTACAAGGACATAAAGTCTACCGATGGTTAGTTAAGTCCGTTGTTGTTTGTACCTACATCGTCAGTATACTGGTTAACAAAGGGATTATAAAAGTACAGTTATAATATGGTGGCAGGTACTAAACATTTAAAGACTACTTATAACCTAGTTTACATTTACATACCAACTACTACGGAAGCAAGAGATTGCAAATATTGTAACCTGGTATAGTCTTAAACTCTAAATATTTATTTATATTACCTAGGTACTAAATAATCGCTATTATTATGTACCTACTACCTACTTATTGCTAATAACAAACAAATCTTCAAACCCAAATCTGAATGGGGGTTTGCGGATTCTAGGCACTCTGAGCTCCTTGACTGGACTGTCAGGAGGCAAATGCACAGAGGATGGGTCGGGTGATATGTTGGGACTCCCACCGGTACATGGAACCGCCGTGTGTGCACTTGGGGACGCGGCTGACGCCACCCCTACCGGCTCAGCGCTACACTCCCGCTCATGGTCCCCGCTGGTGCTGGGCGAGCCCATCGCCCCCGGTTCCTCCACATCCGGCTGAGGGACCGACTCGTCATTGCCAGGAAATATCAACGAGTTGCGCTTAGCTACATTACCTCCCCCGTTATTTAGCGATACTCTCCTATTCTTCAATTGGTCAATATGCCTGTGAACCCCGGTTCCATTGCTAGTGTCAACGATATAATCAGTATCTCCGCGCCTATCTCGTACCATACCCGGCAACCATTTATCGTTACCGCGATACTGTCGTACCCAGACTGGGTCCCCGGCGCGCAGCTCGCGCTCGACGCCGCCCGCCGCGCGCCGCTGCCGCTCCTGCGCCGCTCGGACATGATCACTACGATCTGGTCTTAAACAATCTAACCTATTTCGTAATGAGCGGCCCTGTAGGAGTCTTGCAGGGCTCTCTCCGGTCGTGCTATGCTCAGTATTCCGATATTGTAAAAGAAATCTACAAAGTGCGGTCTCCGCGTCTACATTTTCCTTAAAGGATTTTAAAATTACCGCTTTGCAAATCTTAACCGCGCTCTCGGCGGCTCCATTCGAGGCAGGATGGTAGGTGCTGATAGTACCTGGTCCACGCCGTTGACTGATAAGAATTTTTTAAATTCGGAACTCGTGTATGGAGGCCCATTGTCGCTAACCACCTGTTTAGGAATGCCGAACCTAGACCACAATTCCCTAAGTACACGTATCACCGCAGCCGCGGAAGTGCTACTCATTCCTATAGCCTCAATCCACTTTGAATAAGCGTCCACGATTATGAGATATGTCTTACCTCGGATCGGGCCAAGAAAATCGAGATGTATCCTAGTCCACGGCTTATCTGGCCACGCCCACAGCCGCGGCGCGTGCGCCGGCGGCGCGCTGGACGCGGCGGCGCACACGCCGCACTCGCGACATCGCGCCTCGATAGCCTCATCAACCCCGGCCACCATACATAGCCCCGCGCTAAGCTCTTTGTCTTCACGATACCCATGTGGGGTTCATGAAGTTCCCTTAACACTTTCTCCCTGCAAGATATTGGAATCACCACCCGATGACCCCATAAGACACAACCTAGTTCTGTATATAATTCGTCTTTCCTATTAAAATAAGGATTTAACTCTCTAATTTCGCACTCTGAGGGCCATCCGTTCTTAATATAGCCTAAAACTCTGCCTAAAATCGGATCCGAGGCCGTTGAGGTTTTTAATTTATTATAGTCTAGTAATAAAGCATCAGCGGCAAAGTGAAGGTAAGTCTGTTCCGGTATCTGGCCCGCCTCTTCTCCCATTTCATCCTTGTGCGACTTAATTAACCGGGACAGAGCATCTGCCGTATTTTTTCCGTTGAAACGTACTCGATATCAAAATCGTAAGCTGAAAGCACTATTGCCCAGCGCTGCAGTCGACTCGCGGCGGTAACAGGCACGCCGCAATTAGGCCCAAAAATACTCACCAGCGGTTTATGGTCTGTACGCAGTGTAAACTTACGACCATAAAGGTACTGGTGAAACTTACTCACGGCAAACACGATCGCTAACGCCTCCTTATGAATCTGGCTGTAGTGTAACTCGTGCGCCGTCAGCGAACGCGAGGCATAAGCCACGACGCGCTCGGTGCCGTCGGGCCCGCGCATGGCCAGCACGGCTCCCAGGCCATGCGCACTCGCGTCACAGGTAACCACCGACTGTTGTGAAATATCAAAATGCACTAGCACGTCTGTGCTGCACAATAGCCTTTTAACCTGCCTGAATGCTGCCTCTTCCTCCTTACCCCAACGCCAATGTACCCCTTTCTTGACTAACTGGTATAACGGATATAAATACGAACTCAAATTACGCACGAACTTACCATAAAAATTAACCATGCCCAAAAATGAACGCAGTTCGGCCACATTCTTTGGAGCGCTCATTTCTAGTATAGGTTTTATTTTCTCCGGGTCCACACTCACGCCCCGTTTATCGACCTTGAAGCCTAAAAACGTTACTTTATCGGCTAGGAATACGCACTTACTTTTCTTTAATTTTAATCCACAACTTTCTAGTCTACTAAATACCTCATTTATTGTTTTTAAATGATCATCTAAGTCCGCCCCTGTAATCAAGATATCGTCTAAGAAATTCAGAACGTTCGGAATTCCCTGTAGAACCGATTGCATCATCTTTTGAAAAATCCCAGGGCTAGACGAGAGCCCGTACACTAACCGATTATATTTAAATAACCCACGGTGCGTATTTATCACCGTATAACATTTTGACGCCTCGTCCAATTCATACTGATTATATGCATGTGACAAATCTAACTTCGTGAAATACGAGTTATTACTTAAATTCGTAAACAAATCTTCTATCTTTGGAACCGGGTACCTATCGACTAATAACACTTTATTTAATGTAATCTTATAGTCAGCGCATACCCTGATACCTCCGTCCGCTTTCCTGGCAATGACGAGAGGAGTGGCCCAGTCAGAGTGGTCGACGGGCTCGATGACGCCAGCCGCCAGCATGGCGTCCAGCTCGGCGTCGAGGCGCGCGCGCAGCGCGTACGGCAGAGGGCGCGCGCGGCAGAAAATCGGCTGAGCCCCCTCGCGCACACACAGCGACGCCTTGCCCCCGGTGTACCGGCCCAACGCCTCCTCGAATAACGGCTTATGCCTGGAAAGTACATCCGAAATTAAAGTTTCTTTATCCCCCGATTTAATCACAGACCCGTCCTCTACACTAAAATTATATACCGTAAAGGGTGGTATATCTATACCCAGCTCGGCGAGCCATTGGCGGCCTAACAAACTAGTACAACCATTATTAATTACATATAAATCCAGGTTTTCCCTTTTATTCTTGTAAACTACGTCTACTTTCAAATAACCCAGGGGCCGGATACCGGACCCATCATAAAACCTGAGTAAAAGTCGACACGGGTGCATGGTACAGTTAGCAAAATATTTATAATAGGTTGTACTACTTATGCATGATATTGCTGACCCCGTGTCCACCTCCATAGTCAAAACTTGATCATTTACATGAATAGGAATACACACCGGCTTGTACTTGTTTAACGACATCAAATTCACAACTGCTTCGCCGTCCCGTTCACGCTCGCTCTCCATGAAATCCTCCTGCTCGGCCTCCGCGTCCCGGCCTTGCACCCAATGCAAGCCGGACCTGGCGCCTCCGCCTCGGCCGCTCCAGCCCCCGCGCCATGACCGCGCGCGGTTCGCCGCCCCGCGGCCCCCATTGCCACGACGATTAGCCCCAAAACTGCTGCCACGCATAACTTGCGGGCACATCCTACGTAAATGGCCCCTAATTTTGCACACGTCACACACATATTGACTAAATTTGCACTCGCTTTGTTTATGATGAGGGTCGCCGCACGCCTCGCATAGACTACGTCCCGCACTGACCGGTTGAATCTTATGTACTGATTTTACATCATTTTTGTCACTAGCATTATCCTTATCTCCGATTGCATGTGAATCCCGTTCGGCCGCCTCCAGCGTAGTAGCAATCGTAACCGCCTTGCTATAAGATAGACTTTCCTCCGCAAACAATCGCTGCCTAACAAAATCACTATTTATGCCACACACAAATTGGTCTCTCATATTATCGTCCAGATTAGCACCAAAATCACAATACTTGGACGCTTTCTTCAATTCCGCCATAAAATTAGCTACAGATTGGCCGCTACTCTGTCGACATTGACGGAATTTGAACCTTTCAGCTACTACCGACGGTTTCGGCTGTAGATAATTAGCCATCACTTTAATCACTTCGTCGTATTTGCAGTCACACGGTTTCTTCGGGCTGCACAGATTGACCATCAGCTCATACGCGGAGTCCCCTATACAGCTGATCAGCGTCGGCAGCTTCATGTTATCCTCCACCTTATTTACCAAAAAATACATATCCAGCCGATCACAATAAGTTTGCCAATTTCCACCATCCATCTCGAAGCACGCGACTTTTCCCACGGTTTTAGCCATTTTATTGCACTAATAATATATTTCCTCGTCAGCCAATGTTAAATTTGGAACTGGTGGTTAAAGGAAACGCCCGTTAGGTTGACAGATTTATTCCAACTGAACATCGTAAGAATTATATGTCTACCTACATATATAACAGTTCCGGTCGTTGTAATTAGTTTTGTTAAAGTTATTATAAACAAGCTGATTGGACTAAAAGGAAAGTAGCTTATTGCATCCAGCCGGTAAATAATGAAGTCTCCTATCCCTCCATGTGATCTGACCATCCGAGTAATTTCTCATTTTAGTGCTCTATTTACCGAGGTTAACACTACTTTAACAGCCAGTATTCACCAGTCAAGTCAAGGTGACCCCGACACGAGTTCACATCCCCATATAACACGAGTCACCGTCACGGGGGGTTAAGTGTTGACGTCCACGTCAATTGCTCGTGATGGATTGCATGGGTAGGGTTAATCTTTTCACGTAAGTGTATTTTTTACGAGTTGTAAAATGGTCGTAGTGAAACAGGTGTTTCTGAAAAAATTTAAGTTGCCTACTACTTTGCAATAGCCATTATAAAAACACTTTACACTAAATATTTATCATTGATATGATATGAGTCATGGATGTTTTCTATGTATTTATCTACACCGTGTCCAATAAGTTTGAATACAGCACAAATAGCCAATAAAACAAAATTAACAAATAGTTACTACATTATTATTATATTTTATGAATGGCACTCTTATTTACTACATTCACAACAAATGTTTTGGAATAACTCCAGCATTAACTTGTTTACCAGCCTCAAACGCTTCTCAAACGGATCACACGCGGCACGCACCGTTTTCTTCACATTTCATCTCAAATACTCTCGATAACCTTTTTGAAATGATGTAGATTTATGATTTTATAAAAATTTAGTCTTCAAAGCATGTATGACCATACAAAATAGTCTAATACGCCTAAACCTGGAGGCCTGGGTGGCCACTCATGTTTCGGATAAAAAACTGCCAAATTAGTCTGAAACTACGCTAGAATACCATTTGCCGAATGTGCTGGAGGTGCGTCTTGTTGGGACACATGATACTCATTCCCAAGCATCCTTTTTAACTTTAAGGCATTTTTTTTCTCCAAAACCTTGGTTTTAAAGAAAAAAACGTTGATTTTAACGCTTTTATCTGTAAGTACTGAAGGTAGTTTACCTCGCTTACATACTGCATCCCACACCTGGGCCGATGGTGAGCTCTGGAACCTAGGCACATTTTTCTAGTTGCCCGGAACGTTATCTATCCTCGGTACCCATAATAGTTTATTTTGGACACGTGGCGTCTGTTTTATCACATACAGATTCTCCTTATAAAAAATAACTCGTCACCTGCGTGCCGCGCAAGTATTTTGTTGGCACTTTACCTCTTTGTTTTTCTTAGACACTTCGGAAATTTCATGTAGGTACTTTGTGCTTGTATTTTATTAAGAGGAATATACTCTTTAGTTTAAATAAGAATTTGATGGCCTGTGATCCCTATATCTTTAGAACTGAGGTAAAATGTGAGTATTCGGACTTATTGGACACGGTGTAAGTATGTATATCGTCGCTTAGCACCCATAGTACAAGCTTTGCTTAGTTTGGGGCTAAGTTGATCTGTGTAAGGTGTCCCCAATATTTATTTATTTATTTATTTTATATCTCTCCGAAGTTAACGTTACGTTCGAGAGAATCGATTCTTATTCGTACTAATCGTACTAGTACGAATAAGAATCGATTCTCTCGAACTCTGTATCATCAGACGAACTACGAATGCACGTCGGTCTTTGGAAAGAGACAATTAACGTCACATAAGCAAGAAAGAGACAACGCTCTACGAAGACGAAACACCGATCTGCAATCATCATCGCCGGGTACGGGGCAGGGTCAACGGCATAAATAAGTGATGATTTCTGTACCTTGTCACATTAACGTCTTGTTTGAAATGTCATACGAAGTTGTCAAATGATTAAAAGTGACAAAGTACAGAAATTATCACTTATTTATGCCGGTGACTGTACCACTGTATGCAATTAATCTTTAAAATATATGAGCTTTGATACTTCAAGTTAAAGGAAGTGATTATGATATCTGACATTCATTGCACAGTACGCAGGTTCGATTTCAACCTGCGACCCTAGAAACTCATTTATTCATTAATTTAAATATTTCTTTAAACAAACCAGAATTGTTACCTACAGTTTATAAAACATACATACAATACATACAATCACGCCTGTATCCCATGAAGGGATAGGCAGAGCATATGAAACTACTCAAGTTTCAGTGCCACTCCTGGCAAATAAGGGGTTGAAAGAAAACGAAATTGTGACAGTTTATAAAAATAGTCTTAAATTTTTACAACAAATTAAATTATAAATTGAAAATAGATATCATACACGAAAGAAAAACCGGCAAGGCCCACTGGTGGCCGAGCCGGGAATCGAACCCGGGTCTTCAGCTTACGCGGCTAACGTCTAAAAAAACAAATCAAAAAATAGTCAATAAAATAATTTGATTTGTTCCCTAGTTGTAAATTAAATTATTTTAATAGAATTTATTTTTATTTCAATATTTTTAGTATATAGTCCAGCTTTGGGCACTTGGAGGCCTTGGTATTTTTTTTGTATAATTACCTATGACAATTATTTTCAGTTTTAGTGTTAAACTGTATAGGTTTTTACATTATTCCAATATAGTAAGGTGAAATAAATGTATACATATTTACGATGTAACTGTAAGGCAAAGCAGCCATGTTTGTTCTTACACTGACGCGTTGGGTGATTCTGTAACTCAATTACCACGTTGTGTACTTAGCGGATTGTGACAGGTAACGAGATAACTAGCTTAATGACGTCGCTCCGAGCCAAGTATAGATTAGAAACGGTGACGTCAGATGAAACTTCACGACACTAACACACGTGTAGGCGAATGCATACCATGCTTGAGTGACATGACAAGTCAACTGGTGGCGTTCTTGACAAGCGGTAACTATGAGGTAACCGAGAGCGGGTGGGCGGCACTTTCAGCGGGAAGCGGGAGTGGCCATACTGTACGCTAGTAGGGTGCATTGGGGTAATTTCGAAAGTCACACAAAATCACCATTATTTCCATCATGTCAAGATTATCAAGGTTCCCCATGATTCATCTACTCTTTATTATACTGTGACACTAAACTAATCAATACTAAGAACATATACATATGTTTATAAACTCACGCCTGTATTTCTAAAACGGGTAAGCGGAGCACACGAATCTGGTACAGTTGAAATGAAAGTAAACAGTTTTAACTGGTGACCGAAGCTAAGCTGGCGACTTCCTCGCACAACTTTTTGAAGAACAAACCAAGCCCTAATATAACATAAACATTTGTCAAAACTTTGACACGCGATTTATCGAAAACATGTTTTTTTTTAGATGTAGCCGTTTAGCAGGCATGGGTCGTTAAACACTCATCAATTTTACAGCATTTGTTTTGTATTATTGAGCAATAATTATAATTATTTAGGAGTATTTTAATATAGCCATTAATACTCAAATTGCTCAGTCAAAGCTGGCTTTCAAGAGAGATGGAATAATGATTAGTTATTGGGATCATCGCAACGGACTTTGCATTCCAAATTTGAATTTCTATTTATGCGGTCGGTTTGGAGTGTCTCTCTCAATTCAAATGCCTATTCATTTTAGCAGATTATTCCAAAACAAAAGAGGGGTACTTATTTTCTAACAGTTTTTGTTTTTATTTAAAACTGCTGAATGGTACGAAGAGTTACCTATTACAGTTTTATTTAAGCAAAATAAAATCGAAAAAGTTTTCATTAATATGTTGGTAACTTGGTACAAATTATAAATTTAAATAGATATCATACACGAAAGAAAAAACGACAAGGCCCACTGGTGGCCGAGCCGGGAATCGAACCCGGGTCTTCAGCTTACGCGGCTAACGTCTTCACCACTAGACCACCCGCCCGCCGCGCCCTTAGAGTTGATCAAAAGGCGCCTAGCCTTATCAGAGATAACATACACTAGAGAAATTTCGTCGGGTACCGCGGCGGGCGGGTGGTCTAGTGGTGAAGACGTTAGCCGCGTAAGCTGAAGACCCGGGTTCGATTCCCGGCTCGGCCACCAGTGGGCCTTGTCGTTTTTCTTTCGTGTATGATATCTATTTAAATTTATAATTTATATATAGTAGTGTGACTACTTGAAAAATTGGTACAAATTATTATTTTTGGTTCAATTTTAAATAAAATACTGATGAGAATCCAATAGGTAAACTTATATATTATATTGAAAGGAATACAAACGTTACCCATATTTACATTTGCTTATTATTTTAGTCTATTGATTTTAGAGTTTTTGAAAGGCAATATTTGGGAGCAAATTTGTGCAAACTGTAGTGGTAGCTAGTTTGAATGGGTAATCAATTTATATTTATTGTGAATATTTACACGTGAATAGCATATACTTAACAACATTTACGCACATTAGGTAGAACTTGCCTATTTGTTAAAATACTTACTATTTTCAAAACAAAAATCAAATCATTTTTTTAACACCCAATGCAAAAACGAAGGTGGCATCGTAGCTCCTGAACGGATGAACCGATTTAGATTTAGTTTTTTTTCTTTGAAAGCTGAGTTAGTCCGGAGTGTTCTTAGCCATGTTTCACGAAAATCGGTCCACTATGTCTGTGGTTTTTTTTTTCAAATTTTGAATTTTGTGGTCAGGTTATTGCAAATTAGTGTACATATAGGTTTTTGAATTTTAGAATGAGGTTTTTAATAATTGTAAGCTATAATCAGAGACTAAGGGCCGGTTGCGTCAAACCGCCTGTCACCGTTAAAGCATTCGTTAAATTTTATTGTATGGGAAGTTCCATAGACGTTTGCTGATTGACGATGATGTGTCTGTAAAATATGGTTGATGCAACTGGCCTTAAAAGGTTCATGTATAATATCTTACGTTTGTTTGCGTTGAGAAAACCCTTTCAAATGTATTAAATATAATTATATGTATTTCAAAATTGGTTCTGTTGAAAGGTTTTCTTAGTAATGAAACTATTGAATAGTGAATTTACTTGAAGGTTGAAAAGAAGTCTCTATATCATTTTATATGTCATTTAGCTATTGATAACGTATTAAAAAACTCATGGTTTTCGCACATCAGTAGGTTTATGTTGATTTACAAGGCGATGCAATGGAATACATCGCATGCGAGTTCTTCATCATCATCGTGATCATCATATCAGCGAAAGACGATCACCGCTGGAAATATCCAGGCGTCCCTCAAATCAAAGATTGACCTTCATCAGGTCATCAGTCGACTTTATTGCGAGTTCTTGAACCGTGTAAATCTGCCCTAAATGTGACACACATAATTATGGATTCTCGTAGTAAGCCATTTATATGCTGTGCTACGCTACGCCCGCTGCGTCGTAGCCTTGGGGTTATATTAAGGTACTATTCGTATAAGGGTATGCTCTTATACATTATACTGAAATCATTATATGAATTATATCTCCTTATGTTTTACTTATAGGAATAATTAAGTATGTCTTTCTTAAATGTTTTTTTTTATTTAAAGTCACATACGGGTCGAACGCGATTAATTAGCGGGTAGATTATATTTATTTGTTTACCCCGAACATTTATATAAATTAATATCGGGTAGTTTTGTGGTGTTTACATCTCCGGTGATACTTTGCTGGGACGTCAGTCTTCCGCGACCACGGCCAGTGCAACCTGGCCGAAATGTTGGTAAAAAAGGTAAAATAATGTTAATTAGTCGCGTTCGACCTCACAGTGTGTGAAATTGCCTTAGTTGCGGCCATGCCTATTTTATGCAGTTTTGGATGAACGATGACCAAAAAAATCTTATTTTGAAACACCCATGGTTCTAAATACCATAGTTTTTGAGATATCAAAAAAAATCGAGAAAAGTCCTGAGAAACCATAGAAACGCTTTTTATACTAGTTCAAAGCAGATTAATCAATGAATGTTATCTGGTATGCTAAACATAGTTTAAATGAACCAATTTATCTATATAAACATAAAGATGACCTGTATGTGACTTTACAAAGCGCGAGAACTTAAAGTGTTATATTGTTTTTTTTAGTTCTCTAATTATGTTTCAGTCCCTACAACAAACAAAACCTGAGACGATTTCCACAATACCATTTTGCTACAAACTTTCTAAAGTCAACTTTCAAAACTCAAAATGTCGATACCGCAACTCTATTCATAACGGAATTGCGCAATAAAACATTTCCAAGCAACTTCAGTAAGCATTTCAACGAATTCCTTCCGCAAATGACTTTTCGAAACTTGAGACCTAGAATAAACTTCAACACGGATGGGCCCGGACAATTCTCAGAGAAACTATTTTTTTCTCTTTTCTCCATTAGTGGCAACCCGACCATGTGCGTTGCGAAAGTTGCTAATGTCGAAGTTTCTGGAAGCTTCAAATACGATTCCGGGGTGCTTAAGGTTGCTAGTTTGGCGCAGGATTTCTTATAACGTTTCTTTTTTAGTTAGTGAGCAGTGTTGTACGTTGATACCATAATACAATAATAATTATTTAATTATTTATATTATGGAGAACCAACAGATATTAAACTAATAGTGTACAACAAGATATGATTATGGTAAATAAACAAATTTGTAGTCTTATTACGAGTAGTAAGTATTTAGAATACGTTTTCTCAGTTATCTATCAGTAAATCTGCGTCAGACTGAAGTCTTAATTACTACAGTCTGAGGTACTAAAAAATGGATAAATTATGTCAACCACATTCATGCTTTTTTTTTTGTCGGAGTGGGGAATGCGTTACGCACCGTCCCCCCAGCCGCGGGAAGGCCTTGAAGGGGGGGTGTGTGGGACTCCCTCCTATTCATGCCTAATGTATTTAATTTTGTATAGGTACTAGCGGCGGCTGGTCCATACAAGCCCATTTCCACCGGCTTGCCTAAAATTGATTACTAGTAAAGTACCTAATATTAAGGTAGGTTTCTTTTTGCTTTGGTGTTGCCTAGCAGAAATTTTCACCAGCCGCCACTGATAGGTATATACATTTTTGTAACTATCTGTAAAATTTGAATACGTATATTATACCGTACACCCTAATATTATTTCATTTTTTTTCTGGGCTTCCATCTTCAAAATTCATTTGAAATTATAGATTTTTTAATGACGCCAAATAATTTATGTTTCATAATTGCTCCATTGTATATTGTATTATTCGTAAAGTCTGGTATTAATTAAACAACATGTTGCTTGACTTTCTTGGCAGGAATAATACATTTTCCTTCAGCAGAAACTTGTCGTGACTTCATTTACGCGACATACTAACAACGGTAATGTAGAAACAAGAGTTTCGTGTCCTAATAAAATATTTATGCCGTTCTCAAGCAAAAAGTAACACATTTTAGCTTAGTCATAAAGACACACAAGGAATTTATGTATGTTTGTAATTTGTTGTAATTTATGTGTGTATAGAAATCCGAAAGATTTTCTTAGACTTGAAATTGATATTGATAATTCAATGTATTTTTATATAATTTTTTTTTGACATTTAGAATTTATTCTAGCAGTTTTTAGACTAGTATATTTTATACAATTTAGATTGATGTAATTTTATTAATTCAATGTAATTTTAAAACAATATTGTTTATTGCAGCAATAAATTGCGGTGATATTTAGAATAAGATGAATTTTGTTCGTTGTTGACCATTTAAAAGTGCTTATTGTAAGCCTATTTGAATCCATACTAATATTATAAATGGGAAAGTGTGTGTGTCTGTTTGTTTGTCCGTCTTTCACGGCAAAACGGAGCGACGAATTGACGTGATTTTTTAGGTAGAGATAGTTGAAGGGATGGAAAGTGACACAGGCTACTTTTTGTGTCTTTTAAACGCGAGCGAAGCCGTGGGCAAAAGCTAGTAAAGAATATTTTGATTGATGGATTGATTGATTGAACGTCATCAGGAATACGCAGTTAAAATCGTGACACCGTGTAAAGCATATTTCGTCCTTTTTTATGTGTTTTGTCTTTTTGTGATGAGCACAGATATTTGTTCCTGAGTCATGGGTGTTTTCTATGTAGGTTTTGTATATTATATTAATCTTTTATTCACGGCTTTGCTCGCGTTAGAAAGAGACAAAAAGTAGCCTATGTCACTCTTCGTCCCTTCAAGTATCTCCACTTAAAAAAATCACGGTAATTCGTCGCTCCATTTTGCCGTGAAAGACGGACAAACAAACAGACACACATTCCCATTTATAATATAAGTATGGATGTCGTTGTACTCAGATCCATGCACAACACAAGCCTTCTTGAGCTTTTCGTGGGATTGTCCTTTTATATTTATTTATTTATTTGGTAAGTGAAACTATGGTACTTTTCTGTTCAGGGTGGCTAGCCGAATGGCACAATCGCTCACGAAACGCTCACGAAACGAAGCGCTAGTAGATATCTATCTCTATCGCGCTTGCATATTGGCGCGACAGAGCCAGCGGCGTATCGCTTTCGTTTGGCGTCGGAGAAATGCCATTCGGCTACGGGGCCAGAGCGTCACATTTGGTTCTTTCCTCGGCACGTACATCGCGTATAAAGTTACCAAAGAGTGTGTGTTGTTCGAACTCTTCTTTAATTTGACCGCGGAGAGAACGTCATTGGGTTTCGTCGAACGTTGACCTTTTTCACGTTTCTATCTGTGTACTAAAAAGTCTCTGGAAAAACACGCTCGTATTTTAAAAGAAAATAAAATATTTTGTCCGAAAATATCATTGTGAAACTATCTAAATATCAGCCCACCGATTCCGTTAAAGGTACATATCGTCACTACTTTAAAAAAAAAACTTGTATCTTCGTCTGTCAATGAAAAGAAAATTGTAGTAAGAATGTTTGGAATGCATATAGACTTACTGCGTTTTAACTTTGAGGAGCAGCGTGAGATACGAGATTTTTTCAAAGTAGTGACGATATATTATTATTTTTCTTTCGTACTGTCAAGGACGATATATACCGGTACTGACACAGCTCATACAAAAAAGTGTGTATTAAATGTATATGAGCCTTTTAAGATTTTGAATTTATTGCGCACTCGCGTCCAATCGGTTTTTAGCTACCCTTTGATTACATCGCCCGTTTGGTATCCCGATTTTAGTGATTTTGGTAGGTTCTTTATCGATATTTCTCTATAAGCTATGGCGCCTGCTTACCATCAGGCGAGCCGTATACTTGTTTATCACTGATGTAGTCTATTTTGCTACGGTAGATGGGTAAGGGGTGCGGTAGGTTTGGGTAGTTACGGAACCAAACACTAAACACGGCCCGACATGCTCCTGGATTCCTGATTAATAGGCGAATTTCGGTTATGAAAACATTTTTTGCAAAAATTGCATGTTTTTCGCTGTTTTATAAATTCTCGGTCTCGGTCTCGGTCTCGGCCGAGAATCAAATTGAATCTCGGTCTCGGTCTCGTTCTCGGCCGAGACAAAAATATCGTTCTCGGTCGGACCTTATAAATTATCTTTAGTGCTGAGTATCCTTTCATTTTTATCTTTGTCAAGACAATAGTGTTATCATTATCAATACATTATTAAAACAAATGAACATCAACCAAACACGACATACTTCAGACTCAATCAATTTTCAGCGCTAAAAGAACTCAGTAGGTAAATTCTGTCAAACAAGTCCGTCAGTAAATAAGAACAAAGAAAACTATAGGTACCTATCCTTTTCTCTAGCACCCTAAAGAAAAGGATGCATATATCTGACAGACTTGTTTGACAGAGTATACTTACCTATTTCTAAAGGCAGTTGCAATACCGAAAATATATAGCCGGCTTAATTTAAATACAGTTAAAGAAGCACAATCGCAACCCTTACACACGATTTATGGCCGAAATGTGTAAGGGTAGCAAAATTTAATACGGAGGTTTACCTAAATCGACGATGTTGGGTAAATCGAAATTGCTTCTCTTTCGGATGTAATTGCTTTCCTTCTATATGGCAATCCAATTATTTTTCAAAATCCTGAAAAGATTTACCCAAGTAATACGGTAGCAAAAGTTTTCGTTGGGATCGGAAAATGATATTGTATTGGATCGCGAATATTGGTCGGTTGAGTGGCCGGTCGAAATGTGGGATTATTGGTCACTATGTCTTGGCTTTTATGAGTACTCGTTTGTAAACATATTTAACGAAGTGCTCTCGAAGTAGGTCAAGTCAGGGATGGATTTCTTGCAGAATATCTGGTGTTCCGTACTTATTCAACTACCTAAATGTGTTTGCTTGTGAGCCAGGGAATCTGAAGGCGATAGTACTCTTTATTATACTATGCTGAAGGATTCAGATACCACACCCAGAGGGCAGCAACGTGTTGTTGACATTTCGGGCAGTAATGCCTTCGTAGTAAGCTATTTTTGATTATGTAAAAGAACATGCTAAAAATTAAAAACTTGTAGAGTAGAAGTAACACTATTGGAAATAAATATCTTGCGACTGCGTCTCTTGTCTAAAAAAAAACATTTCATCCAAATCATAAGTAATTATGAAAGATAGATTATACTTTGCTTTATAATGTATAATTGATTTTATAATTCACATACACTTCTTATTTGTACATAATAAAAAACTAAAACTATTCGTTTGAAACATTTACTATCTATGCTACAATTAAAACAAATTATTAATTCAAAAGAGTTTTCCATGTGGAAGCTCAAACTTAATAAAGCCCCGAACCGGGAAACTAGGATTAAAAACAAGAGCGTGTCGGGCCACGCTCAGTGTAGGGTTCCGTAGTTTTTATTTGTCAAAAACTACTGGACCTAATCAAAACAAAAACTAAAACTATTCGATTTTTTTGAATATTTTTTAAACATATGGTTATAGGAGCTACGATCTTAGTAAACCCTTATTCATTTTTAAAACCTATCAAAAAACGATCTTAGTAAACAAATTATTAATTCAAAAGTACCCTAATAAAACATTTTTTTCCATTTTTTATTTTTGTTTTGGCATTGATATACATATTGGTACCAAATTTCAGCTCAAACAGTTACTGAGATTATCCGCGGACGGACGGACGGACGGACGGACGGACGGACGGACGGACGGACGGACGGACGGACGGACGGACGGACGGAAGACGGACCGGACGAACCGAAACTATAACTAGGATTAAAAAACGATCCAATAGAATATGAGTTGTAGGGGAAGGTTGCTATCATTGGACCACTTAACTTCGCTGCTTTATAATTCATAGATTTTAAGTCAAAAAATAAAACTAGTTTGAGTAGTTTTAATTATTGACATCTATTTATAATTTACCTTATTCACAATAAAAAAGTATAATAAATTTAGTGAAAAATCGTGAAAGAGTTTTCATAAGGTGTTGCCTTCTTAGGACCAGAGTCGCCTTCATTGGACCACAAAGTCGCCATCAATGGACTTAGGAAATTTATACCAAGGGTCCAATCACGGAAAATATGGAAATCGACAAAAAATAAATTTTTGATGAATTATTTTTTATATAAATTTTACAATCAAAAATTATATATATTCTTATATTAAAGGAAAAAAATGGAAAAATTTATGAAATCAATTAATTTTTCAATTTTTTCCTTTAATATAAAAATGTGTAGAATCGTTAGCAGACGTTTCTGCTTGTTAAAAATATATAGTATTTTCATATGTACTAGTTTTTTCTTATTTCTTACATATTGTCTATGTGCGCACGGGTGAATAATTCTAAAAAAAAGTTGCCATGATTGGACCGGTTCGATGATAGAACCCACAGGTGGTCCATTGAGAGCAACTATAGGTAACATATCACAAATAAAAATATTAAAAAATAGAGAAAACAAATGCATGGAAACTGTTGTTTCAAATTTGCTCATTAATAAATGTTTAAGCAATATTCTTCACTTCAACACACAACTTCAATTGCCAATGTATTTATACTTCCGTGATTTTATTCCTTAATTCGCGTAATTTAACTTTAACAGCGCTCGAAACACACTTGGACGCGTCACTCTTTTCCGGGCAGCGAGGCGCGACTGAGGTTACGGGGTAGTCCAAGGTGAGGCATAAGGTCACCTTGTACCTTACTGGATTCCATCTAGCACGATTAGATTTTGAAAAATTTAAGTGGTCCAATCGCTGGTCCAATGATCGCAACCTTCCCCTATTCGTTATCCAGTATGATCATTAGGACTGTCGCGAGCGCTGCCCTACTTGTTACTGGCTTGTTAGAGTTTGCAAATAAATGAAATGCCGTCATTTTATTGTGAGCTATTCCTGCGGCCTGTTATTTTTCTATGTATAATTATGATACAATATTAATACATACAGTACAGGCGCGGTGCGGCTTTGTTTTATAAGAATTATGTAGTTAAAAAATAAGTACTAAGTCTTGGCAAAGAATACCTTTTTGTACCCTTTGGTGTAGAAACTCTAGGTCCATGGGGCCCCAGCGCGAACAAGTTGTTCACAGAAATCGCGAAGCGTCTGGTTGAGGTAACTGGTGACCGAAGAGCTGGCGACTTCCTCGCACAACGTATCAGCATTGCGATACAGCGAGGAAATGTCGCCAGTATCCTTGGTACAATGCCTCAAGGGCCTATTTTAGACATTAGCTAGCTTTTAAGTTTAGTCTTAGTTTCTTATATAATTTCAATTGATCTTAGAAAACGAGTAGATTTTGTGTTAGGATGCATCCTGTAAGTAGGTAAATATGAAACTTGGGATATCATGACTACACAAACACAATAGTACCTACACAAGCAAAGCGGTAGGCTGAGGCTAGTCTACTAATCAATTTGCGTTTCGTTTATTAATTTGAAGTTATTGTTTATCCATACATTTTATGATTTAATAACATTGCGTAAGCCTGGTTTAACACATCATTTTCATTGAAAATTCACCGCAAAACTAGCACGCGACCCAATTAGGACCGATCAAACAATGCATATTCAAATCTGCCTAATATATTCAGAAACTTCAACCAAATTACTAATTAGTAATTTGAATACGATGGTCGTCGTCAAAGTTCAATCGGCTAATATTGATCCGGTGGGACTGAAGTTTTTCGTCCCTAACGAAGCATGAAAGCCGATGGGGACGAATCAGCCACAGCCCTGGCTGAACGAAAGTCGCGATTTATTATCCAACTTTGGCTACTTAATTGAAGACAAATTTGCTGATGAGTTGAAAAATCAGGCTTTTAACTTTATTGTGTTTCAGTCTTGTTTGAAAAGTTTTGATTTGGTTAACTATTAGTAAGTGATTAATTTTATCAAAAAGTTACGTCCAGTATCAAATGAAGTAAGGTAGTATTACATTTTATTTTATTTATCTTTAGGTAATTAGAAAAATCAATCTAAAACTAATTACAACAGTATCGGTAAACCAATAAGGTTTGTCTCGATACCTATTCCATTCCGCGGTAGATGTTATACAACAATCATGTTATGTAGGTAGCAGTGGCGGTTGGTGAAAATTTCTGCTAGGCAACACAGAGCAAAAAGAATCTTACCTTAACATTAGATACTTTACTAGTAATCAATTTTAGGCAAACCGGTGAAAATCGGCTTGTATGGACCAGCCGCTGCTGGTAGGTAGGTATTATATCGATACTCGATAATTATTATTCATACATAATATTATAAATGAGAAAGTGTGTGTGTCACGGAGCGACGAATTGACGTAATTTTTTAAGTGGATAGTTGAAGGGATGGAGATTGACATAGGCTACTTTTTGTCTCTTTCTAACGCGAGCGAAGCCGCGGGCAAAAGCTAGTTAATTACATCAAATCAAAACAAATCGCTACCACATAATTTACTTACGTACTTTTTGTTGTTTTGGTTTCTATTGCAATATTTTTTCCATGCATTTGTACAACAAATTTAGAAAGGAATTAAAGTTATACATGCACTTAGGTATCAAAATCTAAATCATTGTTGTGAAACTAAACTCCTATACAATACATTCTCAACAGACAAGTGTCGCAGTTAAAAGAAAATTTCGCTGTAGCTGTTTACCCACTTTGTTCACAAAATGCATGTACCAGAACCTCTACTAGGAGTTTATGACAATTCGAGAATATGTTATTATACTCGCGACTCGTCCTCTTAGATAAGCCATAACATAGTTCCACATAAGTGAAACCACTCTTGACTTCACTGTAGTCGAGATTTTTTTTAAAGTAGGGTAGTTTTAACCTTAACTAGTGTCTATATAGCGCCCCTCATTTAGAGTCTCATATAAGCTGCACGGGATAGACGATAAAATATCAGGCCGTCCCTATCGCACTATTAGTAAGTGTGATAGGAACGGCCAGATGTTTTATCATTTATCGCGCGACCATAATTGCCTGCCTGTTTTGTTGACATGTCTTAAAATATTTGGGTTTTGGTTTTGGGTGGGAGCCTGGGAGGGTTGTTCTTATCTAATTCGAACGAGGCGCTTTGTATAATTATGATAAAACTTCACTTACAGGCAAGTTCGTTTAATCATCAATTCTACTACCCGTGGACCCGTAACGGCTTAAGAATTTAACCACCCCCTTTCCTCCCGTGGCTGTTGTATAAATGTGTTAGTGCAATATCGCGACTTCGTTTTTTTCGACACCTTAGTTGCTAAGAGTGGCATTGAAACTTTAGCAGTGTCATGTGCTCTGTCTACCCTTTTTTGAAATACAGGCGTGAGTTTATCTACTTATGTCTGTTTAGAATATCTGTCTAGATTAGCGTAAATTGCAAACAATATGTATGTAATATTTGGTTGTTGTTAGTATCCTTTTGGGGGCGCTGTTCTCTTTCTCCATATAACGTTATTTTTCATGATATTTACTCTATCGAGTAACTTATTATACTTCAAGAACTCTTAGTACAGGCTCTGAAGGAACGCTTGCCAGACAAAGGTAGCTTATTGCGAATTCCGACGCTCACCTTTCGACGCTATTAAGGTTCCTTTGCGATACGTTGCCATATAATCTTTCTAGTGCTCCACTTATGACCTGCTTGGAATTTTGAAGGCAAAATTGCTAAACTACATGTACAGAGAGTTTTAGGTAATTTAAGTTTCTGGGAAGTAATTTCTTTGCTGGTTAATTAGTAAGTATATAAGTAGTAGTAAGTTGAGCACTGAGTTAGTATGTGGGTTTGAATACTTTGAACCGCATTCTCAGAATGGAATGAACAATTTCATAAACTGTCTGTATAACTTATGTAAAGCACATATAAAGAAGGAGTATTTCGATCTGTGCAAGACTGCACAACCTTTTTATGATTTTTTACATTCCTCTTGTCAATTCTTCTGATTGACAGTGTTGAAATATGGACGCCTAAACCTTTATGCAGAGCAATCCTCTTTATCGCACTGGTTGCTAGCATAGTGTTGACAGTATTGTTTATATTCTTCTGTCATTACCGTTTGTCACTCGCGTTTTATACCTAAAGTTATTTCCACTTAATATAGCTTATAATTGCTTTATAAAGCCTTGTTTTATTCCTTCAGACAGTATTGCCTACATTTTGTTTTATCTCTAAAGAGTGCCTTTTCATTTAACTTTATTCAAACAATCCTTTTTCAGTCCAAAAATGTTGGTAAAAAGGTTGACCTATTAAATCAACGGACTATATTTTCCCTGAAAATATTAATTTAGGCACTAAAGCTCCTTTTCATTTCATCAAAGTCCTGTCAAACTTCCACATGATATGTTCGCATGATATGAAGCTTTTCATATTTTATGCTATAAAAATATTCAAACATAGGAAAATATTCAGCAATCAGTGAAAACGGTCCCCTACGGCATATTGCGGTACAGAGTTTTCATTAAACAGCGCTGGGTTTTTTAGGGTTCACCAGTAAAAAAACGAGGAACGTAAGGAAAAGCTATTTTGACCAGCTGTTGGTCGCGCGGAAAAACTTTTCTGTTCGATATTTAAAAAATAATAAAATAAATAAAAATAAAAATACGTTTATTACCATAACACAAAAAGAGTACAGCAATGGAATAAAAAAGTAATATGCTAATTCACTTAAGCTAAGCAAAATAAGAGCTAAGTACATTTTTTTTTTCGTGCTTGGTAAAAGGATTCAGGTCTCAACATGCGCTAGGTTATAATACCCAGCGTTGATTTTCAGACTGATCCTTATTCCGTTGCCAGGGTGAACATCATTAGTAACAATACTTACGAGTTTTATTTATAATGTATATCTCTATGCCAAATAAATATTTTCTATTCTATTGTATTCCAAATCTAGAGTTGCAGAAGAAAAAAATCGTTGTGAGGGGCGGTTCGCGCAATTGTGTGTGCGTGCATGTGTGTGTGTGTGTGTGTGTGTGTGTGTGTGTGTGTGTGTGTGTGTGTGTGTGTGTGTGTGTGTGTGTGTGTGTGTGTGTGTGTGTGTGTGTGTGTGTGTGTGTGTGTGTGTGTGTGTGTGTGTGTGTGTGTGTGTGTGTGTGTGTGTGTGTGTGTGTGTGTGTGTGTGTGTGTGTGTGTGTGTGTGTCTGTTTGTGTGTGTTTGTACGTGCGTGCGTGCGCGTGCGCGCGCGCGTGTGTGTGTGTGTGTGTGTGTGTGTGTGTGTGTGTGTGTGTGTGTGTGTGTGTGTGTGTGGGCGGGTGGGTGGTGTTTGTATAAATATAATATAATAGACGACAATTATATATTGTTTTGTAATAATTAAATGCTTTTGTAATTTATTGTATTGTATTGTGGATTTAAGCTATATTTTGTGGTTTGTTTTACCTTACTTTCTATATGTAAATTTGTTCATGTAGTTATATGCTTAATTGATTTATTTATTTTTTTGTATTTGAAGAAGGTAGGTTTTGGTTAGTTTTTTAAATTTCAGGAAATGCATCGGCTGTTTTAGTGGTGGCGGTAAGTCGTTCCAAATTTTTGTTGCAGCGAACTTAAAGCTCCCTCTGAAAGACGTTGACTTGTGTTTTGGAATTACCAGCTCAAGCTTTCTGTGTATTCTCAGCGGTCTATTGTGTGTATCTTTAATCCATTTTAGTTCATCAAATAGGTAACGTGGTGTCTCTGTCTCTATAACTTTTCGGACTGTAGCAGCAAGGTGCAGGTGCCTTCGACTTGCCATGTTCAGTATACTTTTGCTGTTGAGGTAAGGCGAGATGTGGGCTCTCTTTGGTATGTTATAGCAAAAACGAATACATGCATTTTGGACTCGTTGAATGGATTTTTTCGTTTTTTCTAGGAGCCTAGGACCGTATACAATGTCACAGTAATTTAATTGCGATAGAACTAGAGATTCGGTGAGAGTTTCTCTTACTTTCTCAGTTAAATACTTCCTAATACTATACAAAGATTTAAGTCTATAGAAGGAGTTCCTGATTTTTGCATTCACATGCTCCATATATCGCATTTCGCCGTCAAGGATAAGGCCAAGATTTTTCGCTCTTTCCACACGTGTAACTGGCTCTGATCCTATGTAAATGCCGGGGTTTTGTGCAAGGATATTTTCACGTTGTTTTTTGGTTCCCATTATGATATACTGTGATTTTGATGGATTTAAAGCCAAGCTATTTTTAACTGACCAGTCACGTACTATGCTCAAGTCTTCATTTATCTTTTCCAGTGCCAGACTTATATCTTTCACTGCAAAAGAGTGATATATTTGTGTGTCGTCAGCGTATAAGTGAGCATTGCAGTATTTCAATTGTTTAACTAAATCTGCAGTATATACAATGAACAGCAACGGACTCAGAATAGATCCTTGAGGTGTTCCTCTGTTAAGATATTTGCGGCTGGACTTGACCAGGTCACCCTGTTCCGTTTGTATCTCTACATACTGCTGCCTGCCATTGAGAAATGACTGAAACCATTTGCATGCATTTTCAGATACTCCATAGTAAGCTAGTTTTGCCAATAGTAGTGTATGGTTTATGCAGTCGAAAGCGCGGGAGAAATCTAACAGGATGAGTATGGTTCCATTTCCTTGATCTGAAGCTGCGATGATATCGTTTGTGACCTTCGCTAATGCAGTGGCGGTACCATGTTTACTCCGGAAACCCGATTGTGAAGGTGGAAGTAATTTATGTTCTTCTAAATAGTTAGTAAGCTGCGAACATACGACCCTCTCCAGTATCTTTGAAAGCAAAGGAAGAATGCTTATGGGTCGAAGGTCCTTGTAATCCTCCGCCTGATCAGATTTAGGGATAGGTCTCACTTTAGCGATTTTCCAGCTATTTGGGAATGTGTTTGATTGAATAGACGCGTTGATAATGTGCGTTATTATTGACAGGGTGGCGCTTAATGTGAGACGTATCATGTCAATTGAAATACCATCATAACCACTCGCTTTTGTGTCAATTGATGATATGATTTGGGATACCTGCTTTTCTGTGCATTCCTTTATTTGAAATCTGTGGTCTGTGATATTTTTTCCCGCGTAGAGGTGTATTGCATCACTGGTATTTACGGTCAGCTTCTGCGTGGTGATGGAAATTAAACGTCAGTATGTAAAACGACCCGTCAGTATGTTACCCGAGGAGGGGTCCATAAATAAAAAAAATAAAAAGTGTTCTAAAAAAAAAGTTAGAGTTATAACTTAGTATTACACCAATAATTATAATTTATCTTATTTTAATGTAATTCGAATATTTTTTCTATGAAAAATGTAATGTAATTAATTAATATAATTATAACTTAAAACAATAATAAACAATAATACACATAATATAAATAAGAACACAACAATGTATATGCATGCAAGTAATAATAAACCATGAAGAACAAAAAATGTCACTAAACTAAATGAATAATAGCATGTACTTCAAAGCAGGAATAATAAAGGCTTTTTTATTTTTATTTTATTCTTATGTAAAACGAGGGAACCTACAAACTATGTATAAACGGAAACGATTGAAAAACCAACATTAAGTAATATAAAACTAAGCTGAACGTCCACTTACCTACGTCGCATAAAATATAAGAACGTTCGAGGTGGTCTAGAGGTGAAGCCCGTCAGCCACAATATTCTACCAAACTAGAATGAATCATCCTTTGTAAGGTTATTTTAAAGAAGATGACTCACGCTAGAACCACTCTTGCTAGTCCCAACGGGACGAACCGGAACGGGACGATGTATAAAGCAAATTAAACAAAATATTTGGCATTTTAAATCATACACGAAAAATAGTTATGGAGCTTTGAATTTTTTGTGTACTTAATTAAAGAAAAAATGAAAAAGAACCGTAACTTTTAGGGCCCGGGTTCTAAGTACGGAAAGAATGGAAGTGATTCCACCAACACCCCCAAAAACTTTGACTAGGTATTCATATGCCGATCACCCTATAGTTTAATGGCACATTATTTCGTCCCGATCCGCTCTAGCGTACGTAATCATTTAGAACAGTATTTCTTCGTCAGGCAAGCGAAACTACTTTTTCGCTTATAATTATATAACTCCAATTACAAGTTACCTCATTACCAAGGACGGAACCCCGACATGATTATCTCCGCCTTGTTTCGCCTTTGTCCAAAAATGCTTGCATGGCCCGAGGCCTCGGTCCCGTATAAGGAATGTTGTGCTTGGAAAATTAGTTCATGAAGCAATTTTTCCATGTCACAAAAAGACAAACATAACTCTAACCAAGATTGGATTTTAGATTGTTTTATGTTTTATTCATTGTTTAATCTTGCTTCTTTTAGCGAGTTTGAATTACGGGCTGAATTAAATTTAAGACTTAAATTGAATTTAAGACACACCTGCCGTAGTTTGATAAAATAAGTAAGTAAGTAACGCTCGAACTCGACTGAAACTTACAACTCTTACCAGTCAGTATTAAATACGACTATTACGACTCAAAACTTTGATATATTATACTCATATCATTTTACATTAGTTACAGTCGAGTTCATAAATATGTGTACATTTTTTCTCCTTATTACATAGAATTAAGGTGAAGATATGTACTCATATTTATGAACTCGACTGTACACTCGTGCTACCTATAGGTAGGTTCAGTCGGCACTACTATCCGCTTAACACCTTAGTATACAAACTTCTATGCAGGCGGTAACTTTCCTCTGAAATTCATTAAACAAAAACAAATAACGCATTGCAACAATGTTTGTTATAGAGGTAGATACAATACAATACAAAACAAATACCTACTCATTTTACACACATTATAGACAAATAAATACAAAACAGAACAACAGTAAAAGCAGGCATTTTTATTGCTAGCAAGTTATCTCTTCCAGTCGACAGTTAGCGATTTTTTTGTTTTTTTTATTTAGATATATTATATTAGTTTTTGAACAAAATTTATAATTCATTTATGTTTTCGTTTTCATATGCAGCGCAGCCATCTTCAGAAAGGCCACCCTTATACAAAAATGATTTATTACCAATAACATTAGCAATAAATCCTATGAAAATACTGGGACGTTTTTATTATGTTTCAATAAAGAAGTGACATGCGGTATCAACGCGCGCTCGACTATCGGCGTGATTCGAACTTTAAGACAATATTGAAATATCAAATAATAGCAATATTTCAAAGAAGGTAGAGATAGATCTACAATAGGTGTTGAACATTTTGCAGAATTTTGGCTACTTACCTTTGGTCTTATTTGGTCAGATGTAATCGAAACCACCGTTGTGAAAATGTGTGAAGAGTAAGCGGTTTGCCATTTGCCAGGATTGTGATCTCTGCCTACTCTAGGAGACAGTGCCTGAGTGCATTAGTCATGGATGCATTAGTTTTAGATAGGTACAAAATGAACCCCCCCCCCCGCCCCTCCTGGGATATGGGTTAAATTGTGGCGTTAGGTGAGAGGCTAGCAACCTGTCACTGCAATGTCACAATTTGGATTTCTTTCAACCCCTTTTTGCCAAGAGAGGCACTGAAACTTGGGTAGTTCACGTGCTCTGCCTACCCATTTATGAGATACAGGCGTGATTGTATGTATGTATGCATGTACAAAATGAATCGAATATATCAGTGCCAAAAAAGACGTTTTTGTTTGAAGAAACATTTTTGACACTACTACTATTATGGATCCAATTTACAAGGACAGGATAGGATAGGAATGAGGAAAACGCATTCCTTTTCGTCTTAACATCATCTCAAAGTTCGAATCGCGGCGTAAGGCCGGTATTACGAGGGAATAACAGGGGACACTTACGAAAATTGCTTACACAGAAAACTAATATCGGTGTTTGCCAGCCGGCCGCGGTCAGATCTGTTGGCTTTAGGCGCTAGGGAACGAGTCATAGCCGATGTCGACAATTTATTGAGTCTTCGATTGCTTAGGTAACTGTCATGTTTGCAGAGAACGACACCTACTCAACAAGGACAGTCAAGTATTCGCATAAATAAGGTATTTTTGTCTTTCACAAGTTTGACTAAGTACAATTCGGTATTTCACTCTGTTCAAGTGGTAAAGTTTTCGCCGGCTCTTTTTATTCCAAGTATCAGTCATTAAGTTTCCTACCGATATTTGAAGCCTATTTTATAATATTTGAGAGAGCAATCCTGTTAACAGATGACGTAGCGGTTCAAATATTCGCTGACAGTAGTCGCCATTGTCCCCACCACCAGTTTCACCTTACCAGTTTTATCCCCTCACCGGGTGGTTGGCGCCGACGGGCGCCGTTTGCCTCATTGGCGTTCTGTTCTTCGGAGCGTACGGTTCACTACAAAAAAATTATATATACTTAATTATCTACGTAATTATATAAGAAACTAAAACTAAACTTAAAAGCTATTAGCTAATGTCTAAAATAGGCCCTTGAGGCATTGTACCAAGGATACTGACGACGTTTCCTCGCTCCTCCGTATATTCATGTAAATAAAGAATTTTCCCTCATTATCTACGTGACATCATGCTTGATCTATGGACTCGACCGCGAAAACGCAAGCTGTGCTAGACCGCCAGAGCGGTTCTAAATTCCTATAAATAATCAAGTCAACCAAATCAAATCTTGACACTAAAAAGGCGGAAAATTTGATAAATGTAAGACTCACCAGCTAATTGTCTTCATAAAGCGCGTGCCTTTCAATGAGCCATAAGGCCATAACACTTAAAAATTGATTGTAAATCGCGAAGTTTTATCTCCCGTCGAACATTTGAATTTCGCGCCATTTTTCAGTGCCAATATTTAGTGATAATGATAACAATCGTCATATGATCTGTATAATTTAAAAGCGTCTTTAAAATGCAGCAGTTGATAGGCAAATTGCCATAGTATGACTGTTTGTGTAGGTACTGTAGGTATACCTACTTTTCGGGCCACACTGCTGCAGTAATGTAAACATTTTAATATTCCAAACAAGTCAGTGACATCATAATTCTTTCGTGGGACGAGTTTGGGTATTGCGCTAGCAAATGCACCCCAAACTGCTTAGAATATAAAATAGCAAGCGAAGTGTCGTAAAAAACTCAACGTCCGTATTGTAAGAAATAAAAATGGGGTTACTAGAGATAGAGAGATTTGCGTAAAACCACATTTTTTACCCTAATTTCGTGGTCATAAAATGACCTTTAAATAATGATTTTGGATTTTTCTGAAAGAAACCTACGCCCTAACCTATCCTCAGATCTAGGCATATGTTTTAAAATTCATTTCTTAATAAATATTATGTATTGATTTATATATATATAGTTCGATGTTTATCAGTAAGAATTTTCCTCGTGTTGGTGTAATGAAATTTTAGCGTTTTACTCGGTGGTAAAACTTAATTTATTTATACCCCAATGTCGTCTGGGTTTAATAATAGCTTTGAAATTTGGTGTCCTAAAATATGAATTATGTACCTAAATGTCCGAATGTTTAACATTGTCAAATTGTTTGCCATTTTCAATATTCATTTATGGCCTACGCAATTTCGCTTTATTTTCGCCTACGTAATTACTAAAACAGTGAGCATGGAAAAATACTCATTTAACGTTTTGATTATTTTCCAGGAACATAACAAATAAATTACGGTAATCAAAATTTAGAACATGAGAATGGGATCGATTTTTGAATTTCTAACGCATGAATTCGAGTTCGAAAGTCTGTGGAAAACGACGTAATGCTATTTTTGAAAAAGGACGGCTAGTAATTTTAAAACTAGTGGTAATGACCACTCGTTTTTGATTCTGTTAGTAGAATTTAAATAGCTAGTAGTGGAGATATTCAATTCAATTCAATAATTTTATTTCGGAAAAAAATCCAGTGTTAGTGTACATTCCCTTAAACCTATGTTAGTTACATTGATATTATTATTTTATATTATTTATTACATCGAAAAAACTAAAAACTATAATAAATTATACACTTGGCCTCTGGATTCCATATGTACACTATCCCAGTGTCTCCAGATAGCACAAGCAGGCGATTCCAACACTAGGCGCACAAGGCTGTTGGAGCTGTCTCGCACGCGACGCATCAGGGAGGCAGTTCTTTTGCGCATTATAGTACCGAAACTGTCAGTGCGGGCCTCAGCGAACATGCCTGACGCACTGCAATAACGAGGCAGTTCCAACAGCATCCTGAACCCATTGTTGTACTGGATACGCAGGGAACTGAGGGCCTTTTTAGTATAATTTGTCCACAGGCTATTATTGAACTAATTTCACGAAATCGAATGGCCGGTGACGTTGGACCGTCAACATCTGAGAATGCCTCGAAGAGAATCGAAACACGTGTCGAGTTTTGTATTTTTGGTGGTGGTTTATTTGCGTATTTATTTTTTGCGGTGGGAGAGTAAAATCACGCAAGTAAGTATCACGGGTCATCAGTGCTAACTGATTGACTTGCACCCTGTCTATTCGCGGATTAGCAAAGGAATGTTCTAGATTTTGATTAACATGGATTTCCGCAAAGTAATTGTAGGTAAAGCCTGATGGCATTGATTAATTGGGCCATTTTTTTCAAAGTTGTCCACCCCGTTTTTGGCTTGTCCCATACTTTTGATATAATATTTAGCGTATTTAAAGAGTCTAAACTAATGAAGACTATTTTTTATTCGAACCCAAATTTAGTTGACAGTAATTTACAATATTCATTTAATTTTTTATTATAATTATGTATTTGTTAAAAATTATAATGTGATAAAAAATGGGCAATTTTTTGCTGTCCCACGTCAAATATCGTTTTTGTTATGGATTTTATTCTATAACTAATTGTACTAAATATTGATGACGGCATAATTTGAAAAGATTGAGTTATACGCTATTATGTTATAAAATATTTCATGTTAATAAATAAACGTACTATTTAAAATTAAGTATAATTTGCCGAGACGGAATCTGGTAATTGTGGAATTTTCCATTCCGAAACCGCAGAATGACTGTTAAAATTAAAAGAAAGTTCCTAACATTTGGTAGCATTTTATTCAGCTTGGCAAAATTAATTTAAAACTACTCAATACCGTCATCTTGCATTTGCCAGTTGCCGCCAAACACGCATCAAAGTAGCTCGTACTCAGGGGTAACATTTTCTCATTCCACCTCCCGAAACCAAATTTGCGGGTAAATACGTAATATGCAACCTTTTAACATCGATTCCTAAAACAAAGTACTAATATTGAAACCAAATAAGCCAATTAAAAACAAGATTTGTGATTATTTAATAAATAATTAAGTAAAATATCGCCGGAGGTAGCGTTCCGTTACTTCCGATCCGATACTAGATCGTTGGTTTCGTATAGGCGGAAAGAAAAACGTATCGGAATGGAAGTATAAAGCGGTATTCACGTGGTTTTAATGTGATGTTTTAGTTTCATTTGATTGCGGGAAATAAAAGAAAAACGTATGGGATTAAAACTAACTCATCTAAAATATGGTAATCAATCACGGATTACACACTCCGGTTGTTTTAGTCATTACTCGCGATATGCTTTGGAGGTCTTAGGTACCCACGTTCAAGTGTAGACGAGACCTTAGCTTTCATCCGTTACCCATACAGTCAGATCCGTTACTGTCCCATGTTTCAAATAGTTTTATTTGCAAAAATTAAATACAATTTGTTATTAAACTACGTTTCCGTTATTTTATATTGAAATAGTAACGTTTAAACTATTGATTACAAGTGATGGCATCCTATAAACTTGTGAAACAGTATAGTAATCTTAAAAATTCTCCTCTATTTTGTACTGAAAGTAACGGAACGGATATATATATGGGTTTAAAAAAATAGTAGTCCGCATTTATGTGAAAATGAAAGTGTAATTTCTTCATGTGTTATTTTAGAATGAATAATAAAAATATTGTAAAATTCCCAAACCTTTTATATTTACATTATCTGCGATTAAATTTGGTTGCGGAACGGAACACTCGCTTCCCCTCAACTCAACAAAAACATATTTTTTTCATTAATTACTTAAAAGTCAAGTGAACCTTCTATATTTTATATAAATTTATTTATTAAAGAATCTATAAAAATAGCTTTTAATAAATTTCTATCGGTTTCATTTTCATATCAACTTTTTCGGGGTGGACAACTTTGAATAAAATGGCCCAATTACGGATTACGGTAATATTAATATAAAAGAATAATAAAATTATGCATTGAATGTATTGATCTTGCTCACTTTATATGTGGTACAAGATCGTTATAAAGGTGCACTTTTCGTGGCAAATGGTACGGTTGGCAAAAAAAAACAAATACTTACTATTAAATATTCATTTTGTTCTTAACTACAAAATATTAAATAAATATAAATATAAATATAAATATTACAGGACATTCTTACACAGATTGACTGAGGCCCACGGTAAGCTCAAGAAGGCTTGTGTTGTGGGTACTCAGACAACGATATATATAATATATAAATACTTATATACATAGAAAACATCCATGACTCAGGAACAAATATCTGTGCTCATCACACAAATAAATGCCCTTACCGGGATTCGAACCCGGGACCGCGGCGCAGCAGGCAGGGTCACTACCGACTGCGCCAGACCGGTCGCCAT
Organism: Leguminivora glycinivorella; assembly: GCF_023078275.1. NCBI lineage: Eukaryota > Metazoa > Arthropoda > Insecta > Lepidoptera > Tortricidae > Leguminivora > Leguminivora glycinivorella. Next base: position 8,372,185 of record NC_062987.1, on the reverse strand, counting down.
TAAATACTTACCTTCTTAGCATTACACTTCTACGGTACAAAGCCTTTTCCGACCAACTATATATTTTTAAAACAATATACGTCAAATGACATTAATTATGTCATAAAAATATATTACGCGTAGTGTATATTATTTTAATCCAAATAGTCAAATGCACTAAAGCAATGTAATTTTATGAAATAAATAATATCAATATATCAATATCACTCTAGATACGAATATCTAGAATTGTAATGTTATTCAAGTATAGTTCAAGTCAAAAGTAGTGCATGAAGCCAAATATGTTGAACAAATTTTAGTTATTTATTCAATGTAATTTAGATATGTTAAGTATATAATGTTTTAAATACTTGTGTATTTGTTTTTTTGCCAACCATACTCGGCCACCAATACAGCACGCTGATAACGATCTTTACATAAGTATTACTGAGTCAGCCTAAAGGTCTTCGAACTTCAATTCTTCAGAACATCAAAAGATAATTCTAAGATTTTTGACGCAGACATATCCGTTCCATATCATATCTAGAACTTATTTACGATTGCAGGGTACGCTTTATTACGGCGTAGCATACGGTATACCTAAAACAAACTAAGGTATACGCGTTATCATAAAGCAGCAACTGGGGAAGATATTTCATTATTTTATTATGGCCCATTTGCACCAAACATTTAACTCGGGGTTAGTGGGCTGTCATCTGTCAAATTCCATATAAAATGGTGGGTTAACCCTCGGGTTAACCCTCCATTTTCGTCGGTGCAACTGGCCTATGTGTTTCAGTAATATTGTTTCGTGTTAGTCTTTTACTATCACACGCCGTGAAAATGGGCCCTAAATGAAATAACCACGTATACCCTGGAAAAAAAAGAGTAGTGCCGTCCAAACACAAGTTGTCCGTTCATAGATAGCTGATTATATTAAATTGAAACTCTTTTTGGCCAATCTGTGTCGCATACTCTCATACCTTGTACCATAATTTCATACTGAACGGATCCGAACCGGACACTGTCTGATACGAGTAGGCATAGATTTGACCGGGGACTTAGGTATGGTATTTTCAATTCAATTTTTTATGGTTGAAAGTTATTTGTTATACAAGGGGGCAAAGTTGTATTTTAACGCCGAGTGTGGAATTGAAAAACGAGTAAGTGAAAGGATGCTATAGTTGAACCACGAGCGAAGCGAGTGGTTCGAAAATAGAATCCTGAACTTGCGAGTTTTTTAACACACGAGAAGTATAAAATACATTTGCAACCGAGTGTAACACAAAACTTTTCTCCTCACTATAGCGAGGAAACTACAACGCTAAAAATGCGTTTATCACTGCTTCCAAGTAGTTCCACAGGTGGTAAATCATCTTCATCACTAGATTCACCTAATTTTATCAATTTTAAAGCAGTTAATTTGACTTTATTCAAGGTCAAATTACTTTACCCACTAGTGGATAAAATGCGTTTTTACCCGCTGGTATTAAAGGACAGGAAACACGTGTTTCCGAGCTAGTGAGGGGAAAATAATATTATTATATTACAATAATTCTATTTTGTCGTAAAATGGTGTCATGACAAGCCAAACTAAACGTTAGAACAAAATATAACAATTAGTTTAACGTTGCACTGAGTTTTACGGGACTACTTACTTATGTATATCCCAACACGCCAACATATACATTATACAGGGTTACTTTTTAGTCAGTTAACAAACTTCGTATAAATGATCGCTAAGGTAAATGAAATATACGTTTTGTTTTATTTTTATCCCATCTCAAATAAAAAAAAAGAAAATTGCACCCAAATTATTCCACAAAAACAGTAGAAAACTTGGTCACCCTAGTTACTGACGGCAGCGGCGGAGGCGAGGAGTGAGCGGGGCACTCGCGCGCGGCCAGTGGCAGCGCTTGCGCAGGGGGTGGGGAGAGGCGGGTGGGCGGGGAGCTGAGCGGCGTCGGCAGGGTTCAAAGATGGCAGCTTTTGTTCTTAGCCGCGCCGGTTTTACAGCGATTCCAAATTTTCCTTCATACTTTCACGGGCTTAGGACCGTCAAAGCCCATGTCGATAGTCAATAAAAAACATTTAACATTTTAAGACAAATTAATTCACAGAAGAAGTCGATAAAGTGAAAAACGACATGTGCTTAGGCGTATTTAAAAATTGGACGTTTGATTTAGGTACTTACAAATGGAGTCCATTTCTCCTCACTTAACTCACTTACACTAATTGTATTTTAATAATTGTTCAAAATGCAGTCCATTTTGCTGCAAGCACAGTCTAGCGCGTTTTAGGACATTTCCACTAATGTTCCTTAAAACAAGATGTTCGTTTTTCACTTCATTAAATGCTAAAATAATTCAATTTCCACAGCTAAACGTGGTGCTCCACGACCTTGAGCATGCGCAGGCACGCAAACTGTCCATGGTCCAGTAGATTCTGACTCGCCGACAAAATTGTTTGCAGACATGGGAGACGAGCATTAGGCAAACCGGTATTTCTTAACACAGGCAGAATCTCTGCCTCGTACAACCTACGAGCCGCTCGCAGATTGTTATTAGCCCTGGCGTACACTCTCACCATTTCATAAAACTCGCGGTTTGAGTACATCGTTTCGCGTTAGCTCACTGGCGTGCGAGGAAAACATAAAACGACTGTCCGTAAGAGAGCGCGGCGTGAGACTGAGGGGCGGTGTTTCTTTTGTAAAGCGGCGAGCGGCGCGCGCGCTCCCCCGCCCCCGCCGCGCGCACACCCCCGTCATACCCAATCATGCGCCGGCCGCCGCTGAACTCAAATGAACCCAAAATCAGCTGTGTGTAGGGTGTCCGTAATTTGTAAAAATTATGAGGAATCAAAATAAAAAAATAATAAATCTTAAAAATAATGTTTTTTTATTGAAATGGGTTCTATTAACGATACTGAATTCAGGGTTTTTTTTTGTAAGGTGACTAAAAAATAACCCTGTAGAACCCTTATATTCACCTAAATTCGTTTATATTATATTGACTACATTTATGGTGACACCATGCGCGTGACAATTATTTAAGTACTATTTTTAACCCCCGACGCAAAAACGACGGGGTGTTATAAGTTTGACGTGTCTGTGTCTGTCTGTCTATCTGTGGCATCGTAGCTCCCAAACGGATGAACCGATTTAGATTTAGTTTTCTTTTGTCTGAAAGCTGAGTTAGTCTGGAGACTCTGGAGTGTTCTTAGCCATGTTTCATGAAAATTGGTTTACTATGTCGCGGTCGGGGGTTTTTTTCAAAATTTTAATTTTGTGGATAGGTTATTGAATTTGGAACCTTTTGCTACTTAATAAAATATCAAAATAAATTTTGGAATTTTAGGAATAGGGGGTTAGTACTAGTAATGTAAAATAGCAGAACATTCCCAAAAAGGTGAGAATGTCCCAGAACATTCCTGCAACATGCAATTTATTGTTTAAACGGGACTTGAAATAAAGTTTAAAGGGCATAATATAAAACTATATGTTATTATACATATAATATTGTCTATTACAGTTACCTATTTTGGTGATAAGTAAGTGATTACCAATAAGTTGCTTAAATTCTCACTATACTTCAGGGAACATTTCGACTTTCAGACTTCAGTTTTAGTCCTGACTTTTTTAAATTAGGTAGGCCTGTTTTTTGTCATGTCAATATATATACCAAAAAAAAAACAAAATAAAAACAAAAAGATCGCTGTCAGGATCGAACCTGAGAACATCGGCATACGAAGCCAGCGCACTACCACTGGACTACGTCTTGACTTGCTGAGTTTGACGAAATTATGGTATAAACTACGAAGGTACTAAGTATTCTGATAAATTCTCGTTCTCGAGAACATTCTCAGAAGTTGTGGCGACAGGCGCATTCAATATATTGTTAATAAATAATAAATATTTGAACAATAATATGTTTTAAAATGCTGTTACGCTTCGCGCGACGCAAGCGCGGCGTTAAGGTACTGCCTTATCGCTCGGGCCGCTCCGCCGCAGATCGGCGGGCGAGCGCGCTTTCGTGTGCGCTCGGAAATCCCAGCCAGTCGGCAATTTATCACTCTCGAGGCTGGACGCATGCGCTCGCGCCGCCTGAGCTAACGGTTAATGCTTACGCGCCGACTCGCTTGCATTACAATATTCGGTTTGCTTGTGCGCCGCTTAATGCTTTAAGCTTACGCTTTTAATGTGTGCTTTCTGTATGTACTTTTCCTATCTTCTGTGCTATTTCTGACTTCCTCTTTTACTATACTGTGCTGTGCTTTGTACTCTTTCTTTCTCTACTTGTGCTTGTGACTCTTGTGTGCCGTTATTTGACAATACAACTTATTAATGTGGAAACTAGCTTGTTTTACTTATCTCGCTAGGCTAGTTCACCACAAAGTTACCGTAAATTCTCATGAGGAATGTTCTGAAACTTTGGAAACTTCTCGTCCGTGCATTGCTAGTTAGTACCATGATTTGACTGTAGTCAGTAAATGTCAAATGTTTCCAAAGTACCTACCCATACAAAATATGAATAAAATAATCTCCAATGTGGATATATTTTTAGTCAAAACGAATAAAATAGGCGGGAGAGCCGGCATTTAAAAAATAATTATAAGACAAAGCCCTGTCAAATTCAAGCGCACGTTCTAATTCCTATTTTTAAAGTGAGATCAAAGCGGATTCTTCAAAGGGAATTATGAGCAAAGTTGGCAACTTTGGGTTCCCTGGTTTGTCGGTAAACTTGCCAGGACTTGAGAATGTCCGCTGTTCGTGCTGTCGTAGCTTGCTTACTGTATTATGGGGACTTTAATTAAGTTCAGTTTAATTACTTGCCCGTACTTTGTTCCTATGTAGCGACATGCAGGCGAACTATTTGAAACCGGGCTTAGATGTTTATTGCTTTTAGGTTTGCAGGCATATGATAGGGTGGTAAAGTTGAAAGTTGGGTGAAGTGGAGGATTAATTCGTCTTTCATCGTGCTAATAATGCTTAAGGATTATTGTAATATTATAATTCACGCCGAAAGCTATATTAACTATCTGATAAGGTAACTTATTATCAAAATGCTTGGCGTTGTTTCAAACTAGGTACTTAGTTTTATACGGAACAAGACTCGTTGCTCGCAGCTCATTATTGAGGAGTTCATTGCTGTTATTGCTTCTTAAGTGGAGCTCCGTTTTAATTTAAATATCATAGTAGTTATAAACTGAAATAAATGTCACATACAAAGAAAAAATGACCAAGGCCTCCAAGTGTCCAAAGCTGGATCCAGCTGAAAATAGTAGTGTGTCTACTAAAATACAAATTAAATTATTTTCTATGAGGATAATTTAATTTGTTCTAAGAATTATCATAGTAGTTGTTTTTTTATTTTGTTTAATATAACTAGATAAAATCACGAATAAATTCTCAGTAAAAATTAAAATACATTTGTACACCTAATAACATTAAATTCACATTTCTTGTGACACACAATATACTGTTCTTATGACAATAAGTTAAAGCAGTACCTTAGTTTTATGTAGGCTTAGAAAATAACTGATATCCAGATATCCCATGTTCTTTTAAAGCTAACAAAATATTCACAATAAAAAACAACGAACAATTTCAAGATTTCCCGGCTCTCTTCTCCCTCGAGGTCCCTGCGATCATAGGCAGATAGCAATTTTAACTAGCTTTCTTTCAGGATGAGAAAAAAGTTAAAAGTAATTCATTTTTTTCCGGAACAAGGGAGGCAAATAAAAATGTACAACATTCGTGAACTTTGACGGCACTTCCGTAACTTATATTAAAAATTTTATACAAGAAATTGCGATGGCTTCCCCTAGTCTCTGGATTAATCTGGACTATGAAGGGTTGTTTACATCAATTTTTGAATGTTGTTTGGAATTTATTTAGCTAAACGCTTTTGGACGAACTTTTAACATGAAATTTATTTTAGGACAGTTAATTAAAATAAATTTATAAAATTGATCAGTTAATAATGCTACAAAAATCCATGAAATCATTGGTTGACGACCATACCTTTATCTAGTGAAAAAAAAAAAAACTAAACCATACGTATTTTTAAAAAAGTAAAGTGAAATTAATATTAGATACTTATGCGTACTCGATACCGCTTCGCCACGGGTACACTACACCTGCCAGAGTTGTGGTCGTGTTTGCCGCTCCCGTATTGGCTTACACCAGCCACGAAAAACGTTGTTGCCCCACTGAATAGTCTGTTAGAGACTTGAAGGCCGATGATGATGATGATGATGCGTATTATACAGTACCTACTAAGCAAGTATTACGTGATCGACTGTGTCGAAACCTTGAAGGGCCGTAACTATGAACCTTCTGTAAAACGTTGTAGCTACCTATACACCACCTACAATGCACGTGCACGTGCGAATAAATAATCGTCTCCTTCAGTTGTTTAAATGAATTTAAATCTAAATCTAATCTAAACCATAGGATATTATTTTTTATATTACATGTCATCAAAATGATACACACTAGAAATCAAAGCAAAGTCACCAGTTTTCTTTTTAAACCACAACATTTGGACGGCAATAATGCGCCTGCAAGTATCGGCTCGCAACTTTGCTCAGGTAAAATATTCAGGCGCTCTCACACCGCGGCTATTATATAAAACACCGAGGTGCTTTAATCCGGTAAAATGGAGATTTGTTGCTCCAGACACTTTCTTACCTACTTCTTTCTTTATGTTAGTTACCTCTAGAAAATTTATTCAGCTCCTTATAATAATATTGGAGTGGATTTTCGAGAGAAAAATACTGAGCCAAGTTTAGACGAGATTTCTGTTTAATTTTCATTTCGGTTGAAGGTTAAGTATACAAATGAGGCATGAAATTAGCAAAGTCGGTTTAGTAGAAGTATACATAACGGAGTTATTTTACTTTTAATTAAAAACAAATCTTATTCATCTACTACAGTAATCTGTCAATTTTAAAAAACTTCTTATATTTATGTAGGGAACAAATCAAATTATTTTATTAAATATTTTTTGATTTGTTTTTTAAGTAGTAACACTACTATACAGGGTTACTTTTTAGTCAGTTAACAAACTTCGTATAAATGATCGCTAAGGTAAATGAAATATACGTTTTGTTTTATTTTTATCCCATCTCAAATAAAAAAAAAGAAAATTGCACCCAAATTATTCCACAAAAACAGTAGAAAACTTGGTCACCCTAGTTACTGACGGCAGCGGCGGAGGCGAGGAGTGAGCGGGGCACTCGCGCGCGGCCAGTGGCAGCGCTTGCGCAGGGGGGGGAGAGGCGGGTGGGCGGGGAGCTGAGCGGCGTCGGCAGGGTTCAAAGATGGCAGCTTTTGTTCTTAGCCGCGCCGGTTTTACAGCGATTCCAAATTTTCCTTCATACTTTCACGGGCTTAGGACCGTCAAAGCCCATGTCGATAGTCAATAAAAAACATTTAACATTTTAAGACAAATTAATTCACAGAAGAAGTCGATAAAGTGAAAAACGACATGTGCTTAGGCGTATTTAAAAATTGGACGTTTGATTTAGGTACTTACAAATGGAGTCCATTTCTCCTCACTTAACTCACTTACACTAATTGTATTTTAATAATTGTTCAAAATGCAGTCCATTTTGCTGCAAGCACAGTCTAGCGCGTTTTAGGACATTTCCACTAATGTTCCTTAAAACAAGATGTTCGTTTTTCACTTCATTAAATGCTAAAATAATTCAATTTCCACAGCTAAACGTGGTGCTCCACGACCTTGAGCATGCGCAGGCACTGCAAACTGTCCATGGTCCAGTAGATTCTGACTCGCCGACAAAATTGTTTGCAGACATGGGAGACGAGCATTAGGCAAACCGGTATTTCTTAACACAGGCAGAATCTCTGCCTCGTACAACCTACGAGCCGCTCGCAGATTGTTATTAGCCCTGGCGTACACTCTCACCATTTCATAAAACTCGCGGTTTGAGTACATCGTTTCGCGTTAGCTCACTGGCGTGCGAGGAAAACATAAAACGACTGTCCGTAAGAGAGCGCGGCGTGAGACTGAGGGGCGGTGTTTCTTTTGTAAAGCGGCGAGCGGCGCGCGCGCTCCCCCGCCCCCGCCGCGCGCACACCCCCGTCATACCCAATCATGCGCCGGCCGCCGCTGAACTCAAATGAACCCAAAATCAGCTGTGTGTAGGGTGTCCGTAATTTGTAAAAATTATGAGGAATCAAAATAAAAAAATAATAAATCTTAAAAATAATGTTTTTTTATTGAAATGGGTTCTATTAACGATACTGAATTCAGGGTTTTTTTTTGTAAGGTGACTAAAAAATAACCCTGTATATAAATTATAAACTGAAATAGATAACATACACTAAAGAAAAAGCGCCACCCGGCATCGCCACAGTGGGCTTGATCGCTTTTTCTGTAGTGTATGGTATCTATTTCAGTTTCTTATATTTACTTTTCAAATATTTGTTAGGTACAGCGGGGCAAATCTCGACTGGGGGACCATTGTAATGTAACTGATCCATTTTTCCATTATTACGTTATGATGTTGAGTTTTACATGTACCCACTGAACACGTCTACCATATATAACCGGAGGACACTCATGGAAAAAATGGAACAGTTACATTTGCCCCCCAGTAGAGTTTTGCCCCGATGTACCTTATTTATTTTATCGATCAGTGTACGAATGTCCTTTGTAACTTTTGTTATGTATAATATATTTTTATTTTTCATGTGCTCTGCTTACCCTTTTATGGGATACAGGCGTGATTGTATGTATACATGTATGTATTTTTATTTTATCTGCTTGACTACAAGCTTCTCAAACAGTTCCTAGTATTATAATTGACCTAATTGAATTGTGTATATTGTATTATAGATAAATCTGTACTGCGTAAGTATTCTTTACAGTAAGCTAAACGGGTGATTATTATTTTCATATTATGTTATAGGGAACTTTTCAAGTAGAAATTGGTAGGTACATATATGTATGTGTATGGGCAAAAGGTTACCGTAACCAATCTACTTAAGCGTGAATACTAATTTCGCTTAAGATAGTTTTTTGTAATTTATTGAGTGAACTCGGTGAGTGAAGTGAGAGTACGGTAAACCTTTCTTATTAGAAATTAAAGGTGGAAAATAAATTGCGAAAATTATAAGAAATTCTCCTGCCATGCTTACGAAAAAAATTCCAGAATTCTTTATCGAATTGCCCAAGAAACGGACTGTGGACACTGCAATTTCTTTTACACTGGTTGAATTTAAATAATTCTTCTTATATATTAACGTGAAGAATCTTGTGTTCCTTCCTAACAGATAATGCGCCTTTAAAATATCATGATAAATTCATTATATCATAGTCTTGAACTCTTGACATAAAATAAAAGGGAAAAGTTTGTTTACATATATTTATATTTATAAAACTTATAGTAAGCACCTAGTAAATTTAGTATTATTTTTTATTGAGGATATCAAATAAAGTGTTTCATTAAAAAAAGACAGATTGTTCCTTGAAATACTTAATTTAAAGTAAATTAAAATTAAAATGATATTGCTGGCGACGCTATATTAATATTGGCTAACAACACATTTAATATAAATATATTTTATGAAAAAAAAAAACGATATATCTATCATTCAGCGTACCGACGGAAATTACGAGGCAAAATGTCAGCCTCTAATTATTTTCTACTATTTCTTGCCGCACAAAAGCCCCTAAAACGGCGGTGACATAGCTCCGCAAATTTTAATTCACCAAATTAACCCAACCGTGAATTCCTTGAAAATGAGACCCTTTAAAATGTAAGGAGTCAATTTCATAACACGCGCGTTTTGTACGAGTGAATCTTAGCAGAGTTTAATCTTGGACAGGGGGCAATAAAATAAGGGCGCGAATGGCGAGAATTGTGCGAGAAGTCGGCACTGAACCTGCCAGTTGCAGACAGCTATTGATAGGGTTCCGAATATAGGGGTAATGGCGTAGAGCTGTTGATACCTACCATTATTATTAACCCCCGACGCAAAAACGACGGGGTGTTATATGTTTGACGTGTCTGTCTGTTTGTCTGTCTGTCTGTTTGTGTGTGTATGTGTGTGTCTGTGGCATCGTAGCTCCCGAACGGATGAACCGATTTCGATTTAGTTTTTTTGTCTGTAAGTTGAGTTAGTCGGGAGTGTTCTTAGCCATGTTTCATGAAAATTGGTCAACTAAGTCGGGGTTTTTTTTCAAAATATTAATTTTGTGGTTAGTTTATTATTAGCAGAGAAGTGACTTTTTGCTGAGTTCGGTTCGGTCACTTAGAATTGGAAACGATCGGGCTGTCAAGAGAGCGTTGTTGGATCGACGGGCTGGTAGGCGTCCGGACCGTCCAAGATTCACATAGGATCGCTGAGCCAAAATAGTTAGTTTTTAGTTAGTTAGTCAATATTGTAGAAAGATTGTGTGCAGTAAAAACGTGAGTCAGATGTGTAGTAAGTATAAGAAACATGCAAAAAAATTGTTGTAAACATTTTAAGGCAAATTTGACCATGCAAATGTCAAACTAAGGATATAACTGTTAGGACAGTGCCATACCTACAAATGTCATTTTTAATATTGGACGGGAGCCTAAACTGAGAGAAATTTGCATTGTGAATTTAACAAGTTCGACTTGTTGCGGTTTATCCGTTTGAATCAGCCAAACGTATGTTTAAAACAATATGTGTCAGGTTGTTTTTGTAAAATCGACTTGTTGATTCAAATATATTGCCGATTCAAATGACAAGTAGCTTGTTGTTTGAACCAAAGAGCACGTAGGCGCTATTTTAACCAAAAAACTTGTTGAACGAACATGAAAACTGGTTGTATTTTCTCTCAGTGTATGTAAACCAAGGGAGCGAATGGCGAGAATTGTGCGAGAAGATGGTACTAAACCTTGCGGTTTTTTTTTTTTTATACTACGTCGGTGGCAAACAAGCATACGGCCCGCCTGACAGTTTTCGACAGTCATTATTTTTAATTACTAGTAGCACTGTATAAGTAACTCGTGTTATTCATGAGGACGCGGATTTTCTGTAACGGCGTGTATGCAAGACTAAACGACATTAACATAAAGCTTAGGAGCACTTTACACATGTAATAAACTAGGTTAAACCGTTGACCCCAGTTACAGCCAATTAACGTAAATAACCGTACGGTTTAAGCCCTCTAAAGGGGGTGTTAACATCTCTATAACAAGTGAAAAACGTTTCTCTCTGTCATAAATTTGAATAGAATCGATTGCTGTCTGCGCCTCCGGGAAAGTTAGATTTCCCCCGGGATTTCCACGACACCTGACCGGATGTAAAATATATTCTCATTTTTTAACCCTGGAATATGACAAATAATAATATTGGGGTTTTTATTTACGAAAAGGGAGTTCATTTTAATTGTGTTTATTTTTATGATTGGCTATTTGTTTTTCAGGCTCGTTGAGAAGAATACACCGTATAATGAGTTTATGCAAGTAAATATCTTCTAATAAGGTGTACTCGGGTAATTCCGAACGTCGAAAACCGTCGGCAAATTCCGAAAAGGGACCCATATTACTATGGAATCACGGGTGATTATCATTTGAATTTCGGAATGTTTTGACGGTTTTCGACGTTCGGAATTACCTGAGTACACCTTAAAATAAAATAAAAAAAACATTTTTTTAATAGATGAAAAAAATAATGAATCTAAAAACAATAATTATATTTTCATCTGCCCGTGACAGGTAATAAAGACTATCTAACACGCGAATTGTTCGGGAATTAATAAACCTTCTATCCCTATTACATAAAATGAATCGTTAGATACAATACCTGGTTGCCCTCCGGACCGACCTCGAAGAACTCTCACCTTTTGTTTCAGTAAACAATGAGGTAAAATATTAATAATGTTGCCAAAACAAAAATACTACTCAGTGTGTTCTTGCGGGACGTACGGAATCCCTAATAAGAGCGGCTTATGGCGAATAACATCTGGGCCCCGGCGACGGCAAACACTTGCCAGTAAACACGGGGTTATAGTAAGAAAAATGTTTTGTTTTCCTCCTACGTTTTTGTCATACTTTTCCACGTTTAGCCGCGAGCGTCGCTGGAACAAAAGCTGGAAAAATTTTAGTTCTCCGCGTAATGAGATACTTTAATGCATATTTTAGTTGTTTCATCCGAGAACAGGTAATTTGAAAAGTGGGATTTCGCTAGAACTCACCCACACGCTGCTGCTTTAGTATTTACTTGTTCTATCTTTTATATATCAGTACGATAAAAAAATAAATGTTATCTCCTTACCTATCCCTAAACCTTACTAAAATGTTAGAATAAATGGCTATTATTAAATCCATAATTATTAATTATTACTTACTATTAAGTAGGGTAATAATATTTGCAATATAATCTTGATATCGAAGTAGGAAAATAGGGTGTGGAGACTGTGGACTGTGATGTATGTTTACATGAAGAAGCCATCATATAACCTTCTCGCCCCATTACGAAATCGCAACTAAGAGAATATTTTTAAAAGGAATGTCTAACTGTAAAATGAACCTAAAAGTAAATTACGCAACTAAGGGTGCGTTTACAACACCAAAATGGTTACGAAATGCCTCGTAGATAATAAATCAATAGACGTCTAATATACAACATTATCGCGAAGGGGGTGCACCTCGCTGCATCGCGGATTCGAGGCACGCTCCGCGCCGAGGGAGTCTAATTCTTCTCCTAATTTCGCACCTTATTGTCGGGAAGCGGTAAGAAAATAGGAATTTTTGATAAAAATTCAGGACCACGCGCGGGAGGCGGATTCTTATACGAAGTACTAACCTTGACGGGGTGTATTAGTACGGCATGTTTTATTTTATAAGTTTTAGCACTATAATATACATTATGATACACATGCGGAAAAGTGACTTCGCACGTGTATCGTACGATGTTTTACAATGCATATGGCCCTTTTTAGTTTCGACTTAACAATTAATGTACTGCTTTGCGAAGTAGAAAAAACACCATAATGTAGATACAGTAAAATCTCTCGCCTAACTGCCATGCCCTGGGTAAATGTACTCATATTGAATAGTACAAATTTCTAAAAATTAACTTTTGTACGTTTATTTGAACAAAATGAACCACGACCTACTTCGACCCACCCGGAGACCGTTTTCGTATAAAACCAACTTATTTAACTGAATATACCTATATCATAATTATAGTTGCCTAGTTATAACTACTTAAGAACTATAAAGTAACAACGGTGAATTTATTTTGATGCTGAGAGTAAGTCCGTCTTCACACTATCCAATCCGGTATTGGATGTCGGAAAGATTTCAATGGAAAAAATCCAATATGGCGCCTGTAATTTCCCATACATATCGGTCCTACATCCGATATCGGATCGGATAATGTGAAAACGCACTAACTCTGTATCGTGTAATTCAAAATGGTTGTCATGATCATTTTAGGCAGTGGTAAGTACGAATAGGTATTTTTATTACATTTCTGAAAACCATTATCGCCCATCACTAGCCGGGCCGTAGAATGAAGTTGGTAAAATATCTTAGACATTTGTCAGTCGATTACCTGAGAGGGCGCTTCCCTCTATAATATTCCAAATTTCACCCCCTGCAACGTCTTACTGTACCTATGAATATAAATTTTCATTCCATCTCGCCCTTCGTGTGGGCCTAGCCGAATCGTTGACGCTACGTGGCAATCGAAAAACACTCTGGCTCTGTCGCGCGACTAGAAGAGTGATAGAGAGAGCTATCTACGATACGCTTACGAAGCGTCAAGCTATTGATTGGCTAGGTACTCTGTTTTACTTATTTATAAAAATGGGAAAACATCTATAGCGACAGCTTAGTTTGCGGTTCTGTGGGGGAATTCAATGCAGCGCGTTTTGTTGCAAGATTTATTATTTATTAGGGTAGTTTGCAAACTCCGGGATATTAAATCCAACCTTAACAAATTAATTTTAAATCAGTTTGTTTCGGGTTTATTAAGGGCAAAATATAGATACATATTTGAAAAAAAAAAATATGACCTTAATCGCACATTAGTATTTTATTGAAAGTTTGAAATAACTTATTAGATAAAGATAAATATTGTATATAAATTAGGGATGTACCGACTAGTCGGGAGAGCCGACTATCCTGCCACATTTGTAGTCGGCGATTAGTCGGCGACTAGTCGGCAAAAAAGGCCGATTAGTCGGCACTTGATAAATGATACGAAAATAGTACAAAAATAAATTATCTGTAATCATCACAGTCATTAATGACCTAACTAAGACTATCGGTTTCATAGGCAGGACCACTATCTATTTTAAGCTAAAAAATGGAAAATGTGTATAACTATTATTGACATTTGAACCTGAACAAAATATGAAAAGCGCGATAGAACCCAAAAAATGACATTTCAAAAATTCTGGTGAAATTAGCCGATAATTATGTTCTGGCCGACTAGCCGACTAGTCGGCCGACTAATCGGCCACCCAAGCGCCGACTAGTCGGTAGTCGGCCTAGTCGGCCAAATCACTAGTCGGTACATCCCTAATATAAATCATGATCTCACAGAAAAATAAGATATGAAAGTTTTTCGTTGTTACAACAATGTCACAGAAGTGTTAAGTAGGTAATTACATATGTAAGTTACAATGGTAAATCGAATATACAATACAGTACAAATAGGTACATACAGTAAAATATACAATTCAAAAACCAGTAGATAGGTACCTACGTTAACGCAGTGTGTTTATTTAATCATAATAAATCTTCATTAAAATTTGTAAAGGTAATTTATTATATTTAACTAGAAAGTTTCGAAGCCGAGCAAAGGATTTTAATAGTAGAGGGATTGTTTGGATACTGCGGTAGGTCAAAGCGTTCCAGCGAGCAAAGTTCAGGCTTGTGTGTGGCGATGCTGTCCAAAATGCAGTTTTATTTTATTGGTAACCAAACTGGCTTATATTTATTAATTTTTACTGCATTAAAATAGTACATTACGATATAAGTGCGTAAAAAAGGAAGTTCGAAACGAGCGGTGATAAATTAAAACACGACCAAAGGGAGTTAAAGAGTAACAGCATTTACATATTTGTGTGATGAACACAGATATTTGTGCTTCAGTCATAAGTGTTTTCAATGAAGGTATTTGAGGCTTAGTCCATTTGCAATATTTATTTTATTTGAAGTATTTTGACAAACTACGTAGGTACATAATATTGTATATCTAGTTTTTATAATTCCAAACGACTTAAGGGCTCTTTTTTATGATAGTTGTTAAGCATTCAAAATAAGTAAAAAAAAAGTAAGAAACTTTTATTAATTTAAAAGTTTCTTACTAAGAACTTTTCTTTTCGGTTGGTTCTCTTGTAATCGAAAAATTAAAGTTTCAGTGCTACTCCCAATTATGATTTGAATTTCTTAAACTTATGCTAAACTAGAAAAGCAGAAATACCTTTCTACTAAACTAGCAAAGTAACAGACATTTTAATTATTAACAAGTTATCAATAACCAACAAGTTTCTCTTAAGTTAGACCCCAAGAGATTACCTTCGAATAGACTACAAAGTACACCCTTAGTGTTCCAAAAGAGATTAAGATGTACAGCATTTGTACAAAGATACACCCTTTGTTATAAATTGATTTAAGTTGGAAGACATCACATCCGACCACAAGAACTGTAATATTCTAAAATTTCCGTACAAAGGATGCGGGTTACCAAGAAGATGGGTTACTCTGGTACGTTCTCACAACTTAGGACTAAGAATTTATGAATAATACATATTTACATAATTATTAATTATTATAAGAAACTAAAACTAAGCTTAAAAGTTACCTTATATCTCAAGTAGGGCCTATTTGAGGCATGATGAGGCATTATACCAAGGATGCTGGCGACATCTCCTCGCTGTATCGCAATGCTGACACGTTGTGCGAGGAAGTCGCTGTATATTTTTTAATGTTTGTTATTAGATAGCATTTTAGATGATTCTTAATATAAGTGTGACGTTCAGATTTGAGGAGTTCCATTCGTCAGAATGGATGTGGATGGTCACATCATCAGGAGTTCCACTGCACCAAATGTCACTGCTCCGTACGTAAATTCATGCTGTGCCTTTAAAAACACAAAAATCACCATATGTATGCCTTTCAGATTTGAGGAGTTCCCTCGATTTCTCCAGGATCCCATCATCAGAACTGGGTTCTGAGAAAAATGGGACCAATCTGTATGCATATACATTCAATAAAAAAAAATATTTTCAAAATCGGTCCAGTAACGACGGAGATATCGAGGAACAAACATTAAAAAAAAAATACAGACGAATTGAGAACCCCTTCCCTTGAGATTTGGAAGGCGGTTAAAAAGAAGACACTGACTCACATATCAACGCACAGCCGAAACCGCTGGTCTTAGAGATTCCAAATTTGGCACGCAGGTTCTTTATAAGTTGTAGAGGAGCACTAAGAAAGGATTTCTCAAAATTCACATCCTAGGGGGTGAAATGGGATTTCAAAGTTCAACGTTTCAATTAGATTACGTCGAATAAGTCGTCATCGTAAAAAGGAACAGGAAAAATATTTGGCGTTCAAAAATCAGCTAAAAATAACAACAGGAGTCGATTGATCAGTCAATCAGGCTCCAGCGGTCTACCATAATCACATTTATAAACGAAGAGGGATGAGAATATCTCCGAGGAATACCGATCAAACTTGTGATCCTGTAATAAAAGTCTCACGCCTCGCGCCTCCATTCGCCGAATGTTTTAGCAAATTGACGTTGAACATGGGCTCATGCGTTCTTTTGATATGGTAATCCGTCCCAACCCTCGGGCAATAATCGATTATTAAATAGGCAAAAATCGGCAAGATCACTGGGAACCCTTGGAAAATCCACTGTAAGCGGACTTAAGAGGATTCTTTATGACTGAAAAGGCCGATCGTGGCTTGAGCCGGACGCGAAAGATGTTTCGAGTGACCAAATATGCTGAATCAAACAATTTGAGGAAATGTTCTGTTCGCATGTAAAGCCTTAAGAGGATAGGTTAGGTTCGATTCTCTGTACAAATCCCGTCCTCGTTTTCCTCTTTTTAACAACAGCTTTTCCATTTTTCTTTGACCACTTAATTGCTTCAATATTTTTCTTCAATTTGACTACTACTGCTCAGTAAAATAAAGTTGACAGCTGGTAATTCAAGGTACCAAAAATAGTTGCATGGTTATTTAAAAATATACAGGTTAAAATAAAAAGGACCGTGTAAACTTTGCATAGTGACTTTTCTGGTCATAATGAACAACTGTTATTATGGGACCAATGCTGGTATCGCGAAAAAAATTGACTGTTCCGTAGAAATGAGCGGCATCATGACAGTCGAAATGCATGAAAAATCATTTTTTTGCGATTTCAGCATTGGTCCCATAATAAAAGTTGTTCATTACGACCTCAAAAAAGTCACTATGCAAAGTTTGAACTGTCCTTTTTATTTCACCGTATATAAATTACAATAATCTTTTTGCTTCTGATTCTTATAATACTTAGTCAAAAAAAAAAATTAAAAAGTCGAAAGTATTAATCATGGGTAGGGCTGCCATCTCGAATTTCGCCAAACCCGGACAAAGATACAAAACCGGCCAAGTGCGAGTCGGGCTCGCGCACAAAGGGTTCCGTAGCAGCAAATATAATAAACTTATTATGTCAATTTATACACCTGCCAAAATTACAGTTAAATCAACCTATCTCAAAAACTATAAGAGATACTTTGATCAAACCAAAAATCGTTGAAAGAGTTAATTAGCATGCATCACCTCTATTTTTTTTAGAATTTTATACCCCGTAGTTATAAAAATAGAGGGGGGGGACATACTTTTTACGACTTTGAGAGCTGATATCTCAAAAACCGTTCACTTTAAGAAAAATGTTTTTAGAAAACTTTATATCATTTTAAAAGACCTTTCCATTGATACCCCACACGGGTATGTACATCGAAAAAAAAATTTTCATCCCTCAGTTACATGTATGGGGGCCCCACCCCCAATTCTTTTTTTTACTATTTAGTGTCATAATTTTGTAGCGGTTCATACAACACATATTCCCATCAAATTTCATCACTGTAGTACTTATAGTTTCCGAGTAAATCGGCTGTGACAGACGGACAGACGGACAGACGGACAGACGGACAGACGGACATGACGAAACTATAAGGGTTCCGTTTTTGCCATTTTGGCTACGGAACCCTAAAAACCCGGACATTTGGCGTAAATCGCATTTTTTCCCCGGACGAGTCAGAATTTATTTTTAAAAAACATTGCCTTTAATTTTCATCCATTTATTTATTTAATTTCACACAATGTGTAATTTGCAATAAACAATAACAAAAACAAAACAATTTTTCTTACAAAAAAAAAATTGTCTCTTTTTAGGTTACTAAGTTACTAGGTCAAATGGTTCGTTCGTCAATCGTTAGAAAGAGCTCAAATTGCACATATCAAAACTATTTCTTATAATTTTTTTGTTAAAGAAAAATGTAAAAAAAATACCGTTCTTCCCCCGACCTCCTCCAAAGTTTACCAACGAAAAATTGTGAAAATTTTACGAAACATTGGCTTTATGCTAAATATTACAGGAAAAATTAAATCGAGTGTGTATCTTGGAAACTTTTTTTTTATTGACAAAAAACTTTTCAATTTTAACTTTCAATTTTACCACCCTTGCATATACATATTATACATCCATATCATATTTCAAAATTATACGAGATTTTACCTAAAACGTTATCTTTCAAATAAAGTAAAACTGTCGAAATCGGTTAACACTATAAATAATTATCCCTGAAAAACCATCATACAATACAGGTCGCGCAAATTAGTTACAGAATTCACCGAGCGATGGCACTTTACTATACACAATAATGCTCATTAGTACATGTACTTCTAGCACATCTCGGATACTGGCGATCAAATATATGAAAGAGGCCCGTTCCTCGCACATATTCTAAGATCGTGTAGGTGAACGCTTATACTGTGCTTCTAGTCAAGTCATTATGTCTACATATATGAACTGAGATTTTTTTAACCGTTGAAAGTTTGTACGAATACGGAACCCTCGGTGGGCGAGTCCGAGTCGCATTTGGCCGGTTTTTTATTATGTAAACAGATATTAGTTAATCAGTCAACTTAAATTCGCTGATAATACTTAAATTCAATGAGGTGCTTCCTTACGTGAAAAGTGTCCGGGTTTTCCCCGGACACTTCTTGACTCCCCGCCTGGACGGCCCCCGGACGGCCTCCAAACTAGGACAAATCCGGGAAAACCCGGACGGATGGCAGCACTAATCATGGGCTATGTTAAAATGGAGTGAATCATATTTTGTAAAGTATTCTTCTTTTTTTGAAAAAATAACTTAAACTAATCTTGTTACATTAAACACTTGGCAAACTTTTACGTTTCATGGCAAGATGATGCCCATATCCTGGGAAAAAATGAGGAAGGACTAATTTTCTATGAACTTGCAGTTTTGGGGCGGCCATTCCCTTTCGTCTTAAGGATATAAGCCTGGTAAAAAGGCGTAGAAAGGATGTTGGGATTATCAGAGGCCTAGAAGAATACTTTAACTTCCGCTCCAGTAAAACACTAGCAAACAACTTTAAAGGTCTTAATTACCCAAGTTCCGTTTCTAGTGGAGTTATAAAACTCAATTTCTTACGAACTCGAGTAAGTTGTTCCATTGTTGGCGTTCAAAAGTTTTCAAGTGTTACTTGCTTATTAAAATCATGAATGGAAATAGTTTAATATATCAACATTTACCGAGCGTCCAGTCCACGTATACCGAAGATTATTTTTAATTGCTAAAGTCCCGTTCAGTACTTGCCCACCAACGAAATTAATTCCTTAAAAAGATGACGCCCAAATTGCTCATCAAAATCTTTAATGTAAAAGATGCAAACGGAAAAAAATGTTTAAATATCTTTTAACTGAGGGAATTTCTCATAAGCGCCCTTAAGAGATAAAACGAAGTCGGCTCAATAAGGCTTAAAATAAATACTTTAAGTGCTGAGTCGAGAAACAAACAGACCTTTAATTTCCTACGACAAATTGAAAATAAATGACGACCGGAATTTGTAGATCCTGAGCCCGCGATGGGAATGAAAAAGGAGATTAACTAATTTCTTGTAATGCGTCAGCACTTGATTTTACTGGCTTTAAATCGATTTTCGTCAACCATAAAGACTTATCCTTTACGAGTATTCTTCTTCGCGTTATCCCGGTTTTTTGCTATGGCTATATACTGAGAGCCTAGCGTCCACTTTTTTTTTAGTTTGAATAGAACGTTTGACCGCGATCACACCTGATGGTAAGTGATGATGCGGTCTACGGTGGAGCACATTTACCCATGAGATACCTATTTACTCTTGCTTTAAAGATTTTTTGTTTAGAGACGAATACCAGGATTTGGCGTCGAAAGCATCTACCATCTGACCCAGAGGACAAATTAGTTCTTATTGAGATTAGTTCAGTTGTCTCACGATTTTTTTTACATAGGAAAACGACTGGTAAATCAAATGAAACTTACATTTTAGTGCATACATTTTAAAATATTTACCTACCTGTTTATTGGTTGAAGCCGGGGTATGAAACTTAGAGTTAAATGTTGCACTCTTACGGCTAGGCTACCAGCGCTACAACAAAAAATTTCATTCATCACTTTTTTAAGTGATTGTTACTCGAAACAGGTCATTCACCTTTGAGTCGGTACCTTGCGCGGCGGATATGACAACTCTACTTTTTTTCAAAACACCGAAAGACGTCTGAAGAGCCTCGCGCCGGGCGAGCGCCAAAAAATGCATAACGAGAGCGAAAATCCTGAAAGACGATAATGACTGCAGTGAGTTTTGGCAAAACGAAACGCTGAGATCGAAAGCAAATATTCTGACTCTGTGGCCATGCAAAATATATACTGAAATGTAAACTTACCATAAACTAAAGAAAAAACGAACAACGACGGCGGTCGAGCTGGAATCGAAATCGTATCTCCAGCTTACGCGGCTAATGTCTTTATCAGTAAACCACCCGCCCACCTGTGGACGTGGTTAATTTTTCTTTAGTGTATTTCGGTTATAATTTATATATAGTAGTATGACTACTTAAAAACATACACGTCAAAAAATATTTCATAATATAAATTCATTTCGTCGCTGCGCGTGCAAAATTCGCTATGTGATTTTTAACGATTTTTCGTTTTCAATGCCATTTTAAACCTTATTTCTAGATACATATGCTCCAAAAACAGCGTCGAGCTCATTTCAGTATTACAGGTTTTATCAAAAGTAGGTATGTGACGCCCATACATTGAATGTTCTTCCTATAATCGCTAACTGCAATAAATCACATAACTACATTATCTTCTTATAACAGCAGTTTTGGAATTGCGCCTGCTATGTGAATTATGACACATAGCTATATTTTTCTAAATATTGTATAATAAGATGTGTTAGATGTTTGTGCCCGATTTGTACAATCTCATACATAGCGATAATTTAGTACTATTTGTAGAAATCGTGAATGTTTCCAGATCGTGTGTTTTGCGTCACATAGCAGGCTTCTCTTATAAAAATCTTTTAAAACTTGTTTAAATGGTGTATGGCAGCTGGGTTTGTCGTCAAGTATAACCTCTATAAATGAGACAGAGTGTAGTTTCCCTTTTTATTGAGACTATGTCTGAAAGTACTCACTCTGACCGAATAGTTATTTTTTAATATTAGTAAAAAATAAATCATTTCAAATTGATTTTTAAGATTAACTGTCAGAAATTTATAGTGTTTAGTATACTGACAAATTTCGTGTAGGGTTCAGTGTGTGTAAACGTATATTACAAACTATCGAAATAAGATAAATTTATGCTAAGTAACTCAAAAAAATAGCAAGTGATTTATCATTGCCTTGAAGTGGCAAGACATCGTTTTGTATGAAATTTTGTGTGATAAGATCTACCTATCCTTTTTGGAAACATTTTACAATAAATTAATGAAAATGAAATGTTTAATAAATGAAAAAAAGCTGAATTGAGAAATCACATAAAGTTTTGAATGACAAAGATTTTTTATCTTTTTCGGATCAAAAGGGAAAAATGGAACCCTTATACAATTATGTACTTTCTTGTCTATCCGTTTATCTATTTGTCAATATTCTTTATTTCGGAAAAACCCTATACTCAAGTGTACTGTACCGTTCCTTGAAGCTGTAAAAAAACCTTATTTCTAAGTAAATACTACATAGGTTAATTGAGTTGAAAAAAAATCTACACTCTCAAGGAAGTCAAAATTAATAGGGTACTTCCGGTTGACCTAAACTATAAAATTTGGAAAATAAATCGTATTACACCATACATCAGTACATGATTATTAATATATAGTTGTGAGAAAAAAATAGTAAAATGTACACGTAACCTTCGGTGTTCGAGCCAGACTAGGATTATCCGGTTTTTTTCAAGTTAAACATGCATAATGAAAACTTATTCAATGCGTAAATGTTTACATAATACCACATTGAGCAACTTTGTAACTGAAATAACCTCCATTCATATAAATTAATGGAATAAATATATTATTATAGTTGTAATGTATTGGTAGTAAAGTAATATATTAATTAAATCGAGTTTTTTATTATAGTATTGTGTATTAAGCTTATAGTATTAAATTGTGGTTTTTCTGAAATAATTTATTCGAAAATGAATTGATAAATTACAAATAAACAACAACATAGTTAATTCAAATCATATGATTAAATAACTATGTGACGATAAAGTGCACAAATTGTATTTTGTTCCTTAAGAATAAAATCTAGTTATGTGATTGTAAGACACATACCGATTATTTACGACTCAAATTATAATCGCTATGTAACATATTTATGAAAAAAAATTTTTTTAACCTTATAATAACTAAAATATAATTTCAAGTAATTTCTTAATGTATGCAAAAGTGAAAATACTTATGCCATAAAAATATTGATTTATTTATGTTAAATAATTGCCGAAATAAACAGTTTTTTGTGTCTCCTGTAAAGTAGGTTAAAAACACATAGCGAAATTTGCACGCGCAGCGACGAATTTGTTCCTGCTTATCATGAAAATTCGTTTAAAAAATAAGTACGTACCTAAAACTGAGAATACGTACTCCTCTCAACTGCTCCGCATTTTGTGAAATTGCAATTACAAGCTCGTCCCGCGAGTGGCGAAATAAAAGTATGCTGAAATTCACCGCAACTTTTTCGTACGAATCCTAATATGAATGCGGAACTAAGTAAACAAGCACTGACATCACATCGAAAGAAGCTGATCGGGTATTCCGTTACTCGCAGACGGAATCGACGAGTGAGATGTTACAGTTAAAGAAATAATCAGTATACAATAAATAAAAATAAATATTATAGGACATTCTTACACAGATTGACTCAGTCCCACGGTAAGCTCAAGAAGGCTTGTGTTGCAGGTACTGACAACGATCCATCACTCAGGAACCAATATCTGTGCTCATCACACAAATAAATGCCCTTACCAGGATTCGAACCCGGGACCACGGCGTACAGGGTGGCTCATTCAAATCGGTCAGAATGGGAAAGTCTGAAACTACAAGACATACGAAGATTAGTGGCCCATTTCTCAAAGCTGAAAGTAACAATTTTTTTTTTAGTATTAATAGGTAGACGTTTGACCACGATCACACCTGATGGTAAGTGATGATGCAGTCTACGGTGGACAAGTTACACGCAGAAGTCTCTTTTCAATTTGTCATATTAGACATTGAATACCACGTAAATTTTAACTTGTAGCTTCGAGAAATGAGTCCCTGTTCTTAGGAAACATGTCATGGATTTAACAATTGTATCCCTATAATAGGGAACGTTAACAGTGACATTATGTACATATCTAGAGTGGGTCAGTAACAGCTGCCTTAGGCTGAGCGTAGCCTTCTCATGAAAAACGATATTAACTAGGTGCCTCTCTGCATCTTCGTTTCGTGTTTTCTTCACTATAGACCTTTATCAGTAACATATTTAATGAAGAGACTAAGTTTTTTTCTACGATTTGGTTCTTGCTGAAACTTAAATAAAACACCAAAGTGTAAAAAAAGTTTTATGAAAGTTCCTGTACTGATTCTCTTAACTGTGGCAATACTCTCGGCCCGTTTGAGCTCGCCCAAGAGTTTGTCGTGCTTCGGCCGAACTGCATGTGATTGGATTCCAACGAATGAAAGTTTGTTTGAATTGCATACTTTGCATAGCTGAAGTACACGTCAGAGTTATACGATAAATTTGCAACATTGTGAACTTCATCTTTATCTAGCTGCACTTGACTTAACAATTTCTAACCACAGGATTCGATGCTCCTCTACAGTTACTGAAAATTTCTAACTTAAGACCCGGGGTTTTTCCCTTATATATATGTATATCAGCAGCGGCTGGTCCATACAAGCCGATTCCTACAGGCTTGCCTAAAGTGGATTACTAGTAAAGTACCTAATGTTAAGGTAGGTTTCTTTTTGCTCAGTGTTGCCTAGCAAATTTTCTCCAGCCGCCACTGATGTATAATTATCTACTCTTACAGAGTGTAAGTGAGATGGTTGCGCAAGTCTATAATTTTTTGGGAATTTTACCTAAAAACTACAAGGACGTTTAAATAAGTTTAATGAAATAAAATATGATTGCTCATTTTTAAATGAATTTTCAGATTATTTAATAGCATTTTTTTTGTTCTAAAAATTTGTTACGAATCTTTGAAGTGAGCTTAAGAAATAATCGTGTTAAATACAGAATTTCAACCATAATACGACTACCTATATTATTGAGTGATCAAAATAAAATCTAGTCCATCTCCTAGACCTTATAGCCGTGCCATGGTGGCTTATACCGTGACACCTAGCTGAGTAAGGACCATTTAGCGCAAAAAATTTAGATTTGCAAAAACTATATGTACCTATCTAGAGCCTTTTGCGAATAGAATAATCCGTGCTTATAAGTTTTCAAGCTAATCCTTAACCTTAATAACTCGAGATACTTAAAAAACTAGCGTGCTCGTTACTACTCAGTAACGTGTTAATCTAACCAACTTATCGAGTAAAGGGGTAGTTGAAGAAAATTACTCAATCACAGCGTAGTCGCCGGAAGCATCAAAGTCTAATTTTTAATGCCAAACACACGCAAATAGTAACATTTCACTTCGATCTTTAGGTTTAAAATGCAACAAACGTAAGTTGCAGACACGGGTCACATCGACTGTGGCGACTATACGTTACCAGGGTGCTTAGCCGAATGGCACAAACGCTCACGAAACTCTCACGAAACGAAACGCTCGTAGATATCTATCTCTATCGCTCTTGCGTATTGGCGTGACAAAGCCAGACCACCTTTCGCGGCGTTTCGTTTTCGTTTCGCGTCGCAGAAATGCCATTCGGCTACGGCACCAGCTCAGCCGATGTGATGTGATGTGACAATCATGGACGCTACGTGGCGATCAAAACACAGTCTGACTCTGTCGAGCCACTACGGAAGAGCGATATAGAGTTACCTACGAAGCGAAAGCGACTGTGACGTTGGCTAGGTATGGGTCAAGCGTGACTTACCTCATAAAACATGTAATAACAAGTCCCTGGCCGCTTATACAGCTATTAGCTTTTCAGTGGTCCCGATAAAGGAAAATTATGCGACGAATTTTTTGTAACTTATTTCAAATTTGCATGCTGATTATTGCTGATGTAATTGTAAAGCTAATGTTCAGTCAACAGTATATATTTTATGCAGAAGTATACTAGTTAGCTAATAATTATGCTGGTTGTGCCATATAATGTCATCATTTTTATTACGAAAAACATTTTTAGATTCAACTTGTTAATAAATATAACTGTTTGTGAGCGTTGGAAGTTAGGTCATTTTGCTATTCTTAGATTTTGCCTTCCTATATGTAGTACCTAAATAAGTAGGTATGTTTTTATTATAACACCTATAACAGTTTAGTCAAAACTTCATTCTCAAAGCTATTTGACGTGTAGGTACTGTAGGTTCTTATTCCATAGTCTAACGGCTCAGCCACGACATTGGTCTAAGCGCGACAGCGGTGAGC
Source organism: Leguminivora glycinivorella (assembly GCF_023078275.1). Lineage (NCBI taxonomy): Eukaryota > Metazoa > Arthropoda > Insecta > Lepidoptera > Tortricidae > Leguminivora > Leguminivora glycinivorella. The sequence goes on along the minus strand of NC_062987.1, from coordinate 8,346,107 downwards.
GGCGGCCATATATTGGAGCGAGACACAGCGATGGGACTTTTCATTCGCACGTATGCCTGCCGCTCACCGCTGTCGCGCTTAGCCCTATGTCGTGGCTGAGCCGTAACCAAAACTAAAATACAACTGCTCGCAAGATATAGGTATTATCTTCACTGTTGGATGTTAAGATAAGACTCCTAAGCGAAGTTAGCTACAATAGTAGTCAAAAATAGGTCCAGTACAACTAACCGACAACCAAGCATCCAAACTAGTTACCAGTAGTTACCAAGCGCTAAGTGTCGTTTCATTAACTACCTTCGTTACTTAGCCGAATCCAAACTTGAGTAATAAGGGAACTCAGTTCTCCATAACAATTACGGGCTCTCGGAAGTAATAAAAGTTCTCTTTTCGACGTACGTGACGCAGGCAGGCATCTTATATACGTGTCTCGCATCGCGCCGGTTTTTCCTTTTATTTTCCTTTTTATTTTTTTACCTACATACCGATGCCCTGAAATTTGTGTAAGTGCGAGGGTAAAGTTCGGGCACTTTGGCGCGCGGCCGTATTAAGCTTAACGAATTATTGTTCTGTCTGTCTGTGTGTGTCTGAACCTGCCTTAAAATATATATTATTTGTGGTCACGGTTCGTTGATATTTCTTGTATGTGGGTAGCTTTTGCACATTGTAATTTTTCCTCAGTCACCCGTTGACCACGAACGCTGTAAAGAGTTCGAAACGTCGGGATGAATTTTAAATTCATTGTACGCGATTTAATCCGTTTCCATAGTTTTATTTCATGAGTAACTATCGCGGTAACCGAGGACAATATTATGAATTATTGTTCGGCTTGGAACTTGGGGAACGGGCACGTTTTTCAATGAACAGGGCAAGTCGAACGTTGGAACACTGATATCAGAATGACATGTAATCGATGTCATTTAGGAATGGACCATTTACCTCGAACTCTAAAGTGTAACAGAACTGACTTTAACTGACGATGAGGGGATCAAATATTTTTACCAGACTCGCAAACTAAATGTGCTATTGCACTCAGGCGGAGCGTAAGTTATAGAAAAATCTTTCTCCCAAGGGAGATGAAATTTCTAATACTGTACTTAACTTTTTTACATCTATTTACATATTTATTGTGAGTGTGATGAAAAACATTGTGTGTAACTCAGGGCATAAGATATTGCAAACTCTAGTCTTAAAATTTAACTTACTCTCGTTAACAATATTATAGAAATCCTATAAAAACCTACAGCAAAAAAATGGCCGACGGACCGAACTGGCTGGCATATATGCAGACATTAAATACCTACATTATCCCAAAGTTTAATCCTTGAAAAAATGAGGAAGGTCTGGCGGCTCAGGGCTCTTGCTCTAGTGTAATTCAAATACTCAAAAACCATTCGCAAACCCTTAAATCAGCACCTTATACGAGTACATACTTCCAAGTTAATAAACTGTCTGCAAAGCGGCTATGGTACATAGAATCGCAATAGCAAAACATTTCCATTGTGATTTTCACTGAAGCCTTAAGCACATTGCGAGTTTGCAGCATAGGGATTCAATTTAAATCCTTCCTAGAGATCCTATTATTTACAGTGAGGTGTCGAGCGCTAAGTAACCGTGGCATCTCACAATGCTTCGAGACAGCTATAAATTAGACAAATCCGATTTGCACGTGCGAAGGGGTAGGAAAACTGGAGGTTTCGGGGTTGGTGGTTTCTGAATTTTAGTTTTAAGTCGGAATTATTGTTGTGTTAAATGGGCAAGATTGATTAATTTGTAACATTAACTATTTTCTGTAGAATATTTGTTGCAAATAAGAAAATACATGACTGTGACAAACTTATTATTTATTAGTTTTTAGTATTCATAGAGCGTTGTCTGTTGTGTGCATTTTTTAAATCGCCGTTTAGTTGTATACACAAAGAAATGAAGATACATAATGAGTATACATAGAAAAATGATGAGACGATAAAATAGAACCCCACTCATTATGATTATACCTAGATATTTTTCTGACACGAACGAAGTGACACTTTTGTCCCGGATTTGTAAGTTCACATTTTTGACACATTTGTTTTGAAGTATGTTGCGATGTGGCTAAAACGTATCGTTTGTCAAATCTAACGATTAATTTCGAATTGGTTGAATCGATTAGGCCATATGTGGAGGCGCTTAAACAAATAATATACGATTTCTATCAACTTACTGAAATGTCATTTGAATCGAAATGACCAGACTGCCACAGCACTAGTTTAAAAATAAAAATGAATGATAAATGACATAATAAGTAAATCCTGCGTGATAAATTAATATCGTAAAATACTCACTAACGAAGATCCGCAAAAATGTAAAATATGCTAGATTATGTTTAAAGTAAGCGACATATTGTTTTAAGTACTTGATTTTTTTTATATTATTACAGGATTTTATTTAAAGTTTCATTAGGTTGCGCGAGTTTACGTATTGTGGACGCTGTCATGTGTCAAAAAGAGGTTCTTACAAATCTGGGACAATAGTGACTTCCGATATTTAGTTCCTCGATAACTTATTAAATATTGCAGTTACTCGCATCCACCCTCCATTGTATTTGAGTGGTGCCACGCACTGGTTTAATGTTTAGGTTATTTAAATAACCGTTTACAAAAATTGTACATAAAAAGTACGTTTAACGAGAAAAATAAATTATTTTCGCCCGTTTTTGAAAGATGACTCACCATCACTTACCATCAGGTGTGATCGTGGTCAAACGTCTACCTATTCATACTAAAAAAAAAAGATGAAAAGAGGGTTTGAAATTAAACTTAATAAATCAGGATTCTACTCGCGTTTGACCTTTAGATTATGTTTCGAGGAAAATCAGTGAAACGTGTACTTACCTTAAAGATGATAATTAGGTTATTGCTATATATTTTTAGATCGAGGACAGATTGATGGAAATACAAGTCGCTCAAATTGAATTAGTAAGTAATGAGAATTCTCTAAATCTCTATTGGTAATACCTACTTTAGGGAAATAGTTGTCAGTCATTTCATTAATGTCAAATTGTTGTCTGTTTTTGGAGCATGTCAGGGGCTGTCCCGTACTCCAGCCAATTTAAAAAAAAATCGCGTTTGTATCGGACAACGGTAGACTATTTCATGAAATGCTCCTTGTATGTTGTAAGTATATATACAGTTACGAAAAAACTCGTGGTAAGTTAATACTTACATTTTTAAATGTAAGCTGATTTGCTTAATAAAATATCAATGTGGATACTATAGAGTGCCAATATTGTAAAGTGCTACAAATCACCAGCTTACAGCGCGCTGCGATTGGTCGTTTCAAAACTCGCGCCAGTGGACAGAAGTAAACTGTCGCGTAAAGTAAGTTGACCTATGCCGGCTCTGAATAAATTATAAATATGACTTATGTATGTAATACCGTCCGTTTTTAAATTTGAACTTCTTGTTACCTTTCCACACTACAGGTGGACATCTTTAAGGTCAAAATACCCTTTTTCAATTTTTTTATTGCGAAAAACAAGCTGCTTTCTGTTACTTGGTCGTTACTGATCGGGAACGGCGAGCGCCCGGCTTATATCATGGCAAATACAAGTAATCGAGTCGTCGTCTATAGGGGTTGGTCTGTGGTGTGGATTCATATTATGCGACTTTAAACTAATACAGATTAAACGAGTGAATGTTATTACAACATTTAAATATTATGATATCAAAAAAATGTAACCACAAAACCTTGACGACCGGTTTGGACTATTCGGTAGTGACCCTGCCTGCTACGCAGCGGTCCCGGGTTCGAATCTCGGTAAGGGCATTTATTTGTGTGATGAGCACAGATATTTGTTCCTGAGTCATGGATGTTTTCTATGTATATAAATAAGTATTTGTATATTATAAATCGTTGTCTGAGTACCCATAAAACAAGCCTTCTTGAGCTTACCGTGGGACTCAGTCAATCTGTGTAAAAATGTCCTAAAATATTTATTTATTTATTATATTGACATTTAAATAATACTATTTCCTTACTTTAAGTAACACCAAAAAGTGTTTACCATAAAAACAAATAACCGTAACCTACTTTCCGTGTACCTATGTTATTGTGTGTACTTTCCTCACGTAAGGGTCAGCCTGAAGGCTCTAAACGATCGTTCAACGTTTATTTTAATTTCGAGACTTGGCCCTTCGAACCCTTGTCTTCCCTTGATACATTGTTGAAGGGTAAATGAAATAATATATTATTCTGCATTTACTTCTTTTATTAAGGCGAGAGGCAACGTAAATAAGTTCGCTGTTATTTGGAAAATAAATTGGTAGTAATATAAGGGCTACGTGAAAATATGGTAGGTTTTATCCTTCGGGTGTACCCTAGATAGTAGGATTAGTAGAATAGTTTATCGTGCAATTTTACATTCTATCATTTTTTGTATAATCAAAGAGAGCTAAAAGTTGCACGCTTTTTGCAGAAATCGCAAAGCGTCTGGTTTATTACAACGTATCAGCATTGTGATACAGCGAGGAAATGGTGTTAGCATATTCTTCTGAACAATACAACAATGCCTTTTTTATACTTATGATATTCATTAAATTATCTGCTTATTATTAGTTGCATTATGTAAATTTTCTCATGTAAATAAATGTTATTTGTAGTAATAAAAACGTATTCGTTTCTGAAATATTTTCTGAAATAATTTGACGACCGTTCTGGCTCAGTCGGTAGTGAACCCTGACTGCTGAGCCGCGGTTCTGGGTTCGAATCCTGGAAAGGGCATCTATTTGTGTAATGAGCACAGATATTTGTTCCTGAGTCATGGATGTTTTCTATGTATATAAGTATGTATTTATCTATTTAAGTACGTATATCGTCGCTTAGCACCCATAGTTACAAGTTTTGCTTAGTTTGGGGCTAAGTTGATCTGTGTAAGGTGTCCCCAATATTTATTTATTTATTTCTTTTTTACAATAACCATATTGTTCTCATATTTACGAACACCAATAAAACGCCAAAACACATTTTTACCGCTCACAAAACATTATAAATCCTCCTTAACCTTTGCTCGCGCACCTGAAACCCATAAGTCTATAAAAGTAATTTGGAAATTGTTAATGCAGAGGCTCCGTAAATAATACTGCAGGCGCGGTGTCCTGACGTTTTAATGTTTTATGCAGAGCTCTAGTACGTGTTAATGGCTCTGGATGAGCCCTGGACATAAATTTGGACGCTTTTAGGCCATTTTTGCGCCGCTTTACTTCGCAATTTGCTACAAACCGTGCGTTACTTAAACATGATTGATTTCGGTTTTATATGCTGGGGTAACGGAGCGTGCGTAAAAAAGGTAGCACTCTTAAGATTCGTAACTTAAAGGAAATGTGTGCATTTTGCTGCTATTTCAAAAGTGTACCTATATTTTGTCGTTAATAATATTTTCAAAAAAGGAGAAAAGAGGTCGAATGACGAAATGAAAATGTGTAGACTTATAGGAGCATGAGAATTACAAATGCGCACACATCCATGGGATAATCATCCATTTACAGTTCTCACATAAGTATGAGGAAGACAAATTGTAATAACAAAAACTGCACGAAGTCGAACTCAAAGATGTCCTGTTAAAGAACGTGTAGGTCCGAGTTCAGAAATTTACATTACAGTTGATCAGTCGAATAATTCATCTCTAACCACACTTATTGATTCCTACTTTTAAAATGTATACTGTGAACACAATATACATTTTAAAAGTAGGAATCACAATCTCTCATCTTTTTAAGCGCATCAATGTATCAAATAAGGCATAAAAATAAAAATCAATAAAACCGATATTTCTCATTTCGTTTTCCCGTAAACATTACTTCGAATAATTTACTTATAACTATGAATATCAATGAATAAAATTCATAGCGTGATAACGATCTATCCCGGAACTTCATAATTTGTGCGCGTTTAAAATAAAGCATCAATTTAAAAGCAATTCCGTATTATTCCGAGTCCCGTTATAAGCGTTACAGCGAAGCTCATTTAAAATTAGTAAAATATAAACTTTAAACACAAACGACAAGTGCTTCATGTAATTGGTCAAATGATTATGCTAATGAAAGTGGGAAAATATGTAAAAACCCGCATGGGTTAAGTTTTACGGTCTTTATCGACACCTTTCGTGTTAGCCTGTCAATGCGGGTAGTCAATTTTTATGTATCCATATGCACAAATGCTTACGATAACATCTTTATCGTAGCTAGCTATTTCTAACGCTCTCCCGTATTGGCGCGACAAAGCCAGACTACGTTTGGATCGGTGTCAACGATTGTAATTTCGGCGGCAAACACATGATGACTATCCCGGCTCGCATGATTCCATATCTACTATCGCGCCTTTTTGTAAACTGTAGTATTTAGATCGAAACGCAATTATCAGTGCCGCATGAATTTAGTAGAACGATAGAGAGACAAAGCGTTTCGTTTATGGCAAATTAATCGAAAATGGCGATGATAATAAATCACGCAACTAACCAAACCACAAAATTATAATTTTGAAAAACCCCGACCGCGATATAGTAGACTAACTCAACTTTCAGACAAAAAAAAACAAATCTAAATCGGTTCATCCGTTACTCCGGGAGCTACGATGCCACAGCCTCACACACACATGGACAGACAGACAAACAGACAGAGAGACAGACAGACAGGCAGACAGACAGACAGACATACAGACAGACAGAAAAACTTATATCACCCCGTCGTTTTTGCGTCGGATATTCAAAACTATCGCGCATTGAAACCGCCAGCAAATATTACCAGTTTGGATATGACTATAATCATTCTCGCTTATTGTATAAGTAGGTTAATAATGTTAATATAATTCGTTTCTCCATACATTTAATGTCGTTTTCTGAATAACGTATTAAAAAAAAGTCAAAAACGCATTGGAGAGGTTTTGGTCTAAAAAAGACAAAACTTAAAGACATAAGTTTGGTTTTGGGCTATAAATGTCCCCATGGGGTCCCTAGTAGTTTTAAATAATAGCTGTTACAAATGCTTTTTATTATTATAGATGCTGATATTCTATATTATCAGTATCACTTTATAATGCACATTAATTTTTAATTTTCTTTCGATATCTAGGTTAATAGATAAGCTCCGCTAAGTTAAAAGTATCAGTATTTGATAGTGACCAAGTAGATGCCATGTTCAATCTTATGTAATCACACACTGAGAGAAAATACAACCAGTTTTCATGTTCGTTAAAAAAAATTTAAAATTTTAAAATTTAATCTGTTTATTTCTAAGAAACGTACATGCATTTATAATATAGGTACTTAACTGCTAATCTTAAATTGAAAAGATTATTTGAGTTAAGGAGTCTAGTTACATATGAATTGTTATTTATTTTATTTATACATAATTAAGTTTTTTCGTTTTTAATAAGTGTTTTTTCAGTATATAACGAGCTTGGCTACAGGTTCGACTTTCTAATGAGTCTATCAATTCATTTGGGAATCTATTCAGTTACGAAGCCGCGAAGGTCGTGTTTTTTTCCGTAAGTATTTTATGTTCTTGTAGTATTGAGTTATAATAGCTAAATCTATCTTTTCAAAAACAGTTAACACCCCGCAGTAACTGAATAGATTCTCATAGTTACATTTATGTTTATATTTAATTTTTGTAGGTACAATAGTCTTAGGGATACGTAATTGTAGGTTATATATATCGTTTAGGTAGGTTTTGTATGACCTACCATAGCTAGCCAGGCCATAACTTATGACAGAATCCGCCATAGACATGTATAGTAGTCTTAATGTATTAAAAGGGACTTTGTTTTTTAGAATACATAGCTTAGATAATATAGCCCTCAGTTTATTACATACTCGGTGGATGTGTGGGCCCCAATTAAAATTATGGTCTATAACTAGCCCGAGGTAAGTATGTTCTTTTACAATATCTAGGTGACTACATTTACAATTAGTGCTAGGCATGTGTAGACATTTGTGCTCGTGGGCCACGATCTTAGGTGTGAAGTAGTTTTTTTTGTATGGAGAGTGAATGTGCATCATTTTGGTTTTGGCGTAGTTGAGTGTCAGACCTAGGTCGTGAGCCCATTTGCACAATATATCAAAATCATGCTGCATCATGTTTTGTGCAGTTTCCAAGTTCTCATGAGCTGTAATTAAACATGTGTCATCTGCAAACTGGTATACCGAACCATGCTGGAAGATTTTACACATATCATTTACATATAGCAAGTATTCCGTTGGAGATAAAATCGAGCCTTGGGCGGTGCCGCATAAGGTCGGTATTAGGTCACTCTGTTCGCCCGCTATGGTTACGGCGTTGTGTCTATTAGCATGATAGTCTTTGATAAGTTCCAGCATAGGTCCCTGTATCCCATTTTGTTCTAGTTTTTTGTATAGTTTAGTGTGAGCCAAAGTGTCAAAAGCTTTGCTAAAGTCAATCATTACCACAAGTATATGATGTTTCTTTTCCAAGTGTTCGTTAATTTCATCAGTAAACAATGATAACAATTGGGATGTACTTTTATTTTTTTGGAAACCAAACTGTCTTTCGTGAATTATGCCATTACTTGATAAGAATGAGTTTAGGGAGCTACCTATATATTTTTCTATGATTTTGTCTATACATGATAAAATTGTTATCGGTCTATAATTGTTAGTGTCAGCGTGACTACCTTTTTTATGAATGGGTCTTACCAACCCTACTTTAAGTTTGTCAGGAAAAACGGAGCGCGTTATACATAAGTTTATAAGGTGTGTTAACACTGGGGTCATATGTTCCGAAATGTATTTTAAGTCTTTTGCCCTTATTTTATCGTATCCCGGACTTTTTTTATCGTCTATCTGGGCTATTATTTTTTGTGTTGTTTTTTCGTTAATTTTCCCCAGGCGAAATGTTAGGTTAGGGGTGTTTATGTACGATTTCTCGTCAAGTAATGGCATGTTACATTTAGTTATCACATTTTCGACATTTTCTTTAAACTCCGTTGCAAATTTATTGACTAAGTGTTTCGCCTTTAACCTGAATGACTTTAGTATTACATCATCAATTGCTTTAATAATTCTCCCTGTAAGTTTATTTATAATTTCCCACATTTTTTTGGGATTTCGGTAATTTTGACATATTTCTTTCTTTGTAAAATTATTTCGAGCTTGACATATTTTCCTATTGGTTCTATTCCTATATTTTTTGTATATTAACTCATTTTCCTTGTTACTTGGGTCTGCTAAATATATTTTTAAGAGTTCTTTCTTGTTGTTACACATATTTATTAAATTATCGGTTATCCAGGGGTTATCCTGCTTTTTGTTAACACATATTTTAGATTTGTACGTACATTTATTATATATTGATTGGTATTTGTTAATTATGAGATCTACTAATTCGTTCGGGTCGTCGCATTGAAGCGCCGCGCTCCAGTCAATTTGACTTAATTCTAGTTTGACTTGTTCGTTATTCAACTTGTTTACTATTTTGTAGGTACATTCGCTCGCCTCGCTGATAAGAGCTAGTCCGGTTATGAAGTGGTCGGCCGGCGCATCTCGCACAACAGCTGATCGTAGGGAGCGCGCATAAGCCCCGTACTTGCCAACGTCACGAACGAATAAGTGATCTATGCAGGATTTGGATATTCTATTTTTGTTAGATTCTATTCTCGTAAACTGTGATATACAACTTTCAAATCCTAATTCGTTTAGGCTGTTTAGGTATGATTTTACAACACTATTCGTGCACGAAATGTCAATATTCATATCACCTACTACTATACAGTCAGAGATAATGGGATATTTTGAAATTAACTGCGAAAGTTCACTAATAAAGTTTGACTTACTTAAGTTAGGTGGCCTATAGATTGAACATAGATTCACTTTACCACCGTTAGCGATTTCCACTTCACCGCACATACACTCGAAATTCACTGTATTCACTGGAGTTTTGGTGAATTGAACACTTTTATGCGCGTATATGATAATGCCGCCTCCTTTTCTTCGCGTTCGCGTTCAACAAGTTTTTTGGTTAAAATAGCGCCTACGTGCTCTTTGGTTCAAACAACAAGCTACTTGTCATTTGAATTGGCAATATATTATTTGAATCAACAAGTCGATTTTATAAAAACAACCTGACACATATTGTTTTAAACATACGTTTGGCTGATTCAAACGGATAAACCGCAACAAGTCGAACTTGTTAAATTCACAATGCAAATTTCTCTCAGTGCATAATCAATCTTGTGTCATTTTGAATAAATATGATAGAACGGGCATTGGGCATTGGGTGTCTCAAGTACTGGCACACGCACATTACATTTTCATTTCTGACGACCGGTCTGGCTCAGTGCAGCGGTCCTGGGTTCGAATCCCGGTAAGGGCGTTTATTCGTGTGATGAGCACAGACATTTGTTCCTGAGTCATGATGTTTTCTATGTAAGGTACCTACAGCGGGGAAATCTCGACTGGGGGGGGGGGGGGGTCTGTAACTGATCCATTTTTTCCATTATTACACTAAGATGTTGAGTTCTATATGTATCCACTGAAGACACCTACCATATATAACCAATGGACACTCTATTTAATAATGCAAACATTGTAAAACATGGAAAAAATGGACCAGTTGCATTTGACCCGCTGTACTTTATATACTTAAGTATTTATTTATCACCCATAGTACAAGCTTCCAAGTCACTTAGCACCCATAGTACAAGCTTTGCTTAGTTTGGGGCTAAGTTGATCTGTGTAGTGTGTAAGGTGTCCACAATATTTATTTATTTATTTACCACCTTTATCTAAGTTAAATATATAATCTTCGCTACGAACTTCATTCGAGACCATGGCGTATAAAATTTACAACATGTTTTGCCGAAACGACGTGAAACGTTGTTTTTAGTGTCGATTTTACGATAAATAGCGTCATTTGTCCGCGCCCATTATGGTCACGACGCATAGAATGGGCACTTGAGGGCGTTGTGTGCGTTGCTCAGTGATGTCCCGATGGCTATTTTGTTCCCGGAATAAAGGGAATATTTTTAAATTTCGAAAATTGTACGTCAATGTAGTTCATGTTGCTCCTGAAAAATTATAATATTTACGCTGTTAGGTACCTTACATTTTGATTATATTATGTCGTATGTTCCTTTCGGTCTTTATGAAGTCCACAGCGTAATTCCCATTTTTTTACTTTATTTGAATAAATATGTAAAAAAATTATTAAAATTTAAAATTTGAACTGTTTATTTCTTTATAAAAATTAATCAGTACATTTTATATCTTAGCCTAATCTATATTTACTCTAGATCTATATGTATTAACAGGAATAATAAAATGAAATATAAAATATGACAACTACAAACACAAGCGTAATTTCCATAAATTTACTAAAAAACTAGTATTATTTCATTAAGTACACAATATAATTTTTTGATTAAATTACGTTAAATTATGAAATAATACGTTTACGTTAGTACGAAATAATTCACACTTACTAATATTATAAATCGGAAAGTGTGTGTGTCTGTTTGTCCGTCTTTCACGGCAAAACGGAGCGACGGCGACGAATTGACGTGATTTTTTAAGTGGAGATAGTGGAAGGGATGGAAAGTGACATAGGCTACTATTTTATTCGTGTTTAATGTCTGCTATTTGTAATCTGTTATCCTTGTGGTGCAATAAAGAATATTTCCTTACTTACTTACTTATTTTCTTTTCTAACGCGAGTGAAGCCGCGGCCAAAAGCTAGTTCGATATAAATTGTAAATTATGGCGACACTTAGAGACTTAGAAATGAGTAAATACCGGATATTTTAGGTATACGAGTATATATTGTTCCCACATCTACTCGTACCTCTAGTTCCTCTAGGGGCAAAGGACCAACCACTTAACTCAGGGTAAGTAGGCTGTCATCTGTCAAATATCAATATCATATAAAATGGTGGGTTAACCCTCCATTTTCGTTGGTGCAAGTGGCCCTAATACATGGGTAATATCTCATGTTTCCAATTAATTAAAAAACACCTTAACAATACGAAATAGTAAACGTCTTTCATTCCTTTTCACAGAGACTTGAAGGAATATTCCCGGGACCAAGAATGTACCTACCTGTACATCACTAGGCACGATTAACCACGATCTTTAGCGGGCTCTTGTAGTGATACATTTCAATAGTGCCGTTTTGCATGTACGTACTGATTGAGCTTAATCCTCAAAATGTCGCTTAATATCTGCCATTAAGAGTTATTTTAGGAAACGCTGGTGGCCTAGCGGTAAGAGCGTGCGACTTTCAATCCGGAGGTCGCGGGTTCGAACCCCGGCTCGTACTTATGAGTTTTTCGGAACTTATGTGCGAAATGTCATTTGATATTTGCCAGTCGCTTTTCGGTGAAGGAAAAAATCGTGAGGAATCCGAACTAACTCCAATAAGGCCTAGTTACCCTTCGGGTTGGAAATCAGATGGCAGCCGCTTGCGTAACACTTTACTGGTGCTGAGGCCAAATCTTGGGATTAGTTATCAAAGCGGATCCCAGGCTCCCATGAGCCGCGGCAAATGTCAGGATGACGCAAGGAGGATGATGATCTGTCTGTCTGTCCGTCCGTCCGTCCGTCCGTCCGTCCGTCCGTCCGTCCGTCTGTCGTGTCGTCCGTCGTCCGTCCGTCCGTCGTCCGTCGTCCGTCGTCCGTCCGTCCGTCCGTCTGTCTGTCTGTCTGTCTGTCTGTCTGTCTGTCTGTCTGATCTATCTATCTATTCTATCTGTGTATCATTCACAGATGGCTACACTTACACATAATCATCGCTACCCAAGGCGTTTAAAATAAACGAGGCCCTAACAAAAATAATGACAAATACTTGTACTTAGCCAGTAATACACCACCAAAGTAAGCCATTACCCCGAATGTATAGCGTGAGTAGAGTCCGAAATCGTCGTTCCAAATTAGTACCAATTTATTCCCTGTCGCCTTTATCACGGTTTTCTGTGTTAATTGAGACATTTGCACAGAAATTACCCGCTGCTATAGTGTGAATGAAAGGTCACTAAAGGCCGATAAGACTCATTTAAAGTGAAATTATGGCTGGATTAACAGTTGCTATAAATATGTACTAAGTATGTGGTTTATCTTTGTTAATAATGTTGTGGTTGTTTAGGTAATTAGGGCACTTAGGCCGATAATCCACTATCATTTTTTTTTTATAGGACATTCTTACACATATTGACTGAGTCCCACGGTAAGCTCAAGAAGGCTTGTTTATGGGTACTCAAAAAACGTACAAATACTTATATACATAGAAAACATCCATGACTCAGGAACAAATATCTGTGCTCATCACACAAATAAATGCCCTTACCGGGATTCGAACCCGGGACCGCGGCGTAGCAGGCAGGGTCATTACCGACTAGGCCAGACCGGTCGTCTATATAGAAATATGATCATAGGCAACATGCCATAGGGAGGCATATGACAGACTTATACTCAAATTTCTTTGATAAACATATATAATGGTGGACTATCGGCCGTAGACAAAGAGGATCGAGTAATATAAAGAGTTACTGTCAAAGTAAAATGTGTAATCACAGTGCATAGACTGCCATCTCTCGACACAAGCGTAAAACTTTTGAACTTCAGTTTTGACACATTGGCTCATATTGTTATCTTGATATGTGTTAAAATGTCAAATATTAATATTAGCGCCATCTGAGCGTACCCCAAAGGTGTAATGCCATCAAGGCCACCGTACCTTTTTCTGTATGGTACTGAGGTACGTTTTTTTCTTAGACTTTATCTGTCTATACGGAGTTATATATGTCTTTGGCCGTAGATAAGGGACCTAATTAGAAATATTTGGGTATTAACTAAGAATATAATTAATGACGACCGGTCTGGCCTAGCGCGTAGTCGGGACTGCGGACCGAGGTTCGAATCCCGGTAAGCTCATTTATTTGTGTGACGAGCACAAATATTTGTTCCTGAGTCATGGATGTTTTCTATGTATAATTGTATTTATAAGTATGCATTTATCTATAATTATAAGCATGTCGTCGCCTAGCACCCATAGTACGAACTTTGCTTAGTTTGGGGCTAGGTTGATCTATGTAAGATGTCCCTCAATATTTATTTATTTATTCATTTTATGAAAATAATTTTGATTTATGTTTTTTATGCAGTTATGCATATCCACTAATTAAACATTAAAATATGTAGATATCATACGCTGAGAAATGTGACGTAGATCACTGCCGGTAGCTTAGGCGTGAGAATCGAACCCAAGTCTTCAAATTATAGCTAAATGTCCTCACTACAAGTTTACCGTTTGGTTCTTACTTCTAACCTAAATAATTGAATGACTAGAAGTATGGATTAAAATGATATCTACGAATTGAATCCAGCCCAATGAAAATTGAAATCCTGACTATCCATTCATTAAATCTTCAAACAAACTTTGTACTTGTTGTATATCAGATTGAAAACTCAACATCTGAAAGATCTCATAAATTTGAATACTGTAATCTGAACTTCAGTAGCACACGCCGGTCGTAAAATAAAATAATAAGTGGTAGTTTAGAGCGGAACGCTAAGTCGGGTGGTCTCCGTGATGTAAGGCGGCCATCACATTGGTTGCGAAATCGCACCTTGTTTGGGTGTACACTGGACATCGCTACACACAATTTAAGTAAGCACACACTGAGCTCTGTAACGCGACGTGCTAATTTCCCTTTCTTCTTCCTAGTGTTATCCCGGCTCATGCGATCCAGAGGTCAGCTGTTATTAACTTATACCAGGATTTGTCGTAAATACTAGTTTTTACCAAAGCGACTGCTATCTGTCCTTCTCACTCAGAGGGTAAACTAGGCTCCTCTAGAATTAGTCTGGTTTCCTCACGATATCTTCCTACGTGCAAACTCCCATCAGTGTAATTATATGGAGAACTAAATAAGAAAGGCATAAGACTGTCTCGGTAAATAGGTACAATAGTCTATCTATTATGAAATAGACACTCTTTGTTACCTCATATTTTACTCGGGTAAACTATCTTGGATACTTAGCCGCTTGCTATTGTAAGGTGGGGCTAATTGAGATTGTACTGTAGGATAGCAGGTGGCATTTGACGTCATTATGTATTATCATGATATCGAATATTACACATGTCGGGTCGTATCTATACGAAACAAAGCCAATGTATCACTACTTTTATTGTTCATTTCCCGTTAAATAATCACTGGTCATCTTAATTGAATGCCTGGCCATTAAAAGGATTAGGTTATGCTTACTTGTTTGGCAGATACTCCTTTTTGTACTCGTAAGGTTACAACCAAATCGGACAGTGTGAACGCGCCTTAGCTCGCACCTGGCGAACGGGTCACGACCTAGCCTCGGGATCGAAGATCCATCGATATCGCAATTGTATGGAACTTACTTTTAAGTTTGTTTTGATCGACTTAGGCACAGTTTAGTCACAGTATAATAAAGATTACTTTCGTACAGTATGGCCACTCACGCTCCCCGCTGAAAGTGCCGCCCACCCGCTCTCGGTTACCTCACAATTACCGCTTATCAAAGACGCGACCAGTCGACCTGTCATATCTCACTCATACAAGCATGGAACGCGTTCACCTACACGATCTTAAACTGTGTGCGTAGGAACGCGCCTCTTTCATATATTTGATCGCCATTGTCCGAGGTGTGCTTTAGTGGAGTATATGACATTGGTTTAATAATGTATAACGATGCTGGTTCCGAACGGGCTTCGATGTAAATGAGCCCTAACTTGCACCTGGTGGGCGGGTCATGACCCTGGCTTGAGGGATCAGAGATCAATTGATATAATTTTGTTGTGAAGCGTTCGTTGAGTTTTTATTTTATTTTATGTATTTTAAAATATATTGTGATCTGATAACACTCCTATAAAATGGGATAATTATACCTACATTCGTAAGCTAAAAAAGTAATATACCTTGGTATAATTTAAAATTCTTACCTTTGGTAGGTACCATTCGTATCGTACCAGTTCCTACATACATACTAAAATTGAAAACAAACAAAAATAAGAGTAAAAAAATCATAGATCACTAACCTCTACCAGCTTCCACGAAGTAATATTTGAAATAGGAAAAGTATTTCAGTCTGCCAAACCAAATACAGAAAATAGAAAAAGAGT
The DNA here is from genome assembly GCF_023078275.1 of Leguminivora glycinivorella. Lineage (NCBI taxonomy): Eukaryota > Metazoa > Arthropoda > Insecta > Lepidoptera > Tortricidae > Leguminivora > Leguminivora glycinivorella. The sequence goes on along the minus strand of NC_062987.1, from coordinate 8,329,974 downwards.
TATATTTGAAACCACAAGGTAGCTCTTACAAAAATTTTCATCGCGGAGCGGAATTTCACTAAACCGTCGATGGCAAATTGTATTTGAAATATTCCAAACGTGAGATGAAAGCGAGCTGGCCGAATCTAGATAATGCAAATATATGGTTGCATCGCTCGAGTTAGGGATGTGGCTTTGTACCAATTTTTTGGTACATGTTTTTATTTAAATAGTTCGTCATATTACGGTACGGTCATATTTATTTTTATATCCTGAATTCAAATATTATTTACAACTACATAATATATATTGTATATAATACAAGAAAATAATAAATTACAATTTGATTGTACATTATTGATAAATAATACTTACTGAAATACCAAACTGGATAGAGTGGATGTAAACACTGTAAACCTCTGTGACTTGACGTCGGCGAAAGCTGGTGCGATACCACTCAACACCGAGAAAAGTAACGGTTCTTGTGTTGGAGGCCATGTCTTACTTTGGGTTATGGCTCCATTGCCAGCCAAGTAAATAGTAAGTATAGGTTTGACAACATACCTAACAATAATGTCTAAGTAAATAGGTAGGTATCGTAAGTTTTATGACACCTAACTGAAGGCTGATTTAATTTTACATACATACAACATACATACAATCACGCCTGTATCCCATAAAGGGGTAGGCAGAACACATGAAACTACTACAGCTTCAGTGCCACTCTTGGCAAATAAGGGGTTGTAAGAAAACGAAACTGTGACATTGCAGTGACAGGTTGCCAGCCTCTCGCCTACGCCACAATTTAACCCATATCTCATAGTCGCCTTCTACGACACCCACGGGATGAAAGGGGGTGGTGAAATTCTTAACCCGTCACCACACAGGCAAAAAATATGATTTAATTTTCGGTAAAAAATATTCAATCAATAAAAAGTACACGAAGTTTTTAAATAAATACGTACCATTTTTTTTTTCATTTCGGTACATTCAGTTATTCACAACTTCAAATCCTTGCTTATGCGCGGGCCTTTTGATGTATCTCGCTAACCTCAAATAACATTCAACTAATACCATAACACTTTTGAAAGTGCTGCCGCAAATGTTTCAACGTTTTACCTTCTGTGCTACATTTTATAAGCTTTGCAGGAAAATAAAATTGATGGGCGAAATTTTTTTTATGTTTAGGATGCGGTTATAAAAAGTCACTATTTTTCTAAAAAATATCAAAATTTTTTTTATGAATACATTAAAAATAAAGGTGTTAATGTGCATCGGCGTTAGTTTTCAGATGGACCGTAAAACTTATTCGCCAAAAAATATCCATTAGGTTTAATTTTGCGTGTTTCTTTTGAAACGTACCTAACAAATTAACTAATAACCTAACCTAACCTAACCACAAAATTAAAATTTTGAAAAAAACCCCGACCGCGACCTAGTGGACCGATTGTCATGAAACATGGCTAAGAACACTCCCGACTAACTCAGCTTTCAGACAAAAAAAAACTAAATCAAAATCGGTTCATCCGTTCGAGAGCTACGATGCCACAGACAGACACACACACAGACAGACAGACAAACAGACAGACAGACAGATCGACAGACAGACAGACATACACACAGACAGACACGTCAAACTTATTATAACACCCCTTCGTTTTTGCGTCGGGGGTTAAAATCGGGGATAAAATTTCGTGCAGAAAATAAAAATTGCCCAAAATTACGGTAAATTACCTTAGTAAAATAAGCTGCACTGAAACTATCAAACGTAAACCATAGTGCTTTCATTTACAAAATTGGACCGCGTTGCCCTGCTTCGAGTATTAAGCAAACAGAGGGATCTACTAAAGAGAATGGATTATAGAGGATTTTTGTCAAAGTACGTAGTCAAGAGTCATTCAATGCCGTCTTTCGACACAGGGATTAAATAACCTTTAAAACCTCAGTTTTGACAACTCTATCTATATTAATAGATTTGTGTTCAAATTGTTAAATATAAATTAACTAGCTTTTACCCGCGGCTTCGCCCGCGTAATAAAAGTATTCTTATTGAAACGTTTACAAAAAATAAGATTTTCATTTGGATCCGTAGGTTTCTTTGTAGGTACATCTGTCCGCGATTATTTCGATTAAGGTAAAGCGGGGCAATTCTCGACTGGGGGGGCATTGTAACTGATCTATTTGCTGTACGGTCAGCCAAGAACCTTACACTGCTTTTTGGCTGACTGTACCTTACACATATTACTAATTTTTTAAAAGAAATTCTTGCAATGATTGTAGAATCGTTACACAGCGACCACAGCGTAGGTAGTAGGTACGAATATGTATGTATTTTACCTATATAAATATTTATACCGGGGAAACTTCATACAACCCACATAGCCAGTATCTCGACGCTATGGTCGGTAGGGTAAAAAGTACTTCCTTGCATTATCGCTTAAATTTTTTCAATTTTGCTTATACTTATTGCAAACGTAAACATATAAAAGGCAAGCAAACAACGATCTTCTTGGATACAGGATACTCGCCGATGCCTACGTACTAATCCCTTCCCACTGAGCCACCTGCATTTTACACTGCCTAGATATCGATTGCCGACCGATTATTCCGACCCCAATCCCTATTCTTATCCCCGTCCCTATCTCTATCCTTGTCCTCGTCCCCGTCCCCGCCCCGTCCCTGTCCCCGTCCCTCCCCTATCCCTATCCCCGTCCCCGTCCCCTATTCCTATCCCTATTTCTATCCCTATCCCTATCTATCCCTATCCCTATCCCTATCCCTATCCCTATCCCTATCCCTATCCCTATCCCTATCCCTATCCCTATCCCTAACCTTATCCCTATCCCTATCCCTATCCCTATCCCTATCCCTATCCTATCCCTATCCCTATCCTATCCCTATCCCTATCCTATCCTATCCTATCCCTATCCTATCCCTATCCTATCCCTATCCCTATCCCTATCCCTATCCCTATCCCTATCCCTATCCTATCCTATCCCTATCCCTATCCTATCCCTATCCCTATCCCTATCCCTATCCTATCCTATCCCTATCCCTATCCCTATCCCTATCCTATCCTATCCCTATCCTATCCCTATCCCTATCCTATCCCTATCCCTATCCCTATCCCTATCCCTATCCTATCCCTATCCCTATCCTATCCCTATCCCTATCCTATCCTATCCTATCCCTATCCTATCCTATCCCTATCCTATCCTATCCTATCCTATCCCTATCCTATCCTATCCTATCCCTATCCTATCCTATCCTATCCTATCCCTATCCTATCCCTATCCCTATCCCTATCCCTATCCCTATCCTATCCCTATCCCTATCCTATCCTATCCCTATCCCTATCCCTATCCCTATCCTATCCTATCCCTATCCTATCCCTATCCTATCCCTATCCCTATCCTATCCTATCCCTATCCTATCCCTATCCTATCCTATCCCTATCCCTATCCCTATCCTATCCTATCCCTATCCTATCCCTATCCCTATCCCTATCCCTATCCCTATCCCTATCCTATCCCTATCCCTATCCCTATCCCTATCCCTATCCCTATCCCTATCCCTATCCCTATCCCTATCCCTATCCCTATCCCTATCCCTATCCCTATCCCTATCCCTATCCCTATCCCTATCCCTATCCCTATCCCTATCCCTATCCCTATCCCTATCCCTATCCCTATCCCCGTCCCCGTCCCCTATTCCTATCCCTATTTCTATCCCTATCCCTATCCCTATCCCTATCCCTATCCCTATCCCTATCCCTATCCCTATCCCTATCCCTATCCCTCCCTGTTTCTATCCCTATCCCTATCTATCCCTATCCCTATCCCTATCCCTATCCCTATCCCTATCCCTATCCCTATCCCTATCCCTATCCCTATCCCTATCCCTATCCCTATCCCTATCCCTATCCCTATCCCTATCCCTATCCCTATCCCTATCCCTATCCCTATCCCTATCCCTATCCCTATCCCTATCCCTATCCCTATCCCTATCCCTATCCCTATCCCTATCCCTATCCCTATCCCTATCCCTATCCCTATCCCTATCCCTGTCCCTGTCCCTGTCCCTGTCCCTGTCCCTGTCCCTGTCCCTGTCCCTGTCCCTGTCCCTATCCCTGTCCCTGTCCTTGCCCCTGTCAAATTATCATGCTAGGAGGTGAACTTTGAAAAATCCTTTCTTAGTGCTCCTCTTATGGCTATTTTGGATATTTTAACCCTATTGCACTACAACAGGGGAGAAAATTTCTTTTCCACCTCATTAGATTTTAAAATCGTTGTATTTATCGTGATCAGCGACTCGATAAACCATAAAAACGATACCCATATTGTGTTTTTGACTTTACCCCCTTTGCACCCCTTTAGGGGTCAAATTTTCAAAAAACCTGAAACATGTATTTAGTCATATGTCTTTAGGAATCCTCCTGTGAAGTTTCGTATAAAATAGTCAAACTAATCTTGTTTCCCCATACAAACTTTGAACCCCCATTTGAGCCCCTTAGGAGACGAATTTTGAAAAATCCTTTCTTAGTGCTCCTCTACACTATATAAGGAACCTACGTGCCAAATTTGACATCTCTAGGGCCAGCGGTTTCGGCTGTGCGTTGATATGTCAGTCAGTCAGTTAATATCTTCTTTTATATATCGATACCTCTGGGTTCAATTGGCGTAAAGGACATTTTGGCGAAAATGAGTTATATATACAGTTTTGTTCAGAATTTCAAGCGCTATCGATCTGTGTAGTTAAAATTTCGATATCTCTTAAAAAGTTGCCTTTACGACCAAGATTTTCTACTATGGACTTGCAAAAATAGCTTTTCTGAAGGGGCGTAAATATCAAGTCATTAATTATAAATTATTATTTGTGTCGTAAAGGAAATCTATAAATAAAAATATAGTCGTAAGTCACCTTGATATATATTGTTGCCCTTTAAGCCCTTACTTTTTAAGGATCACTTTCTATAGTGGTGTGGTAAAGTTGGGCGTAAAGGACAAGTTTTTTTGTTCTTCGTCCTTTACGACCAGCACTAAAAATATTTTATCCCCAACTGTAATCGATATCTTTGGGTTCAATTGTCGTAAAGGACATATAATGCAGGTTTCCAAGAGAAAGATAAACCCACTTTTTTGTTTTTTTTTACCTATATTTGTGACGTGTATAAGAAAAATATGCAGATTACGAGTATCTTTAACCTAGTGTAGCAACCGTAGTGATAAACTAAACGATTTAGAAGATAGATGGTTGTAAAGGACACGTCAAAATGCTATTAACGTCCTTTACACCCATGATTTGATAGGGTCGTAAATGACGGTCTTAGATGATTTTTATACAAAGTCGGGGCGTAATTGTAACCGAAATGGTACAAATGTTGTGCTAAGTTTACAATTAAAAACTGGAAAAATGTATCAAAACGTACTTAATATGGCATAGAATAGCTACATTAGTTTAATGCAGTGTATTATTTATCTAAGCTATCTTAGCAACAAAAAAGAACAAGACTATTTTATATCCAGTTTTGTAATAAAGAAACAATATTTGCTTTAAAGCTATCTAATACTTTGGCAACAAATTCAAAGTTATTTTTTTAGTATTCGCCGCTGTCTGAATAGTCAGTAGGTTAGGCATTCAGCCTTTAATTCTAGCAGGGAAACGCTTTCGTAGTATTATTATACTGCGGCGAGATGTAGGTAATTAAAAAAAACACTATGGTAATCAGGGTACGTACCCAAATGCACAAACGCTCACGATACTATCTATTTCGTAGCTATATATCTTTGTCGCTCTTGCGTATTGCACCAGACTGCATTTTTGTCGGCGTCTGGCGTCGACGATTGCCATTCAATTACGCCGGCAGTAAACTTTAACAGTAGACTATACTAACATTTAGTGCGACAATAACAGGTGCGTTTCGCTAGCGAATGAGCGTTAGCGTTTGGTGACTTGGCTATGTACCCAGGTACTTAAAGCATTGACTACAATATTTCTAGGATTGAACTCATAATTAAGATTATTCTTATTTAACAGGTTTAAAGACTAAATAACAATCTTCTGTTTTAAAATTATCAAAAATATGAATCAACATTACTATGTTATGTATGGTAGTCTTGACTACAGTTACTATTATTTATTAGTTGGTCACAGTTTGTATACGCGTCCTAACTTGCGTTTATAAATAGGTAGGGGCAAGTGTTCAACCTGTGGACACTTTCCAGATTTTGATATATTTTTTAATTTTAATGAAACACCACTGACAGTATCATTACACTCTTTATTTTTTCCAAAGAACAACTAATCAGTCTTTAATCAACACAGACTTTTATAGTGCTAGCTATACAGTAACAAAAAATATGAGCTCTTTTTTAAAAATGCAGTTTTTGTCCACAGGTACATAAGGCGTTTGTACCTGTGGACTTTGATATCCTGCCTATGGACGGCACTGTACCTAAGGACATAAAATCAACAATATAGATTTAACAAAATATTTTCTTTTTAAACTCTCAATTAACAAAATAAAATAATAATCAAGTTACTAAATAACACGTTGGTTATATTTTAATAGACATTTTGCTTCTTGGCATTGCAATATTCTTGATACAACTCTTCAGCAAACTCGTCAGAGTGGGATGAGTTTCCACGATCAACACAGTCATCGGAATCATCATTCAGCACGTAACACTTTTGACAAATGAAACTAGATTCATCACCAGAATCTATATTGTCCTTGTGAGCTTTTGATACGCACTTTGCATGGTATTCTACCTTGCAAATACTGCACAAAAGTAAAGCTTTTTTGCTATATTTTTTACATACAACACACATCTTGTATGTTAACTTAGTGTTCTCTAAGATACAAACTTTTTTTGAGTCTGATGCCTGGTCAGACTTACTACAATTAGGTATTGCTAAGTCTTCCTTATTAGGTGATTCTTGCACATTTTTAGGCTTAACTTTAGTAGGATTCATGGCTTTTTTTGGTTTAATTTTATTTGTACTTGACTGATGTAGTTCTTCCTTATTTCCTTTTTTATTAGCAATGTTCTTTCTTTTATTAATTTCTCGCTTTAATTCCTCCATCTGAATTGAGTTTTTCACTGGCGTATCAGTTAGTATCCTAGTTTTACCAGGTTTTCTTCCACGTTGAACTGTCCAAGCGACTTTGGTCTAGATTCTGGCCCAGATATAATTTTTGGTACTTAAAAATCGTTGACTTTGGAATTTTGTATTTTTCAGCAGCTTTCCGCACAGAACATCCATTATTTACTTCTCGAACTGCATCCCTTAAAGTATCGGGGCATATCTTGCTACGTATTTGTCCACTTTTACTACGAGGCACTGAAATAAAATAAAATTATTTATAATTTTGAAATGTCCACAGATACAACAAGCAATATTGTACCTGTGGACAGTCCATAGGTACATTCAAGAAACTGTCCACAGGTACAAATTTGACACTTTTATTTTTAAACCGTTACCGATCATTTTTAAAACTACTTGCGGGAAGTAAAAACCAAAGACAGCAAAGATCAAACATTAAATTTATATATGTGAGCACTAAAACAATCATATTTATTACATAATTTGCAAAAATCACATTGAAAATGCAAGTATAAACTTACTTTTTGGCACAAAAACTTTCAACAGCCGCACGAGACACAATTCCGTCCATTTATAAAAATGGCGTCTGGCCAATGTTGCCATATCAGAAAAATACTATTTGAATACGTACTCGATATTTGTCTATGGCCTTTTGTTTTTTAAATACTGTTAGTGTCCAAAGGTACACGCGTCCACAGGTTGAACACTTGCCCCTACTTAACTCTTAGTTAATCTTAGAACTACTTTCTACTTTAGACTTAAAATTACTGTCGTATTAATATAGTCTACTGTTCACAGTTGCTGATTAAAGTTTACGTGATTACCATTAGTGTTTTTATATTTACTTAAACTACGAAAGCGTTTCCCAGCTAGAATTAAATACTGAATGCGTAACTTATTGAGACAGCGGCGAGTACTAAAATAATAACTTTCCAAAATATTAGATAGTTTTTAAGCAAATGTTGTTTCTTTATTGCAAAACTGGATATAAAATAGTCTTGTTCTTTGTCTTTGCTAAATATTTAGTTAAATACCCAACTAGCAAAAGTCGCGCTTACAACGATCTCAAGACTAATTTTTTTTGGTTTTATATAGATTCTATATCATCGTAGAAGCCTGGATTTGGGCACAATTATAAGCGTATTTATTTTTATATCGTTCTAATATCACTTTTATTGAATACCGTTCGCTTTTACAGTAATCTTGCCAAACCTAATTTAAGCTTCCTTAGGCTAATATCGCTTTTACGTAAGTATCTTATAAGCCTGCATAGGCTTATTTTGGTCCAACATTAGACTCTTGTGAGTCTAAACAAGCTTATTTTGATTTTTGTATGACAACGTCATTCCACGGTTATGCGCTATGCTGAACTGCAGCGTGATAATATAAAAAAAATAATTGTTGTGACAAAATATATACCGAAGGTAAGACGAATTATCATTTAGTAATACTTATAATAACGTGTTTCTTATCCTTCCATGGTGCTTCTTCATATTGGCCGGTAAGTATTTGGAATATATAATTTACTGTAAAATAGACCCTGTTTTACACTTCAAATTTCATGCGCCCGCACAAATAATAGTATTTTGTATCCTCGTTAATTATTTTATTTCTTTATTTGTAGTAAAAAGACGCCATTGTCATAGTTGCATTTTCTCAGCGCGATATTAGACTATTGTATGATCATTTACTCTAATATTTAGCATTCTGAATACCAATGATACGGCCATATTTTTAATTTAGGGTTCCTTGCTTTACCTTTATAAAACCTCATTTTCTTAATGTTGACCTGATTTTATATCACTTAATTGACCCTATAAAAACAAGTATACTTAATGTTTTTACTTTTTATTTAAGTGACAAAGTTGGTGATGGGAAATGGTTGTATATATGGATATAGACCGTTACTTGACCAAGAAACTCTTCCGTATGTTGAAGAATATGATATGGCCTTGGAAAAAAACTCATTTCTTGTTGAGTGAAATATGTCCCGGATGTGGCCACTACAATAACGTAATGAATTATAAACCCAAACATTTAATTATGAATCGAAGAGACATAATAAAACTATTAAATTACAGTTTTTTTTGGTGTGACAATTGTTTGATATACACAATTTATGACCACTACATCGAGGACGAATGTGAACTTTGCAATAATAGCCAACCAATAGTAGCCTAGAGGTTAGTGACTGACTACGAAGTGGGAGGTCCTGAGTTCGATCCCCGGCCAGCAGTGTTGGCCGAACGTCAATGCCATTAACCATTAAAAATTACTCATTTTGAGATTTAGTCATGGTCCTCATGAACCCTGGTTGTACCTAGTGGAACTCAAGTTTAATGCAACATAAAAACAAGCCATTTTTGTCATTCGACTCGCCTTGATGAGTATTTGAGTGAGCACTACCTGAGACAGAGCTCGGGTTTGATGTATCATAGGCAAACGCTATTTTCGTCATCGGACTTGTCTTGATCTTAACTTAAGTAAACAAAGTAGAGCTGATGCTGAACCATAGCTGCACCCAGGGGAACTCGGGTTTGGTGCAACATAGGCAAACGCTGTTTTCTTCATCAGACTTGTCTTGAAGAGTACTTGGGTGAGCAGTATCCAAGGTAGAGCTGATGCTGAACCCTAGCTGCACCCAGGGGATCTCGGGTTTGCTGCAACATAGGCAAACGCTGCTTTCTTCATCAGACTTGTCTTGATGAGTACTTGGGTCAGCAGTATCCAAGGTAGAGCTGATGCGGAACCCTAACTACACCCAGGGAAACTCGGGTTTGGTGCAACATAGGCAAATGCTGTTTTCGTCATCAGACTTGTCTTGATGAGTACTTGGGTAAGCAGTACCTGAGATAGAGCGGATGCTGAACCATGGCTGTGCCTAGGGAACTCGGGTTTGATGTAACATAGGCAAACGCAGTTTTCGTCATCAGACTTGTCTTGATGAGTACTTGGGTGAGCAGTACCTGAAATAAAGCTGATGCTGAACCCTGGCTGTGCCTAGGGAACTCGGATTTGAGGTAACATAAGCAAACGCTGTTTTAGTCATCGGACTTGTCTTGATGAGTACTTGGGTAAGCAGTAACCAACGTAGAGCTGGTGCTAAACCCTGGCTGCACCCAGGGGAACTCGGGTTTTGGAGCAACACAGGCAAACGCTGTTTTCTTCATCAGACTTGCCTTGATGAGTCGCACCGAACCAGAGTTCCTCTAGGCATAGCCAGAGTTCAGGCCGGGTCATTCAGCTGGGCCTCATTGACTCACTGAAGTTTGTTTTAATATGATTTATCATTTTTAAACGCTTGCAATTGATTAATTGCGAAATCAATGGTCAATGAAATCGATTAATGGCAATTAACGATTACGGCCCACACTGCGGCGGCCAGGACATATATTTGTGTGATGAACAGAAATATTTTTTCTTGGGTCTTGGATTTTTTCTATGTCTTAGAGTATTTATTTATCTATATAAATAAGTTTTTATATCAGTAGGTATTCAGTATGTTTATTGCTTTTATAGGTATATTCGCTTTAGCTATTAGGTAGCTTTGCTTAGTTTGGGACTAAGTCGATTTGTGTGAAATTTTCCCCAAATATCTATTTTAACTGTTTATTTATTTCATAGTATGTAATTGTTAATATGCGATTATTTTAGGAAAATTTAAAGAGAGATTTGATCAAGAAAATACTGGTTATTAAAATCATACTAATTTTAATAAGCACTATTTTCTTGCTATTACAGATTTAAAGATAAATCATGCCATTCAAGATTGTACAGACCATTGAAAAAGGAGCAGTCAGGCTAACAACAGTACCAGAGCAGTGGGAATGTAATGGCGTACTATATTGGCCTGAAAGAAAACACGAAAAACGTAGAAAGATTGAAAGTTCAATCCCGGATTATGATAAATGGTCAAAAATAAACTGCATTGTCAAACGCAGAAACATTCCGACATTTTATAAGGCAGAGGATGAAATCGATGCCATGAGTAACAATTCAGAAACTGAGACTGATATTGAAAATCAACCACCAAATAAAATAAAAAATATACCCCAAAAGACTTTTAATGATATGGCAGAAGTAAGTATAGTGAAAATAGGTATCTATTTTTATCTTATTTATATCTATGGTATTTTTGGAACTCGCAAGATTTTAAGGCATACGATGTATTTTCTATTTTCTTATATCATTTTACGTACTTAAGTCGTTTAAATTATATGTGATCGTCCATAAGTAAGGGCCCTTATGGCTATTGCCATAAGGGCCCTTTACTTATGGACGATCTAAATATCCTACCTATTGCTCCAATATGAACTAGAGTAAACTAAAAAAAAAACATATTTATCATTCGTAGACTCAGACTTGTAAAAGTGCTCTTTTGTAGCCTTTTAATTTTCAGAATAAAAGGTATTTATTCCATGTAAATATGTATTTTGTGTACTCTATTAATAATTCTGTATCACGATGATTCGTTGGGTATATGATACAATTATTCTATATATTGTATTTATGGCCAACATTATAGTGGAAATCGAACATATATTAATTTTGCTCGACCATAACTGATATGTTATTATTATTTTCAGGCGGCTTTAATCTCACGAAACACAAACCAATCTACAGATCATAATCAATTTATTGCACCAAGAAAACGTCCCATTAATTCTGACCCACTGGTAAGATTATTACGTTATTTTATCAGATATCCGGAACACATTAGCACGGACCTTGCTCTGATAGAGGTTCGTTGGGCTGCGCATGATTCTATTAACAGTGCTGTATCATGACTCGTCGCAAGTCATACAACTGTTCTATATGTCGACACGCAAGCAATATTCGTAATAAACACGAATAAAATAGTTTAAAGGTTACATGCAATTTATTTAAGCAGTAAAGGGAAGAAAGTTTTCCCTGGAACCGTGACGTAGACAGACGCATCTCAAAGACTAATAGTAGGCAATTAACTGATTAATCGAATACCTTAGTGACATCGCATGTCACCTAGCGATGATCCCTATGCCAAAATTGTAGTAAAGTCTAGTCAACAATTAGGTGCAGTCAACAACACAGCTGTGAATTCAGAAAAAGTGCCAAAAATATGTATACAGAACTTCATTACCTGATTAAGGTGTGTAATTGTGTATACATATTTTTGGTACTTTGTATGCACAGAGCTGTGTTGTTGACTGTAGTTGTTAGTTACTCTCCGATATATATATATAAATATATGTGTATATTTTTAAAATGGGTAAAAATATCCTTAAAGTATAAGGTGTCCCTTACACTTTAGGGATATTTTTACTATAATAAATATAAATATCCCTAAAGTGTCCCTTCTCCTTATACTTTAAAGATATTTTTCCTGTATATATATATATTTATTTTAGTTTTTTTCCGTATATATGTATTTGTATATATACAGAAAAAAACTAAAATGAGTAAAATTATCCCTAAAGTGTCCCTTCTCCTTATACTTTAAGGATATTTTTACCCATTTAAAAAAATTCTCGACCATACTGATATGTTAAATATTATTTTCAGGCGATTTCAACCTCCAGTATATCCTTATCACTGAACAATACAAAACCCATGGATCACAATCAAATCCCTGATGCTCCCCAGGTAAGTTTACACATGGAACGCACAGCACCGATCCTGCCCTGTTAGAGGATCGTAGGACTGCGGCCGCGCATGAGAATTAATCTTCTATTCCTATATCAATAACTATATTTTCTTAGGATAATTATATTTATAATATTATACAATTTTTGCAGAATATCAATCAAGACTCTTCCGCAGCAGAAGCAAATGATCTTCCAATGGATTTAGACATTGCTGATTTACTTGGACCAGTTGTATTGCAGGGAGCACACAAAGAAAATGAACATATTAAAACAGTTCTAGTTACACAAACAGACACGGAATCCGAATCCATTTTAAATGAGATTAAATCCTTAAAGAACGATATAACAACAGTTAAGAAAAATTTAGAAACAGTTGCTGAAAATCAAGGAGTATTGGCTAACAATCAAAGTACTATTATTGCACAAATCTCGGAACTTTCAATTAAATTAGAAGAATTTATCAAGCTGTCCCTTAATACAAAAAAAACCACATCTGGCATCGTGAAAATATGTGATATAGAAGATTTTAAAGAATTAGAACGAAAACTCGATCAACCTGAATGTAGAGATGAACTGTACAGACAATATTCTGTTATCTTAAGTCAAAAGATAGGAGAAGGGAGATCTAATGCATACATCCTTGTTGATGTTATGTTCGACCGTAAATTTTTAGATACCTGTTCGTGGACAGGCCTTTCAAAGGGTGAAGCCGCAAAAATTTGTTTCAAAGGTTTTACAAAAACTATAAACTTCTTCTTTGACATTGTCCACGAATCAGATAAAAATTTTACTCGAGCACAACTAACACTGTTTTTTAAAACAGTTTTGCGAAACTCAAAATATCGGTCTCAGACGAAAAATCTCAGGATGTCTGCTCAGAGACATAAACAAAAACGTAAACTGAAGGCAAATAAAAGTCTTCCACCCTCAACGCCAGATAATTTGGAGAATGCCTCCTCGGATCAAGCTCAAAGAGAATTGCCAGATTTGGAAGACGAGACAAACCAGTCACGTAACATACCCTTATTACAAGAGAACCAACCAAGCAAATCTGCAGATGGTGATGACGAGTAGTGCTATAATATACTTAGTAATTTAATTAATGTACGCAATTCTGTGAATTTAAAGATTAGGTCAGTTATTAAATTTTGTAATTAAGTTATTATCAGTGATCGGAACTATGGGAGCAAAACTTTAACAAAACTTGCTAAGTGGACATTTTAAAGTACTTACAGCCATTAAAATATTAATATCCTTGTAGTAATGTATTAGACATCTTGGATTCAGGTATAGAACCAATTAACACTGATCTGAAAATAATCTTGGTTTTATTTTAAATTTATATCAGGTCTAAGGTTTTGTTAAAGTTTTGCTACCATAGTTCCGATCACTGGATATTATTCTCAGTTCCTGGACAGGGTGATTTCTATTCTTCCTTGACACCATTTATACGTGTGATCAAGATAGCAAACAAATTTCCCTATGAATCAACTTTTTCATAATTAAGTAGTTCTTTAATGTTCCATATACTAAATTAATAGAGTCGAAAGTAGTGTCCAGTGGGTGTAAAAATGTTGTTTCTTTGAAAAGTTATTACTTTCATAAACACAATCATAAGCACTTTGGTACAAGGACAGAATAAAATTACCGTAACAGTTTAAATAAATAAATTACCTACCTCATAATCTTTGTCAACTTGGGAGTTTGAAAATGCTTCTACTTAGAAATATACAGTGTGGAAAGATAAGTCGGGTCATGGGGGCAACTACCTTAAATCCTTAAGCTAAATCATGTTACGGACGAGTTATACGAGTTTTGGAAAATGTTTGAATGTTGTTTTATTTCTTTAAAAAAATAAAAGAATTTCTTCTTTAATTAAAAATAGCCAGGTTTTGATTCAAGTTAATTTACCTCCAGGGCCCGACTTATCTTTCCACCCTGTATATATTTCAAGATTTCTACGTGATTCATAGTTTCTACGTGATATGTTTAGTAATTAAGAAAATTTGATAGTTACCTATTTTCAAATTTATTTGATTTAGGATTTTATGTTGTAACAAAGATTTCTATCATGTTCCTATGTTATTGTACGTTCAAGTTTTGTTTTTTAAAATATTTTACTATGGTAATGAGTAAACATTTTATTGAATACCCTTGAAGTTGGTTGAGTGTTTTTTTTTTAATTAAAAAACAGTCAATCAACTTCAACAAATGTTCAAGTTTTGTTAATGCTTAATATGTTTTTGCGTGATCAATAATTAAGATAAGATGTAACACTTTAAGTTCTCGCGCTTTTTACACACATATATAAAAGTCACACACAGGTCGGAACGCGATTAATTAATATTATTTACCTTTTTTCGACGTTTCGGCCAGGTTGCACTGGCCGTGGTCGCGGCAGACTGACGTCCCAGCAAAGTGGCCGAAACGTCAGAAAAAGGTAAATAACATTAATTAATCGCGTTCCGACCTGTGTGTGACTTTAAATAAGATAAGATGTGTTTATTAAGTACTACCTCTATGTGATTATTCATTAATTAAAATAACAAATTAAAATAATTATTATTACTTGACAAAAAACGTTTACGGTGTCTTAAAAGATCCCTGAATGTTGAAATTGTTATTTTATTAGTTTTATTACGTTGATTAAAGGTACTTTTAAAATATGTATCTCAGGAATTCCCGTCTAGTTTGTACATTTGGATCACGTCTTTGATTTTGATAAAAATTGGTAGGCTGATAGAGTCCATGATGCTGAGCAAGATCCACTAGGTTTCCCAAAATGTCCTAGGTAGTTTGTATGAGACTTTCCTTATTTGTAACCGAAAATGTATAGAAATCTCTTTTATCAAAATCAAAGACGTGATCCAAATGTACAAAATTTCGGGAATTGCACATCTATTACATTTTGTAAAATTGAAATACTTATAAAGTAACCACTTTTGAGTTATCTGATTATTAAAAGAATACCATTTTTTCCTGTCTTTTATTTAAAAGTATGTAATAATGGTACAAAGTACAAATATTGTTCATATAAGACACTCACTAGTTTACACTTTATGTCAGAAACTTTATAGATATTCTTTGTCTTATTAATACTTGCATAAGTACACTGATATATATGTAAATATGAAGACTTCAAAGGCTCTTTAAATGCATCGTGCATGTCATGAATGCAATAGCCATATATTTCAATTTCTTGTTCAAGATCATTTTTCATACTCACAGATTCCAATTCTACGACATGATTTTCATTACTTAGAAACCATCTGTCTTGCTGTCGTGGAGATAAAATAAATGATTTGAAATGCAAAATAATATCAAACTCCCCTGGACGTTTTTTTTTTAGATATGGGTATTCTGTTTCATCTTCCAAAGTTTCAGCTATTTCACATAGCTGCTTCTCATTTATTCGTCTGGCTACTTGATGAAGAGTTTTATTGCCTTGTCTTATCATGTTTTTAATGCAATAAAGTTTGTTTTCAAATGGGTATGCGTTGAAACTTTGGAGTATCCCAAATTTTCTTACCTCGTCGACTAAATGTGTTAAGTTATGTATGTTACTAGTAACATAATCTTTACCATAAATTGCTTTGAAATTTTCAGCAAAATGTTGTAGCATTCCTTCAGCGATAGTCAAAAGATAAAAGTATTGCTCGTTTGAGCATATTGTTATGGCACAAAAAAAATACATGAAGTGAGCATATGCTTCAGGTTTCAATACATCTTTTAATATTATGAAACTCAGATAGTACAGAAAAGCTCTGAATTCAGAACCCTTCCAGTGCACTAGGACGTCGACTGTTCTGACTGATCGATGTATTTCTTTCGGCATTTTACGATTCACCAAGAAGCTATTGACTTTATTTATATCTTGAGCCCTCCATTTTGTTAGGTAGATTCCAAAGTTTCCATCTCTCCATCCAATTAATAGTCGCTTCATTACACCGAGATCAATAAGATGAAGAGAATCAGACACGGGAATATCCTCAACCATGTCAATTTTCAACTTTAATAATGGTGAATCCTGCTTATGATGTCCTCCGTATTTTTTTTTACGAAAATCTTCGTCATTTCTCTTGGGGCAATCAAAGTTGGGGAATGTCACTATATTAGATTTATGAGAATATTCACCCACCACTGTGCATTTTTGACACCCATGTTTGCCATTAAAATTGCAAACACCTGAAATAGGAGACAACAATTAATTATGTTATTCCACTGTTATCCAGAATGTAAAATGATATTATTAGATCTTGTAAAATTTATTCGAAAGTGTTTTAAGTGGTTAGGTAAAAAAATCGTATTGAAAGGTCTCAGCAGAGATGTCATAATGAAGAATGTAATTAGGTACTTGATTTCCTCTATCATGCAATTACGAATGAGTAAACACCTTTTATCATTGCTCTTGCTGGAGAATCACATATTAGAGCTCTAATTTTGACATGCACATTTTTTTTATTTCCTGATTTAGTAGAGACAGTAAATCCTTTTTCAAGCTGCTTCATTTCGTTAACAAAAGGCCCCAGATAAGCATCTAAATTGGATGGCTTCACATCTCCTGAGTAAATACCTATAAAAGAAGATGCAAACCATAAAATCAAACAAATATATGTAAATAATGGCAACCTAAAAGGTACTAATGCGAATGATCTATTGATACATAAAAAAAAAAGTTGAATTTTCTATTGATTCGGTATCGAGCCATTTCGAAAATACTTTATAATAGACTCATATCATGAATAAATATAAACTTTAAACATTTACCAATTACGAATGGAGTTAAGGCAGGTATTTCGAAAATGTTACATAATATAGGCCAGAGTTGTTGTCGTGAACTTTTAGAAACTGGCAATCCGTCTATATTGATGTTAAGATGAATAATATCTGGAATGCACGTTAAACGTTCCAAAATATCATTGAGACTTCTTATCAAGCCACTATGCCAATACATGCCTGGAGACAACTCACTAATGTGTACTGTATCTTTGTTCGTTTGAAGCAGTGTTCGTGAGTCCTTTGGCAGAACATTATTTAGTCTTCTGTTTAAAATACAAAGCAATCCATTTACGTGCACATGAGGTACATTAAAGTGTAATGCCCATTTTCGTAAATCGTTTTTTAAGGCAAAATCCTTTTCATACTCGGTTTCGTCCTCAGTCGAGGATTCATTTTCACGGACATAATCTTTGTCATAGACTGAATCACTGTCCTCTATATCGACTTCCTGTATGCAAGAAGAACCTGCGGAACCCTCACCAATATTTTTCTCAACACTAACTTGACCTGGCAGCAACTGTACGTTTGATTTATTTATAATTTGTTCGTACTTCTTCTGAACTTTCCGCCGATAGCCACCACTTCTGGAACGTTTTTTCCAATCTCTGTAATCCATACCTATATTTATATAAATTTTAAAATCACGACACTCTCAATTTTAGTTACAAAACAATATCATGGTCAACTGAATGTTAGTCTTACAATTGTGTTCCCAAAATCAATTTAAGGTCAAACCACTTTATATTGATCTCATCTATTGTTTATTAAGTCTGGTTATCCAATACCACCCTAATATCTAACTAAGCTACTGCTATTTGATATCATAATAAGTTTAAATAAGATCACAAAAAGATGCACTTATTGTATTTTTATGTTATTCTGATATTAGTCTGAAACTCTTACAAAAGCATTTATTAAGACCGTTATAAAATCAAACAATTCAATATCCCTCTAATATTTTACCAAAATACTGCTATTGATCTTATAATAGTTTTAAATAAGATGAAAAAATTATGTACTTATAGAGTTTTTATGTTATGCTGATATTAGTCTGACATTCTTACAAGAGCATTTATCAGGACCATTATAAAATCAAATAAACTTAGAGAAGAGGGCTATAAGAACAGTTACTCTCAAGAATAATGAATCTACGTAAATGTTATTGTAGGAGTAAGGGGCTTATAATAGTATTATGAAATGCGCTTATATACATATATGAGACTAAGTAATGAGACAGAGTGTTCTAGAGTCCGTACTAGCTTGTCTAAGGCTAATATAAGAGCAGTAACATGTTCCAAAACAATTATAAGAGTGATATAAGCCCACCACTCTTATAAAGTGCGCAATCCAAGACTTTTCTGCTAGTTGGGTATACACTGTAACACTATTGTGGCTATTCTATGCCATATTAACTACGTTTTGATACATTTTTCAAGTTTCTCAATTGTAAACTAAGTTAAAAACAGTTGCCATTTGTACCATTCCGGTTACATTTACGCCCCGAATTTGTATAAAAATCATCTAAGACCGTCATTTACGACCCTATCAACTCTAATTGTTCAAAAAAATCGTGGGTGTAAAGGACGTTCATAGCATTTTGACGTGTCCTTTACAACCATCTAACTTCTAAACCGTTTAGTTTATCACTACGGTTGCTACACTAGGTTAAGGATACTAAAAATCTACATATTTTTCTATATACGTCACAAATATAGGTCAAAAAACAAAAAAGATATAAACATTTTTCTAAAAAAAAAGTTGTTTTTTGCTTCTCCTGAAAACCTGCATTTTGTCCTTTACGCCAATTGAACCCAAAGGTATCGATATATTTTTGATATTTAAACCCCATTGCACCACAACAGGGGAGAAGGTATTTCACTTCCGCCTCGTTAGATTTTAAAAACGTTGTATTTATCGTGATCAGCGACCCGATAAACCATAAAAACGATACCCATATTGATTTTTTGACTTTATCACCCCCTTTTCACCCTTTTAGGGGTTAAATTTTCAAAAAACCTGAAACACGTATTCAGTCATATGTCTTAAGGAATCTTCCTGTGAAGTTTCGAATAAAATAGTCAAACTAATCTTGTTTCCCCATACAAACTTTGAACCCCCATTTGACCCCCTTAGGAGGTGAATTTTGGAAAATCCTTTCTTAGTGCTCCTCTACACTACATAAGGAACCTATCTTTTATATATTTAGATATTAGCGCCATCTCACCGAGCATCAACCATAGGTGTGGCTCCATATAAATTGGCACAACCTT
Source organism: Leguminivora glycinivorella (assembly GCF_023078275.1). Classification (NCBI taxonomy): domain Eukaryota; kingdom Metazoa; phylum Arthropoda; class Insecta; order Lepidoptera; family Tortricidae; genus Leguminivora; species Leguminivora glycinivorella. The sequence continues at coordinate 8,310,215 of NC_062987.1, read as the reverse complement.
TGGTTTCTGTTTCCGAGGTATTTTTTTTGTCTTAGACTATAGTTGTCTTTTACAGAGTTGTCTTTGGTCTTACGCTAAAATAGCCACGTGATTACAAACACTGCATAACGGCGAATGCTCAGACAAAATTGAAAACTGCGAAGCCATAACAAATCAAAACAGAAGACGGTTGCTTTTAACTGGCGACTTGGCTTTGTTGGTGGGCATACAGGATGATTAACGTTAGGTGCCATTGTAAGTAGAGTAGACAGATCGTAATTTAACACTTACATGAAATAAATGAAATGAAATGAAACTTATGTACAACGCCAAAAAAGTTGCATGTGCGGTTGCTGGCTATTGAGATGGGTAATTAATAAACATTTTTGTATATTATATTAGGTATATCCTTGTCTATTTCCAAACGTTTCTATCAGACGCTACCTCAGTCCAGTTTTACCCCGCATTTTAAATTAGGAATAATAAAGACTTTTTTTATTATTTATTACGGGTACCTAGCTACGAGTACCTACTCCGATAACACAAGCCTTCTCGAGCTTAATGTGGACGCAGTCAATCTGTGCAAGAATGTCCTGTAATATTTATTTTTTAAATATAAATGTATATTCATAATATGTACTATGCTCTTTTACGCTCATGCTTATGCATAAATAAATGCTGGGGTTTTCTAGGTCTTCTGTATTTGATGTCATCCTGTATAGTTTGCATATAGAGCATTAGAATCTACTTTTCAAATAGTACTAGTTATTTGCTGAACAAATTGTAAACAGAAACTATATTTGGTAACATTAAACAATTATCGACAAATACTCAGATTGCATGTTTCTGAAAATTATGCAATTTGTTCATGTGTTATTTCGGAAACGATTATTTTAACTTTAGATAACATATTACTAGAGAGCGGATATGCCGCCGTCGGACGTGTCGGAGTTGTTAGCTCATTGAGCATACAGTTGACACGACTCGTTTATCATCTGCAAGTACACATACATGGAAGTGAGTGTATAGTGAATAGGAGAGTCCATCTACAAGTGTGTTTGCTTTGTGTGGTTTCAAGAACTTGCGACAGGCGTATTCAATACACGTCGTATCTCTTTCCGTCCTACCTGTGATAATATCGTGTGTAAATGAATTAAAAACATAATTACTATTTCATTGGCGTACCGTTAAGATTTACTGCAATTGGATGATGTCAGGCCATATTAAAGGTATTTTAAAAGTAAAAAATCTACGAACCATAAACCCGAATTAGCTATAAAATACGTTTCAGTGTAAGTATAATGGTCGTAATGCGGCGATTTCCAGCCTTGATGTTTTATTCAAGCTTTAGGCTCGTGTTAACATTTTGATTAAACAATATGAATTTTATTTCTCGTTAGGTATAATCGTACAAAAAATAAATACTGGAACACGGTACTCAAAATTACAGTCCTGTTTTATTTGTTATAAATGCTGGAATGCCTGGAATTCATGTTTTCTGAATTGGAAAATTATTGTAGTATGATACTGAATTATTGAATGCTTTTAGAAATATGACGGTGGAAAACAAGTGTAAGTCACATGAAAGTAAGCGCTTCTCGTAGCCTAGCAGAAAGCGAATAACTTTATTATAAAAGTGGCACAAGCATGAAAGTCCTGTGACGGATGATTTTAAAATAATACTATTACTTTATTTGAGTGTACGGATATATATTTATGTGACATTATCTGGGTAAAGAGACCTTATTCTCGATGGCGATTACGGCGTTATGAGAGATGTTCGTGTACAAATACGACGCTGCGTGACGTAAGCGCCATCGACAATAAGGTCCTTTTTCCCAGATAACGTCACATATATCCATAAAAGCGCCCTCTAATTATAAAGTAAGTTCGCCAGACGATTATAAGAAGGAGAGTACCGAGACATATAGAATTTGGTAAATGTACAAAGTTAAAAAGTAGATTCAGAATTTTTAAATGTAGGTAACTAAAATCGAAGGAAATGGCTTTACTACTTACCTGTGTATAAAATACTTTTTGCAATATCAATTAAGCTCCATATAGGGTGATCCCAAATAGTTTTATTGTACATTATTAATAATTAGTCGTCAATAATTTTAATCGTGTACAAATTACTTCAAATACAGTAGTCCATTTACATGTGGCATTAATAATACCTACTTGAAATGTGAAACGTGAATAAAATTATTTGATTTGTTTTTATAGTATTGTTAAGAACACATTACAATAAATACGTAGAAAAGAGAATTTCTCTCTAACGTAAAGCACACCATCCTTCTTGCATTCATTACCATGCAAAGAAATTCATAACTTAAAATGATTGATATTTACAATAAAACAATTTGTGATCACCCTATATGGAGCGTGACATCAAATTGATGTCATCGGCACGAAAAGTACGCTCCCTGATAATTATATAAGAAACTAAGACTAAACTTAAAAGCTAGCTAATGTCTAAAATAGGCCCTTGAGGCATTGTACCAAGGATACTGGCGACATTTCCTCGCTGTATCGCAATGCTGATACGTTGTGCGAGGAAGTCGCCAGCTCTTCGGTCACCAGTTACCTCAACCAGACGCTTCGCGATTTCTGTGAACAACTTGTTCGCGCTGGGGCCCCATGGACCTAGAGTTTCTACACCAACTATTTAGATTTTGCCGTAAATATTATGTCATATCTATAGCTTATACATATTACCATTTCAATGGACTTTACAAATTACAAGACACATCTGACTCCAAATGCATTAAATAATAAGACCCGTATATTTCATCGTGTCACGTTTAAATTTCCCAAACAGACGTAAAATTTTAAAATGCCTGTTTTCACACAAGTTACACTCGTTATAAAATATTAATATGATTGTTTTATCACTGAAAATACGAGGAAGTTTTGCCGTATGACCATTGCATTTCTCTTTTCCATTATATATTCTCGTATCTCCTTCAATTTTGCTATTGAAATAGCCATTTTGTTCCTAAGGCGATAAAGTAGTGACTCTTGGGAGAGTAAAAGTGAAATAAGAGGTTAAAAAAGTAAAGGTTCGTTTTAACCTGAGCACAATACTGGTAATCCATTCGTGCCACTGCACAAAAGCAATATCGCAAATGAAAACTAGCATTCGTTAAGCACCCTTTGTAACTATTGAAAATATTGGGCAAAATTTCACGGCAGATGATTGGGACTTATAGGTCGCTGACGCAAGTATATTTACCTCTGTTCGGTTTATTGAACGTTTTTAGAATGAGCTGTTTTGTTTTGCACTTTTGTTTTCTGCTTTTCCATTCTGGGGGGATTAAATATGCGGAGCTGCATAGTTTTGTTGGGAAAGGCTGATTGCGTACGTTTTTAAATGAAGTGTAAACTTGAAATGTTTTTAAATAAGTATGTTATCAAGTTAATAGTTGAATTTTTACGTAGATAGTTTAATTAACTTGTGAACCGGCTGATAGTTTGTAGGTACTTATAAAATATGTATTAACCAGTTTATGAAGAATCTATCGCTAGAAGAAATTTAATATCAGTATTGGGCCAATCCGCGGCAAGTGTAACATGAGTCACGATTTTATGGCATGTTCCATTTATTCACGATGCAAGTTCAAGTGATAATTTATCTCTAAATAAGTGTTACTTTCCCGATATATGCATAGGTCCTTTCATTTGCAGCTGTAGTTCAAATAAACACTCAATGAAGTCGTGACTCACGTTACTTTTACGTAGTTTCACCCATTAACTAGTAGGTACAGTATAAAAGTCAAGAAAAGTAACCTAAATTGAATAAGTTAAAACTTTGAAATTACTGGCCCTAATTTATAATAAAGAAATTTTAATACACTTAAAAACTGAAAGTGACATTAAGCACTTAGTCTCGAATTCCCTCAAGATTTCTTACATTCCTATTTCACTAAGTGCAGATGATTTTGAGGCCAGCTATTAATTATTCGAAAGCCTGGACATACAATCTTGTCTAGACTAGCACTTAGGCGTATACGGTCACGTGAGTCCAATAAATAACAAATCAGTCACCGGCATAGTGGGACCATTGCTCAGAGCCAAGAAGTTAAAGTTGGCGGCAGTTCAAGCCAAGTTCGCGCGGACCGGCGGCCGGTAAGTACGAAGTTGTGTCATAACCTTTACTATCTTGTAAGTTTCAAGTTTTTCTGCGATGGGACAGGTCGTTAAGATGTTTTCTTTGTTATGGAAGAGTTTGAGAAAAAAAGGACTTGTGGAGTTTTACGATTTTAAGGGTTTTTGCTTGCATTTATGTATTTGGATTGCAGATAAAATTAACAGACCTTAGTAAAATGGAATAAAACAGCATCAACTATATCAATTTTATGACAAAATTTACGTATCAATGACATAATTTATTAGGTTTATTAGACGATGCGGAAGAGTAAACAGGACCAACCGCGAAATCGTAGTTTGCATTCACAAATTGTGAGTTTCAAAGAAAGATTTCTTTGAAACTCTAATTGCGCCAAAATTGGAGTAACATATGATGATGGCGGTAGATATTCGCAGCAGCTAGCAAATTTCGATAAGTTGTATTCGCCGTACATTATTTGGACTATTCTTAAAGTAATAACTAGATAAGGAATTATATTTATTATAACCTATTATAAGGCGGGTTAGCATGGACGCCTGTTTGTCACCTATCTCCACACACTAAGTTTTTTTAAGTGCATAGGAGACGAACTGAGGCGATAAAATGCTACAATACTGATACCGCAGTAACCAAGCATTACAAGTACCAAAGAGGATCGTGTTATAGAGTTACTGTCAAAGTAAAATGTGTACGTGTAATCACAGTGTTTAGACTGCCATCTCTCGACACAGGCTTCAAACTTTTGAACGTCAGATTTGACAATTTGGCCCATTCTTAGCTTGATATGTGTTAAAATGTCAAATATGAATATTAGCGCCATCTAGCCGAGCGTCCCCAAACGTGTAACGCCATCTAGGTCACGGTACCTTTCTCTCTATGGCTTTGATGTACGTTTTCTTAGACTTTATCCGTCTATACGGACGGAGTTACATATGTCTTTGCCAGTACCTAACGATAATAACACCTTTGAAAATGAAAATGAAAATGAAATATTTATTTTTCAAGTAGGCATATTACAATGCGCATATGAACGTCAAATAAAGCTACGCCGGCTCTAACCCTACGCCTCAGCCTCGAGAAGATTTCAGTCCCCCCTCAGTTGGGAGGGGGGTATCCACTATGGGACCGGCAAGAAACTCGGCGGGCAACTTCTTTTCAAAACATTACATCTTATAATTAACATGCATTAAATAACAACATACAATTTAACATGCAAAAGTATTCATCAAAGAATATGAACAGACTAGGTACTCTATGGAAATCAATTTCAATAAATTATATTATTGCTTAATAATACGTCGTTCTTCTTCAGAGAAAACATATCAAATTGTCATAGAAGAAAAAGATAATATGAATCTCAATATCATTAAATATGTAATTTACCTACACAACATAAAATATAAAATATTTGATGTGCTTTCTTATCTGAACTGTGTCCTCTATACATAATACAATTATTTTAATTGCTATTCGTTTTTTGTAGTTTCTGGTTCGGGCCATGCATGTTTGTCTGTCAAATAGTCCTCGACTCTGTAATAAGCCTTTAACATCAATGATTTTTTTAAGTAGTTCTTAAGAGCTGGGAGGGGTAATCTCAAAGCAGTGTCAGGTAACTTATTATAAAAATGAATGCATTGCCCAACAAATGACTTCTGTACTTTACGGACACGAAACTTCTTTATGGCAAGCTTATTTTTGTTTCTAGTGTTATAATTATGGATATCAGAATTCTTAGTGAAACAGCCTAAATTCTTAACAACATAAATTATACTATCATAAATGTATTGGGAAGCTACAGTTAAGATATTAATTTCTTTGAAGAGGTCTCTTACTGATTCACGTGTTCCTAAGTTGTAAATAGAACGAATGGCTCTCTTTTGTAATACAAAGATAGTCTGTATGTCAGCTGCTTTGCCCCAAACCAGAATACCGTATGACATTACACTGTGAAAATAACTATGATACACTAGGCGAGCTGTCTCAACATTAGTCAGTTGCCTGATTCTCCTAACGGCGTATGCGGCTGAACTTAATTTGCTTGCTAGTTTCTTTATATGAGGACTCCATTGTAGATTTTTGTCCAATGTTAAACCAAGAAACAGTGTTGTATCTACCATCTCTAAGCATTCATCATTCAAAAGTATTTTTGTATCGATTGGTTTAACATTCGGCAGAGAAAATCGAATACATTTGGTTTTCTTAGAATTAAGAAGTAAATTGTTTAATTACATTGTAATCCGTAGATTTTCGGTCAACATTAAAAAGCAGTGATGTATCATCAGCAAAAAGTACTATTTCACAAAAGTTTTTCACTATACATGGCAAATCATTTATATGAACCAAAAACAGGAATGGACCTAAAATTGAGCCTTGTGGCACTCCTAATTGGACTACAGTCCCGCTAGAGCGAGTTTTGTTAACAACTACTGTTTGTGTTCTATTGCTAAGGTAAGAAGACATAAAGTTTAGGGCATTTATAGACAAACCATAGTGTTCTAATTTCAAAATGAGCGTTCCATGATCCACACAATCAAAGGCTTTTGGTTACAAAACAATAGTTTTATCTAAGTAGGTAGTTGGAGAATCATTATTAAAGCGTGTGATTTTTTTCTTAATTTACAATCAAAGTGAAACATTGTTGGTAAAATCTCTTACTTCAAATGTACTCCATTTTTAAGTCCCAGATACATACCACCGTGCTTCCCCGTGCACATTCGCAGATGAAATATTCAACCAAATACATCGCGGCACGTCCTCGTATATTCCGTGGCAAACGGGGATGAAACTGAAAATTGTTTCATTGGCCGACGGAGGGGAAAAAGGTTGGGAATATCCGGATTATTTCGTGTAATATTTACATCTTTAACTTTTTTTTAATTCGCAGTCATGGACGGATGGTCGGCTGGCGCAGTTGGTAACGCATTGGACCGGCAATCCAAGGATGTGGGGTCAAGTCCCACGTTGGCCAGAGTCGATTACTGTTGATTTTTACTAGGGCTCTGGATATTCGTTACTACCCGCCGATCCGTGCGCCCGGCCCCTTAGCCCCGGCGGTGCTAAGCGTCCGAACTACCCGAACCCGCCGAAGTCCGTTCCCGTGTAGTGCCGTTCGCGCGTGTAGTGCCGAATCGGCGTTCGGGGCCGGACGGCCGGAGGCACGGACTTCGGCTCCGTTCGGGTATTGAACACACGAGGCGGCCGGCGGACCGATCGACTTATTGCCGTGCCGGTTTGCATTTAAAAAATAAGTGAATTTTAAAATTTATGTTAATATAGCGAACGAATACGAATTGGTTTTATACATACTCGTTTTATTACAATTAATAACGTGTTAACTATATTTTTTTCACTTGTTATTTGTCTCTAGGTTAACTAATTGAAGTCTAAACAGGGTATTGGTTTGTGTGAAAAAAACAATATTAGTTTTATTACTTGATTGTTTTATGATGTTCATGGTGCCTTGCTAACTACCTATAGGGACCATACCACCTATAGGTACTTACTACATATATGTAAACATGTTGACAATATACTTCAAAATATTGTCTTCGGTTACCGCGACAGTTACTCATGCAATGTATTATAGTTATCACTATGTCTCATAATTTTAAAATAAATAAATAAATATGGGGGACATTATATACAGTATACACAGATCGACTTAGTCCCAAACTAAGCAAAGCTTGTGCTATGGGTGCTAACTTGCTAAGCGACGATATACATACTTAAATAGATAAATACATAACTATGGAAACTGATTATATCGCGTATACTGAATTTACAATATATCCTTCAAATTAAGGAAATATATTTGAACTGTCGAGTTATTAGTTTTTATCTAAGAAGTTAGTAGAATTAACGTCGCATGAGAAGACAAAGGTAATAATGACTTGCGGGCGGCACAATAACCAATGCCCGTGGTGATTTTTACTAATAATAATGACACTCAAACCTTACACCCGGCTTCCCTTTGACATGGACAAACCTTTTGTTTGAAAAGTTCTAGATGTAGCCGCACTGTTTTACAAATACCTAGTTAAGAATAGTATTTTTGTTTTTTTGGAGGGAACCACTTTGAAGTGAATCCATAGCCCTGGTTCTTAACTTGAGCTAGTTGGATAGGGTGTGACAAAAAGCATGGTAACTTACAAACACTTAACAGAAAAAAATAAAAGTACGCAGACGCCGAGGTGTCAATGTTTCCCCTCTTTTCCCTCATTTTTATATCACTATTTTCAGTTTTTTTATATTGTCATGAAAACCGTGAAAGCTATAATCACGATATTTAGGAAAAGTATATTCTCCATAAAATTTTCTACAATATACTTCTAAATTATGCCTAAGTCCCCCGCATAATATTTGTGTTTAACTACTAGTGGGATGAGTAGGGATAGCACTATCGACTGTTAGTAATATACTTTAAATGGAAATATTGTAGAGAATTTCATGGTACTTCTCCTAGACATCTTTTTGGTAAGTACCTACTCGTATTATTAGTTTAATAGTTTTCGTGTATTATTAGTTTAGTAGTTTATACCTTTAATAGTTTTCGTGAAAATTTAAAAACGCTAAAAATGGGAGATAATAGTGGGGGGAAGAGATTGACTCCTCGGCGTGTTTCTACTTCTATTTATTCTTATGAACGTCAAAGCTACCCAAGTAACATTTTAGTGCTATAATTTTGGTTTTCGACGCCAAAAGCTACTATAGATGTTGTATAAAGGTTTTCGGCGTGACCGCTTGTCGTATAAAAGCCTCCAGTAACACCTTTTAGCTCTATAAGCTTATACCGCTAAAAGGTGTTATTAGGAAGTGATGTAAACGTTTATATCACCATTTTATAGAGCCGCTATAGGCCTGGTCTATAACAGGATCAAATATGACTACTATAGATCTATATTATTGTATAATAGTGTTAGGAATCACTGCTATGCAATCAATTTGCGCTATTAAGGTTCCCGACAAGCCGCTATAGTTGTTGCGTTATACAGCTAAAAGGTGTTATTAGAAAGTGATGTAAACGTTTATATCACCATTTTATAGAGCCGCTATAGGCCTGGTCTATAACAGGATCAAGTATGACTACTATAGAACAATATTATTATATAATGGTGTTAGAAATCACTGTTATGCAATCAATTTGCGCTATTAAGGTTCCCGACAAGCCGCTATAGTTATTGCGTTATACAGCTAAAAGGTGTTATTAGGAAGTGATGTAAAGGTTTATATCACCATTTTATAGAGCCGCTATAGGCCTGGTCTATAACAGGATCAAATATGACTACTATATAACAATATTATTATATAATGGTGTTAGAAATCACTGTTATGCAATCAATTTGCGCTATTAAGGTTCCCGACAAGCCGCTATAGTTGTTGCGTTATACAGCTAAAAGGTGTTATTAGGAAGTGATGTAAACGTTTATATCATCATTTTATAGAGCCGCTATAGGCCTGGTCTATAACAGGATTAAATATGACTACTATAGAACAATATTATTATATAATGGTGTTAGAAATCACTGTTATGCAATCAATTTACGCTATTAAGGTTCCCGACAAGCCGCTATAGTTGTTGTGTTATACAGCTAAAAGGTGTTATTAGGAAGTGATGTAAACGTTTATATCACCATTTTATAGAGCCGCTATAGGCCTGGTCTATAACAGGATCAAATAACCTACTAAAGAACAATATTATTGTATAATAGTGTTAGGAATCACTGTTATGCTATCAATTTGCACTATTAAGGTTCCCAACAAGCCGCTTATAGTATTTTTAGTAGTCGTATTTTAACAGAAATTAAAACCTAACTATACCACTATTTTGGGATATAGTGGCTTTGGAAACGGTATTTAACACTGTAGTAGTGATATGAATACCATTATAGAGCTATTTTGCTGTATAATGAAGATTTCAGGATACGTTTATATAGCTTTGAAAAGCGTTAATAGTCGTTTTCTAATGCCTTTTATATCTCATCGCAGTATACGACACAATTACTCTTTTATATCACAGAACTGTGGAATAATGGTTTCGGTATCTCTTTTAAAACACAATAGCGTTATAGCTGAGTTTACTATATGTTTTATAAAAAAAAAACTGTTTAGAAGATCTTTCTATAGTAAAACATTGAAAACAAGTATTGTTTTCTATATAAAGAACTTATAAGTTAAACTGGATCATAGTTAAAGTCTCATGCAACCCTAATTGAATCCACAATGGCGGGCTTATGGCAGTGAATGCGTATGATAAGTGACATAGTCGAACTATAAAAGCGTATGTATTACTTCTTGGATCCATAGTAGAAATTATGGTGCCAATAATTTTATTGTATTAAATTATATTTATTTATTTTATTCAAAACAGGTATAAATCGAGGGCGCACTTAAAATACTCCATTAAACTAATATTCTTTTAACGGTAAAATTTCCATCGCATACCTTTTTGCAGTAATGATGGAATTATACGAAATCCAAATTATTTTGATTGAGACTAAACTTCACAAGTTCACACGCCACTTTTCATAAAGTTCCTCGTTTAGAACAGTTTTTGTTAAATATTACACACATTAAATTATTTTAGAAATTTCATTCATTCGCATTAAAAGGGACGGCAACTGCTATTACAGAACAAAAAACCTGTATAACGGAATCTCAAATGCTACTATAGCATAAATTGATACTATAATAGCGTTACTGTGTCCTCTATGTCAACAAATTAGCACAATAGTCATCATCACATCACCATTATAGACCTTAAACGTCACGGATGATACTGCTATAGCCCTATTATATCACTAAATGGCTGCATAATTGCGCCAAATCGGCTCTACAGTACCAATATAGACTATTTATAGGACCATTTAATGTGATTTAATTTGGTGCTCGCGACCACTATAGGACCAGAAATTGTTACTTGGGTATGTGCATACCAAGTTTCATGCTTTCTGACATCATACTAATTTAGGCCACTGAAAACGCGTAGCCTATACAGAGTGGGGCCTGTAACAAAGGCGAATAATTGAACTCTAGGCTATTCTCCTTATACTGATCAACATTTGTTCGGCGACTTTTAAAAATAACTTGTATTTTGATCTTTATCACCCTTGAAAGTTTTTTCTAAGAGGTAATGTATTGCGAATTCTGTTAAGTCTAAAGTGTGACAGACAACGTCAATGACAACAATAATGGCGTACATTGAAGCTAATATTTATTTTGTATGAAAAATTAAAAATTTAAATACTTCATAATTTTTAAAAGTCACTGAACAAATGTTGATCAGTATAAGGAGAATAGCCTACAGTTCAATTCTTCGCCTTTGTTACAGGCCCCACTCTGTATAATAATGCCTATAATGTAAAACATGGAAAAAATCGAGTAGTTAAAATTTGTCCCCCAGTCACAATTGCTCCGCTGTCCCTTCCTCATTTTAGTTATTAAGGTTTTATCATTTTTGGTTCTTTAAACTGATTTTCATATTCGCTTGAACCAAGAACGCGAACGATCATCAAGCATCACTATACGTCGAGAACGGATCGGACCCGCGGGTTTTTAGAGTCCGTCGATCCGGACACACGGACTACACGGGTACCCGGACCTTAATTACACGGTCCCTAATTACCCGTTCCAAACGGGCCAGAAATCCGGATTCGTGTAACACGGGAACGGATACCCGGCAACGGGTACACGAAACACGGACGCAACCGGGAGCCCTAATTTTTACAAGCTTCTATTCAACTTGCCTTGTTAGTTTGTTAGTGTGCGTCAAAATGTAGAAGCTAAATTTGAGCCACTTCCCGGTTTCCGAAATTTTGCACACATGTAAATCACGTGACAATACAATATTATGGTATCGATCTTATCATTTGGCAGAAAGGTAGTCATAGGAACTCTGTCATGAAACGTCGTATCCCCATCGAGTAAGGGGTTTTTACTTTAGAACTCGGAGAGCAGTAGATGACTGTTGAAAGAAAGGTACAGTCGGTGATAAAAGCTTGTGCCAAAAATGACATTTTTGCAAAAAAAACTTATTTCATTGCGATTGATGTCTGCATTTATACTTTGCGATTTTTTTTGTGGATTGCAAGTTGCATAACATATTTGAACTTCAGTCGTGCTATTTTTTTACCAGACAGATACTTATGTGTCTGTCTACTATTTATACTATTTATTAATTGGAATATACTGAGAAACAACCATGTGCTGGGTCGTGTTCATTTTATTCAGTACCTATAGGTAAAAAATATTCTTAATGGTAACATACAATTTACAAGACGTCGGTCTTCCACGGCCAGTGTAACGTAGCCGAAACGTTGAAAAAAAAAAGGTAAAATATTGATACTTAATCGCGTTCGACCTGTAAGTTACTTTTATATGTGTACAAAACGCGAGTAGGTACTTAGTGTTAAATATAAAAGATATTATTCATATTTAAAGTAAAGGTCGCAACAGTGCATTTCTGTGCATTTCCCAAATAAATTTACTAAATGTATGGCAAACTAAACCACCCCTTTGGTTATGGTTTACAGATCATGACTTTTGGAGCCTTATATTGGTAACTCCTTACAACACCTACAGCTTTAAGTCGCAATTGCTCCAAAGCTCTTATCTTTGTTGTCATGTAAGATGTATAACTAAATATCTATTCTCATTTGGAAGAAGTAGGTAATACTTAAATACGTAACGCGTATAAAATATGTAATACAAGAATAGCTTCGGCGCACGAACGTGGCTTTGTCTAGTGCATCTCGGATTCTTGGCTCTGATCCCTTGAAATTGAAATTTAAGACCTTATGCAAGCTTCGGTGTTAAAGTACTTATTTTAAAATTGCCGTGGAAAATCGGCAACCCAGGTTTTTTGCGAAAATGTAATTCTGGCGTGCTACCTGAGGATTAGTGAGGGCTATGACACGAGGGCTGAACTGAAAGTTTTTAGAATGGAGAGACTTTAGTTATCAGATTAGTTCATTTTACTACAAACTAAAACTAAAATCTAAACTTATAAATAAACTATAAATTTGCCCCAAATCGCCGTCAAACATGGTATGAAATATTGATGTTATGTGCCTTATAATTGGCTTATAAGCGAAGTATGACGTTGCAGGTGCGGCTAGGACGATTGATAGATAATGGAATTTCATACAAACCTTGCAGGCCAAGGCCGGCAAAGTCTTCTTTTTTAATTTCCAAACACAGATAATTGTGACATAACATCCAGGTATTTAGCCAATTAAAAAAAAAAACTATAAGGGGCTTTATAGACGTGCCGACTGCAACTGGTACGGGCCCTAGACAATATTTGATTTTGGGTGCGTTTTCATACAAAAAAAAAATTTTTCGTTTTTTTTTTTATTTTTTTTTTTTGTTTTTTTATAGTCGTATACGAGGTATTAAAGGGGAACGAAAATTCGATTATTTTTGCGCTACGACGCACTGTTTAGGAGATACAGCCATCCAAAGTTACTATTTTCAGTAGACTTTATTTCATACCATGTTTGAGAAAAGCACTATACATACCTCGGCGGGAAATGGGGTTGCCCGCCTCAGACCTATCTATATGTCTTCGACCGGCAACCCCATTTGTCCCGGCCTCTGTAGTAATGTACTATAGTTATAATTTAATTTCATTGTAGTGTAGACCATGTCTTCGCCTCGGCTAGTCTGTGGCCATGAGTAGGGTAAGCCTAAGCCTGTATATTATAGGAAAGTATATTTGTTATTTTGCGTAGGTACGTGTATATATAATTAATAGGAATAGGATCACCTGAAAAGCATAAACCTCAGTAGTTAAAAGTCAGTTGTAGACTAAAAAATGTATAACCTAACCACAAAATTAAAATTTTGAAAAAACCCCCGACCGCGTCATAGTAGACCGACTTTCATGAAACATGGCTAAGAACACTCCCGACTTACTTAGCTTTCAGACAAAAAAACTAAATCCAAATCGGTTCATCCGTTCGGGAGCTACGATGCTACGATGACACACACACAGACACAGACAAACAGACAAACAGACAGACACATCAAACTTATAACACCCCGTCGTTTTTGCGTCGGGGGTTAAAAATTATATCATAAAAAACTGCAATTCGACTGTAATCTAATACAAATAGTCATGTCATAGGTACCTGAAAATTTAAACAAAGTTCTTAATATTTCCATATGCTAAAAACTTTCAGTGTTACCCAGGATAAGCGGATTTACCAGCAGATACAATCATTTTCTTACTCTAGCATTTCGAGCCACAGAGATTTTTGTGAAAGTTTTGCTTTACTTAAATTTAATCATAAATATAATAATTGAAGTATAGGTCTGTTACTAATTTATATTCTTGTATAATAATTGGAAGGAAAAAAGGACTACAGACTATTTAGGTAGATGTTAGACTTAATTACACACGATAAACTTTCGTGAGATATATGTATTATTCAAATAATTAATATATGAATGTTTCGGGCCATTTTGGAGGCCCCTCTTCAGGCATATAGGAGTTCAAATTGACCCGAAGCATGCCGCAACAGTAGCGATATAATAACGTGAGAACCGTAGATTCATTAATTACATGTAAGAGTATTGTCCTGTAGCATGTTCTTTTGTTCAAAAAAAAAAAAAAAAAAAACTAAAAATCTGCAGACGATATTTATTTTGTATCGAAATCGAACCTAAATAAAAACTTTGTAGCGTTACGTACTCTTACAAGAGTCTTTTGCAAGAGTACGTAACTGCTAACCTAAAGGGTGAAAAGAATTTGAAGGGATGCCCATACAACCATTTCAGTCGCAAAATCTTCAAATCAGTAACTAACTGTCAAATGTGACATAACGCGTGGTAACGTCGTGCAAACAATGCGACCGTATTGATACAATAACAAAATGTAGTCGTCGTGTGCACTCGTTACGGTAACAAAATGTGTACGAATTTGTGGCTGTCAATGTCACTGTCAGAATGACTTTTAACGACACTTTATTAGTCGACGTTTGCACACATAACGGTAACAACATGTGGACGAATTTGTGGCTGTCATTGTCACTGTCAGAACGGTTTCTGACAGTGACATTGACAGAATTTGTACACACATGTGTAGGTCTGATTACCGAACTGCTCCTAAACCACTGTATCCGCAAATGACAATCTGAAATACGAAGGTTTCTCAAACTGTCTTGTGAAGTTGTGGACTGGTTGCTTTGAATCATTTAAATATGAGCGAATTAAATAATAATAAACGACGACGACCATTTAAGCACTCTTCGACATTTTATAGAAATGTGGAAAAGTTAAGAAAAGTGCAGAATGATAATACAAATAGATAAGCACTTTATAGTTACTTAATGTATTAAATATATAATTTTTAATTCTTATTGATAAAAATGAAGTGTAGTGTTGCTTTACACAACAAAAGTACTCTTTTCCGCACTCGTATCTACAAGTATTTTGTTTGGGTTACAAAAAAAATACATTATTTACTCTACTACGTTTTATTTATGTCTCTTTAACATTACAAATTTGTAGACACTTATCTATACAAAAATCTTGACTTAAGAAGTACAGATCGCTGAAATTAATGTTGATAGTAATATTAATGACGACTACTTCAACAAGTGTCAATTGTGAAATGCCGCAAAATACTAGTTGCTCTATAGAAGACCATAATAATATGATCCCCGATCCTTTACAACCCAGCAGCTCGATACGCATGTTACAATTTTTTTTTAATCCTCTTTAGTGAGGACAACTGAGTACGACGGCATATTTAATTGTTTATAAAGTTTGAGGATACCTGGAAAAAATTAATACATGAAGCCATTTTGAAAATATAATAAATATTCACTGCTTTCGGTCACGCGTGTACGCTGCAACCATTTTGCGACCGTTTGTCGACCGTTTGGTGACCGTTTGGCGACTGTTTTTTACATGGAATATTACCGTCTTAATCCATATTTTAACAACTTTATTGGTTTTCTAGGCATTATTTTTATTATTTCAGTATAGTATATGCACCGGAGCACTAAAACTTCACCAATCAATATACATAACACGCAAACACCGAGTAGTCAATAATATTATTACTGGTTAAACTGAGGTAAATTGATGGCGCGTTGATAAATTTAGACTTATTTTATGAAATCACTCGAGCAATTTAATTGGCCATGGTAATTAGCCCACATTATATTACAAATGCAAACAATATTTTATCTTTAACAAATTCTTACGCCATTACATTTTAATGTCAAATGATTTTATTTCTTTTTTACTTTGACGTCTCTGACAGTCGCCATTTGAAAAGAATGAAATGAATGAATGATTTTGGGAAAGTAGTCGCCAAACGGTAACAATGTGTGCACGCGTAGTGCACACTTTCTGTCACTTCTGTGACCATTTGTGCCTGTTACCAATCGTCCCCATTTGGGTCGCCGCGACTAAACGTCGACCGTACTGCGACTAAGCATTGAGACCCGAAGACCTGTGTGTACACAAAATAGGAGGATTTGCGTAGGAACGGCGACCGATTATGGTTATATGGGTGGAATGAAAATAAGAAAATAAATCAGGGGTAGGTACTTTATTATACGGCTCTTCTGACGATATGACACGATAGGTATATAAAAAAAAATAATAAGTTAGGTAATCCGAAGTCCACGTGAGGGAAGACTCTAGGTAAAAGGCGTGCAGCGGTTAAAGAGGATGCGGAGTACAACTTGCAGGGGCAAACGTCGAGTACGACGTGCAGCAGCGTTCGCAGGGAGCGTCCAGCAGACAGGCCAGGTCACGCGCCCTAGCGCCAGGCACAATCAGTAGCGTTCGTAGGAGCGCCCAGCAGACGGGCCAGATCACGCGCCCTAGCGCCAGGCACAATCAGCAGCGTTCGTAGGAGCGCCCAGTAGAAGGGTCAGGTCACGCGCCCTAGCGCCAGGCACGACCAGCAGCGTTCGTAGGAGCGCCCAGCAGACGGGCCAGGTCATGCGCCCTAGCGCCAGGCACGACCAGCAGCGTTCGTAATAGGAGCGCCCAGCAGATAGGCCAGCTCACGAGGTAGATTGCACAGCGCGCAGCTCACCGAAGGAGGAGAGGACTTGAAGAGGGTTTTTCTTGAAGAGTGCGGGGCCTGGCTTGGCCCCGCACGGACCCTTTATAACTCGTTCTCTTAGGAAAACGACGAGATAATAACTGATGGGTTTGACACGAGGGCCGCTTATATACCCATGTTTGAGAATTTAGAAAACTAAATTTAAAATTTAAATATTATCGCTAGCCAATTATAAAAATATGGTCTAAAACTAACAAACCTACATTAAAAGTATACATACTTAACTCTTTAGTCAGTTTAAAACATGAAAGAATATTGATTGACATGGTGATGTCAATCAATAAATAAATATGTCAAATTAAAACATGAATCTAATTCGATGTTTTTCTGCAAACATAATGGTTAAAAATGTTGTAGACTAGAAAGGTAAGTTTCGCCGTTGCGAACTGCATCGATCAATACTATGTTTATTACATGTAGGAGAAATAGAAACTAATTTTGAACATAAATCGTTGCAGTTAAAGACAGACGCCAGTAAACAGATAAAAAGGATTACAAGAGCATATCTACTACATTTGTCAGGAAGAAAAACATGAAATATTTCCAGAAGGTAACAAAGTAAATATAGAATAGAGATCATTAGAAAACTAGAGAAACAAACAGAGGTCGTAGTCTTTCCACGCATCTTACAGATTCACGAGAGTTTTACGTCTCCCTATAACGTTAAAATGTGCATTTTCCAGGCAAGTGAACTGCAGCTAGAACGTACGATTTCTATGAGTTGAAAATCGGAATAAAGGGTTGTCGCTGTCTTATAGCAACAGAATGCAGGATCGCCAGTCCGTGAAGTTAAATATTAAAAGGTATGATTGAGATACTACAACTTAACTTAAATTTTATCACCTGATTGCCAAATATAATTTAAAAAAATCTTAAAGTCTAGCAAAAAACGGGTCTTGTTAAGTGATGTAAGCAGCACCTGCAGGCTAAATTTAAAAAGAAAATTGTAATGGTTTGGGAGAAAATATTTTTCCATCTTTGCTAAAAATATTCCTAACAATGTTCGCTAGCCCAAATAAATAACTGTAAAGACTTTTAAAATACTGAGTCGTATACAATAATTAAGTACTATATCAATTACATTTAAAAATGTCGAGATTGCAGCAGTAAACTTCTTTAAACCTAAAAAAAATTATAATGTACCTATTACCATATCAAAATGTGTTAAATAATATACATCGACATGTTTCTATCCATTTTCGAGGACCTTTACAATTTCGAGCGTTTTTCGAGTAATTTTTAATTTAAAGTTCTTACCCGCTTAAAATATTTGGAATAAATGTTTTTGACTAACTGGAGTTTTAACTACGTACAGTATTAAGTATCGTGCTCTGTCCATAGCTAAAACGTGCCAGTTGTTCGCGGCTAGGTCTAAATAAACCAAATGCGTACCTATTTTAGTAAGTGCTCACCTAAAGAGGCTTATGAACTAGCTCATATGCAGGTAAATACGGGAGAGAACTAGTAAACAGGGGATGAAAAAATGTCGCCATTGGTTCGACGCGCACCCCTCCACTTCTAGAGTGAAAACGAGTATGTACCCTTTAACTATTACTGTCGTTGTGAGGGCAATGTAGTAAGGAAAGCATCGTAAACAAGCATTTATGATATTTGCGTTTTGAACAGGCTCGTAATGTTTTGTTGTTGAATTTTCGGGGGTTAGTTGGTTAATATTTGTAGCTTAACAATATTAATTCATGAACGTGACTATTATTAAATCGTCCATGAATATGTTTACTAATTCAAAATTTCTAAAATTAATTTAGACGAAGCGAAACTTATTACAATGAATATCATTTCAGAATAATACATGACCAGCGTATAGATAGGGATCACATCTATACAATACAAAAAACTTATAAGACACGCATCATCTTCCAATATTTCAATTACACATGCATCGTTTCAAGTCTTTTCATGCCAGGCACATGTTTATTTTTTTTAATAATGCAACAGGAACTCCAATACATACATACATACAATCACGCCTGTATCCCATGAAGGGGTAGGCAGAGCACACGAAACTACTCAAGCTTCAGTGCCACTCTTGGCAAATAAGGGGTTGAAAAAACGAAATTGTGAATTGTTGTTAACTCCAATAATTGTACTTAAAACCATAACTTATTATATTTTGCAGTGAAAGTTACGTCAACTATTTTCACATAAGGTAAAAAATGCAGTGTAAATAATTATATTCTTCATAAAATGACTTGTACGGAAATATATATCTTATCTAGCTTACTAACCAAATTTTATCTCAAGCACACCCGGAGGTACAGTTCCGAGGTGAAACCATGTAATTTTGTGTACACAATTAGTTAGATTAGGTGCAGGCTTAGATTGCCTGGCTGCAAGCATGCCGGGATACCGCAGGAGATTTAATTTGGATGTACCTAGTGATCCTTGTTACCTGCGCAAGTGTACCTAAGCAGTTAAATAGAGTGTATGCTAGACAATTTCAAGCTGAAGCTGAGATATTCTGACACTAAGAATACTCAAGAAACTGCTTTTCAGAAGATCATCTAACCACTACTGCAATCTTACTGGCAATCGCAACATATCGAATTAATAAAATAGATCGGTAATACCTTTCGATTTTCGATGGGGCGTTAAGGCGAGATGATCTGTCAAACTAACCAAACCAAGGGGGTGAGGTGCGCGGCGTCCGGGCCGCCCCGCCCGCGCGGCTCTGTTCGCTTGTCGCACACGGGAACTCAAATTCGCGCGGCAGCATGACACAGACGGATCGCAGTATAATGATCGCCGTATTTTAACTGGGCTTTCTTAGTTTTTTCATGAAATAGGAGGCAAATGAGCAGCTGTATCGCCTGATAGTAAACGATCACCACCTTATTTTTTTTTATTAGGTTTCATCATTTGTGTAAGTAATACGAATGATTTATAGTTACAGTATGTTTGGTCAGCGTTGTCGTTGCTTTTAAGGACGTCCCTAAGCTACAATCAATTTTATCGATTTTTTCGGATTCTCCAACTGCCATCGTCGAAACTTCTTAGTAATCGCACTTAGCTACAGATCGACAGGGTGAAATGAAAAGGACCATTCAAGCTTTGCATAGTGACTTTTGATGTCATTATGAACAACTTTTATTAAGGGTCCAATGCTGAAACCACGAAAAAAAAATTGGATGTTCCATAGAAATGAGCTGTATCATAACAGTCGAAATGTATACAATAGATTTTTTTTTTGCGTTTTCATCATTAGTCCCATAATAAATAGGAGCATAATTTGAAAATTACGAGTTACAATTATTTATCTGCAAATATGATACTGTGTAGAGAATTTTATGGAAATATACCTACTTCTCCTAAACATCATAACCGTAGCTTTTACTGTTTTCCTGAATATATAAAAAAACTGAAAATGGGGACATAAAAATGGGGAGGCGGGAGGAGGGGAAAGATTAACATCTCGGCGTGTTTTCTACTTTATGTAGAAGTTTTTTCTTATAAACCTATTATTAACAGAACACAGTAACCATCAGCTTCTTTGACCATAGACTTTATGTAAAAATATATTATGTCATGTCACTGTTGTTTAAAAAGACACATAAAATTTGTCAGTCGTGAATAAATAACGCTTTTTCTTTTTCATATTGAAAGCCTTTAAGCTGTATATATACCAAAGTTTCGAATTTTATTCTTGTTGTTTATGAACCTACAACTTCAAACATGATGAAGTCACTCAGCCAGTCACTGATGAAATCTGTGCTATTTATATTAAGATATGAATAAAATCTAAAGTATGAAAACTATGCAATTGAAACTTTGTCTATTTAATAAAGTTGCTATTGATATCATATTCTGACAATTATATTTATCTGGTTTAAACCAGACCCAAAATTCGAGGATTCAAAAGAACGACAAAATGCTTCAAGAAAACAGCTTTTCTCTTCGCTTGACTCGTACCTCCAAATGGAATACAACCCAGCACAGGATAAATTATCAATACCATTCTATGCCTACCTTGAATTCTCAAGTAGTATTCATATTCTATATAATATAAAGCTACAACCCGACTGACATTTTTCAAAAAATAGGCCGAAGGAGTTTTTGCAGGTGGCAGTGTTTGGTGTGGTCGTATAGAGTTTGGTCCTGCGACCCCGGATGGATCAGACCGTCGGTCTACCGGTTCCGGGTAAAAAAATGTTGGACGGCCTGGCCAAACGGCTGGAGTTAGCCGGGGAGTGATCGACCAAATGTCATAGAGGACCCTGGGCAGTTTTTGACGCCGCCATTTTTTTTTCAAAATGGGCGATTTTTTTTTTTGACGATTTTTCAAGTTTGTCGTAGAGAGCTCAAATTTTGGTCATAGAATCTCCAAGTGGCCTTGATTCGAATGAAATAAAAAAAAATTGAAAAATGCTACAAATGTGGGAAAACTGGCCACTTTTATTTTGTATGGCAACTTTTAAACCGTAAGAGATAGCCGGGGAGTGCTCGACCAAATATCATACAGGTATCCGAGTAGAAAAAAGTTGCATTAAAAAAAAATCAAAATGGCCGACTTTTTTTTTTGAAAATTTTCAAAATGGTCCTAGCGCGCTGAGATTTGGCACACGGGTGGACGGTCGCGCCAAGATTTGTATTCAAAAAGAAAATTTTGAAAAATTCAAAATGGCGGCCTTTGAGGGCCAATTGAAATTTGAATGGAGGTTTTTCTTTTAATTACCATAGCTCCGTAACGGTACAAAGAAGTGAAAAGTGCTCAAACAAATGTTATACAGTCACCCGAGGTCCATCGAATGGCATTAAAAAAAAATCAAAATGGCCGACTTTTTTTTTTGAAAAATTTCAAAATGGTCCGAGCGCGCTGAAATTTTGCACACAGGTGGACAGCCACCCTAAGATTAGTATACAAAAAGAAAATTTTGAAAAATTCAAAATGGCGCCCTTTGAAGGCCAATTGAAATTTGTATGGAGGTCTTTTTTTTAAATTCCCCTAGCTCCGTAACGGTAGGGAAAAGGTTAAAAGTGCTTGAACTAATGTTGTACAGTTATCTGAGGTCCATCGAATGGCATTTACAAAATTTCAAAATGGCCGACTTTGAAATTTTTTTTTTTATTTTCGGTCCGAGCGCGTTCAAATTTGGCACGTGGTAAGAACGGGGGCCAAAAATAGAAATGAGAAAAAAAAATTTGGAAAAGTCAAAAAACGGTGGCGAGAGGGGACAAAGTCAAATTTCCCTACCAGTTTGTATGGAGGTTTTTTTTTTAAATCCCCATAGCTCCGTAACGGTAGGAGAAAGGTTAATAGTGCTTAAACTAATGTTGTACAGTTATTTGTGGTCCATCGAATGGCATTTACAAAATTTCAAAATGGCCGACTTTGAAAATTTTTTTTTTTATTTTCGGTCCGAGCGCGTTCCAATTTGGGACTTGGTAAGAACGGGGGCCAAAAATAGAAATGAGAAAAAAAATTTTTTGGAAAAGTCAAAAACGGCGGTGAGAGGGGACAAAGTCAAATTTCCCTACCAGCCTGAGGGAGCGTTCCACAGCCCAACGGTCATTGCTCCGGTCCAAGTTCCGAGCTGCGTACAGACAGTGCTCCCAAGCAAGAAAATATAAGTAAAAGCGTCTAAAAAGCGACGCGGCGGGCCGGAGGTCCAACTTCCCTACAAATCCTACAATCCCCACAGTAACTACGCGGAGGACCGAAGGCCCGGAGCGTGTCTGACAGGCTCCCAAGTACGCGAAGGCCGCAGGCCGAGCTGCGGGCAGAGTGCTCCCAAGCACGCGAAGGCCGCAGGCCGAGCTGCGTGCAGACTGTGCTCACAAGAAAACAATAACAAAAAGTATCTAAATAAGCGAAGCGGCGGGCCAAAGGCCCGACGCGGAGCTTCGAAACCCAGCGAAGGCCGAAGGCCGAGCTCCGCGTAGGGCCGAAGGCCCGGAGCGTCCCTGACCGGCTCGCCGGCGGACCGGGAAGTTGGAGCTTAAACACGACCCAATAGTAAAAGTGTCTTAGAGAAGCGAAACGACGGGCCGGAGGCCGCAGGCCGTAGGCCCGTCGTGAGCTTCTCAAGACACTTTTACTATTGGGTCGTGTTTAAGCTCCAACTTCCCTACAACCCCCACAGTAACTACGCGGAGGGCCGAAGGCCCGGAGCGTGTCTGAGAGGCTCCCAAGCACGCGAAGGCCGCAGGCCGAGCTGCGGGCAGAGTGCTCCCAAGCACGCGAAGGCCGCAGGCCGAGCTGCGTACAGACTGTGCTCCCAAGCAAAACAATAACAAAAAGTATCTTAACAAGCGAAGCGGCGGGCCGAAGGCCCGACGCGGAGCTTCGATACCCAGCGAAGGCCGAAGGCCGAGCTCCGCGTAGGGCCGAAGGCCCGGAGCGTCCCTGATCGGCTCGCCGGCGGACCGGGAAGTTGGAGCTTAAACACGACCCAATAGTAAAAGGGTCTAAGGCCGCAGGCCCGTCGTGAGCTTCTCAAGACACTTTTACTATTGGGTCGTGTTTAAGCTCCAACTTCCCTACTACCCCCACAGTAACTACGCGGAGGGCCGAAGGCCCGGAGCGTGTCTGAGAGGCTCCCAAGCACGCGAAGGCCGCAGGCCGAGCTGCGGGCAGAGTGCTCCCAAGCACGCGAAGGCCGCAGGCCGAGCTGCGTACAGACTGTGCTCCCATGCAAAACAATAACAAAAAGTATCTTAACAAGCGAAGCGGCGGGCCGAAGGCCCGACGCGGAGCTTCGAAACATAGCGAAGGCCGAAGGCCGAGCTCCGCGTAGGGCCGAAGGCCCGGAGCGTCCCTGATCGACTCGCCGGCGGACCGGGAAGTTGGAGCTTAAACACGACCCAATAGTAAAAGTGTCTTAGAGAAGCGAAACGACGGGCCGGAGGCCGCAGGCCGCAGGCACGTCGTGAGCTTCTCAAGACACTTTTACTATTGGGTCGTGTTTAAGCTCCAACTTCCCTACAACCCCCACAGTAACTACGCGGAGGGCCGAAGGCCCGGAGCGTGTCTTACAGGCTCCCAAGCACGCGAGGCCGCAGGCCGAGCTGCGGGCAGAGAGTGCTCCCAAGCACGCAAAGGCTAAAGCAAAAAAGCATAGCTCAAAAACAAAAAGCATAAGCATAGCTCAAAAACAAAAAGCAAAAGCAAAAAACAAATAAGCAAAGCACAAAAGCCCAAAAAGAACACCGCGGGGCCCTCGGGCCCCGCGCACCTTTAAAAAACTAGTTAATATTATATATAGCTGCAAAACCACTCATTTCTAACCTCTCCCTATTTCTGGAAAACGGCTGAACCGATTTTCACGGTCGATGTGTCGTTGTATAGAGGGAGTCGGGAGACATATGGGAAAAATACGGGATCTGGTCTCCGACTCCTGGGTCAAAAAATGTTGGACGGCCTGGCCAAACGGTGGGGGTTAGGTGGGGGGTGCTCGACCAAATGTCATAGAGGACCCTGGGCAGTTTTGGAGGCCGCCATTTTTTTTTCAAAATGGCCGACCTTTTTTTTTTGACCAAATTTCAAATTCATCCTAGAGATTTGAAATTTTGGTCAAAGTATCTCTGGGGGGCCCTGATTTCAAAAAAAAAAAAAAATTTGAAAAATGCTACAAATGCGAAAAATTTGGCCACTTTTTTTTTGTATGGCAACTTTTAAACGGTAGGAGATAGCCGGGGGGTGCTCGACCAAATGTCATACAGGAGCCCGAGTAGAAAAAAGTTGCATCAAAAAAAATTCAAAATGGCCGACTTTTTTTTTTTTTTTTTTTTTTTTTTTTCAAGTTGGTCCGAGCGCGCTCAAATTTGGCATGCGGAGAGGTATGGGCCCCCAGATTACAAATGTCAAAAAATTTTTTTCGAAAATCCAAGATGGCCGCCGTTATGGCAAAATCAATTTTCCAAGTAATTTCGCGAGCCCGAAGGGCGAGCTTCAGGGTGGGAGGCCGAAGGCCGACCCCGCGGAGGGCCGCAGGCCCGGAGCTCACCTTTGGGCTCCCACCCGGGCCAAATCCAAGTAATTTCAGGCGAGGCCGAAGGCCTCGCCGCGGGCAGAAAGTGCTCCCATACAATTTCCTTACAAAAGTGTCTAAACAAGCGTAGCCGGCGGGCCGAAGGCCCGACGGCGGAGCTTCGGAGCCGAGCGAAGGCCGAAGGCCGAGCTCCGCGTAGGGCCGAAGGCCCGGAGCGTCCCTGATCGGCTCGCCGGCGGTCCGGGAAGTTGGAGGTTACACACGACCCAATAGTAAAAGTGTCTTAGAGAAGCGAAACGACGGGCCGGAGGCCGCAGGCCGCAGGCCCGTCGTGAGCTTCTCAAGACACTTTTACTATTGGGTCGTGTGTAACCTCCAACTTCCCTACAACCCCCACAGTAACTACGCGGAGGGCCGAAGGCCCGGAGCGTGACGGAGAGGCTCCCAAGCACGCGAAGGCCGCAGGCCGAGCTGCGGATAGACAGTGCTCCCAAACAAAACAACAATCAAAGTGTCTAAAAAGCGACGCGGCGGGCCGAAGGCCCGACGCGGAGCTTCGAAACCCAGCGAAGGCCGAAGGCCGAGCTCCGCGTAGGGCCGAAGGCCCGGAGCGTCCCTGAGTGGGGCCGGCACGTGAGCCCGGCGGGCCGCAAGGCCCGCGGGGCGAACCCACGCGGTCAATCTGCTCACCCCAAGTGTCTTAATAAGCGAAGCGGCGGGCCGAAGGCCCGACGCGGAGCTTCGGATCCGAGCGAAGGCCGAAGGCCGAGCTCCGCGTAGGGCCGAAGGCCCGGAGCGTCCCTGATCGGCTCGCTGGCGGTCCGGGAAGTTGGAGCTTAAACACGACCCAATAGTAAAAGTGTCTTAGAGAAGCGAAACGACGGGCCGGAGGCCGCAGGCCGCAGGCCCGTCGTGAGCTTCTCAAGACACTTTTACTATTGGGTCGTGTTTAAGCTCCAACTTCCTCAACCCCCACAGTAACTACGCGGAGGGCCGAAGGCCCGGAGCGTGTCTGAGAGGCTCCCAAGCACGCGAAGGCCGCAGGCCGAGCTGCGGGCAGAGTGCTCCCAAGCACGCGAAGGCCGCAGGCCGAGCTGCGTACAGACTGTGCACCCAAGCAAAACAATAACAAAAAGTATCTTAACAAGCGAAGCGGCGGGCCGAAGGCCCGACGCCGAGCTTCGAAACCCAGCGAAGGCCGAAGGCCGAGCTCCGCGTAGGGCCGAAGGCCCGGAGCGTCCCTGATCGGCTCGCCGGCGGACCGGGAAGTTGGAGCTTAAACACGACCCAATAGTAAAAGTGTCTTAGAGAAGCGAAACGACGGGCCGGAGGCCGCAGGCCGCAGGCCCGTCGTGAGCTTCTCAAGACACTTTTACTATTGGGTCGTGTTTAAGCTCCAACTTCCCTACAACCCCCACAGTAACTACGCGGAGGGCCGAAGGCCCGGAGCGTGTCTGAGAGGCTCCCAAGCACGCGAAGGCCGCAGGCCGAGCTGCGGGCAGAGTGCTCCCAAGCACGCGAAGGCCGCAGGCCGAGCTGCGTATAGACTGTGCTCCCAAACAAAACAATAACAAAAAGTATCTAAATAAGCGAAGCGGCGGGCCGAAGGCCCGACGCGGAGCTTCGAAACCGAGCGAAGGCCGAAGGCCGAGCTCCGCGTAGGGCCGAAGGCCCGGAGCGTCCCTGATCGGCTCGCCGGCGGACCGGGAAGTTGGAGCTTAAACACGACCCAATAGTAAAAGTGTCTTAGAGAAGCGAAACGACGGGCCGGAGGCCGGAGGCCGTAGGCCCGTCGTGAGCTTCTCAAGACACTTTTACTATTGGGTCGTGTTTAAGCTCCAACTTCCCTACAACCCCCACAGTAACTACGCGGAGGGCCGAAGGCCCGGAGCGTGTCTGACAGGCTCCCAAGCACGCGAGGCCGCAGGCCGAGCTGCGGGCAGAGAGTGCTCCCAAGCACGCAAAGGCTAAAGCAAAAAAGCAAACAAGCATAGCTCAAAAACAAAAAGCATAAGCATAACTCAAAAACAAAAAGCAAAAGCAAAAGCAAAAGCAAAAAACAAAAAGCAAAAGCAAAAAAACAATAAAGCAAAACAAAAAAAGAACACCGCGGGGCCCTCGGGCCCCGCGCACCTTTAAAAAACTAGTTAATAATATATATAGCTGCAACCCGACTGATTTCTAACCTCTCCCTATTTCTGGAAAACGGCTGAACCGATTTTCATGGTCAATGTGTCAATGTAATAAGGGAGTCGGGAGACGTATGGGAAAAATACGGGATCTGGTCTCCGACTCCTGGGTCAAAAAATGTTGGACAGCCTGGCCAAACCGGGGGAGATAGGGGGGGGGTGCTCGACCAAATGTCATAGAGGACCCTGGGCAGTTTTGGAGGCCACCATTTTTTTTTCAAAATGGCCGACTTTTTTTTTTGTCGATTTTTCAAGTTTGTCCCAGCGACCTGAAATTTTGGTCATAGAATCTCTCTAGGGTCTAGATTCGAATAATAAAAAAAAAATTTGAAAAATGCTACAAATGCGAAAAATTTGGCCACTTTTTTTTTGTATGGCAACTCCTAAACCGTAAGAGATAGCCGGGGGTGCTCGACCAAATGTCATACAGGAGCCCGAGTAGAAAAAAGTTGCATCAAAAAAAATTCAAAATGGCCGACTTTTTTTTTTTTTTTTTTTCAAGTTTGTCCGAGCGCGCTCAAATTTGGCATGCGGAGAGATATGGGCCCCCAGATTACAAATGTCAAAAATTTTTTTTCGAAAATCCAAGATGGCCGCCGTTATGGAAAAATCAATTTTTCAAGTAATTTTCGCGAGCCCGAAGGGCGAGCTTCAGGGTGGGAGGCCGAAGGCCGACCCTGCGGAGGGCCGCAGGCCCGGAGCTCGACTTTGGGCTCCCACCCGGGCCAAATCCAAGTAATTTCAGGCGAGGCCGAAGGCCTCGCCGCGGGCAGAAAGTGCTCCCATACAATTTCCTTACAAAAGTGTCTAAACAATAAGCGTAGCCGGCGGGCCGAAGGCCCGACGGCGGAGCTTCGGAGCCGAGCGAAGGCCGAAGGCCGAGCTCCGCGTAGGGCCGAAGGCCCGGAGCGTCCCTGATCGGCTCGCCGGCGGTCCGGGAAGTTGGAGGTTACACACGACCCAATAGTAAAAGTGTCTTAGAGAAGCGAAACGACGGGCCGGAGGCCGCAGGCCGCAGGCCCGTCGTGAGCTTCTCAAGACACTTTTACTATTGGGTCGTGTGTAACCTCCAACTTCCCTACTACCCCACAGTAACTACGCGGAGGGCCGAAGGCCCGGAGCGTGACGGAGAGGCTCCCAAGCACGCGAAGGCCGCAGGCCGAGCTGCGGGTAGAGAGTGCTCCCAAGCAAAACAAAAACAAAAAGTATCTAAATAAGCGAAGCGGCGGGCCGAAGGCCCGACGCGGAGCTTCGAAACCCAGCGAAGGCCGAAGGCCGAGCTCCGCGTAGGGCCGAAGGCCCGGAGCGTCCCTGAGAGGGGCCGGCACGTGAGCCCGGCGGGCCGCAAGGCCCGCGGGGCGAACCCACGCGGTCAAACTGCCCACCCCAAGTGTTTTAATAAGCGTAGCGGCGGGCCGAAGGCCCGACGCGGAGCTTCGGAGCCCAGCGAAGGCCGAAGGCCGAGCTCCGCGTAGGGCCGAAGGCCCGGAGCGTCCCTGATCGGCTCGCCGGCGGACCGGGAAGTTGGAGCTTAAACACGACCCAATAGTAAAAGTGTCTTAGAGAAGCGAAACGACGGGCCGGAGGCCGCAGGCCGTAGGCCCGTCGTGAGCTTCTCAAGACACTTTTACTATTGGGTCGTGTTTAAGCTCCAACTTCCCTACAACCCGCACAGTAACTACGCGGAGGGCCGAAGGCCCGGAGCGTTTACGAGAGGCTCCCAAGCACGCGAAGGCCGCAGGCCGAGCTGCGGGCAGAGTGCTCCCAAGCACGCGAAGGCCGCAGGCCGAGCTGCGTACAGACTGTGCTCCCAAGCAAAACAATAACAAAAAGTATCTTAACAAGCTAAGCGGCGGGCCGAAGGCCCGACGCGGAGCTTCGAAACCCAGCGAAGGCCGAAGGCCGAGCTCCGCGTAGGGCCGAAGGCCCGGAGCGTCCCTGATCGGCTCGCCGGCGGACCGGGAAGTTGGAGCTTAAACACGACCCAATAGTAAAAGTGTCTTAGAGAAGCGAAACGACGGGCCGGAGGCCGCAGGCCGCAGGCCCGTTGTGAGCTTCTCAAGACACTTTTACTATTGGGTCGTGTTTAAGCTCCAACTTCCCTACAACCCCCACAGTAACTACGCGGAGGGCCGAAGGCCCGGAGCGTGTCTGAGAGGCTCCCAAGCACGCGAAGGCCGCAGGCCGAGCTGCGGGCAGAGTGCTCCCAAGCACGCGAAGGCCGCAGGCCGAGCTGCGTACAGACTGTGCTCCCAAGCAAAACAATAACAAAAAGTATCTTAACAAGCGAAGCGGCGGGCCGAAGGCCCGACGCGGAGCTTCGAAACCCAGCGAAGGCCGAAGGCCGAGCTCCGCGTAGGGCCGAAGGCCCGGAGCGTCCCTGATCGGCTCGCCGGGGGACCGGGAAGTTGGAGCTTAAACACGACCCAATAGTAAAAGTGTCTTAGAGAAGCGAAACGACGGGCCGGAGGCCGCAGGCCGCAGGCCCGTCGTGAGCTTCTCAAGACACTTTTACTATTGGGTCGTGTTTAAGCTCCAACTTCCCTACAACCCCCACAGTAACTACGCGGAGGGCCGAAGGCCCGGAGCGTGTCTGACAGGCTCCCAAGCACGCGAGGCCGCAGGCCGAGCTGCGGGCAGAGAGTGCTCCCAAGCACTCAAAGGCTAAAGCAAAAAAGCAAACAAGCATAGCTCAAAAACAAAAAGCATAAGCATAGCTCTAAAACAAAAAGCATAAGCATAACTCAAAAACAAAAAGCAAAAGCATAAGCAAAGCACAAAAAGCATAAGCAAAGCACAACAAAAAAAGAACACCGCGGGGCCCTCGGGCCCCGCGCACCTTTAAAAAACTAGTTAATTTAATATTATATATAGCTGCAAAACCACTCATTTCTAACCTCTCCCTATTTCTGGAAAACGGCTGAACCGATTTTCACGGTCGATGTGTCGTTGTATAGAGGGAGTCGGGAGACGTATGGGAAAAATACGGGATCTGGTCTCCGACTCCTGGGTCAAAAAATGTTGGACGGCCTGGCCAAACGGTGGGGGTTAGGTGGGGGGTGCTCGACCAAATGTCATAGAGGACCCTGGGCAGTTTTGGAGGCCGCCATTTTTTTTCAAAATGGCCGACTTTTTTTTTTGGTCATTTTTGAAGTTTGTCCCAGCGACCTGAAATTTTGGTCATAGAATCTCTCTAGGGTCTAGATTCGAATGATAAAAAAAAATTTTGAAAAATGCTACAAATGCGGAAAATTTGGACACTTTTTTTTTGTATGGCAACTCCTAAACCGTAAGAGATAGCTATAGGGTGCTCGACCAAATGTCATACAAGAGCCCAAGCAGAAAAAAGTTGCATCAAAAAAAATTCAAAATGGCCGACTTTTTTTTTTTTTTTTTTTCAAGTTGGTCCGAGCGCGCTCAAATTTGGCATGCCGAGAGGTATGGGCCCCCAGATTACAAATGTCAAAAAAATTTTTTAAAAAATCCAAGATGGCCGCCGTTATGGAAAAATCAATTTTTCAAGTAATTTTGCGAGCCCGAAGGGCGAGCTTCAGGGTGGGAGGCCGAAGGCCGACCCCGCGGAGGGCCGCAGGCCCGGAGCTCGACTTTGGGCTCCCACCCGGGCCAATTCCAAGTAATTTCAGGCGAGGCCGAAGGCCTCGCCGCGGGCAGAAAGTGCTCCCATACAATTTCCTTACAAAAGTGTCTAAACAAGCGTAGCCGGCGGGCCGAAGGCCCGACGGCGGAGCTTCGGAGCCGAGCGAAGGCCGAAGGCCGAGCTCCGCGTAGGGCCGAAGGCCCGGAGCGTCCCTGATCGGCTCGCCGGCGGTCCGGGAAGTTGGAGGTTACACACGACCCAATAGTAAAAGTGTCTTAGAGAAGCGAAACGACGGGCCGGAGGCCGCAGGCCGCAGGCCCGTCGTGAGCTTCTCAAGACACTTTTACTATTGGGTCGTGTGTAACCTCCAACTTCCCTACAACCCCCACAGTAACTACGCGGAGGGCCGAAGGCCCGGAGCGTGTACGAGAGGCCCCAAGCACGCGAAGGCCGCAGGCCGAGCTGCGGGTAGAGAGTGCTCCCAAGCAAAACAAAAACAAAAAGTATATAAATAAGCGAAGCGGCGGGCCGAAGGCCCGACGCGGAGCTTCGAAACCCTGCGAAGGCCGAAGGCCGAGCTCCGCGTAGGGCCGAAGGCCCGGAGCGTCCCTGAAGGGGCCGGCACGTGAGCCCGGCGGGCCGCAAGGCCCGCGGGGCGAACCCACGCGGTCAAACTGCTCACCCCAAGTGCCTTAATAAGCGTAGCGGCGGGCCGAAGGCCCGACGCGGAGCTTCGGAACCGAGCGAAGGCCGAAGGCCGAGCTCCGCGTAGGGCCGAAGGCCCGGAGCGTCCCTGATCGGCTCGCCGGCGGACCGGGAAGTTGGAGCTTAAACACGACCCAATAGTAAAAGTGTCTTAGAGAAGCGAAACGACGGGCCGGAGGCCGCAGGCCGCAGGCCCGTCGTGAGCTTCTCAAGACACTTTTACTATTGGGTCGTGTTTAAGCTCCAACTTCCCTCAACCCCCACAGTAACTACGCGGAGGGCCGAAGGCCCGGAGCGTGTCTGAGAGGCTCCCAAGCACGCGAAGGCCGCAGGCCGAGCTGCGGGCAGAGTGCTCCCGAGCATGCGAAGGCCGCAGGCCGAGCTGCGTACAGACTGTGCTCCCAAGCAAAACAATAATTAAAAGTATTTAAATAAGCGAAGCGGCGGGCCGAAGGCCCGACGCGGAGCTTCGAAACCGAGCGAAGGCCGAAGGCCGAGCTCCGCGTAGGGCCGAAGGCCCGGAGCGTCCCTGATCGGCTCGCCGGCGGACCGGGAAGTTGGAGCTTAAACACGACCCAATAGTAAAAGTGTCTTAGAGAAGCGAAACGACGGGCCGGAGGCCGCAGGCCGTAGGCCCGTCGTGAGCTTCTCAAGACACTTTTACTATTGGGTCGTGTTTAAGCTCCAACTTCCCTTCAACCCCCACAGAAACTACGCGGAGGGCCGAAGGCCCGGAGCGTGTCTGAGAGACTCCCAAGCACGCGAAGGCCGCAGGCCGAGCTGCGGGCAGAGTGCTCTCAAGCACGCGAAGGCCGCAGGCCGAGCTGCGTACAGACTGTGCTCCCAAGCAAAACAATAACAAAAAGTATCTTAACAAGCGAAGCGGCGGGCCGAAGGCCCGACGCGGAGCTTCGAAACCCAGCGAAGGCCGAAGGCCGAGCTCCGCGTAGGGCCGAAGGCCCGGAGCGTCCCTGATCGGCTCGCCGGCGGACCGGGAAGTTGGAGCTTAAACACGACCCAATAGTAAAAGTGTCTTAGAGAAGCGAAACGACGGGCCGGAGGCCGCAGGCCGCAGGCCCGTCGTGAGCTTCTCAAGACACTTTTACTATTGGGTCGTGTTTAAGCTCCAACTTCCCTACAACCCCCACAGTAACTACGCGGAGGGCCGAAGGCCCGGAGCGTGTCTGACAGGCTCCCAAGCACGCGAGGCCGCAGGCCGAGCTGCGGGCAGAGAGTGCTCCCAAGCACTCAAAGGCTAAAGCAAAAAAGCAAACAAGCATAGCTCAAAAACAAAAAGCATAAGCATAGCTCTAAAACAAAAAGCATAAGCATAACTCAAAAACAAAAAGCAAAAGCATAAGCAAAGCACAACAAAAAAAGAACACCGCGGGGCCCTCGGGCCCCGCGCACCTTTAAAAAACTAGTTAATATTATATATAGCTGCAACCCCACTGATTTCTAATAGAGATGTTTTATTTGGAAACGGCGGGGGGTGGGTTAAAAGTGAAGACTGATATGTATAGAGGGCCAAAAATGTAGGTCCAGAAAAATATGGATTTTCGTCTCCGACTCCTGGGTCAAAAAATGTTGGACGGCCTGGCCAAACGGTGGGAGTTAGGTGGGGGGTGCTCGACCAAATGTCATAGAGGACCCTGGGCAGTTTTGGAGGCCGCCATTTTTTTTTCAAAATGGCCGACTTTTTTTTTTGGTCAAATTTCAAATTCATCCTAGCGACCTGAAATTTTGGTCATAGAATCTCTCTAGGGTCTAGATTCGATTGATAAAAAAAAATTTTGAAAAATGCTACAAATGCGGAAAATTTGGCCACTTTTTTTTTGTATGGCAACTCTTAAACGGTAAGAGATAGCCGGGGGGTGCTCGACCAAATGTCATACAGGAACGCGAGTAGAAAAAAGTTGCATCATAAAAAATTCAAAATGGCCGACTTTTTTTTTTTTTTTTTTTCAAGTTGGTCCGAGCGCGCTCAAATTTGGCATGCGGAGAGGTATGGGCCTCCAGATTACAAATGTCAAAAAAAAATTTTCGAAAATCCAAGATGGCCGCCGTTATGGAAAAATCAATTTTTCAAGTAATTTTCGCGAGCCCGAAGGGCGAGCTTCAGGGTGGGAGGCCGAAGGCCGACCCCGCGGAGGGCCGCAGGCCCGGAGCTCACCTTTGGGCTCCCACCCGGGCCAAATCCAAGTAATTTCAGGCGAGGCCGAAGGCCTCGCTGCGGGCAGAAAGTGCTCCCATACAATTTCCTTACAAAAGTGTCTAAACAAGCGTAGCCGGCGGGCCGAAGGCCCGACGGCGGAGCTTCGGAGCCGAGCGAAGGCCGAAGGCCCGGAGCGTCCCTGATCGGCTCGCCGGCGGTCCGGGAAGTTGGAGGTTACACACGACCCAATAGTAAAAGTGTCTTAGAGAAGCGAAACGACGGGCCGGAGGCCGCAGGCCGCAGGCCCGTCGTGAGCTTCTCAAGACACTTTTACTATTGGGTCGTGTGTAACCTCCAACTTCCCTACAACCCCCACAGTAACTACGCGGAGGGCCGAAGGCCCGGAGCGTGTACGAAAGGCTCCCAAGCACGCGAAGGCCGCAGGCCGAGCTGCGGGTAGAGAGTGCTCCCAAGCAAAACAAAAACAAAAAGTATCTAAATAAGCGAAGCGGCGGGCCGAAGGCCCGACGCGGAGCTTCAAAACCCAGCGAAGGCCGAAGGCCGAGCTCCGCGTAGGGCCGAAGGCCCGGAGCGTCCCTGAGAGGGGCCGGCACGTGAGCCCGGCGGGCCGCAAGGCCCGCGGGGCGAACCCACGCGGTCAAACTGCTCACCCCAAGTATCTTAATAAGCGTAGCGGCGGGCCGAAGGCCCGACGCGGAGCTTCGGAGTCGAGCGAAGGCCGAAGGCCGAGCTCCGCGTAGGGCCGAAGGCCCGGAGCGTCCCTGATCGGCTCGCCGGCGGTCCGGGAAGTTGGAGCTTAAACACGACCCAATAGTAAAAGTGTCTTAGAGAAGCGAAACGACGGGCCGGAGGCCGCAGGCCGCAGGCCCGTCGTGAGCTTCTCAAGACACTTTTACTATTGGGTCGTGTTTAAGCTCCAACTTCCCTACAACCCCCACAGTAACTACGCGGAGGGCCGAAGGCCCGAAGCGTGTCTGACAGGCTCCCAAGCACGCGAAGGCCGCAGGCCGAGCTGCGGGCAGAGTGCTCCCAAGCACGCGAAGGCCGCAGGCCGAGCTGCGTACAGACTGTGCTCCCAAGCAAAACAATAACAAAAAGTATCTTAACAAGCGAAGCGGCGGGCCGAAGGCCCGACGCGGAGCTTCGAAACCCAGCGAAGGCCGAAGGCCGAGCTCCGCGTAGGGCCGAAGGCCCGGAGCGTCCCTGATCGGCTCGCCGGCGGACCGGGAAGTTGGAGCTTAAACACGACCCAATAGTAAAAGTGTCTTAGAGAAGCGAAACGACGGGCCGGAGGCCGCAGGCCGGAGGCCGCAGGCCGTAGGCCCGTCGTGAGCTTCTCAAGACACTTTTACTATTGGGTCGTGTTTAAGCTCCAACTTCCCTCAACCCCCACAGTAACTACGCGGAGGGCCGAAGGCCCGGAGCGTGTCTGAGAGGCTCCCAAGCACGCGAAGGCCGCAGGCCGAGCTGCGTACAGACTGTGCTCCCAAGCAGAACAATAATTAAAAGTGCCATAATAAGCGTAGCGGCGGGCCGAAGGCCCGACGCGGAGCTTCGAAACCCAGCGAAGGCCGAAGGCCGAGCTCCGCGTAGGGCCGAAGGCCCGGAGCGTCCCTGATCGACTCGCCGGCGGACCGGGAAGTTGGAGCTTAAACACGACCCAATAGTAAAAGTGTCTTAGAGAAGCGAAACGACGGGCCGGAGGCCGCAGGCCGCAGGCCCGTCGTGAGCTTCTCAAGACACTTTTACTATTGGGTCGTGTTTAAGCTCCAACTTCCCTACAACCCCCACAGTAACTACGCGGAGGGCCGAAGGCCCGGAGCGTGTCTGACAGGCTCCCAAGCACGCGAGGCCGCAGGCCGAGCTGCGGGCAGAGAGTGCTCCCAAGCAATTAATCAAACAAGCAAAGCAAAAAACAAAAAAGCATAGCTCAAAAACAAAAAGCATAAGCATAGCTCTAAAACAAAAAGCAAAAGCAAAACACAAAAACTAAAAGCAAAAGCAAAAGCAAAAGCAAAAAACAATAAAGCAAAACAAAAAAAGAACACCGCGGGGCCCTCGGGCCCCGCGCACCTTTAAAAAACTAGTCTATATAATATAAAGCTACAACCCGACTGACATTTTTCCAAAAATAGGCAGAAGGGGGATCTGAAGGTGGCAGTGTTTGGTGTGGTCGTATAGAGTTTGGTCCTGCGACCCCGGATAGATCAGACCGTCGGTCTACCGGTTCCGGGTAAAAAAATGTTGGACGGCCTGGCCAAACGGCTGGAGTTAGCCGGGGAGTGTTCGACCAAATGTCATAGAGGACCCTGGGCAGTTTTTGACGCCGCCATTTTTTTTTCAAAATGGCCGACTTTTTTTTTTTGACGATTTTTCAAGTTTGTCGTAGAGAGCTCAAATTTTGGTCATAGAATCTCCAAGTGGCCTCGATTCGAATGAAATAAAAAAAAATTGAAAAGTGCTACAAATGTGGGAAAACTGGCCACTTTTATTTTGTATGGCAACTTTTAAACCGTAAGAGATTGCCGGGGGGTGCTCGACCAAATGTCATACAGGTATCCGAGTAGAAAAAAGTTGCATTAAAAAAAAATTCAAAATGGCCGACTTTTTTTTTTTTGAAAATTTTCAAAATGGTCCTAGCGCGCTGAGATTTGGCACACGGGTGGAAGGTGGCCCCAAGATTTATATTCAAAAAGAAAATTTTGAAAAATTCAAAATGGCGGCCTTTGAGGGCTAATTGAAATTTGAGTGGAGGTTTTTCTTTTAATTACCATAGCTCCGTAACGGTACAAAGAAGTGAAAAGTGCTCAAACAAATGTTATACAGTCACCCGAGGTCCATCGAATGGCATTAAAAAAAAATCAAAATGGCCGACTTTTTTTTTTTGAAAAATTTCAAAATGGTCCGAGCGCGCTGAAATTTTGCACACGGGTAGACAGCCACCCCAAGATTAGTATACAAAAAGAAAATTTTGAAAAATTCAAAATGGCGCCCTTTGAAGGCCAATTGAAATTTGTATGGAGGTCCTTTTTTTAAATCCCCATAGCTCCGTAACGGTAGGGAAAAGGTTGATAGTGCTTGAACTAATGTTGTACAGTTATCTGAGGTACATCGAATGGCATTTACAAAATTTCAAAATGGCCGACTTTGAAATTTTTTTTTTATTTTCGGTCCGAGCGCGTTCAAATTTGGCACGTGGTAAGAACGGGGGCCAAAAATAGAAATGAGAAAAAAAAATTTGGAAAAGTCAAAAACGGTGGCGAGAGGGGACAAAGTCAAATTTCCCTACCAGTTTGTATGGAGGTTTTTTTTTAAATCCCCATAGCTCCGTAACGGTAGGAAAAAGGTTAATAGTGCTTAAACTAATGTTGTACAGTTATCTGAGGTCCATCGAATGGCATTTACAAAATTTCAAAATGGCCGACTTTGAAATTTTTTTTTTTTATTTTCGGTCCGAGCGCGTTCAAATTTGGCACGTGGTAAGAGCGGGGGCCAAAAATAGAAATGAGAAAAAAAATTTTTGGAAAAGTCAAAAACGGCGGCGAGAGGGGACAAAGTCAAATTTCCCTACCAGCCTGAGGGAGCGTTCTACAGCCCGACGGTCATTGCTCCGGTCCAAGTTCCGAGCTGCGTACAGACAGTGCTCCCAAGCAAGAAAATATAAGTAAAAGTGTCTAAAAAGCGACGCGGCGGGCCGGAGGCCGCAGGCCGGAGGTCCAACTTCCCTACAAATCCTGCAATCCCCACAGTAACTACGCGGAGGGCCGAAGGCCGGAGCGTGTCTGACAGGCTCCCAAGTACGCGAAGGCCGCAGGCCGAGCTGCGGGCAGAGTGCTCCCAAGCACGCGAAGGCCGCAGGCCGAGCTGCGTGCAGACTGTGCTCCCAAGAAAACAATAACAAAAAGTATCTAAATAAGCGAAGCGGCGGGCCAAAGGCCCGACGCGGAGCTTCGAAACCCAGCGAAGGCTGAAGGCCGAGCTCCGCGTAGGGCCGAAGGCCCGGAGCGTCCCGGATCGGCTCGCCGGCGGACCGGGAAGTTGGAGCTTAAACACGACCCAATAGTAAAAGTGTCTTAGAGAAGCGAAACGATGGGCCGGAGGCCGCAGGCCAGTCGTGAGCTTCTCAAGACACTTTTACTATTGGGTCGTGTTTAAGCTCCAACTTCCCTACAACCCCCACAGTAACTACGCGGAGGGCCGAAGGCCCGGAGCGTGTCTGAGAGGCTCCCAAGCACGCGAAGGCCGTAGGCCGAGCTGCGGGCAGAGTGCTCCCAAGCACGCGAAGGCCGCAGGCCGAGCTGCGTACAGACTGTGCTCCCCAGCAAAACAATAACAAAAAGTATCTTTACAAGCGAAGCGGCGGGCCGAAGGCCCGACGCGGAGCTTCGAAACCCAGCGAAGGCCGAAGGCCGAGCTCCGCGTAGGGCCGAAGGCCCGGAGCGTCCCTGATCGACTCGCCGGCGGACCGGGAAGTTGGAGCTTAAACACGACCCAATAGTAAAAGTGTCTTAGAGAAGCGAAACGACGGGCCGGAGGCCGCAGGCCGTAGGCCCGTCGTGAGCTTCTCAAGACACTTTTACTATTGGGTCGTGTTTAAGCTCCAACTTCCCTACAACCCCCACAGTAACTACGCGGAGGGCCGAAGGCCCGGAGCGTGTCTGACAGGCTCCCAAGCACGCGAGGCCGCAGGCCGAGCTGCGGGCAGAGAGTGCTCCCAAGCACGCAAAGGCTAAAGCAAACAAGCAAAGCAATAAATCAAAAAAGCATAGCTCAAAAACAAAAAGCAAAAGCAAAACACAAAAACAAAAAGCAAAAGCATAAGCAAAGCACAAAAGCAAAACAAAAAAAGAATACCGCGGGGCCCTCGGGCCCCGCGCACCTTTAAAAAACTAGTAATATATATAAAGCTACAACCCGACTGACATTTTTCCAAAAATAGGCAGAAGGGGGATTTGAAGGTGGCAGTGTTTGGTGTGGTCGTATAGAGTTTGGTCCTGCGACCCCGGATAGATCAGACCGTCGGTCTACCGGTTCCGGGTAAAAAAATGTTGGACGGCCTGGCCAAACGGCTGGAGTTAGCCGGGGAGTGTTCGACCAAATGTCATAGAGGACCCTGGGCAGTTTTTGACGCCGCCATTTTTTTTTCAAAATGGCCGACTTTTTTTTTTGACAATTTTTCAAATTTATCGTGGAGTGCTCAAATTTTGGTCGTGGAATCTCCAAGCGGCCTTGATTCGAATGAAATAAAAAAAATTGAAAAGTGCTACAAATGTGGGAAAACTGGCCACTTTTATTTTGTATGGCAACTTTTAAACCGTAAGAGATAGTCGGGGGGTGCTCGACCAAATGTCATACAGGTATCCGAGTAGAAAAAAGTTGCATTAAAAAAAAATCAAAATGGCCGACTTTTTTTTTTGAAAATTTTCAAAATGGTCCTAGCGCGTTGAGATTAGGCACACGGGTGGACGGTCGCGCTAAGATTAGTATTCAAAAAGAAAATTTTGAAAAATTCAAAATGGCGGCCTTTGAGGGCCAATTGAAATTTGAATGGAGGTTTTTCTTTTAATTACCATAGCTCCGTAACGGTACAAAGAAGTGAAAAGTGCTCAAACAAATGTTATACAGTCACCCGAGGTCCATCGAATGGCATTAAAAAAAAATCAAAATGGCCGACTTTTTTTTTTTTTAAATTTCAAAATGGTCCGAGCGCGCTGAAATTTTGCACACCGGTAGACAGCCACACCAAGATTAGTATACAAAAAGAAAATTTTGAAAAATTCAAAATGGCGCCCTTTGAAGGCCAATTGAAATTTGTATGGAGGTCCTTTTTTAAATCCCCATAGCTCCGTAACGGTAGGGAAAAGGTTAATAGTGCTTGAACTAATGTTGTACAGTTATCTGAGGTCCATCGAATGGCATTTACAAAATTTCAAAATGGCCGACTTTAAAATTTTTTTTTTTTTTATTTTCGGTCCGAGCGCGTTCAAATTTGGCACGTGGTAAGAACGGGGGCCAAAAATAGAAATGAGAAAAAAAAAATTTGGAAAAGTCAAAAACGGTGGCGAGAGGGGACAAAGTCAAATTTCCCTACCAGTTTGTATGGAGGTTTTTTTAAAATCCCCATAGCTTCGTAACGGTAGGAAAAAGGTTAATAGTGCTTAAACTAATGTTGTACAGTTATCTGAGGTCCATCGAATGGCATTTACAAAATTTCAAAATGGCCGACTTTGAAATTTTTTTTTTTATTTTCGGTCCGAGCGCGTTCAAATTTGGCACGTGGTAAGAGCGGGGGCCAAAAATAGAAATGAGAAAAAAAAATTTTTGGAAAAGTCAAAAACGGCGGCGAGAGGGGACAAAGTCAAATTTCCCTACCAGCCTGAGGGAGCGTTCTACAGCCCGACGGTCATTGCTCTGGTCCAAGTTCCGAGCTGCGTACAGACAGTGCTCCCAAGCAAGAAAATATAAGTAAAAGTGTCTAAAAAGCGACGCGGCGGGCCGGAGGCCGCAGGCCGCAGGCCCGTCGTGAGCTTCTCAAGACACTTTTACTATTGGGTCGTGTTTAAGCTCCAACTTCCCTACAACCCCCACAGTAACTACGCGGAGGGCCGAAGGCCCGGAGCGTATCTGAGAGGCTCCCAAGCACGCGAAGGCCGCAGGCCGAGCTGCGGGCAGAGTGCTCCCAAGCACGCGAAGGCCGCAGGCCGAGCTGCGTACAGACTGTGCTCCCAAGCAAATCAATAACAAAAAGTATCTTCATAAGCGAAGCGGCGGGCCGAAGGCCCGACGCGGAGCTTCGAAACCGAGCGAAGGCCGAAGGCCGAGCTCCGCGTAGGGCCGAAGGCCCGGAGCGTCCCTGATCGGCTCGCCGGCGGACCGGGAAGTTGGAGCTTAAACACGACCCAATAGTAAAAGTGTCTTAGAGAAGCGAAACGACGGGCCGGAGGCCGCAGGCCGCAGGCCCGTCGTGAGCTTCTCAAGACACTTTTACTATTGGGTCGTGTTTAAGCTCCAACTTCCCTACAACCCGCACAGTAACTACGCGGAGGGCCGAAGGCCCGGAGCGTTTACGAGAGGCTCCCAAGCACGCGAAGGCCGCAGGCCGAGCTGCGGGCAGAGTGCTCCCAAGCACGCGAAGGCCGCAGGCCGAGCTGCGTACAGACTGTGCTCCCAAGCAAAACAATAACAAAAAGTATCTTCATAAGCGAAGCGGCGGGCCGAAGGCCCGACGCGGAGCTTCGAAACCCAGCGAAGGCCGAAGGCCGAGCTCCGCGTAGGGCCGAAGGCCCGGAGCGTCCCTGATCGGCTCGCCGGCGGACCGGGAAGTTGGAGCTTAAACACGACCCAATAGTAAAAGTGTCTTAGAGAAGCGAAACGACGGGCCGGAGGCCGCAGGCCGTAGGCCCGTCGTGAGCTTCTCAAGACACTTTTACTATTGGGTCGTGTTTAAGCTCCAACTTCCCTACAACCCCCACAGTAACTACGCGGAGGGCCGAAGGCCCGGAGCGTGTCTGACAGGCTCCCAAGCACGCGAAGGCCGCAGGCCGAGCTGCGGGCAGAGTGCTTCCAAGCACACAAAGGCTAAAGCAAAAAAGCAAACAAGTAAAGCAAAAAAACAAACAAGCTAAGCAAAGAAACAAAAAAGCAAAAAAGCAAAGCAAAAAAACAAACAAGCAAAGCAAAAAAAAACAAAAAAGCAACAAAAAAGACCGCGGGGCCCTCGGGCCCCGCGCACCTTTAAAAAACTAGTCAAGTATCAACTATTGTCAAAGGAGTCAGACAGCTTGTTGAAGGATTCATATAATCTTGCAAATTAGACAAATATCTTTAAATATCAAGTACCGTAATCATACCCACCAAATAAAAATAAAAAAATTGTCCAGGTTTAATAGCTGCGTTTACCTTATTTTGTGTTCTAATGATTTTAAATAATGTTCGTGAGAGTCATGAGATTGAAAATCATCTATATTTTTTAGAGATTTTAAAATAAAGGATGACTAACGTCAAACCAGGCGGGGACAAAATAGAAGTTTCTGACGAAAAAAATTCAATAGTTGAAAATTGAAAAAAAATCTATAGAAAAGTGATGGAAAGTCCTGCACGGACCCGGTCTGTTCTTCCGTGCGTCATCCTTACAACTTATATTGCAGTTGGATACTGTTTGTTCTTTGTCCAATAAACGTTATTTTCGACATGGCTCGCTTTTACCCGACACCATTCGCTGTATAATATGTGGCCCATCGAACTGTGGAAAAACAAATTTAATTGTCGGTTTGCTGCTACATGAACATGGTCTACGCTTTCAAAATGTTTATGTATATTCTAAAACCTTATTTCAACCAATGTATCAATTTCTAGAGCAAGTTTTAAAGCTAGTTCCTTCAGTATCATTTCAAAAATATAACGCAAATGATGAAATCTTAAGTCCTCATACAGCAAACATGAATTCCATTATAATATTTGATGATGTTGCGTGTGAAAATCAAAATAATATACGAGATTACTTTGCAATGGGAAGGCATAAAAATATAGATAGCTTTTATCTAAATCAGACGTATAGTAAAATACCTAAACAATTAATAAGAGATAATGCTAACTTAATTATTCTTTTTAAACAGGATGATATTAATTTAAAGCATGTTTATGATGAACATGTAGGAAGTGATATGTCATGTTCTCAATTTCGTGAAATGTGTGCACAAGTATGGAAGATCCCGTTTGATTACTTAGTCATAAATAAAGATTGTAATAGAAATTCAGGCTGTTATAGAAAAGGATTTGATACATTTATAATTCTAGATTGACTTGATATATAAAGCATAGTATTAGATTAAACACTTATTGCTTAAAATGAAACCATCTAGTTCAGACATGGAACATAAAATTAATGAAGAAAAATTATTTAAACAAAAAG
The DNA here is from genome assembly GCF_023078275.1 of Leguminivora glycinivorella. Classification (NCBI taxonomy): domain Eukaryota; kingdom Metazoa; phylum Arthropoda; class Insecta; order Lepidoptera; family Tortricidae; genus Leguminivora; species Leguminivora glycinivorella. The sequence continues at coordinate 8,267,498 of NC_062987.1, read as the reverse complement.
TACTCAAATCTGCTGAAGCAGTAAGAAAAAAGTTAAACGCATTCGTGATGTTAAATCAAACGATAATATGATGTTGGAAGCAATGTTAAAACCAATCACAGACCCACTTGGTGAAATGGTAAAAAAACATAGTAGTAATGATAACAATCTAATCATTAGTGACTCAGATTTTGATAACGATAGGTTTAAATGGAACAAGCCAGTAAAAACATTGAAATATAGTCCTTCAGAAGGTGGGATGAAAGAAAGTTTGGATAATAAAACTTTGTTGAGAAAGTCATTTGAATCTGAACCAAATTATAGTGAAAATGAATTAAATGATAGTGATTCTTCATCTCAAGAAAGTGTGAACCAAAGTGATTCTGATACAACAAATAATATTTCATTTAGAACGTCAGACTCGTTTCCTTCTCCTCGCGATGATCCCGCTTGGCAGAAACAATATTTTATCATGAACATTCCATTTGGTGTACGAAATGAGCGTGGAAAGCTTATGCTTGGATCTTACCCAATTTCTGTTAATGATGATAAACTCGCGATAGGTGGAGAAAGTTATTTTTTAACACAAGGCTTATATGATTTGTTGTTTAAGAAAGTACCTGACTTAAAACTAGTAACTGAAGATGATAAACGATTATATAAAACATTGTTAATGAAAACGAATGCACATAGACGCGACTTTGATCCAAAGAAACCCATAAAAAGCAACAGGGGTATGAAATATTTAAACCTTATAAAACCTCTTTTCAAATTATCCAAACAGCGCACAGTAAGTGAAGAATATATATCCGGTAAAGGTTTACCATCAATGAAAAAAGTAAAAAGAGATATTTCATATGTATATTGGGATGATCCAAACGAATTAGTTGACAGATTAAAACTGCTTATAGCATCGCGTGACGCTGGAAATACAGGGTTAGATAACGAGATAATATCCATAATTGAAGAATTACGTGAAGCAGGCTTAATAAATAATATATAAATGTATATACTCTTACCTTTCCCATCAGTTGAAGTTTGACTTTCAAGTAAAAAATGAATATAGACAAATTCGGTCACCATGTTCATAAACGTTTGCGTACTGATGAAATCTCTGAGCTCAAGTACAAGGCTTTGCTTCGAACAGAAGCAGGAAATTTTGATCTAAAAACTATAAGATTAAAAGGGGTTGTTAAACCATTATCTTCCGATGATGCAGTTAACAAGCAGTACGTTGATGAACACATTCAAAACATGTACGAAAAGAAGTATATAGACTCTTTGTTTAACACAATAAATAATCAAATTCACCAACTCGTAACTCAGTTAAAACTGAACTTTTACACGAAGAAGGAGATAGACGATATTTTAAAAAAATATAATAATGATAAAACAACAAATAGTGAACGAGATCCACAGGTCAGCGCGAAGAAATTTTAAGCGACGATCGGTTGTACTACAAGGAATTGATGATTTATGGCAAGCCGATTTGATAGATTTACAAAAGCTTCATACTGTTAACAGAGGATATAAATATATTTTAACCGTTATTGACACATTTTCAAAGTATGCATGGTGTACACCTATTAAGTCTAAAACTAAAACAGAAGTCAAAGATGCATTTGAACTAATAATAAAAACATCTAAACGAAGACCTAAAAACTTACAAACTGACCTAGGAAAAGAATTCTACAATCAAGAATTCGATTTCTACTTAAAATTATTAAAAGTTAATCATTACTCAACTTATTCAATTAAGAAGGCATCTATTGTTGAAAGGCTGATAAAGACACTTAAGTCTAAGCTCTACAAACATTTTGCATTAGTTGGTAACTATAAATGGGTTGGTAAGCCATTAGACGATGTAGTAAAATCATATAATCAGACTGTACATCGCACAACAAAAATAAAACCTATTGATGTAAATTTTGATAATGAAATGCAAGTATTAAAAAATATTAAAAAATCACTATCCAATTTGTCTTATAAATCGAACAAATTCAATATAGGAGATTGTGTACGCATTAGCAAGTATAAAAATGCCTTTCACAAAGGTTACACACCTAATTGGTCAACAGAACTTTTCACTATTACTCACGTGAATCGCACTCAACCTGTTACGTATCACATTCAAGACCAGCATAAAAACACTATACTCGGTACATTTTACGAGGAAGAACTTCTGAAAACCAACCATCCAAACGTTTACCTTGTAGAAAAGGTTATTAAAAGAAAGGGTAGAAAGTTGTATGTTAAATGGTTGGGCCTTAATAATAGCGAAAACAGTTGGATTGATAAAAGTGCGGTTGTTTAAAGATATTTATATAATTTCCTTTTAATGATAGTGTTATTATCTCACGAGATATGAAAGGGAAAGGACTGTTAAACAGCGCTATTAATAATTTACCCTTTGAATTACACTTACCTGGTTATAACTATTGTGGTCCGGGAACAAAATTGCGCAAAAGGTTGCAGAGAGGCGATAAAGGAATTAATGCGCTAGATAATGCGTGTATGAAACACGACAAAGCATATGATAGTTATTCGGATTTAGCTGATAGACATCGTGCTGATTTAGAACTATACGAAATGGCGAAACAAAGAAGAAAATCGAAAGATGCAGGGAGAGGAGAAAAAATTGCTTCGTGGTTAGTTAGCAAAGTGATGAAATCTAAAATAAAGGCAGGTGCTGGTATAAAACCATTTAAACGTTTTGTGACCAAGATACGCAGTGAATTAAAAAAGAAACCAAAAACAAAAGGTAGTAATATAATTGAGCGGGCACTTATTGCTGCGACGAAAATTTTAAAACCAATTCCAAGGTACGGGTACCTCGTCTTATACCAATTCCAAAAACTGGAGGCTTCTTACCGCTGATACCTATTTTTGCTGGTCTGTCTGCGCTAGGGTCATTAGCAGGAGGAGCTGCCGGAATTGCTAAAGCTGTAGGTGATTACAAAGCCGCCAGAAAAAATTTAGCGGAATCGGAGCGACATAACAAGATGATGGAATCTATTGCATTAGGAAAAGGCTTACACCTTAAACCATATAAAAATGGCAAAGGATTATGTTTGAAACTTTCAAAAAACTAACTGAGAGGTTACCCAGGCGCGCTCTTTCAAATATTGACATTTTAAAACACTCATCTGATATTCCATATTTTCGAGGAGTTTATATGAGAGACAGTTTACCAAAGACTCCTAAAAAAGTAGAATGTGGAATTGTTAATTTAGACAGTTTTAAAAACAATGGTACACACTGGGTAGCCTACGTAAAAGATAACAATTATTGTGAATATTTTAATAGTTATGGTGACCTTTCACCTCCGCTAGAATTAAAGAGGTATTTAAAAAAATATGATATTTACTATAATTATGACACATATCAAAAGTTTAACACTGTCAATTGTGGACACTTATGCCTAAAGTATTTAAAACAATATTGGTATAACCGTTTAAATATCATCGCACAATAATCAGTTTATCATTCTCACAATGTCTTTCACTTTGTCTATAACTGGAACATCTTCCACTCTGTTAACAAACTATTCACCAGCTTTTCACCTGGATGGTGAATATGAGTGTGGGCTATTGTATATGTCAACTTTTAATTCTATACCCAACATAGACGACAGAAATAATAAGTTCTATTATGGTAAAAACAAAGTAATTAAAATTCCTGAAGGGTCATATGAACTTCAAGATATTGACGATTACCTTAAAGAACATATTGAAGGATGCTCTTTTGCACTAACATGCAATAATAATACCTTAAAAACATCTATTTTATGCTCTGAAAATATTCATTTCGACAAAGAAGGCTCCATCGGTAATATACTTGGCTTCGGTTCAGAATCTATTCAAGCTAATATATTAACTGAATCCCCTTATCCTGTCTCCATTCTCTCAACAACCATAGTCCGCATCGAATGTGACATAGTGAGCGGTTCATTCGTTAACGGAAAACCTAGTCATATAATTCACGAGTTTGTACCAAACGTGCCACCTGGTTATCGGATTATAGAAACACCAAAAAACGTTATTTATTTCCCTGTAACCCAAAATAGCTTAAACACAATAACGATAAGAATTTTAGACGTTAACAATAATCTAGTTAATTTACGGGGTGAAGAAATTCAGTTATATTTACATTTAAGAAAAAAATGATAGACTTCAATAAAACTTCAGTCTCTCTTAAAAACATTACCAGTACTCATCCTGCAATCACGAAAAGAAGACCTAAAGTAAAACTCACAAAACAAAATAAGCAATTCCTCCAAAGCTTACGCCTATTAAAATGAGTATATTAAACTTAACGGAACCTTTTGTCTTTGATAATTCTATCGAGAGCTTTGAATATCATTCATATAAACCGTACGTCACAAGTTTCAATTTCAACGATGAAATACGTATACCTATAAACCAACAAGATCTTTACGTACTACCATCAGCAAGTTCTTTATACATAGAAGGTACTATAACCGCATTCAATAGAGAAACAAAAGCCGAGGTAAAAAGTGTTCTTCTTACAAACAACCCCATACTTCATCTATTTCAAGATATTCGATATGAATTAAATGGAATCGAAATTGACAAAATTAAAAACGCAGGAGTTACAACAACTATGAAATCTCTTGTATCTATGAATGGACTGGAAGCATCCATGTCTAAGTTATGGGGATTTGATGTCAATGGTATAAAAAACACGGAAGGTACATTTTCTGTGTCTGTACCTTTAAACAAGATTCTCGGGTTTGCTGAGGATTACAGCAAAATCATAATTAATTGCAAGCATGAACTTATTCTTTTAAGATCCAATACTAATTTGAATAGTGTTAAATTAAATGCGAATGAATATATAGACAATATTACTATATCTAAAATAGTATGGCGCATGCCTCATGTTAAAGTGTCTGATCGTGAAAGATTAAATTTACTCAAATGTTTAGAAAGAGATCGTGCCGTTCAGATAGCATTTAGGACTTGGGATTTGTATGAATATCCGCTCTTGCCTGAGACGTCAAAACATTCTTGGTCTATCAAAACTTCATCGCAAATTGAAAAGCCGCGTTATATTATAATTGGATTGAAAACGGGACGAAAAAATGAAGCTAATAAAGACATATCACACTTTGATCACTGTAATTTGAGAGATGTTAAAGTTTTCTTGAATTCAGTTTACTTTCCGTACGAAAGTTTTGATGTTAGTTTTTCGGGTGAAAAGTTTGCTATATTATACGAACAGTATGCGAAATTTCAACAGTCTTATTATAATCGTCTACAAGCGCCGTTGCTTAGCCCTAAAGATTTTAAAGATAAAGCTCCTTTATTTGTTATCAACTGTTCTCGTCAAAACGAAACCTTAAAAACCGGTTCAGTAGATGTGAGAGTTGAATTGGATTGTGAATCTGATATACCAAAGAACACTGCAGCTTACTGTCTGATTTTAAATGATAGTGTATTTGAATATAAGCCTTTAAGTAATATTACGAAAAAAGTATCGTAATGCAGCATATATTTGTAGACCTTCAAGGGTTTAAAACAAAAGAAAACGAATTTATTATCAAAGAATTTGCATACAGCACGCTAGAATACACTCAAGTTTTCTTAATAAAACCCCTTTTCGATTTTCTAAATTGACGGAAAGTGAAGAGAGGCAGACAAAATGGATTGAAAAACATTTAGGTATTTTGTGGCACGAAGGTTATGTTGATTATAGAGAATTTAGAAGACTTATTTATAATCATATTAAAGATAAGATAATATTCGTTAAAGGTATGGAAAAAATTAAATGTATTAAAGAATTATATTCAAACTGTACTGTTATAGATTTAAGTGAAAAGGGTGCACCGAATTTACAAGAACTTTATAAAAAATATTGTATTAATGATTGTATTTTTAATTGTGTGTACCATAAAAAAACTTGTGCATTAAAAAATGTAATATGTATGAAAAAATGGTATTTAGAAAATCACGTTCCTCTTTGAATAAATGAATGTGCTAAATAAAACGCATTTTATTAACCTGTAAATTATACTCCTGAAAACAATGTTTAAATCAACTCATGATACGATATTGTACTCGTAATACAGGTATACGATCATAACATAAGTATCCTGAGTTGATTTAAACATTGTACATAAATATGGTGGGTTTAAAAAAGAAAAACTAATGTTTTTTTTTTTTTTTAAGTTTATTTAATAATAATATACATACTGGCATAGCTAACTTAAAAAGTAAAGTAGGTGTTTACAAATTAGTTCAAAGTTTCCTTTAAAATATCACTATATAACTATATTTAGAAAAATGAAGCATGTCCCCACGCAAGTGTGTGAATATTGTCTTTTAATATTACTCGTTTATCATCATTCGAAGATAGTGCTACTTTCATTGTTTTTAATATTTACACAAGCTCTTCGATGTTTTATTAACTTTGGTAATTCTATAAATCTAGACGCTCTAAGAGGATTATATTTGTTTATGTTTATCTCGAGATATAAGTTTCGTAGAAAGCTCCAGCCACTGTCCCGTTCTTGAAATTCATCAATTTTCGTGCTCAATGTATTCAAAATGGTTGAAAATATTTCTTTAAATTCGTAACTTTGATGTAAAATGATATTTTGCGTAGCGAATGATTTAATTTCACATGCTTCATTTTTCGGCAAACCAAATTCAGCAAACAGTTCAAAGTTAACCTTTATAGATCCAAAAGCAAGCCTTCTCGCTTTGAGAATATGTTTAATATGTCTACGAAGAGCGCACAGAAACTTTACCGGTGAGTCATGGAGGCTACTCTCTGGTCCACGCACTCTGTATGATGCTATTCTACTACGGAAAGCGCTGCTTATTTTTTCAATATCAGGAGTTAATTGAACAGAGTTATTATTTTTATGCAAGTTAGTGCGCAAGTGAGCAGAAAAGGCTTTACTTGGAATACTTATGTCACACACTGAACAAAATATGGAGCTATTATGAGGCATTTTGCCTATTGACATAGGAATAGACTAAATTAGACGTAAAAAAGATTAAAGATTATTGGCTTTTTTTATCTGGGAAAAAGGTTCCTTCATCTGTAAAGTCGTCCTTACAACGCTTTAGAATCTTATTTATTCCATCTACTATATCCGAAACGGAATCCACACGATATTTAAAATTAACCAGCGCTTTCTCCCAACGGGCTTCAGATGGAACGTTTTGAATATCTACTACGTTATACAGTTTAAGATCAATAAAAAGATCACCGGTTAACGAAGCTGTGCAACGCACGTAGCCGCCTGGGACGCGACGTATCAGCACGGACGACAGAGAGTTGGCAGCGGATGCTCGACGCTGGGCTTCAACATGTCCTTCGTCACCCCAGTTTGAAAACCAGCCTGGCTTACAATCAGGTGTCTCTTTCTTCGACTTGGTTGTCGTACTGGAATATTAAAAACTTATTTATATTATCGAATACAACAAAATATAATTAGTTAATTAGGTAAGTACTTAACATTTAAGAATTTAAATACTATGGTTTAAAATGTTTAGATTCAAAGGGTAATTACAATTAGTTAAGTAAATATATATATTACATATAAAATAACTGAATTGAATTGATTACCTTTTAGTTTTGTCTTCTTCATCAAGGTCAGTGTCACTGTCCTGCAACGTATCAGTTATTAACACGGACGATGCGTGCTTTTTCACAGTTTTCTTTGGTTTGATCTTCTTGCTGTAATATTAAAAACTTTATATTACTTCCAGTTCTCATAAATAAAGAGAAATAAATAAAAAGTTCGCATTTGTAGACAAGTTTTCAAACACAGTTTTAATTAATTACCTTTTACTAGCACATTCTTCGACGACGTTTCTGTCCAGCGACCAGCCCGCGTCACGTTTCGGGATCTGAGAAGCGTTTTTCCTTTTGGATGTTTTCTTCTGAATCCTACAATACATAGTGATTATCCATTAGATCATTAATAATAACAAAAATTAATAATAAGTCAATAAAATCTTAAATTTAATTAAAATACATACTTTAATGATCCAGATTCATCCTCAGAGTCGAGGTCTTTCTTAGACTGGATTACATGGTACTCAAAGTCAGACCTGAAAATAAAAAATAAGATTCTGTTATGTTCAGTCGAATGAGATTTCACAGTTGTACTTGTACCTCTCTCCAGCGGGGGTTATAAATTTTAAGTTAAAGTTAATACCAATACGCACTTAACTCACATAAAACTGCTACTTAGAAGGATACTTATCGGTAAATTTAATCGAGAACAAACATCACTCAACACCATATTCAGAATAGTTTATAGCTAAATAAAATATTACAAACTTACGAACATTGTTTCAAGGTGAATTTCTCCGTGTACGTAAAACTCGCACTGTAACACTTGCACTTGTTAGAAAATAGTACAGGAAATGAATAAGCCAGGGGTTTTATTAATAAAACGAAACTGACGTAAAGTCATGAGTTAACAACCTAAAAGCAAATTATAACTAACATAAACTACAACATTTGCAAAAATACAGTAAGAAACCAATATAATACAAAGGTTGATCATCACTGTAATATAATATTTGAATATAGTTGACTCAGCTAATTATTGAAAAACAAAAGTGTAATATTTCTTTTGTCGGAAACAAGATCCGCATAAAGGTTCCGGCACTAATCAAACGAATGTCGCCGCGTTAAGACCGCGTTCAATGTGCAAGCTATAATAGCTAATAGCTATACTATATTTTGTTACTACGAAGTTATAAATAGAGCATTTAATAAATTAAAATTACAACAGTTCGAGATTTCAAGCCGGGTGCATTATCAGTTTCAAAATCAGAATGGTATGTATTTTACTTTTATTATATTCTGGTATCTTTGAGTACTTTTATTTGGTGTTGAAATATATTTAACTTGATATTTTTTTACAGGGCTCGCAACCTATTAACCACGCTGCTGAAATGACTGAAACCACACCATTTTATTCGCAAGTTTGTGAAAAACCGAATGATCCGCTCAATTATTCTCAAGACATGGATGCGTACCTGAAATACCAGGATTTGCTCCTGAATCCATCTTTAGAAATTCCATTATCAGGTACACCAGCAAAAAGTCAGAAGAAAATCGCTAAGAAAGGAAAGAGGAAAATAAAAGAAATGGGTTTAAATTCCCATGTCATCAGAAAGGTTACAAAAGGAAAGCGTCTGATTAAAATCAGTATATCCGATTTGGAGCAATCAAATATCGAATCTAATGGGGTTACAGTACAATATGTTGTTCAAGATGACTATGATGAGTTATTAAATGCAACTGAAGGTCTGGTAGAAAAAATTGTAAAAAAGTTGAGTGAAGTGAGTAATTATTAGAAAATTTTATGTTATAAAATGTACTTTACTTTTTAGTTAGTCGTCGTGCTTGTAATATATCTCATTACTTAAATAAAATGGTTTCATGATAAATTAATTGTTTTATTTTTAACATACTAAAACATAGAGAATAAATACGATATTATTTTTAGAGTTTTACCACTCACAATATAGTTGAAATATGTATACTGAGATCTATTATATATCAAAACCATTTATAATTCATGTAAATCGTGATCATTTTATAAGATAAACATAGCGAGTGAGCAACCAGGTAAACTGACTCAAATTACAACTAAATGAGTGATTGCAATTTCGCATACTGTTCAATGTATGTCATGATTTTAATATAATCAAAATTTGAACCTTATATCTTTATGAAAAGTTCTGCTTTGCAAAGTGCAGTATATGACATACGCTAGCCTTTAATTTATACTGAACTCTTTGTTATGGGTGTCAAAGAAGATCATATTTTATATACGTTATTTTAAACCATATATTACAAAATTCGTAGTAGATATGACGTGGGAGTACGTAATCCGAAACAGCCAATAGCATAACTGGGTCTACATCACACTTATAAAGTTTTTACAATGTTTCATATAAATAAAAATGGTGATGTGTAGTATGTCGGGTTGTGACGACCGACAACCTCAACACGTAAACCATTCCTTGGCTTGGCCAACCGAGGCATGTAGTGTTGAATTCGAGACTTGGGGATCTCTGTATTTACGCGGTCGATAGATATGGAATCCCATACCCGGAGGGGGTCAAACTCAATCGATGCATGTAAAACGCGACTACACCAGAGTTCACACTTTGGGGGTCCATTCGTGTTCTGCGACGCTGACGAGCTGATCAGACACGTTGTGTGTAAACGCCACTGTCAATCGAGCAAACGCTTGAGAGAGACCACATCTGAGATTGGCCACCTCGGAGAGTGTGTTGCGTTAAGCTTTTGCTATTTAATATCATACCTAACTTAACTTTACGGCTTACATTTTCGAAATGGACCATTTAACAACGAACACCATACTTCATCTGTTTCAATCAAATGAACGAATCCGAAATGTTAAGTTAAAAATCTGATTGCGCTTTTACAGTTCACAAGTTCTAATTCTAAATATGCAATCGTAAACCTTGTGTGCTTTTTAAACCATCAGAAAACCTATTGAGAGTTTCAAATCATGAGAAAGCCGATTAGGAGTTTTAAATCATCTGAAAACCTATTGAGAGTTTCAAATCATGAGAAAGCCGATTAGGAGTTTTAAATCATCTGAAAACCTATTGGGAGTTTTAAATCACCAATAAACCTGAGTACGAGTCCTAAATATGAAGTGATATTGGGAGTTTTCAAATCTTTGATTTGAAACTCCCAATAATCACCTACTAGTATACTTATACGAAGTAATACACGTCTAGGGGATAAATTTTGACACTATTTTTGCCTCTTACTCTACCCGCATATGTCGTCATAGTTCGATAGCTACAGCTAGGCACGTTGATAATGTAACTCAACCACTCAAAACCCTTTAAAACGTTTTAAGTCTACAAGGTCTTCAAAGAAACCTCTAAAACGAGTCAAAAATCCTCAGCTAGTCAAAGTCTACATCTAATTAGATGAACACCCATACCCAAATTTCACAAACTCTAATTTCACTAAACCAGCGTATTGTAAACTCAAACCTCAACTTGATGAAATAGGATACAGTTTAAAAAAGGATAGTAAGATCACGTGAGCCAGCGAAAATGACAAGTAGTATGTGAGTATCATACATGATACAGGCATTAAGAGCGCCATTGTCTGAGGACCCGTCTGTCTCGAGCATTGAGTGTTGTATTTTTTATCGCTTATTTTTTCCACGTCTGCCTCTTGGCTTTTAGAACGATACTCTGACTCTTGATGGCTAAAGCTAGGAACAATACATAGTTTGTTTCTCGTTTTTTACGAGCTGTTGCAGACATTGCAGTCAAGTAGTATGTAATCTATTAGTGATGTGCCGCCGAGAAATTACGCAGTGACGGTAATTCTCATTGGTGAAAATTACCGTAAATTACCGAGAATTCTCGGTAAATTACCCTTACCATATTCAGTTAAGATTAAAATTTACTAACATATTTCATGCTTTGTAAATATTTGATTAATTTATATGTTATTGTTAAGCATACTAATGTCAAGGTGTGGTAAATTAGTATATATTAACAATATTGTGCAAATGTTTGAATTTTTTTCTATTCATATTTATAAGGTACAATGAAAGACAGTCAAGTAGGTTTCTAGATATATTTATTTCTTTATGTTGGAACATGTATGAAGAAATTTACCAAAATCAACAATAATAAAAACATGTCTAAACATTTGAAATTCAGCAATATAATCATCTGACTTAATATTAAAAAATAAAACATCTTATGATTAATCATCCATCCATCCATACTAATATTATAAATGCGAAAGTAACTCTGTCTGTCTGTCTGTCTGTTACGCTTTCCCGCTTAAACCACGCAACCGATTTTGATGAAATTTGGAACAGACAATCTTTAGACCCTGAGACAGAACATAGGCTACTTTTTATTTAGAAAAAAAAGGGATGAAGGGGTTGAAAAAGAGGTTGAAAGTTTGTATGGGATTTCTTAATTTTAAAAGATCCATACTAATATTATAAATGCGAAAGTAAGTCTGTCTGTCGGTCTGTCTGTCTGTCTGTTACGCTTTCCCGCTTAAACCACGCAACCGATTTTGATGAAATTTGGAACAGACAATCTTTAGATCCTGAGACAGAACATAGGCTACTTTTTATTTCGAAAAAAGGGATGAAGTGGTTGAAAAAGAGGTTGAAAGTTTGTATGGGATTTCTTAATTTTAAAATATAAAACCATGAAACTTTATATTTTAGCACTTGATTCAAAATTCAGAAATTCAAAATTCGTTTATTTATCAAACAAGGTTTCTTAGGGTGTCGAATCCTCCTTTTAAGTTTGACACTTGTGTTAGGAGGAATTCGCTCCTTCATACAAGGTGTTAAATAAACATTTAGGTAACAAAATTGTTTACAAAATCAAATCTTAAGTTATAAAAGCATTATTGTTAAGTACATAAAGGTTGAAGTTTCAGATGAACAGTAGGTAAAAAAATAAATAAATGTGTTTTACAAAAAGAAATAATTTTAACTCTTAGATTATAGTTCAGCATTATTGCCGAGTAATTGATAAGAAATCATTGAACATCTCTAGGGATAGGGATAGGAATAGGAATAGGGATAGGGATAGGGATGACCCATCTATGATATTCACACACTTTCCCCACTTAGACACGACCAACTGATAAAGACTGAGGACCAATCAGGAGCCATTATAATCAGTGAATACCCAAACCTGCAGGCCTGCAGTTCGGAACCACGTGTTTTTTTTAGGGTTCCGTAGTCAACTAGGAACCCTTATAGTTTCGCCATGTCTGTCTGTCCGTCCGTCCGTCCGCGGATAATCTCAGTAACCGTTAGCACTAGAAAGCTGAAATTTGGTACCAATATGTATATCAATCACGCCAACAAAGTGCAAAAATAAAAAATGGAAAAAAATGTTTTATTAGGGTACCCCCCTACATGTAAAGTGGGGGCTGATTTTTTTTTTTCATTCCAACCCCAACGTGTGATATATTGTTGGATAGGTATTTAAAAATGAATAAGGGTTTACTAAGATATTTTTTTGATAATATTAATATTTTCGGAAATAATCGCTCCTAAAGGAAAAAAAAGTGCGTCCCCCCCCTCTAACTTTTGAACTATATGTTTAAAAAATATGAAAAAAATCACAAAAGTAGAACTTTATAAAGACTTTCTAGGAAAATTGTTTTGAACTTGATAGGTTCAGTAGTTTTTGAGAAAAATACGGAAAACTACGGAACCCTACACTGAGCGTGGCCCGACACGCTCTTGGCCTGTTTTTTGACCTGCAGTAACTAATACAATGCGACCTGATAAAGCTATTAATTATTTAAAAACTATCATTCTTACTTAAAATAAATACCAGATGTCGGCCATAAAATTTCTTATAGTATATTTATTCCAGTTTTAAGAATTGCAGTTTAGATATTGGACATTCAAACACGCATAATCTAATTATATACTTATTGTCAATAAACATTGAAAAAAGAAAATTATGAAAACTTATGTTTATTACATTCAAACTCTAAGAAACAATAAATAACAAATCAAACTCAATACCCGTAAAACGCAGTTTTCAGCAAACTGCGTATAAATAATGAAATTAGGTACAATACATCTAAAATAATTGAATATCAGTATGTATTTCACCACTTTAATCCGACTATACTTTTGAGAAAAAACTTGATTTTCTGTCAGTAATTTTACCCGGTAACATTCGCGGAGAAGATTCTCCGTAATTTACGGCCGTAATTTACGGTAATTTTGGTAATAAACTAGTTCCTTTCATAGTATGTTTTCGAAATTTTTTGCACAGATTGTATGAACTAAATAAAATACAATTCTGTAAAAAAAGTAAGAAAAATCGAAAACTTAACACCACTTTCTCGTTAATTACCGGTGCAGAGAACTTTACCCCGTAATTTACCCGAGGATTCTCATAGTTCTCGTAATTTACGGTAACGGCACATCACTAGCAGAGCAAAATGGGAGAGAGGATCAGTATTAGTTGTACGACGTTGGTAAGAGCAAGTCAGTTAGTGAGATCCAGGTTGAAGTATTAAAATAGAAGGAGTAAGAAGTTCGAGGCGTCATAAAAAGCGGCGTGTATTTTGGTAAAGTAAAGTGAAAGAGTGCAAGTAAGTGATAAAATTAATTATTTATTTGTGTTCTAATTTGATTATGGTAATTGCATTTTTTTCGCACCGCTTAGGTCAAGCTCACATAATTATATTTGTCTCTGTCTATCGCATATACCTACTACAGTTAATTACTCGCTCTCTCGCACTTATGCAAAATAACTTATGTCTCGTAACAACCGCATATTTTTATACTCAGTCACATCGTTTACATTTAATAATTGCTTTGCCTGTTTACTTAATTATCAAATGTTACCTATATTTCATATTCTTAATTACTCTGTATTTATTCCATGATTATTTTATTTATTACACGCGTTAATGTCTTTAAGCGGTAAGGAACCCGGGTACACTTACCCCACTATTTACTATCAGAATGTGAGGGGTCTTCGTTCTAAAACATCTACATTTTATCGCAATTTAATCTCTTCAAATTATGATATAATTTTCTTAACAGAAACTTGGCTTCTGGATGGAGTGTTGGATTCGGAATTGTTCGATGACCGTTATGTCGTTTGGCGGCGGGATCGTGACTCAGCCTTGACTGGACAAAACCGCGGTGGCGGTGTTATCATTGCGACTCGTAGGGAATTGGCGGTCGTTCCGCAGCCTACCTTCCACTCATCAGCCGAGGACCTCTGGGTTACGTTATCCATTAAAGGGTGTCGTAATACATTAATTAAACTTCATTTATGTGTCCTATATCTATGTAAACAAAATAATGGATATACGTTTTCCCAACAGTTGTCAAATTATTTAACTAAACTTAGTGATGCAATTTTATGTAACTGCAATGATAAATTTCTAATAATAGGTGATTTTAACCTCAGCAATATCACATGGACTGCGCAGGATTCGTCAATGTCCCCGTCAAATTATAAAACTAATGATGAGTGCACTTTAATAGACGAGTTAAATACATGCAATTTAAGTCAGTATAACGGTGTACTCAACCACCACGGTAAATTGCTGGACCTTGTTCTGTCGAATGATATTGTTTGCGTAACAGAATGTTTTGACCTCCTGGTACCTATTGATCCCTACCATAAAGCACTTTTAATATCGATTAAATACGCTGTAATTAGCTGTCTTAAGCCAGCTCCTCTAACAAAGTATTTTTATAATAAAGGTGACTACGATTCAATTAATATTGAATTAACTATTATCAATTGGGAAGAAGAATTCTCACGGCGCTCGCTAAATGATTCAGTTGAGTATTTCTATTTTATAATTAAACAACTCAGAAATAAATACATACCTAGTAAGAAAATACATAACGACTCATTTCCAAAGTGGTATTCGCCGGCGCTTAAAAAAGCTATTAAAGAAAAGACTAAATACTTAAAAAAATATAAGATATATGGTAACAAATCTGATTTAATTTCATTTCATTTCCAGAGGGACAGAGTTAAAAAGCTTGAGACTGACTGTTTTTCTAATTATATTCAACGCGTTGAAGAAAACATTTCCAAGGACCCTAAACAATTTTGGACATTCATGAAGTCACGCTCTACTTCCCACGGTGTACCTAGTTGTTTAAAATATGGTAACCGTTCGGTCAATTCAGGTTCAGATATATGTGAGGCATTCTCCGAGTATTTCCATACTACTTTTTCAGCACCAAGTACCAACCCAATATCACCTGTCGAGTCTGCGTTTAACTCCGCCTCTCACATATCTCGAATTGTTGTCAATCGTGATGAACTCACTCGGCTGTTACTGTCACTTGATCCATCAAAATCGGCGGGTCCAGATGATTTGCCAAGTCAAATTCTGATAAATTGTGCAAAAACTATCGTTGAACCGATATACTTGTTGTTTAAGCGCTCCTTTGCTGAGTGCTCTGTGCCGTCACTGTGGAAATCAGCCTTTATTACACCGGTCCACAAAAAAGGCTCAAAAACCGATATATGCAACTACCGGCCAATTTCTAAGTTGTGTATTATCTCTAAGGTTTTGGAGAAAATAGTTTATCGTCAGGTCTATGGAGCTGTCAAGAACCATTTTAGTCCTACTCAACATGGCTTCCTTCAACGAAGATCTACTGTCTCAAATCTGATACTGCTAAATAACTTTGTTACTGAGGCGATGACTAAAGGTAGTCAAGTTGACGTAATCTACACGGATTATAGCAAGGCGTTCGATAGGATTGACCATGGACTGTTAATTCTCAAGCTTTATAACATGGGAATACATGGAGACCTGTTGCGGTGGTTTATTTCGTATATTGACAAAAGATCACAGGCTGTTGTTATTAATAATTATGTATCTAGTTGGATTACTGTTCCAAGTGGCGTCCCTCAAGGTTCGTTGTTAGGGCCCCTTTTATTCAACATTTTTGTCAATGACATTAGTGACTGCTTTGTTTTTTCTAAATTACTGAGTTTTGCAGACGATATGAAAATATTTGCTAAAGTAAACTCTATTCACGATTCTGCTTTAATCCAAGATGACCTTATACGCCTTGAATCATACTGCCAATCCAATAAATTGGAACTCAACCCATCCAAGTGCTTTACTTTAACCTTCTCTCGACAACGCAACGTAATTCATACCTCATACTTAATAAAAAATCAACCACTCAAAAGGGTCCAATCTATGAGAGATCTGGGGGTGACGCATGATTCAAAACTTTTATTTGACTCACATATTGAAAATATTATATCTAACGCTTCAAAAACATTAGGATTCATTATACGGAGTTCTACACACTTCACCCAAGCTAAAACTATTAAAATTCTTTACTGCGCATATGTAAGAAGCAAGCTTGAATATGCATCACAAATTTGGAACCCTCGTTATCATACGTATATCGACCGAATAGAACGCATTCAAAGAAAATTTATTAAGTTCCTTTGTTTTAAATTGAATACTCCATATAGTTCCTCCAACTATATTAACATATGTAAAAAACACCATCTCATTCCTCTAAATAGACGTCGTGACATTGCGGACATAATTTATATTTTAAACATAACCAATGGGAACGTGGACTGCCCCGATTTGTTAGCTGAACTTTCTTTCAATACTCCATCTAGATCCAAGAGACACTTTCCTCCCCTTTCTATTCCCATCTGTACGCGCAACTACCGGCAAAACAGTTTTTTAATACGTGCGAGTAAAAGTTTAAATAAGTTAACGAAAAACTTAGACATAGACATTTTTAACAGTAATATCCAATCTGTGCGGCGTAATCTAGTGAACAATAGCTTTGAGTGAGCTTGCCCTACCCGATGACTGTAGTTTTTTAAAGCGAGTGTGTCATTTAAGCATGATATTTTTTGTTTTGTTTTGTTTAAAATCTAGTTAGATTAAGTAGGTTGCTTAGTATTGCAATGTGATAGTGTAAACCACCTAATAACTCCCAGTATGTTACTATTGGTGGGAACCTGTAATTGGCTTTTTGTAACCTAATTAAGTTAACCTTTCTGTATTAATAGCTGTTGGTTCTCCGAAGAATAATAAATAAATAAATAAATAAATTTATTAATATCTCATAATTGAAATATTTGTGATTGATTATAAACATTTAACGTTAAAAATTAATGTGGTGTTAAATAGGAAAGCTAATAGTAATACTATCTATAGAAAATAATTTTATTATATATTGTATACATATTTTATGTACAATCATTTAGCCAGAATCGTTATGGGTAATATGAAAGGGTTTTTTTATCTAAAACTTATCAATAAATAGAGGGATACCGCTTCTTAAAAGAAAGTAAGAATAACAACCTACTTTTTAATTTTTATGAAAATTTAATCCTTACTGAAGTTAAAAGGAAATTTGTGTGTAATAATAATAATGTTAATTAGCTGTGTGCGTAGGACATGTATGAATGTTAGGTTCCTGACTCTATCTAGGAGGATTATAGTAATAAAATAAGATTTGTTCACAAAAGTGGAATTAGAGTTAATACTAACTTCGAGATTGGCAGACTTTGGAATCATCATTCCATTTTCATAATATGTTTAACGATAATGTTGTCTGGGAAATCAAACAATTCTAGCATTGACTAGTGTAACACGATGTCAAGCAATAGACCACCATACTTGGAACGTGGGATATTGCACGCATATAGAATTTATACTTTGTGATCTTAGACAACTTTCGATGGCTAAGGCCGAACAAAACTATATATATGAAATGGCGTGTGAATCTAAGGATTTGTCATTCAAAAGGCTAGTTCAATAAAGAATTTGTCTTAGTATCAAAAGAAGGTCAATGAATAGGCCCAATAAAGGATATCAAAATAGATATTCTGTTTCCTAGATAGACCAGGAATAGGTTTAGAGCAGCTCTCAACCTGACGGAAGAGAATTTGGTTGCAGAAACATCCCAAAACATATAAAATTATACCGGGATTAAAGGGTCCTTGTCTAATTATTTGATATCTACTACTATAGTAGTACAATTTTGAGTAGTGCAAAGACACTCTTCATCAGTTTACTTTTGTTCTAAGGAACCCATTTGTTCAATGTTTGATAAAACATAAATTGAACCGGCAACCTGATTTGTCCATATGCTCGAGCGAGGTCTTTATAATAGGCTATATTATATTATACACCTATTATTCCTACGTATAAGGAACTCGTGGGTCGGGAGCAATTAACCCCATTTTAAATAATGTCTTGTATATATTTTTAATATATTTCCAGTACCTATTTATATACCTTACACAATTTTACCTATCTCACACACTCTTATCTCAACACACTAAATTCTTTCACAAATGTCGTTCACTCTGCTTATTATACCTCAAGTGAATATATTACTGCCTTAGTTTTTATCAACTTAAATTTAACCCTATTAGCAAGTTCCTAAAGGTAAAAAGAATCCCATCACTCACATTACAATTGAACCAAAATCCCACAGTCGACTACTACGACACCCAAGGTTGGAAACCCTGGGTGGTGAAATTCTTAGCCCGTCACTACACGGGATAATACTAACTTAAGGTTAATTAAATGTTATTTATAGTTAATAACTTTGGACTTACGCCGTGGCTTGCGTGGGCGACGGTCGCGCGATGGTCGCGCGACGGCGATGCGACGCATACGAAATCAAACCTTATCGATATGGAAGTATGAGACGCGGCAAGACACGGCGTTAGTGTATCACATAGCATTTTTGACTTAAAATAATCATCAAAAGTGCTTTGTGAAAATCCTCACCCACATTCTTTTAATATATAAAAATCCGCTGTGTAAAAGCACACCGACTTGTATTTTCCACATATTTGAAACACCTTGAAAGCGTCTTCGCTGAAATAGAAAATGTTTCGAAAGCAACTAGAACTTCTAACTTTCTAGAAAACTTGGCTGTTTTCTACAGCGTTTTTTCCTGTAAATGGAGCGGAGTAGGCGTTGGGAGTAGGTACGCTCTTTTCAATAGAAAACTCTCGAGTTTTAACCTGGAAGTGTAGACTTTACAGTCTTTACACCTATGGCGAGGTTTGATTACAAACTTAATAAATAACAGAAAATATTGTTTGGTATGATAGGCATTGTTTAAGGAAATTGTATAGGTAATAAATAACATATTTCTACCAATTGTTATAATACATTTTGTTATTTCCATGCGTGGGTAAATAAATACACAAGTTATACATAACTCACGTTATAATAGAAGGTAATAATAATACACAATAATACACAAGTTATACATTACGATACAAGTGCAGAAAAGAGGAAATTCGAAACGAGTGGCGATAAGTTAAAACACATCCGAAGGGAGTGTTGTTTTTAAATCTACACGAGTTACGAACTCAATTAAATTTAATTAATGGTTTATGTAGGTTCGACTTAAATTACTATTTAACGTAATTACACATGGCGCTATACATATTACTGCACTTGTTAGGTAATGAGCTCATTACGCAGCTATGTCAAAAAATGATATAGCCATAATATATGTAAAGCTGGGTGTAAAGCTATATGTAATGTAGAGCTATAAAACGTTGTACGATACACGTGCGAATAAGTAATTCGTAACTCGTGTCGATACACTATACGTTCGTGTTTTAATTTATCGCCACTCGTTTTGAATTTCATATTTATCGCACTTGTATAGTAATGTACTATTTGCACACTTAGTACGAGAAAGCACCACAATATTTACTGTAATTTTCAAATCAACGGTAGTACAAATACAAAGTAAAATAAGGCAAGTAATTAAACTACTTACGATTTAATTTAGAAGTGTGAACACCGAAACGTAGGGTATTCTTCATAAAGGGAGTCGGTTCCAAAATTGACGTTTCATTCAGTGGCCACTGTGGCCAGTGGTAAGAGGCTGAATGAGTAAAACTTTGCTTGTGGTCTAAAATAAGCGCATAAGCGGTTAAGAGAAATGTATCATAAATATTATTATTGTATTCGATGTTTTATGTTTACCCTCAGTAATTATTTACATAGCTAACTTAATTTTCTAGTTAGAGATTTTGTCTTTACATAAAAGAATATCCAATATTGAGACCATTCATTCATTAATTGCCGTACTTTGTCATGCCAAAAAAAAAACGTTCCGCATACCACTCGGGTGAGAGTGGGGACCCGAGCGGTTATGTGGGACTCCCGTATTGGCTAATGAGGCCAAGGTATACCCACTAAAAAACCCCCACATGCCACCTCGCCGCCTTGTTGGCGGGGTTACCGGAACACTTGCGCTCCCGCCAGCGGCAGCCGCCCACGTGCAGTTTCTCCGCGGATGCCCAACGGCCCTCCACAATGAGTACGCCAGATGACAGGGCGCATCTTCCTCCTCGGCCGCTTATATGTACAGTGACGGACCCCCTCGAGTCCGCCACAAAGAGGCCATGGGCGCCAGAAGAGTGGCCGCGCCCGGCAGTGGAAATGGTCTTTGGTTCCACCGCTAACCAAGTCGGCCGCAAAGGATAGGGAGAACGGCGCACCGTAATACCGGCACTCCTCTTCTTTTACGGCCCCACCATTGCCGCTACCAGCGGAGCGACCCCGCCAAGGTTGCAGGGGGTAGGGAGAGTGGCGCACCGCTACACCATCACGCCTCTCCCCCTGCGATCCCACCTCGGCTACCGAGGGAGGGCGCAGAGCGGCATCCCAAACTGCCGGATCTTCCCTCCCACGGCAGTCCTCCCAGATGTAAGTGCTCCAAGTGGGCTTGTAGAGCGTCCTTCTCGGGCCAGCTCGCCCAGCAACATTACAAGCCGGCCCTGGTTGCTTCTTCGCTTCACCGTGGGTGACCGAGCCACGGTTAGTAAGCCCCTCCACCACGACAAGGTGAGCAACCTGCGGGGGGATCCACTGAACACGCCTATCATCATAACCGGTGAACAATCTATTTAATAATGCAAACATTGTAAAACATGAAAAAATGGACCAGTTACATTTAACCCAGTCGAGATTTCCCCTGGTGTACGTTATTTGTTTTCATTTGTGTGGACAACCCTGTTTTCGGGTTATTTGACAAGGCGCGGAATAAATAAGACCCTTGCGCGGTACTACAATAGTGCTTGCTCGCACGCGGCCCTGCTTATTTGTGATCTATTACAGTTCGGTTATGCTTATGCCTTAAACCACACAGTTGAACGTTAGGCGCGGAAGTAGCCACGGTCAAGCCCTTGTGTCGAGGGCTGCATTATGAACGTCTGCTCAGCTCCTCGACCCTCGTTCAGACTCCAAATTGAAATTTAAGAAAAAGCTAGCAATGTTAAATGCGACTGTACTTTTGCGGGCAATTGTTCTGAGTTGCCTTTTCTTGTAAGGTAATTGGCTTATTTGATCAATACAGTAGCCCTCTTATTTATAAACGTTCACTAAAGTTATCAAGCCGATAAAGTTCGTTTGTCCCTTTCTATCACACCAATACGTCGGAAAGGGACAAACTAAATTTATCGGCTTGATAACTTTAGTGAACGTTTATGAATAAGGGGGTAAGTGTATAAGGCAGTTATTATGTTATAAATTTACATGATTGTGTGGGGAAAGTGTAGTGTGTCTGTTTATTTGTCCGTCTTTCTCGGCGAAACAGAGCGACGAATTGGCTTGATTTTTTAAGTGAGATAGTTGAAGGGATGGAGAGTGACATAGGCTACTTTTTGTCTCTTTCTAACGGGAGCGAAGCCGCGGGCAAGAGCTAGTACATAATAGATAATATGTTTGCAATTAATACTCACTGAATTGCCCGATAAAATGTATTTAGTATTTTTTCTACTCCAGCACTCAAATCTGCCAATTAGATTATTGTCAGCGGTATCCAAATTAAGTTCATTTGAGTAACGATAAGAAAGTCTATTTGTCTATAGGTCTAAGCAGTAATCATATGAATATAGGAGTTCTGTTAATTTTTTTTTAAAACACAACTTCCAATTTATCAGGTATGTTTTCATTTGTAACTTTTAATAAATGATATGATGTTAAGGTTCATAATTTAAATCAAGATGAAAAAATAAACTGAAATGCGTTTTACATATTAGTTTATTTTAATTCGACGTTATTGTGCAAAAACTTAAGTAATTATAAGTGATTCTGGTGAACTATGTACTTCCGAAGAAATCAAGGCTATGGCGATCAAAGTGACTGACAATTCGTTACCTGAAAAGTCGCACCAAAAATGTTATGATTGTTTTGAAATGGAAATTGCAAAAAAATGTTTCAACTTTCTCTGAAACCGCGTTGTTGGCATATTTTGAAGAATTGTGCAACAAGTTCTCGCCATCAACATTGTGGACAGAATATAATAGTTAAGATCCACACAAATATTCCCATTCATTATATGAAGTAGGTAAGCAACCCATTTTATTATTCTCGAATAGGTATTTATTTGGCTGTCGTAGAAAAAGTATAGTATACAATCGTAACATTATGAAGGCTATAAAAGTCTCGTACCTTACTTAGGCCACTCGGCAAGCCTCGTGACCTAACCGCGGTACTCAACTTTTATAGCCTTCATAACGTTACCGTTATATAATATACTATATCGGTTCTAGTATAGGTACTTTGTACGTATTAAAACCGCTAATTGTGTGAAAGATTTCCGAGAAGTCAATGATATGGAAGTAATTATATGGCGGCATAATTTAAATTGAAATATTTTATGACATTGAACTATCGTTAAACTAATAAGAACCTTTAAAGTGTGACCAGGGGGCCGATTTTTGAATCTCGGCCATTCGATTTCGTGAAATTAGTTCAATAATATCTCCACTACTAGCGATTCAAATTCTACTAACAAAATCGAAAACGAGTGGTCATTTTAATTCCCTCTAGTTATAGAATTACTAGCCGTCCTTTTTCAAAAATAGCATTACGTCATTTTCCACAGACTTTCGAACGGCGAATTCGGGCGTTCAAATTAAAAAATCGATCCCCTGATTATTCATATTCCCATTTGTGATATAAAATAATATCTGAATTTGATATTCACTGGGTTTATTAAATTTAACTATGAAGCTCGCGAATCATATGTTTTTTAATAAAAATATCACTCCTTTCTAGTTATTTTTCCCTCATATCGTTTTACGAGCTCTTTGTATTAAAAAATGAACTGCCCTAAGCTATAGACTCGCATATTAAGGATGTCAGCGCGGCATGAGAAACCATCTGTTTATTTTGAAATTGCCATATCACGGTTATAAATTAATCTATAATTTTCAACTTTATTTAGCGCGGAGTCAGGTTCTTTTAGTCATGATACTGTGAAACAAAGTATGCCGTTTTGAAATTAAGTTGCCGAAATAAAACATTAATTTATCCAACAAAGCCCCTGAACATACATGAGCGTTTCATCTTTTCGTTTTAAGTTTTTCATTATATTACGTTTTTTAATTTTCCTTATGACTCTTTTAACATCAGTGAGCTGATATGTATAAAAGTAAAAAATCCGCGTTTCGTTATCATGGCGACGAGGGTAGTTTCAAAGTGCCGTTCATTGACCTCATGTAATCCAAACCGTACAGGACGAAGTAAAACTAAATAAGTACTTGTTTATTTAAATACTTAATACATTTTTGTAGTGGTAAAGACGTTAGCCGCGTAAGCTGAAGACCCGGGTTCGATTCCCGGCTCGGCCACCAGTGGGCCTTGCCGTTTTTTCTTTCGTGTATGATATCATTTTATGATAACAAGTAACATAAAGCATTGAGCAATTTTGCTCCGAACAGGAAGAAGACTCTAAATACACTTAACCCTCATCATCCTCCTTGCGTTATCACGGCATTTGCCACGGCTCATGGGGACCTGGGGCCCGTTTCTCGAAAGGTACAAGCCTTGTATTACAAGTGCGCGAACTGTCAAATCGTATGGGTTGTCATGGAAACACACTTGTAATACAAGGCTTGTACCTTTCGAGAAACGGGCCCCTGGGGTCCGGTTTGACAACTAATCCCAATATTTGGCATTTTACGAAAGCGATTGTCTTCTGACCTTCCAACCCGAAGGGTGATATATTAGGCCTTATTGGGATTAGTCCGGTTTCCTCAGAGAGACTGGCAGATATCTAATGACATTTCGCACATGTTCCAAAAACTCCATGGTTCGAACCCGCGACCTCCAAATGGAAAGTCTAAATACATTTAACACTAAATATAATAAAGTTGTGATTGGCGACGAAGCCCCTCTTTAAAAAAGGCCTTCGAATTCAGTCATTGCTTTTATTTTAATATTTGGTAAGGTTTTTACCATCATTTCGAATTAAAAAAATCGTCGTTTATAGGAATACACACATTTATTCGTGACAACAAAAATTACTTGCACATACATTTGCCACAAAATGGTTCCGACTCAGCATACTTGTCTTAGTGTTAGCCTGGGAGGGCCAACGCTGATCTTCCGCCGGGGCCATAGCGAGACAAAAGTATAATTAGCTTCTACAAAATTTTACATATTGTATAACATTTCTGACAAAGCATGTAGTATATTAAAAAAATAAAATAAAAAATAAAAAATAAAAAAAGCCATTTATTCCTTAATATCAATATAAAAATAGATACAAAGTTTGTGGATAATGCATGCATTATTATAACATTTCAGTTGTTCAATTTCTTAATAAATTATTTATAAATGAATTTTAATTTTAATTTAGTACATTATGTCATCAATATCATCATCATATTATCATCATTATATTATTAGTATGAAATGTATTATACAATATAAAAATAAATAAATAAGATTTAAAATTTCAGTTACGTTCCAGATATTAAGGACCTCTCTCGAGTATAGGCCTCCTCCAATTGTTTCCATTTGTCCCGTATTTTTGCTGTTTCTATCCAGTGTTGTCCTGCTACTTTTTTAATTTCATCTGACCACCTTTGTAATGGTTTTCCTTGTCCTCGTTTTCCCACTGGCCCCGGCCATCCTGTCACTATCTTTGTCCACTTGTTGTCATCCATTCTTGTAACATGACCGGCCCATCGCCATTTCAATTTTTTGCAGTATGTCAGAGCATCAATTACCTTAGTTTTTTGCCTTATATCAGTGTTTTTTTGCCTATCAATTCGTCTTATATTTAGAATGCTCCGCTCCATGCTTCTTTGGCACGTGTTTATTTTATTTCTTGTGTATGTGTTGAACAACCACGTCTGGCAGCCATAAGAAAGGCAAGGTAAGATGCAGGAATCCAGAATTTTCTTTTTCAGTTTCAGTGGCAGGTTTGATTTTAGAGGTTCTCGGTATGTCCAGTATTTATTCCAGGATATTATAACACGTCTATCTATTTCATCCAGATGTCGGGTTTTTTTGAAGGATATCTGTTTACCAAGGTAGATGTAGTTTTCTACATAGTCGAGACTTTTATTATTCACTATGATAGAATCCCGATGGTGGTTTGTCATCACTTTTGTTTTAGAAGTGTTCAGTTCTAAACCAATATTTTTACTAACCAGGTAAATATCTTCTATCATTGATTGTAGTTGTGCGGCTGATTTCGAGAAAAGTACAATGTCGTCCGCAAATCGTAAGTTACTCAAATATTTTCCTTCAATATTTATGCCTTTGTTAGCCCAACTTAAGTTCTTCATTATACTTTGCAAGACCGTTATAAATATTCTCGGCGACAAGGAAGGTAGTATATTATTCCTATGAAATATTTATAGAGGCGTGTTATGTAGTACATTACCTAAATATAGAAAGTGAAATATGAAACGTGTGTACCAATGTACCTACTCGTATACATACACCCACGGGTATTAATTAACAAAATAACAAAGTACGTTCGAAGCACATCGAGCTAAATTATTTGGCACAATTTTATTAAAATGTAATGCTTACTGGACTGAAAACTGAATTAATTTCGTGGCTCTAATATAATTGAAATATTGTAAAGAAAGTCAATGATCTCTAAAGCTAATATCAAGGTCCGTAGCATCAATTTAAATTTAAACTGAAATGAAATATAGAATTTTCACTAGTTAATTTAAATTTGTATAAATAACTAACTAGGCATGATGATCACTAAACGAGTTTTAAGTAATAATATACTTACAGAAGTATATAAACTAGTATCAAAGAGGATCGAGTATTATAGAGAGTTACTGTCAAAGTAAAATGTGTAATCACAGTGCATAGACTGCCATCTCTTGACACAGGCTTAAAACTTTTGAACCTCAGTTTTGACAATTTGGCCCATATGATATGTGTCAAAATGTCAAATATTAATATTAGCGCCATCTAGCTGAGCGTACCCCAAAGGTGTAATGCCATCTAGGCCACCGTACCTTTTTCTGTATGGTACTGAGGTACGTTTTTTTCTTAGACTTTATCTGTCTATACGGAGTTATATATGTCTTTGCTAGTATACCTCTATACCTAAAAGCACTGAAGTCAGAGCGAATCGACTAGCATGATGGTAATGGACATGTAATGCGGAGGGATGAAAGTCATGTGACGAGAAAGATATTACGAATGAATGTGGAAAGTGGTGGAAGTAACGGGAGAAGAAAACCGAAAAAGAGGTGAATGGACTGTGTGATGAGCTGATGAGACATGATATGGTACGAAAACAAGTTAATGAATCAGAATCAGTCATTTATTTGCTAAAACATGGTACAGTCGACCAAAAATGTGGTTTACCACCCTACGGTTGAGGTTCGTTTGAACGTATGAGACAACAAGGTCGATTTCCCATTGCAATAATATTATGTCAGTGACAATTACGCAGAAACGTTCCAATCCATCTGAAATTGTCATTGAAATGAAAGACTTTGTTTTTCATACAAGGTCTAAAACTTAATGACAGTTTCATATGGATTGGAACGTTTTTGCGTAACTACGTCCAATTGCTCTGTCTATATATGATACTTACGTCATGCCATGTGTCAAGTCAACCTTAGCGATCGTTAGAGCTCACAGAAACTTTTGTCAAAACTGGCAGACCACTTTCTTGGCCCACTGTACAAGGGGTCATGCATATTCAATTTATTTATTTAAACTTTATTGCACAATAATAAAAATAAAGTACAAATGGCGGACTTCTCTACCAGTCAACCATAGGGCACAACAGAAATTCGCGAATTTGGGTGCAGTAACAAAAATAATTTAGAGAGCACTGCATGACTAAATACATGCAAATATTTATAAACGTTGAGTGCATCGCATGCATACTTATATTACTTATCAGCTACTTTATTCAAATTATTATTATATACATCATTAAGATACTCTTTAATAGTATGCCTTATCCGCTAAAAAGTTATACAGTGTAGATTTAAATTATTTTATACTTTCAAGTTGTACGACGCTTAATAGTAATTTATTGATGAGATGACGATCACGAATGATGAAATGACGAGTGATAGAGATGTATGGAAGAGGAAGACATGCGGCCAACACTTTAACGATAATTAGCATAAGACTTCAGAAGTGAATAGACGTACATTTTGCTTAGAAATATAATAAAATAAATAAAGA
Organism: Leguminivora glycinivorella; assembly: GCF_023078275.1. NCBI lineage: Eukaryota > Metazoa > Arthropoda > Insecta > Lepidoptera > Tortricidae > Leguminivora > Leguminivora glycinivorella. Next base: position 8,239,484 of record NC_062987.1, on the reverse strand, counting down.
TCGATTTTTAGCGATAAGACCGCCTGTTGTTACCTAGTTATACCTACTCTCATTCAACATTATGTATATTTGTTTACATGTATAATGCTAAAATAAAGAATATTTACTTACTTACTTCAATATTTTAGGACATTCTTACATAGATTGACTGAGTCCCACGTAAGATTAACAAGGCTTGTGTTGTGGGTATTGGCGTTTTTGTCGTTTATGATGTTGACTTATTATGTTTGTGAATTCGACAGTACTCACTATGTAGTTTTAGTGCCGAGTTTCTTAGCTCCGTAAGTGCGTACCCATATGTAAATAGGGTGCCCTATCATTAATTGTAAAGCAACAACATTGTTTGGTTTAATTAAGACCCCGATTGCCTCCACTAACCTTCTCTGAATAAACTTAAGCGCAAATTCAATTAATACTAGGATCACAATAACAACTGTTTTCTTTAATTAATATTACCGCTCGAAATTCATGATTTTAGGAGAAACATTTCCTATTAAACTTAATAAACTTGATCATGTAAAATTAGAGAGTATATTATTTGGTCTAAAATTTTAGTATTCATAGCTATCCAAAGAAGTATTTTATAGACCCAAATTATCAGACGTACACAGCTCTAGAGGTAAGTATGTGTCAGGATTTACTAATACAAACCGCGTTTTAGGAATAAGCCAAAATATGTACCTACTGTTCATTTTCTAAGTTACATTAATTCGGGCTTTGCAAGCGTATTGAAATATTTTAACATTAACATTTTAACATTTATTTCAAATAATTTACACGGCATCACAGCTTAAGCCAATACACCGAATAATTAAACTAATTACAGAATATATATTAAACTAGTAGTGTAAAATAAAAATCACAAAAGTAATAAATAAAACCTCAGACAATTTACATGCAAGTGCTGGGAAGCCTATCATCGTCCATCTTCTCAATATATATCTTTTAATTCATCAAACGTGTTAGTAGTTTAAGTACATATACTTGTATAAATGTATATAAGTACCTGCATTCAACCAAGTACTTATACTAAATATGTATTGTCAATGTTAACAACTACATTACACTATTTTGATTCAAAGGCATTGCGTAGCATCAGTATTTTCATCAGCAGAGACGATTCCGATTTTATTCTACCAATGGCCTATTTCACAATAAGTGGCTATTGTCGCCCAACGGTGACAATTCGCTATTCATTGCCTGTTCAACAAAAAAAATGGACGCTAAGTAACAATGTTACTTACAACCTATAATTAGGCTCAATTTTGTCAGTGTCAAGTGTCAATGTCACTGCGGTGAAAAAAAAAACACGATAGCGACATAGTGGACCGATTTTCATGAAACATGGCTAAGAACACTCCCGACTATTCAGCTTTCAAACAAAAAAAACTAAATCGGTTCATCCGGAGCTACGATGCCACAGACAGGCACATACAAACAGACAAACAAACATACAGACAGACAGACACGTCAAACTTATAACACCCCGTCGTTTTTGCGTCGGGGGTTAAAAATAGCCCTCAAGTCTCTCCTTTGTATATTACCTATTTACCGAAGTAAATACGAATCACACTATTCGAAATTGTACCTAGACCACCTACGTCGTTAAAGGACACCACTTCCCATTGTATCTCGCTAGACAATAATATCATCGTAAAATGTAACGACTTTCAGTTCAAATCGTCTTAAAATGAACTCTGAATACACTGATCTGAGCTTTGTTGTATTCTGAAAATAGATTAAATGAAATAATATTTTGTTCACGACATGTTAAATTTCAAACTTAAAATTGGTGAAATATGTACGAGTATCTACATTACATATAACCACAAACTTAAAATTTTGAAAAAACCCCCGACCGCGACATAGTGGACCGATTTTCATAAAACATGCTAAGAACACACCCGACTAACTCAGCTTTCAAAAAAAAAACCGGCCAAGAGCGTGTCGGGCCACGCTCAGTGTAGGGTTCCGTAGTTTTCTGTATTTTTCTCAAAAACTACGGAACCTATCAAGTTCAAAACAATTTTCCTAGAAAGACTTTATAAAGTTCTACTTTTGTGATTTTTTTCATATTTTTTCAACATACGGTTCAAAAGTTAGAGGGGGGACGCACTTTTTTTTCCTTTAGGAGCGATTATTTCCGAAAATACTAATATTATCAAAAAACCATCTTAGTAAACCCTTATTCATTTTTAAATACCTATCCAACAATATATCACACGTTGGGGTTGGAATGAAAAAAAAATTCAGCCCCCACTTTACATGTAGGGGAGGTACCCTAATAAAACATTTTTTTCCATTTTTATTTTTGCACTTTGTCGGCGTGATTGAAATACATATTGGTACCAAATTTCAGCTTTCTAGTGCTAACGGTTACTGAGATTATCCGCGGACGGACGGACGGACGGACGGACGGACAGACAGACATGGCGAAACTATAAGGGTTCCTAGTTGACTACGGAACCCTAAAAACTAAATCGAAATCGGTTCATCCGTTCGGGAGCTACGATTCCACAGACAGACACACACACAGACAGACACGTCAAACTTATAACAACCCGTCGTTTTTGCGTCGGGGGTTAATAAAACCATTTACATACAACACTCTTCATAATTTTAGCAGCTTTTGCGTCCTATCGTATGAAGGCTTGTGTGTGACGCCTGACTTTACGGTTACGTTTCGTACATATAGTTTACTTTATATATTGTGCCCCAAATATTTATATGAATATATTTTGGTGTCATTTCCGTTAGAAAAAAAATTAGTCGTATTTTGGTGGTCAATTTGAAGGTCTAACTATTGTTTGAGTTTTCAAATTGCTTTAACCTAAATAATACCTCTTAGATCTTAATCCTACAATCAAAATTTTGAATTGGTTTGACCTTTATAACCCTAACAATATGTGTAAAACCTACGCAGCCATAAAAATAAATGGCACAACATATTCCTTAACAAAATCATTTTGTAGACGCGTGTAAACGATGATTCAATATTTCTGGAGTAACGCATTTACCCATCGTACTTTGCTTTCGCAAAGGTGAATTGTACGTGATGTAAATGGAATACTAGTACCTAGTAAAGTGCTGTACTTATTTATTTATTTACATCCTCTACTAGGGATTTTAACCCTCACCGCAAAAACTACGGGGAGTTATAAGTTTGACGCGTCTGTCTGTCTGTGGCATTGTAGCTCCCGAACGGACGAGCCGATTTGGATTTAGTTATTTTTGTTTAAAAGCTGGATTAGTCGGGAGTGTTCTTAGCTATGTTTGAAAGAAATCGGTCCACTATGTCGGGGTTTTTCAAAATTTAAATTTTGTGGTTATTATTGACGTTGATTGACTAAATACTCGATATAAACATGTAGAAAGAGAAATGTATCATATCTTAATAGATTTTTTTGTACTACGTCGGTGGTAAACAAGCATACGGTCCGCCTGATGGAAATCGGTCACAGTAACCTATGGACGCCTGCAACTCAAGGAGTGTCACGTGCGCGTTGCCAACCTTTTAAAAACTTGTACACCCCTTTTTAACCCCCGACGCAAAAACGACGGGGTGTTATAAGTTTGACGTGTCTGTCTGTCTGTCTGTCTGTCTGTCTGTCTGTCTGTCTGTCTGTCTGTCTGTCTGTCTGTCTGTCTGTCTGTCTGTCTGTCTGTTTGTCTGTGTGTGTGTCTGTCTGTGGCACCGTAGCTCCCGAACGGGTGAACCGATTTCGATTTAGTTTTTTTTGTTTGAAAGCTGAGTTAGACGGGAGTGTTCTTAGCCATGTTTCATAAAAATCGGTCCACTATGTCGCGGTCGGGGGTTTTTTCAAAATTTTAATTTTGTGGTTATGCTGTGTTAAGTAGGAACACAGCAGAATGGAGTGTACTATCGTATAGTAAAAATTAAAATTTTGAAAAAACTCCCGACCGCGACCTAGTGGATCGATTTTCATGAAACATGGCTAAGAACACTCCCGACTAACACAGCATTCAAATAAAAAAAACTAAATTGAAATCGGTTTATCCGTTCGGGAGCTACGATGCCACAGACAGACACACACACAGACAAACAGACAGACAGACAGACAGACAGACACGTCAAACTTAAAACACCCCTTCGTTTTTACGTCGGGGGTTAAAAACAGAGAAGCCGAGTTTAGTTTATTAGATTAGTTTAGTATGAGTATTAGATTATTTTTATTACGTGTACTGCAATAATAGCAGCATTCTGCCTTACACACCATTTAGCGTCTAAATAAGAAGACCAGTGAATCTTATCGAATAGTTAAACCAAGAATTTCCAACCAGTCACTACACTATTCCACGTACTAGGCTTTCTACTTCCTACCTAAGTAAAAATACTACTTAAAACTAACAAGTGTAACCCTAGCATGATCTTATTTTAATTGCGTACATTTTGTACGTCGGCCACGTCTTAGCTAATATCCATTACCGGGACATAGGCTCAACCCCTACGAGGGTGTTAACGTCTAAGATACCATTATCACATAATCCTTTAACACTGACCCGAGTGATGGGAATTGGCTATGATATGTACAGTTGAGGTCGTGTGTACATTCCTTCACCTTAACTCGTTGCAATAAGGTGAAAAATGTACAAATTTATGAACTCGACTGTACCAGCTAGTTTGTACCTACTTGTTTGTACTTACCTGAATACTATTTGGCTTGGTTGTCTTCTGAACAGTGAAAAATAAATGAAATTATATATTGTAAAATGTTACGAAATATCAGGAATTTGAAAGACAATAAAAATACATATTTCGTCTTAGGGTCTCCACAAACCTATCGACCGACGCGGAATTCGCTAACCGAAAATCCATCGTTAGTGTAAACATCCGTACGGATGCGTTCAGCGTATTCATATTATTTTATATTTTTGGTCAGCTAGAGTTGATTCCGCGTCGATAGGTTTGGGGAAACCCGTATCTACCTCATAATTGCGTCTATTAAAGTCCTGAAAATTGTATGTTTCTTCGGGTATGGTTAATTATTTATCGACACGTAAAATATCATAACATGAAGAAATAACTATAAAACCTAAATCTAAATTGTTAATAAATCAAACTAATCTAAGTCATCTTCAAAATTAGCGGATCACCAATGTGTAAAAAGTATCTAGCAAATTCTTTATAATTAAAAAAAAAACCTATATGTTGAACAATTCAACTATAACATTGTTTTTAATGTGAACTTGTTGCATTGTTATATAAATAATCTTATTGCTTTCATCCTAATATTAGCAGTATTTTAATTTAAAACTATTAAAAATCAAAATTTTGAAAAAAACCCCGACCGCGACATAGTGTACCGATTTTCATGAAACATGGCTATGAACACTCCCGGCTAACTCAGCTTTCAAACAAAAAAAACTATATCGAAATCGGTTCATCCGTTGGGAGCTACGATGCGGACGGACAGACAGACGGACGGACGGACACGGACGGACAGACAGACGGACGGACGGACGGACAGACAGACAGACAGACCGACCGACAGACAGATACGTCAAACTATAACACCCCGTCGTTTTTGCGTCGGGAGTTAAAAAGCTACGTATATTCGTACTTAATTTCAAAGTTATCCCATCTCATCCTCATCTCCACCCCGCCGGTTATAAATGATAATTCTGACCAATTATGACGTCACATATCCCGTACGGGATGACGATATGAATGTAAATGAATGAATGACAAATTATATTTCGCTCTCTATTTAATATGCGGTGTATGAAACGATGATTTTTGCATATTTAATTCCGTTTATTTCGAATATTTCATTTTATTTAACTTGCACCTGTAGGTTAATTGTGAAAATTATACATTTTATGAAATATCTGATTGTTGAAGCAGCTTTCCTGTGTTTGCTGTCGGAAAATTTCACAAATATTCAAGAAAAACTGAAAATTATAAGTAAATGTTATTAAAGTAAATACTGCTTAAATATCAAAATATTGTGATGAGAAATCCTAAATTAAGACGATACGGTAGGGGTCAATTCTCCATACAAACGCTCTCGACTATTTCCTCCCTGGTTTTTGAAGATAGAGCAATGATTTCTTCAACACAGATTGTTATTATTTTGATCTGTGTCGGACCGTTTTGATTTTTTTGATATTCTGCTTTTTAAAGACTCTAGAGCCAAACAAAAATTTCCAAAAACGGCCTTTTTCATTGTGGCGCAAAAAAAGGTGTGATACTCAAGATTGGTAACAATTAACCAAAAAAACTAAACGGTCCGACATAGATTATTTCATTGTTATTCACATTCTCAAATTTCGTTCCGATTCATAAAGTTTTGAAGGAGGAAAGAGTCGAGAGCGGAACCTCGATTTTAAAAACTTTTTTGAAATATCTTTTGACTGAGTTGTTCTTAATGGACAATTTTTTTCGATAAATCTATAGTTAATAACACTGGTATATTTAACTAGAATTCCCAAGTTGAAAGGGGGGCTCCTTTCCATTTTAGCATTTTCGCTACCGTATCCTCTTAAGGTCAATTTATACAGAATATTTTTGTTGAGGAACTATTATTTAAGTGTTGTTGGGTTCCAGTTGGGCATCGCCCTTACGATTCAAAACTGACGACATTGTTTCCCTGAAGCATAGAATCACATAAAATTAATACCGACGTTTATCTTAACTTAATAACTTTTAGTGCCATTTTAATTTTAACAATAATACAGTGCAGTCAATTTTGTGCCAAACTAGCTTTTGCCCGCGGCTTCGCTCGCATGAAATTCGAAAATTGCGGAATGCTTCGCACAAACATCCACCCCCATTTTAGGGAAGTGGGGGGTTAGAAAGAGACAAAAAAGACGCCTCCATGCCTTCAACTATCTCCACTTAAAAAATCACGTCTTTTCGTCGCTCCCTTTTGCCGTGAAAGACGGACAAACAAACAGAATCTCATACTTTCCCATTTATGATATTATTAATTTATGGCAGAAGCCGTTTTGCATTATAGCACATGCAGTTGCCGTAATTTGGGTATTAATTAAGCTAAAAGCGTACGCGACGAACGCTTAGTGGCCGGTCATTATCTGTACCTGAATCTGTACCACGAGTTTATCACCTTTTAAACAAATGTTATTTACAATGTCACAAAAAATGTAAGGTAAGGTGGGGGAAGATTGAAGATTTGCTTGAGGGTTGAGGGTGCTTTCTAGAAAAAAGCCAAAATAATGTAAAATTGATAGTTTTAGTCGGTAAAATTCTATACTATACTTTTCGTTATCTAATAAATAGATTTAGTTCAAGTTTCAATTAGGGAATGTTATTGTCTTAGTTTTTATCAGACTGGGTTTTTGAAAAGTAACTCACTTAAATAATTATGAATTTTTCTCTGATGCGCGTTACGAGCTGAATCAGTCGATCTAATTCGTAAAATTTGAACAGTTTTGAATTTATGGTGTTCTTGAAGAACAGGCGGTGTCGTAGCAGATGTCCGTACGTACTATTTTCTTTGTCTACTTTTTGAAGTCGTATCTAGAACTCTAATTTTTCATATTTTTTCTGTCCAACTAACGGCTTCCATTTTCCGTCATCACATTTTTGAAGCTTTCATATCTTTTTGTCTTCAAACAACGAATGTAATTTTTTGTGACGTTTTCTATTAAGTAACGTCTTTTAAAAAGTTCTAAACTCGTGGTATTGGTTCTGCAGTGGATTTGTCTCCAGAAAAAGTAAAAAAAGTAAATGTTTTTGAAATGTTACTCTTGTTTGATTGCGAAACTGTAGATGTATTTGGCTTGTTTTTTAACGTTTTTGATCAACATGTGTTTTTTTCTAGGTTTCATTTAAATGTATAATTATTATCTGGTTTGTTTGGTTCTTGTTTGAAAATACAGCCCTTTAATATCGCACAATTTTAATGCTACGTGTTGTACATTTTTTTTTACACGTGTAACACACGTGTAAAAAAAAACGTACCGTACCGTACGTAAAAGCAATTAATAATCCCCTGAATGGTCACTAAGCACAGTTTCAATCGGAGCGGACTCATAAATAAACTATTGGTGATTTGTCAATAGACTTCCGGATATAAGCGCTTAATCCGGATCGCAAACACCGACTTATTCCCGCAACGCGTTGGGGGCTTATTTCGTAACTGAAAAGCACATCGATAACACGTCATCGCGATTGACATGTGGGAGACTACTATATGGCTACCAGTGGCTTATTTCACTACAGTGACAATTGTCGCCCATCGCCCGATAGTGACACTTCGCCGTTCATTGCCTGTTCCACAAGGAAATATTGGCGCTGATCGGCAATGTTACTTCTCAACCTAGAAATAGGCAGGAAATTGTCAGTGTCAAGTGTCAATGGTGAAATAGCCTACAGCTGTTCAACTGTTTTGACACTAGACTTATATTGAAAGGGATATAGACCGTGACACAGACACAGTTTTCCGTGATCATGATGCATGTAACTGCGTCGAAATTTCGAAAGCTCGATAAAAATCAAAAAGGTAGGTACTTACCTAATCACGGTCAATACAAATGTAATGAAACTAAGTCTCGGGATTCGAACTGCTTTCCACTACCTAAAAAATGAATGCGCAGAATTTCGAGTTCATTAGAACCGAACTCGTTAGCGCTAGTCGAGTGCTTTTCCAATATTGGTCTCCTGGACTATCCACGCACCTGCGTAATTTATGCAACGTACGTTCGTAGTTCAGCGTTCTGTAAAGTAGCTACGTGCTGCGAAAGTACAAAATAACCGAAACAAATGGCTATATGAAAGATTTCTGGTCAATCTACTAGAATACAGAGACCTATTAGAATTGAAAGAATAGACAACAGGAAGAATAAAAGGTAGAGTTCCTTGTATCCAGCGTTATTTTTTTAATTTCGCGTTGTTTGTGCCAGATTAAAAGTATAAATAAAATAAATAAATATTATTGGACGTAATGGAATTTCATGCACAGATTGACTGAGCTAATACATTGAAAACACCCATTACTCAGGAAAAAATATTTGTGCTCATCACAGAACTAGATACCCTTACCGGGATTCCAATCCAGGACTGCGGCTTTAGCAGGCAGACCGGTCGTCAACTAAGTAATATCGTTGAGTCAGTTTTGGATTAACTATTAACTTTGGTTTTTGGTTGAAGTTTCTATAACTTCATCTGACAACTACAACGTGCAACGCGCTTGTGAAAACTGAATATTGGCCTCATATGAACATAATATAATGCATAAATTATATTGAATCCTTTTACGTAAACGCTCACGAAATAATATGAACGTTTCCTGGTACTAAATGATGTTTCAATGAACGTAATACAAACCATGTTTTTCAAACTCGTCTTCCTATTGCTTAAACACTATTTTAGGTCGCGTGTTGTAAACTAGTTAATAATCATTAATATCATTGTTTTCCTAAATCCTGTTATTTCAATCAATCAATCAAAAATATTTATTCGTAATAAACTTAAAACTACACAATATGCAAAAAAACAGTATTACTAAAACTACAACCGACTATTTGGTCACAACATGGTTGTTAAGAGAAAATAGTTCGAGTAGCTAGTTTTGTAGTATAAACTCACCTTTTTCTTTATCTAGACTGATATTTTATGAATAAAATCCATTCTGACATGTTACTTGTCACAATAATCAACACCTTGATAACTGATAAGACACCTACAACTGACGTCATGCCATGACGTCACAATAAGTGACCACACTTCAAGAATTGTATTTCTTTATTTTGTTAGAAATTTAGCAAAATTTAATTACGTAGAATTTTATTGCATTATATTCTTCGTCGTTAATAAAACCGGAATCACTTATTTTGTATTACGTTCATTGAAACACCCGGTATACTCGTGTTTTTAATAAACTTTACTTTCCTCGAATTCTCTCGGTTAAAGGATTTATTTCAGAATTGGACTGTTGGCGCTCTTACTGCGAATGAGCAAATTACCTCGATTGAAATCAGTGCCTTTCATCCTTTAACAATCTGCCATATTCCTCAATCGCGTTATAATAGCAGATTCTTATCCAAGAGCGACATTCATCTGAGTTTAATATCATTAATTAATTTTAAAACTAAATTATTTATCGTAAGAAAAAATATTTAGGTACATTATAATAAAATGCTCAGGTATAGAAACGTATCACTTTTAGCACACTAATTAGAAAAAACCAACATTGAAGACCGGAGTAATGAAAAGATATTAAAATATAAATGAAACAAAAGCCATGAAGAGCTAAAGTAACAGTCAATCACGCCACCGCACTCGTCACTTACCATTTTCCAAACGCTGTAAAAGTCAATTGTTTGAATAAAATATAAGAATTTTCTCCTTTAGACCTCTAATGAGAATCTTTACGATGTTTACGGTCCACGGGTCAAAGTGGCTCCGAGTTAGAAGCTTGAAACAATCTCAACAACGCTCGTTATCTCCAAGGAAAATTGAAGTTGCCGACATTGTCATCGTAATGAAATTCTTGTTGGATAACGCTGTATTATATGTAAGCGCCCTACTGGTTCACGTCATTTCCTAACAATTATTTAAATGTAGGTATGCCGGCGGTATGTCGTAGGATGCGGCAGTTCATCAAGTAGTTGTAATTTGACTTTAGTCACATATTTAAAACTATTTAGTAGATACCGTTATATTCTTTAAGTTGCTTCAGATTACTATAAGTAGGCAAGTGGTCACTAACTGCCTAGGAATATGCCTAGGGATTTCATGATACTTATGCCGGATCTTTATGATTGATCACGACTGATATCTTGATCAGGTTAGGTCAGGGTAGGTTTGTGTTGTAATTGCATTCCCACTTCGTCAAAAAAAGGGTAGGTTGGTGTGTAAATCTTAGCAAGCTCATCAACATTTTTGTTGTAACGTAATGTCTGAAAACTACTGACTGCTTTGTCGCTTTGAGCGTCACTATGCGCTGTGCAACAGAACGTTACGTGCGCGCAGCTATCCTGAACGACTATTAATAAATCCACTACAAACCCACAGCTATTGCTTAAAAAAAAATGTACACGTATGCTCTTCGAAATATGTCAACCAAGTGACTGAGAGATACTTAAATGCTTAGCCACGTCATGATTCATTAGGTAGCCGTGTGTAGGTAGTAGTAGTGTAATATTTTTAGTACCCTCAAAATACTTATATTATGTACTTTGAAAATGTAAGTGGATTTTTAATTCTTTTACTTATCTAATGTTAAGGTGCCATTTCACCCCTCTGAATATTTGTTGAATATGACAAGTTAGTATTATGACCAATGGCGCCAATATGCAATAAAACTACCACCCAAGATATAGGGTTGTGCCAAGAAGCACGAAAACGTTCCAAATCAAAGTTTCATAGTATTTGAATGGGGATGTCGTAAATCCATCGCAATAAAACAAAACAGACGTTACAGTATTGCCCGCGTCTATTGTATACTCGAAGGAATGAAATATTGCTTTTCATCTTGTATTGAGATTTGCTGCAGAAATAGTTTATTTATTATAAAATTCTGATTTTGAAGAAATTCGCTTTACTATATTTTAATTATACTAAGTATTGACGGAGATAACTTTAATGTACTGCTATAGAGTGCACGGACGGAAGATAAAAATAATAACATACGAACGTACTACACCACATTTTTAAGCAGGTGACGTCGCGGAAGAAAACATGTAAAAGATAATTTCATGTTCACAGCGTTGCATCTTTATTATCATTTAATATTCGTCATAACTTACAGGAGTTACAGGGTGTTTCAATGAACGTAACACAAAATACGTGATTCCGGCTCTATTAACGACGAAGAATAATGCACGGGTCCAGGTCTTAAAGTTCTACGTAATTAAATTTTGATAATTTTCTAACAAAATAAATAAATAATATTGTCCTCGGTTACCGCGATAGTTACTCATGAAATAAAACTATGGAAACGGATTAAATCCAAATTAATCCAATTCTTAAAGTCTGGTCACTCAGTCATGGCTTGACGTCAGTTGTAGGAGTCTTGTCAGTTATCGAGTTGATTAATGTGACAGGTAAAGGTAACATGTCAGAATGCATTTTATTCATAAAATGTCAGTCTAGATAAACAAAAAGGTAAGTTTATAGTATAAAACTAGGTTCGAACTATTTTGTCTTAACAACCATGTCGTGACCAAAATAACAGGATTTAGGAAAACAATGATATTAATGATTATTAACTAGTTAAACAACACGCGACCTAACATAGTGTTTAAGCAATAGAAAGAGTTTGAAAAACATGTTTTGTATTACGTTCATTGAAACACCCTCTATATCTTTATTTGTGAATGTTCTATATTAATCAATAATAATATTCGTAGCAGCATTGGTTTGAGTTGGTCCGCGTGGACGGTATAGCTTTGGACGGCTAATAATATAAAGTGATTGATGACCGTAACGACTCCTAGGTGTGCTAAATTCATTTAGAAATCGATTGCTCATTTAATATTTGACTTCGTTACGGTTAAGGGTTAGAAATATTAGTCGTAGTAAGAGGCAACACAAATCATATTGTGGTTATTTAAAGAATATATCAGCGTTGTCGATGCCTCAGGTAGGTTCAGACTTTCAGACGTCCTACAATTGGCCGAACGAAGCACAAAATCGAGAGTAGAGAGATCCCTTTGCCCAGCATTGGGAAAACTCAAGTACCTACTCCAAAAAGTCCCATCTGCAATACCTAGGTACTACCAAAGACATATTTAACTCCGTATAGACAGATAAAGTCTAAGAAAAAAACGTACCTCAGTACCATACAGAAAAAGGTACGGTAGCCTAGATGGCGTTACACCTTTGGGGTACGCTCGGCTAGATGGCGCTAATTTTAATATTTGAAATTTAACACACATCAAGCTAAGGATATGGGCCAAATTGACAAAACTGAGGTTCAAAAGTTTTAAGCCTGTCTCAAGAGATGGCAGTCTTTGCACTGTGATTACACATTTTACTTCGACAGTAACTCTCTATAATACTCGATCCTCTTTGCTACTACATACTCGCAAAATCTGCTCCCTATTGAATTATATATTACTTCTTGTACCTTAAATTAATTATTTATTATAGCATTAGATTCTCAAAAGACTTTGTGACATAGCTATGTCACCAGCGCGCCATGTCATCACAGCGGCGCGCCCCGCGCGGAATCGAGCCCACCGGCAGCGCACGGCGCAGTGGAGGGGATCGCCGGCCGACCATATTTAAGTGCGCGCAGATCAGGGCCGGGGTGACCATTTCGCGCCTAGGCCGGGTTACGGTTTCCTACCTCCTGACCCTCGATAGGTCCCTGTAGTTGTAGGCCCTTCCGGCGCACCCTAGATTGATTCCGTTTAACCCCGGCCGGCCGGGGAAGGTTAGATATCGCATAGGATAAGCCGCGTTACCGCGATAGTATTAAGTTTATTGTGTGTGTGTGAATAAACGGCATAAAAGCCCGATTAGTTAAGTGAAACCGGCGTTTCTCTCTATTCGCCTTGCACCCCCTTTCTCCCACATCTGAGACTAGCTCGGTAAAACCTCCCAGGCCCATCAGGCACGGAGGATATGTGAGTCCTGCGCAGGCAGAACATCACATTTGGCGCCCAACCGAAAAACTCACAATTTAGGAGTTCGTAGAAAGACTGGAGGAGTTTATAAGAGCGAGCAGTATAGACAAGGAGGAAATACTACCCGCGCTCCCGCGTATAATGCAAGGAAAAGCCTTAGCGTGGTATAGAAACCACACCGATTCATTCCAGAGCTGGGAACAGTTCCTAAAACTCTTCAAATTGTACTACTACCCTAGTAATTACGAGGAGAACCTAATAGTCAAGATAGCAGCAAGAAAACAAGAGTTCGGAGAAAGTTTCATCGATTACTTGACTGACCTGCAGACATTAATGCGAAGATACGGGAAACTCACCGAGAAAGAAAGACTACATAGGATACATGAAAACATGGAAAATAATTACAAGCTCTACATAAAGAAAAATGACTTCGAGAACCTCATCGATCTGGTAAAACTGGCAGCAGATTATGAGGACATACACACACCGAGGTACAGTCAACTCCGGTACCGGAACGCCAATACTGAGAGCGATAACCACGAAGGGACAAAGATACACCCAAAATACGACCCAAAGACATGCTGCTGGTCGTGTGGAAAACCGGGCCACGACACTAGAGAGTGTCGGGCAAAGAAACGCATGTTTTGCAGTAGCTGCGGCACATTGGGGGTACTCAGCACGAATTGCTGTAAAAAGAAGAGCGAGTGGGGAAAACCACAGCCAATAGGAGCCGCCGTCGACGAGGACAACGGCGACAATAGGCAGTTCATCGACATGTCCATAAACGGAACTACGTACAGTTGCCTAATAGATACAGGATCAACTCACACGTACATAAATGAAACGGTATATAAAGCGTGCAAAGAAAAGAAAAGCCAAGAGCAAGAAACAAAACAAAGGATCATCCTCGCAAACGGCACGAGAGCTCAAGTACGGACAAGCATACGAGTAGAAATAGAGATAAAAAAGATAAGGCTCCAACACTGGGTGCGTGTAATGCCCATGGCATCAGCCATAATCATAGGGATGGATTTGCTAACAAGATTAGGTGTGAAAATCACGTGGCCTATGGATGAAACAAACAGCCACCATGATGAAGCACAAGGATCAGCACCATGCCAGACAACGGCACATCCAGAAACAGAGAGTCCAAAGCCGCGAACAGTAACAGAACTAGTAATTGACCCACAACAACAAAAGTTAACGGAACCGCAAAAAGCAGAATTGGAAGAAATACTAAAAACCGAATTCAGGAAATGCGACGCCAGCCCGAAGGGAAATACATGCGTCCAACATAAGATAAGGATGAAGCATAACGAGACCGTCAAGCAGAAATATTACCCCAGGAACCCCAGGCAACAACAGTACCAATTCGACATAAGATATAGAAACGAAAAGCAGAACCAGGTAGCGGACGAATCATCATGGAGCCCAGTATACGCCAGCCAGCCAGCGCTGCTGCACAGCGCAACAACCAGTCAAGGCTGGTACGGAAGAAAATTACTACAAACACAAAATTATCCAGATACAACACAAGAATACCGCGTCGAAGGGGGAAAACTATACAGAAAAATAATCAACCGAAAAAACAACACACATACGGATCCAGACACGGAATGGAAATTATGTGTACCGGAGGCCAGGAGGTCACAGATAATGGGGCAATACCATGACACGCCGAGTGCCGGACACCTAGGCATAGCTAAAACCACTAGAAAAGTTATGCAACGATATTACTGGCCCGGAATGCAACGTGAAATATACAAATACGTAAAAAAATGCAACGCCTGCCAGAAACGTAAAGCAATGCAACGAAACACTCGAAACCAAGATAGCAATAGGTATATGACAAAACCACAACGGGATAAATACCTATCGGAATTTAACTTCGCCCTAAACACGCCAATTCATGAGTCGACCAAATACACTCCAGCATTGGCCAAGATACCTACGAAAATTAAAGCTAAACGCAAATATACATCCCATTTCATAGGTACCAACAACCAACCGGCCGGCGGCAATAATATCATAACCAGCAAATAACACAAAACCTCGAAATCATATTTTTGCAGTTAGGTCAAGGAAAATATTTGGATATTTACCTAAACAAAAGTTATCACAGTAAACAAATAACTAAAGTTTAGAAACGAATCGATATCGCATCACGAGTGGTTCAACCGAAATGTATTTACCTATCCTTATTTAAAAAGTAAATAGTTTTAGCTCTGGTTTCTTTAAGTTGTAGATCCAGGATGTCGACATTTATGTACTTTATTTGCTAAACGGTTTCTTGCGGTGTTCTCCTGTAGCGACGCGTTGGGATTTAGTTTGTAGCGGTATGGATTTTGTGTTTTACGGTATTACTGGTGACCGGATCGCGAAGGTATTTTACTTTTATGCGGGCGGGCGGGATGCGTCGCGGGAACTAAATGAGCTATTGTTACTGGCTATCCTTTCTCCCGAGTCTCCTAAGACTCCTAAATTGTGAGTTTTTCGGTTGGGCGCCAAATGTGACGTTCTGCCAGAAACGTAAAGCAATGCAACAAAACACTCGAAACCTTGATAGCAATAGGTATATGACAAAACCACAACGGGATACTCGTAAATACCTATCGGAATTTAACTTCGCCCTAAACACGCCAATTCATGAGTCGACCAAATACACTCCAGCATTGGCCAAGATACCTACGAAAATTAAAGCTAAACGCAAATATACCTACATCCCATTTCATAGGTACCAACAACCAACCGGCGGCAATAATACCATAACCAGCGACAAGCTAAAACGGACCGTAACGAGTTACAAATAAGACGCAACTTACGAAAAGGTTCAAAATACCTAAAACAGAAACCGAAGCGTCTCCAGGACAGTGCAACACATGGAGAATTTACACCACCGATGCAACCAGCAAATAACACAAAACCACGAAAATATATTTTTGCAGTTAGGTCAAGGAAAATATTTAGATATTTACCTAAATAAAAATTATCACAGTAAACAAATAACTAAAGTTTAGAAACGAATCGATATCGCATCACGAGTGGTTCAACCGAAATGTACCTATCCTTATTTAAAAAGTAAATAGTTTTGTTTTAACTACCGTCACCGACTTAATGTCTATTCTTAATTATAAGTATACCTATTATTATAAGTAAACGTATACATGCGTCGTTTACTAGCAACGCAAATTTATATGAGAAGTCATAATTTTCAGAAACATAACTTACCTGCATATCAGCATATAAATGGGACTAATAGGGCCCCACATATTTCAAATCTAGATTAACGGTGATTTTTCCCCAGGTAAAAATCTCCGGACGAAGAGGGGTATGTGACATAGCTATGTCACCAGCGCGCCATGTCATCACAGCGGCGCGCCCCGCGCGGAATCGAGCCCACCGGCAGCGCACGGCGCAGTGGAGGGGATCGCCGGCCGACCATATTTAAGTGCGCGCAGCCAGTGCAGCGCCCCTTTCCGTCCCCGTCGCTTCACGGCGACGCTCCCATCCACTTATCCTCCAACAACCAAGGCCGGGGTGACCATTTCGCGCCTAGGCCGGGTTGATATCCGATTACCAGCGAATTCCCAAACCAGGGCCGGGGTGACCATTTCGCGCCTAGGCCGGGTTACCTATATATCCTACCTCTCCCGTGATCAGGGCCGGGGTGACCATTTCGCGCCTAGGCCGGGTTACGATTCCTACCCTCTGAAACCCTCCTACCTTATTTTATCTCCCCCGTGATCAGGGCCGGGGTGACCATTTCGCGCCTAGGCCGGGTTACGGTTTCCTACCTCCTGACCCTCGATAGGTCCCTGTAGTTGTAGGCCCTTCCGGCGCACCCTAGATTGATTCCGTTTAACCCCGGCCGGCCGGGGAAGGTTAGATATGGCGTAGGATAAGCCGCGTTACCGCGATAGTATTAAGGTTATTTTGTGTGTGTGAATAAACGGCATAAAAGCCCGATTAGTTAAGTGAAACCGGTGTTTCTCTCTATTCGCCTTGCACCCCCTTTCTCCCACATCTGAGACTAGCTCGGTAAAACCTCCCAGGCCCATCAGGCACGGAGGATATGTGAGTCCTGCGCAGGCAGAACGTCACATTTGGCGCCCAACCGGAAAACTCACAATTTAGGAGTCTTAGGAGACTCGGGAGAAAGGTCAGTCATTGAAAATAGCTCATATAGTTCTCGCGACACAGCCCGCCCGCCCGCATAAAAGTAAAATACCGCCGCGATCCGGTCACCAATAATACCGCCAAATACAAAATCCATACCGCGACAAAATAAATCCCAACGCGTCGCGACAGGAGAACACCACAAGAAACCGTTTACGAAATAAAGTACAGCGGCCTTTTCCGTCCCCGTCGCTTCACGGCGACGCTCCTATCCACTTATCCTCCAACAACCAAGGCCGGGGTGACCATTTCGCGCCTAGGCCGGGTTGATATCCGATTACCACCGAATTCCCAAACCAGGGCCGGGGTGACCATTTCGCGCCTAGGCCGGGTTACCTATATATCCTATCTCTCCCGTGATCAGGGCCGGGGTGACCATTTCGCGCCTAGGCCGGGTTACGATTCCTACCCTCTGAAACCCTCCTACCTTATTTTATCTCCCCCGTGATCAGGGCCGGGGTGACCATTTCGCGCCTAGGCCGGGTTACGGTTTCCTACCTCCTGACCCTCGATAGGTCCCTGTAGTTGTAGGCCCTTCCGGCGCACCCTAGATTGATTCCGTTTAACCCCGGCCGGCCGGGGAAGGTTAGATATAGCATAAGATAGGCCGCGTTACCGCGATAGTATTAAGGTTATTTTGTGTGTGTGAATAAACGGCATAAAAGCCCGCTTAGTTAAGTGAAACCGGTGTTTCTCTCTATTCGCCTTGCACCCCCTTTCTCCCACATCTGAGACTAGCTCGGTAAAACCTCCCAGGCCCATCAGGCACGGAGGATATGTGAGTCCTGCGCAGGCAGAACGTCACATTTGGTTTTGCGTTGACGTTCTGCCTGCGCAGGACTCACATATCCTCCGTGCCTGATGGGCCTGGGAGGTTTTACCGAGCTAGTCTCAGATGTGGGAGAAAGGGGGTGCAAGGCGAATAGAGAGAAACACCGGTTTCACTTAACTAACTTAACGGCTTTTATGCCGTTTATTCACACACACAAAATAACCTTAATACTATCGCGGTAACGCGGCCTATCTTATGCTATATCTAACCTTCCCCGGCCGGCCGGGGTTAAACGGAATCAATCTAGGGTGCGCCGGAAGGGCCTACAACTACAGGGACCTATCGAGGGTCAGGAGGTAGGAAACCGTAACCCGGCCTAGGCGCGAAATGGTCACCCCGGCCCTGATCACGGGAGAGATAGGATATATAGGTAACCCGGCCTAGGCGCGAAATGGTCACCCCGGCCCTGGTTTGGGAATTCGGTGGTAATCGGATATCAACCCGGCCTAGGCGCGAAATGGTCACCCCGGCCTTGGTTGTTGGAGGATAAGTGGATGGGAGCGTCGCCGTGAAGCGACGGGGACGGAAAGGCATTTGGCGCCCAACCGAAAAACTCACAATTTAGGAGTCTTAGGAGACTCGGGAGAAAGGATAGCCAGTAACAATAGCTCATTTCGTTCCCGTGACGCATCCCGCCCGCCCGCATAAAAGTAAAATACCGTCGCGTTCCGGTCACCAGTAATACCGTCAAATACAAAATCCATACCGCTATAAACTAAATCCCAACGCGTCGCGACAGGAGAACACCACAAGAAACCGTTTACGAAATAAAGTACATAGATGTCGACATCCTGGATCTACAACTTAAAGAAACCAGAGCTAATACAAGAAGCCGAGAATAGGAATATCTCAACGACTGACCTTACAGTCGAGCAGATACGAAAACTGCTAGTAGAATCCATAAAGACCTCAGACGAGTTCAAAACACCAGAAAAAAGAAAACCCGTAAAGATGGCAGAGGACGAAGGAAAAATGAATGCGAACAAGTTGACCAAACTAATCCGGGAGTGGAACCTGTCGTTCAAAGGATACGACGACGCCGAGGAATTCGTAGAAAGACTGGAGGAGTTTAGGACCGCGAGCAGTATAGACAAAGAGGAAATACTACCCGCGCTCCCGCGTATAATGCAAGGGAAAGCCTTAGCGTGGTATAGAAACCACACCGATTCATTCCAGAGCTGGGACCAGTTCCTAAAACTCTTCAAACTGTACTACTACCCTAGTAATTACGAGGAGAACCTAATAGTCAAGATAGCAGCAAGAAAACAAGAGTTCGGAGAAAGGTTCATCGATTACTTGACTGACCTGCAGACATTAATGCGAAGATACGGGAAACTCACCGAGAAAGAAAGACTACATAGGATACATGAAAACATGGGAAAAAATTACAAGCTCTACATAAAGAAAAATGACTTCGAGAACCTCACCGATCTGGTAAAACTAGCAGCAGATTATGAGGACATACACACACCGAGGTACAGTCAACTCCGGTACCGGAACGCCAATACTGAGCGCGATAACCACGAAGGGACGAAGATACACCCAAAATACGACCCAAAGACATGCTGCTGGTCGTGTGGAAAACCGGGCCACGACACTAGAGAGTGTCGGGCAAAGAAACGCATGTTTTGCAGTAGCTGCGGCACATTGGGGGTACTCAGCACGAATTGCTGTAAAAAGAAGAGCGAGTGGGGAAAACCACAGCCAATAGGAGCCGCCGTCGACGAGGACAACGGCGACAATAGGCAGTTCATCAACATGTCCTTAAACGGAACAACGTACAGTTGCCTAATAGATACAGGATCAACACACACGTACATAAATGAAACGGTATATAAAGCGTGCAAAGAAAAGAAAAGCCAAGAGCAAGAAACAAAACGAAGGATCATCCTCGCAAACGGCACGAGAGCTCAAGTACGGACAAGCATACGAGTAGAAATGGAGATAAAAAACAGAAGGCTCCAGCACTGGGTGCGTGTGATGCCCATGGCATCAGCCATAATCATAGGGATGGATTTGCTAACAAGATTAGGTGTGAAAATCACGTGGCCTAGTACACAGGATGAAACAAACAGCCACCATGATGAAGCACAAGGATCAGCACCATGCCAGACAACGGCACATCCAGAAACAGAGAGTCCAAAGCCGCGAACAGTAACAGAAGTAGTAATTGACCCACAACAACAAAAGTTAACGGAACCGGAAAAAGCAGAATTGGAAGAAATACTAAAAACCGAATTCAGAAAATGCGACGCCAGCCCTAAGGGAAATACATGCGTCCAACATAAGATAAGGATGAAGCATAACGAGACCGTCAAGCAGGAATATTACCCCAGGAACCCCAAGCAACAACAGTACCAATTCGACATAAGATATAGAAACGGAAAGCGGAATCAGGTAGCGGACGAATCATCATGGAGCCCA
Source organism: Leguminivora glycinivorella (assembly GCF_023078275.1). Classification (NCBI taxonomy): domain Eukaryota; kingdom Metazoa; phylum Arthropoda; class Insecta; order Lepidoptera; family Tortricidae; genus Leguminivora; species Leguminivora glycinivorella. Next base: position 8,218,495 of record NC_062987.1, on the reverse strand, counting down.
GTATACGCCAGCCAGCCAGCGCTGCTGCACAGCGCAACAGCCAGTCAAGGCTGGTACGGAAGAAAATTACTACAAACACAAAATTATCCAGATACAACACAAGAATACCGCGTCGAAGGGGGAAAACTATACAGAAAAATAATCAACCGAAAAAGCAACACACATACGGATCCAGACACGGAATGGAAATTATGTGTACCGGAGGCCAGGAGGTCACAGATAATGGGGCAATACCATGACACGCCGAGTGCCGGACACCTAGGCATAGCCAAAACCACTAGAAAAGTTATGCAACGATATTACTGGCCCGGAATGCAACGTGAAATATACAAATACGTAAAAAAATGCAACGCCTGCCAGAAACGTAAAGCAATGCAACAAAACACTCGAAACCTTGATAGCAATAGGTATATGACAAAACCACAACGGGATACTCGTAAATACCTATCGGAATTTAACTTCGCCCTAAACACGCCAATTCATGAGTCGACCAAATACACTCCAGCATTGGCCAAGATACCTACGAAAATTAAAGCTAAACGCAAATATACCTACATCCCATTTCATAGGTACCAACAACCAACCGGCGGCAATAATACCATAACCAGCGACAAGCTAAAACGGACCGTAACGAGTTACAAATAAGACGCAACTTACGAAAAGGTTCAAAATACCTAAAACAGAAACCGAAGCGTCTCCAGGACAGTGCAACACATGGAGAATTTACACCACCGATGCAACCAGCAAATAACACAAAACCACGAAAATATATTTTTGCAGTTAGGTCAAGGAAAATATTTAGATATTTACCTAAATAAAAATTATCACAGTAAACAAATAACTAAAGTTTAGAAACGAATCGATATCGCATCACGAGTGGTTCAACCGAAATGTACCTATCCTTATTTAAAAAGTAAATAGTTTTGTTTTAACTACCGTCACCGACTTAATGTCTATTCTTAATTATAAGTATACCTATTATTATAAGTAAACGTATACATGCGTCGTTTACTAGCAACGCAAATTTATATGAGAAGTCATAATTTTCAGAAACATAACTTACCTGCATATCAGCATATAAATGGGACTAATAGGGCCCCACATATTTCAAATCTAGATTAACGGTGATTTTTCCCCAGGTAAAAATCTCCGGACGAAGAGGGGGTATGTGACATAGCTATGTCACCAGCGCGCCATGTCATCACAGCGGCGCGCCCCGCGCGGAATCGAGCCCACCGGCAGCGCACGGCGCAGTGGAGGGGATCGCCGGCCGACCATATTTAAGTGCGCGCAGCCAGTGCAGCGCCCCTTTCCGTCCCCGTCGCTTCACGGCGACGCTCCCATCCACTTATCCTCCAACAACCAAGGCCGGGGTGACCATTTCGCGCCTAGGCCGGGTTGATATCCGATTACCAGCGAATTCCCAAACCAGGGCCGGGGTGACCATTTCGCGCCTAGGCCGGGTTACCTATATATCCTACCTCTCCCGTGATCAGGGCCGGGGTGACCATTTCGCGCCTAGGCCGGGTTACGATTCCTACCCTCTGAAACCCTCCTACCTTATTTTATCTCCCCCGTGATCAGGGCCGGGGTGACCATTTCGCGCCTAGGCCGGGTTACGATTCCTACCCTCTGAAACCCTCCTACCTTATTTTATCTCCCCCCGTGATCAGGGCCGGGGTGACCATTTCGCGCCTAGGCCGGGTTACGGTTTCCTACCTCCTGACCCTCGATAGGTCCCTGTAGTTGTAGGCCCTTCCGGCGCACCCTAGATTGATTCCGTTTAACCCCGGCCGGCCGGGGAAGGTTAGATATCGCATAGGATAAGCCGCGTTACCGCGATAGTATTAAGGTTATTTTGTGTGTGTGAATAAACGGCATAAAAGCCCGATTAGTTAAGTGAAACCGGTGTTTCTCTCTATTCGCCTTGCACCCCCTTTCTCCCACATCTGAGACTAGCTCGGTAAAACCTCCCAGGCCCATCAGGCACGGAGGATATGTGAGTCCTGCGCAGGCAGAACGTCACATTTGGCTGGCTGGAACTGGTTGGATTTGTTTGGCTGGTTTTGGTGGGAAGCGGAGCGTCGCCGTGAAGCGACGGGGACGGAAAGGGCGTTCTGCCTGCGCAGGACTCACATATCCTCCGTGCCTGATGGGCCTGGGAGGTTTTACCGAGCTAGTCTCAGATGTGGGAGAAAGGGGGTGCAAGGCGAATAGAGAGAAACACCGGTTTCACTTAACTAATCGGGCTTTTATGCCGTTTATTCACACACACAAAATAACCTTAATACTATCGCGGTAACGCGGCTTATCCTATGCCATATCTAACCTTCCCCGGCCGGCCGGTTGGTTGTTGGTACCTATGAAATGGGATGTATATTTGCGTTTAGCTTTAATTTTCGTAGGTATCTTGGCCAATGCTGGAGTGTATTTGGTCGACTCATGAATTGGCGTGTTTAGGGCGAAGTTAAATTCCGATAGGTATTTATCCCGTTGTGGTTTTGTCATATACCTATTGCTATCAAGGTTTCGAGTGTTTTGTTGCATTGCTTTACGTTTCTGGCAGGCGTTGCATTTTTTTACGTATTTGTATATTTCACGTTGCATTCCGGGCCAGTAATATCGTTGCATAACTTTTCTAGTGGTTTTAGCTATGCCTAGGTGTCCGGCACTCGGCGTGTCATGGTATTGCCCCATTATCTGTGACCTCCTGGCCTCCGGTACACATAATTTCCATTCCGTGTCTGGATCCGTATGTGTGTTGCTTTTTCGGTTGATTATTTTTCTGTATAGTTTTCCCCTTCGACGCGGTATTCTTGTGTTGTATCTGGATAATTTTGTGTTTGTAGTAATTTTCTTCCGTACCAGCCTTGACTGGCTGTTGCGCTGTGCAGCAGCGTTGGCTGGCTGGCGTATACTGGGCTCCATGATGATTCGTCCGCTACCTGGTTCTGCTTTCCGTTTCTATATCTTATGTCGAATTGGTACTGTTGTTGCTTGGGGTTCCTGGGGTAATATTTCTGCTTGACGGTCTCGTTATGCTTCATCCTTATCTTATGTTGGACGCATGTATTTCCTTCGGGCTGGCGTCGCATTTCCTGAATTCGGTTTTTAGTATTTCTTCCAATTCTGCTTTTTGCGGTTCCGTTAACTTTTGTTGTTGTGGGTCAATTACTAGTTCTGTTACTGTTCGCGGCTTTGGAGTCTCTGTTTCTGGATGTGCCGTTGCCTGGCATGGTGTTGATCCTTGTGCTTCATCATGGTGGCTGTTTGTTTCATCCTGTGTACTAGGCCACGTGATATTCACACCTAATCTTGTTAGCAAATCCATCCCTATGATTATGGCTGATGCCATGGGCATCACACGCACCCAGTGTTGGAGCCTTGTCTTTTTTATCTCTATTTCTACTCGTATGCTTGTCCGTACTTGAGCTCTTGTGCCGTTTGCGAGGATGATCCTTCGTTTTGTTTCTTGCTCTTGGCTTTTCTTTTCTTTGCACGCTTTATATACCGTTTCATTTATGTACGTGTGAGTTGATCCTGTATCTATTAGGCAACTGTACGTTGTTCCGTTTATGGACATGTCGATGAACTGCCTATTGTCGCCGTTGTCCTCGTCGACGGCGGCTCCTATTGGCTGTGGTTTTCCCCACTCGCTCTTCTTTTTACAGCAATTCGTGCTGAGTACCCCCAATGTGCCGCAGCTAGCTCTGGATTTTTACCCGCGCTCCCGCGTATAATGCAAGGGAAAGCATTAGCGTGGTATAGAAACCACACCAATTCATTCCAGAGCTGGGACCAGTTCCTAAAACTCTTCAAACTGTACTACTACCCTAGTAATTACGAGGAGAACCTAATAGTCAAGATAGCAGCAAGAAAACAAGAGTTCGGAGAAAGTTTCATCGATTACTTGACTGACCTGCAGACATTAATGCGAAGATACGGGAAACTCACCGAGAAAGAAAGACTACATAGGATACATGAAAACATGGGAAAAAATTACAAGCTCTACATAAAGAAAAATGACTTCGAGAACCTCACCGATCTGGTAAAACTAGCAGCAGATTATGAGGACATACACACACCGAGGTACAGTCAACTCCGGTACCGGAACGCCAATACTGAGCGCGATAACCACGAAGGGACGAAGATACACCCAAAATACGACCCAAAGACATGCTGCTGGTCGTGTGGAAAACCGGGCCACGACACTAGAGAGTGTCGGGCAAAGAAACGCATGTTTTGCAGTAGCTGCGGCACATTGGGGGTACTCAGCACGAATTGCTGTAAAAAGAAGAGCGAGTGGGGAAAACCACAGCCAATAGGAGCCGCCGTCGACGAGGACAACGGTGACAATAGGCAGTTCATCGACATGTCCATAAACGGAACAACGTACAGTTGCCTAATAGATACAGGATCAACTCACACGTACATAAATGAAACGGTATATAAAGCGTGCAAAGAAAAGAAAAGCCAAGAGCAAGAAACAAAACGAAGGATCATCCTCGCAAACGGCACGAGAGCTCAAGTACGGACAAGCATACGAGTAGAAATAGAGATAAAAAAGACAAGGCTCCAACACTGGGTGCGTGTGATGCCCATGGCATCAGCCATAATCATAGGGATGGATTTGCTAACAAGATTAGGTGTGAAAATCACGTGGCCTAGTACACAGGATGAAACAAACAGCCACCATGATGAAGCACAAGGATCAGCACCATGCCAGACAACGGCACATCCAGAAACAGAGAGTCCAAAGCCACAAACAGTAACAGAACTAGTAATTGACCCACAACAACAAAAGTTAACGGAACCGGAAAAAGGAGAATTGGAAGAAATACTAAAAACCGAATTCAGGAAATGCGACGCCAGCCCAAAGGGAAATACATGCGTCCAACATAAGACAAGGATGAAGCATAACGAGACCGTCAAGCAGAAATATTACCCCAGGAACCCCAGGCAACAACAGTGCCAATTCGACATAAGATATAGAAACGAAAAGCAGAACCAGGTAGCGAACGAATCATCATGGAGCCCAGTATACGCCAGCCAGCCAGCGCTGCCGCACAGCGCAACAGCCAGTCAAGGCTGGTACGGAAGAAAATTACTACAAACACAAAATTATCCAGATACAACACAAGAATACCGCGTCGAAGGGGGAAAACTATACAGAAAAATAATCAACCGAAAAAGCAACACACATACGGATCCAGACACGGAATGGAAATTATGTGTACCGGAGGCCAGGAGGTCACAGATAATGGGGCAATACCATGACACGCCGAGTGCCGGACACCTAGGCATAGCTAAAACCACTAGAAAAGTTATGCAACGATATTACTGGCCCGGAATGCAACGTGAAATATACAAATACGTAAAAAAATGCAACGCCTGCCAGAAACGTAAAGCAATGCAACAAAACACTCGAAACCTTGACAGCAATAGGTATATGACAAAACCACAACGGGATAAATACCTATCGGAATTTAACTTCGCCCTAAACACGCCAGTTCATGAGTCGACCAAATACACTCCAGCATTGGCCAAGATACCTACGAAAATTAAAGCAAAACGCAAATATACCTACATCCCATTTCATAGGTACCAACAACCAACCGGCGGCAATAATACCATAACCAGCGACAGGCTAAAACGGACCGTAACGAGTTACAAATAAGACGCAACTTACGAAAAGGTTCAAAATACCTAAAACAGAAACCGAAGCGTCTCCAGGACAGTGCAACACATGGAGAATTTACACCACCGATGCAACCAGCAAATAACACAAAACCTCGAAAATATATTTTTGCAGTTAGGTCAAGGAAAATATTTAGATATTTACCTAAATAAAAATTATCACAGTAAACAAATAACTAAAGTTTAGAAACGAATCGATATCGCATCACGAGTGGGTCACCCGAAATGTACCTATCCTTATTTAAAAAGTAAATAGTTTTGTTTTAACTACCGTCACCGACTTAATGCCAATTCTTAATTATAAGTATACCCACAACGAAATACCAACCATACCATACCATAGTAAAGCAAATATTAGAAGTCATACCTAATTTTCAGAAACATAACTTACCTACATAGTTACCTACTTATCAACATATAAACGGGACCAATAGGGCCCCCAAATTTCAAATGCTAAGATCTAGATTAACGGTGATTTTTCCCCAGGTAAAAATCTCCAGACGAAGAGGGGGTATGTGACATAGCTATGTCACCAGCGCGCCATGTCATCACAGCGGCGCGCCCCGCGCGGAATCGAGTCCACCGGCAGCGCACGGCGCAGTGGAGGGATCGCCGGCCGACCATATTTAAGTGCGCGCAGCCAGTGCAGCGCCCCTTTTCCGTCCCCGTCGCTTCACGGCGACGCTCCCATCCACTTATCCTCCAACAACCAAGGCCGGGGTGACCATTTCGCGCCTAGGCCGGGTTGATATCCGATTACCACCGAATTCCCAAACCAGGGCCGGGGTGACCATTTCGCGCCTAGGCCGGGTTACCTATATATCCTATCTCTCCCGTGATCAGGGCCGGGGTGACCATTTCGCGCCTAGGCCGGGTTACGATTCCTACCCTCTGAAACCCTCCTACCTTATTTTATCTCCCCGTGATCAGGGCCGGGGTGACCATTTCGCGCCTAGGCCGGGTTACGGTTTCCTACCTCCTGACCCTCGATAGGTCCCTGTAGTTGTAGGCCCTTCCGGCGCACCCTAGATTGATTCCGTTTAACCCCGGCCGGCCGGGGAAGGTTAGATATAGCATAGGATAGGCCGCGTTACCGCGATAGTATTAAGGTTATTTTGTGTGTGTGAATAAACGGCATAAAAGCCCGCTTAGTTAAGTGAAACCGGTGTTTCTCTCTATTCGCCTTGCACCCCCTTTCTCCCACATCTGAGACTAGCTCGGTAAAACCTCCCAGGCCCATCAGGCACGGAGGATATGTGAGTCCTGCGCAGGCAGAACGTCACATTTGGCCGAAAACAAGAAAACAAGAAAACAAGAGTTCGGAGAAAGGTTCATCGATTACTTGACTGACCTGCAGACATTAATGCGAAGATACGGGAAACTCACCGAGAAAGAAAGACTACATAGGATACATGAAAACATGGGAAAAAATCACAAGCTCTACATAAAGAAAAATGACTTCGAGAACCTCACCGATCTGGTAAAACTAGCAGCAGATTATGAGGACATACACACACCGAGGTACAGTCAACTCCGGTACCGGAACGCCAATACTGAGCGCGATAACCACGAAGGGACGAAGATACACCCAAAATACGACCCAAAGACATGCTGCTGGTCGTGTGGAAAACCGGGCCACGACACTAGAGAGTGTCGGGCAAAGAAACGCATGTTTTGCAGTAGCTGCGGCACATTGGGGGTACTCAGCACGAATTGCTGTAAAAAGAAGAGCGAGTGGGGAAAACCACAGCCAATAGGAGCCGCCGTCGACGAGGACAACGGCGACAATAGGCAGTTCATCAACATGTCCTTAAACGGAACAACGTACAGTTGCCTAATAGATACAGGATCAACACACACGTACATAAATGAAACGGTATATAAAGCGTGCAAAGAAAAGAAAAGCCAAGAGCAAGAAACAAAACGAAGGATCATCCTCGCAAACGGCACGAGAGCTCAAGTACGGACAAGCATACGAGTAGAAATGGAGATAAAAAACAGAAGGCTCCAGCACTGGGTGCGTGTGATGCCCATGGCATCAGCCATAATCATAGGGATGGATTTGCTAACAAGATTAGGTGTGAAAATCACGTGGCCTAGTACACAGGATGAAACAAACAGCCACCATGATGAAGCACAAGGATCAGCACCATGCCAGACAACGGCACATCCAGAAACAGAGAGTCCAAAGCCGCGAACAGTAACAGAAGTAGTAATTGACCCACAACAACAAAAGTTAACGGAACCGGAAAAAGCAGAATTGGAAGAAATACTAAAAACCGAATTCAGAAAATGCGACGCCAGCCCTAAGGGAAATACATGCGTCCAACATAAGATAAGGATGAAGCATAACGAGACCGTCAAGCAGGAATATTACCCCAGGAACCCCAAGCAACAACAGTACCAATTCGACATAAGATATAGAAACGGAAAGCGGAATCAGGTAGCGGACGAATCATCATGGAGCCCAGTATACGCCAGCCAGCCAGCGCTGCTGCACAGCGCAACAGCCAGTCAAGGCTGGTACGGAAGAAAATTACTACAAACACAAAATTATCCAGATACAACACAAGAATACCGCGTCGAAGGGGGAAAACTATACAGAAAAATAATCAACCGAAAAAGCAACACACATACGGATCCAGACACGGAATGGAAATTATGTGTACCGGAGGCCAGGAGGTCACAGATAATGGGGCAATACCATGACACGCCTAGTGCCGGACACCTAGGCATAGCCAAAACCACTAGAAAAGTTATGCAACGATATTACTGGCCCGGAATGCAACGTGAAATATACAAATACGTAAAAAAATGCAACGCCTGCCAGAAACGTAAAGCAATGCAACAAAACACTCGAAACCTTGATAGCAATAGGTATATGACAAAACCACAACGGGATACTCGTAAATACCTATCGGAATTTAACTTCGCCCTAAACACGCCAATTCATGAGTCGACCAAATACACTCCAGCATTGGCCAAGATACCTACGAAAATTAAAGCTAAACGCAAATATACCTACATCCCATTTCATAGGTACCAACAACCAACCGGCGGCAATAATACCATAACCAGCGACAAGCTAAAACGGACCGTAACGAGTTACAAATAAGACGCAACTTACGAAAAGGTTCAAAATACCTAAAACAGAAACCGAAGCGTCTCCAGGACAGTGCAACACATGGAGAATTTACACCACCGATGCAACCAGCAAATAACACAAAACCACGAAAATATATTTTTGCAGTTAGGTCAAGGAAAATATTTAGATATTTACCTAAATAAAAATTATCACAGTAAACAAATAACTAAAGTTTAGAAACGAATCGATATCGCATCACGAGTGGTTCAACCGAAATGTACCTATCCTTATTTAAAAAGTAAATAGTTTTGTTTTAACTACCGTCACCGACTTAATGTCTATTCTTAATTATAAGTATACCTATTATTATAAGTAAACGTATACATGCGTCGTTTACTAGCAACGCAAATTTATATGAGAAGTCATAATTTTCAGAAACATAACTTACCTGCATATCAGCATATAAATGGGACTAAATAGTTTCCCAAAACCCTTTGAATGGGCGGTGGGGACGGGAATGGTTGTATTTGCAGAACTGGCACCGGAACGACAATACGCAGCGCGAGAAACACGAAGGCACGAAGATACACCCAAAATACGATCCAAAGACATGCTGCTGGTCGTGTGGAAAACCGGGGCACGACACTAGAGAGTGTCGTTCAAAGCAACGTATATTCTGTAGTGGCTGCGGCACATTGGGTACTCAGCACGAATTGCTGTAAAAAGAAGAGCGAGTGGGGAAAACCACAGCCAATAGGAGCCGCCGTCGATGAGGACAACGGCGACAATAGGCAGTTCATCAACATGTCCTTAAACGGAACAACGTACAGTTGCCTAATAGATACAGGATCAACACACACGTACATAAATGAAACGGTATATAAAGCGTGCAAAGAAAAGAAAAGCCAAGAGCAAGAAACAAAACGAAGGATCATCCTCGCAAACGGCACGAGAGCTCAAGTACGGACAAGCATACGAGTAGAAATGGAGATAAAAAACAGAAGGCTCCAGCACTGGGTGCGTGTGATGCCCATGGCATCAGCCATAATCATAGGGATGGATTTGCTAACAAGATTAGGTGTGAAAATCACGTGGCCTAGTACACAGGATGAAACAAACAGCCACCATGATGAAGCACAAGGATCAGCACCATGCCAGACAACGGCACATCCAGAAACAGAGAGTCCAAAGCCGCGAACAGTAACAGAAGTAGTAATTGACCCACAACAACAAAAGTTAACGGAACCGGAAAAAGCAGAATTGGAAGAAATACTAAAAACCGAATTCAGAAAATGCGACGCCAGCCCTAAGGGAAATACATGCGTCCAACATAAGATAAGGATGAAGCATAACGAGACCGTCAAGCAGGAATATTACCCCAGGAACCCCAAGCAACAACAGTACCAATTCGACATAAGATATAGAAACGGAAAGCGGAATCAGGTAGCGGACGAATCATCATGGAGCCCAGTATACGCCAGCCAGCCAGCCAAATGTGATGTTCTGCCTGCGCAGGACTCACATATCCTCCGTGCCTGATGGGCCTGGGAGGTTTTACCGAGCTAGTCTCAGATGTGGGAGAAAGGGGGTGCAAGGCGAATAGAGAGAAACACCGGTTTCACTTAACTAATCGGGCTTTTATGCCGTTTATTCACACACACACAATAAACTTAATACTATCGCGGTAACGCGGCTTATCCTATGTGATATCTAACCTTCCCCGGCCGGCCGGGGTTAAACGGAATCAATCTAGGGTGCGCCGGAAGGGCCTACAACTACAGGGACCTATCGAGGGTCAGGAGGTAGGAAACCGTAACCCGGCCTAGCCGCGAAATGGTCACCCCGGCCCTGATCACGGGGGAGATAAAATAAGGTAGGAGGGTTTCAGAGGGTAGGAATCGTAACCCGGCCTAGGCGCGAAATGGTCACCCCGGCCCTGATCACGGGAGAGGTAGGATATATAGGTAACCCGGCCTAGGCGCGAAATGGTCACCCCGGCCCTGGTTTGGGAATTCGCTGGTAATCGGATATCAACCCGGCCTAGGCGCGAAATGGTCACCCCGGCCTTGGTTGTTGGAGGATAAGTGGATGGGAGCGTCGCCGTGAAGCGACGGGGACGGAAAGGGCCCAACGGGGCTACACCACCCGCGTGTGGCCGCGTGTGGGCCACCGGCTACGGGGGGTGTGTGGGGCAACGGGGCTTTTGTGCCCCGTTGGTGTTATGGTCGGCCGGGCTTCACATTTGGCGCCCAACCGAAAAACTCACAATTTAGGAGTCTTAGGAGACTCGGGAGAAAGGTCAGTCATTGAAAATAGCTCATATAGTTCTCGCGACACAGCCCGCCCGCCCGCATAAAAGTAAAATACCGCCGCGATCCGGTCACCAATAATACCGCCAAATACAAAATCCATACCGCGACAAAATAAATCCCAACGCGTCGCGACAGGAGAACACCACAAGAAACCGTTTACGAAATAAAGTACATAGATGTCGACATCCTGGATCTACAACTTAAAGAAACCAGAGCTAATACAAGAAGCCGAGAATAGGAATATCCCAACGACTGACCTTACAGTCGAGCAGATACGAAAACTGCTAGCAGAATCCATAAAGACCTCAGACGAGTTCGAAACACCAGAAAAAGGAAAACCCTTAAAGATGACAGAGGACGAAGGAAAAATGAATGCGAACAAGTTGACCAAACTAATCCGGGAGTGGAACCTGTCGTTCAAAGGATACGACGACGCGACGCCGAGGAATTCGTAGAAAGACTGGAGGAGTTTATGACAGCGAGCAGTATAGACAAGGAGGAAATACTACCCGCGCTCCCGCGTATAATGCAAGGGAAAGCATTAGCGTGGTATAGAAACCACACCGATTCATTCCAGAGCTGGGACCAGTTCCTAAAACTCTTCAAACTGTACTACTACCCTAGTAATTACGAGGAGAACCTAATAGTCAAGATAGCAGCAAGAAAACAAGAGTTCGGAGAAAGTTTCATCGATTACTTGACTGACCTGCAGACATTAATGCGAAGATACGGGAAACTCACCGAGAAAGAAAGACTACATAGGATACATGAAAACATGGAAAAAAATTACAAGCTCTACATAAAGAAAAATGACTTCGAGAACCTCACCGATCTGGTAAAACTGGCAGCAGATTATGAGGACATACACACACCGAGGTACAGTCAATTCCGGTACCGGAACGCCAATACTGAGCGCGATAACCACGAAGGGACAAAGATACACCCAAAATACGACCCAAAGATATGCTGCTGGTCGTGTGGAAAACCGGGCCACGACACTAGAGAGTGTCGGGCAAAGAAACGCATGTTTTGCAGTAGCTGCGGCACATTGGGGGTACTCAGCACGAATTGCTGTAAAAAGAAGAGCGAGTGGGGAAAACCACAGCCAATAGGAGCCGCCGTCGACGAGGACAACGGCGACAATAGGCAGTTCATCGACATGTCCATAAACGGAACAACGTACAGTTGCCTAATAGATACAGGATCAACTCACACGTACATAAATGAAACGGTATATAAAGCGTGCAAAGAAAAGAAAAGCCAAGAGCAAGAAACAAAACGAAGGATCATCCTCGCAAACGGCACAAGAGCTCAAGTACGGACAAGCATACGAGTAGAAATAGAGATAAAAAAGACAAGGCTCCAACACTGGGTGCGTGTGATGCCCATGGCATCAGCCATAATCATAGGGATGGATTTGCTAACAAGATTAGGTGTGAATATCACGTGGCCTAGTACACAGGATGAAACAAACAGCCACCATGATGAAGCACAAGGATCAACACCATGCCAGGCAACGGCACATCCAGAAACAGAGACTCCAAAGCCGCGAACAGTAACAGAACTAGTAATTGACCCACAACAACAAAAGTTAACGGAACCGCAAAAAGCAGAATTGGAAGAAATACTAAAAACCGAATTCAGGAAATGCGACGCCAGCCCGAAGGGAAATACATGCGTCCAACATAAGATAAGGATGAAGCATAACGAGACCGTCAAGCAGAAATATTACCCCAGGAACCCCAAGCAACAACAGTACCAATTCGACATAAGATATAGAAACGGAAAGCAGAACCAGGTAGCGGACGAATCATCATGGAGCCCAGTATACGCCAGCCAGCCAACGCTGCTGCACAGCGCAACAGCCAGTCAAGGCTGGTACGGAAGAAAATTACTACAAACACAAAATTATCCAGATACAACACAAGAATACCGCGTCGAAGGGGGAAAACTATACAGAAAAATAATCAACCGAAAAAGCAACACACATACGGATCCAGACACGGAATGGAAATTATGTGTACCGGAGGCCAGGAGGTCACAGATAATGGGGCAATACCATGACACGCCGAGTGCCGGACACCTAGGCATAGCTAAAACCACTAGAAAAGTTATGCAACGATATTACTGGCCCGGAATGCAACGTGAAATATACAAATACGTAAAAAAATGCAACGCCTGCCAGAAACGTAAAGCAATGCAACAAAACACTCGAAACCTTGATAGCAATAGGTAAAAATCTCCGGACGAAGAGGGGGTATGTGACATAGCTATGTCACCAGCGCGCCATGTCATCACAGCGGCGCGCCCCGCGCGGAATCGAGCCCACCGGCAGCGCACGGCGCAGTGGAGGGGATCGCCGGCCGACCATATTTAAGTGCGCGCAGCCAGTGCAGCGGCCCTTTCCGTCCCCGTCGCTTCACGGCGACGCTCCCATCCACTTATCCTCCAACAACCAAGGCCGGGGTGACCATTTCGCGCCTAGGCCGGGTTGATATCCGATTACCAGCGAATTCCCAAACCAGGGCCGGGGTGACCATTTCGCGCCTAGGCCGGGTTACCTATATATCCTACCTCTCCCGTGATCAGGGCCGGGGTGACCATTTCGCGCCTAGGCCGGGTTACGATTCCTACCCTCTGAAACCCTCCTACCTTATTTTATCTCCCCCGTGATCAGGGCCGGGGTGACCATTTCGCGCCTAGGCCGGGTTACGGTTTCCTACCTCCTGACCCTCGATAGGTCCCTGTAGTTGTAGGCCCTTCCGGCGCACCCTAGATGGATTCCGTTTAACCCCGGCCGGCCGGGGAAGGTTAGATATGGCATAGGATAAGCCGCGTTACCGCGATAGTATTAAGGTTATTTTGTGTGTGTGAATAAACGGCATAAAAGCCCGATTAGTTAAGTGAAACCGGTGTTTCTCTCTATTCGCCTTGCACCCCCTTTCTCCCACATCTGAGACTAGCTCGGTAAAACCTCCCAGGCCCATCAGGCACGGAGGATATGTGAGTCCTGCGCAGGCAGAACGTCACATTTCCCGCATTTCATTTCTAGGGTGCGTCATTTTCGCCGTGAAGCGACGGGCCGTCCGGGCTAGCCCCGTAGGCGGGGCCGGGGCGTTGCGGGTCACATTTGGACTGGATTTGGCCTGGGTTTGGTCCGTCGGCGGCGGCTTCTTAATTGATATCATACCGGCTCCTTTGAAATAAGTACGCATAAAGTTAATATTTATATGTTTCTGTACGTAATAACTGTTCCCTAAGTGGCTTAGCTCCCTACCTATAAATATGGAGGTGAAGTTTTGAAATGAAAATTAACGTCTACCATTAGGCCGAAATGTTTCGAAGATTATCCTAGATACCGGTACGCGAGGATTAAAATTAAAATAAATTGTGTTACAGTTTAATTGTATTTCGGTATAATTTTCCGAGCTCCTGAGTGCTAGAATTAGTACGTAGCGATATGAAGGTGACACGAATAAGAATGGCGTGGAGTAGCCAAGATTACTTTTTTTTTCATGTATACTAGTTTTACAGTTACATGGTTATTAGCTGCATAAATTCACTGTTAGACACCACCTAATTGTATCCTAGCAAATATGAGTTGATATTAATTTTAATACAATATATGTAAATGAAGGATGTTGAGATTCATATGCATGCAAACATGCTGGACATTACTCCAGACACGATAGAAGGAACAATGGGATTACGTCTATAGATTTAGTGTCGTCCAAGGTGTTACGTAGGTGATTGGTGTTAAAGGAAATAAAGTCTTCGATCGTCTTTATTGTCGACAATGTTAAAAAAATATAAATGAAGGAGTACTCCCCGAGCGCAGTCCGCGCGCCGCTATACTCTAAATTTCATTAGGCGTTTGAGTTAAGCCACCGCTTTCGTGTAATTGCTCATTTCCTCCGTCTCCTTCTGGAAAAAACCTAGTTTATTGCCAATTTATTATGAAATAAAAAATAAAACGATAAAACTGTAAAGTTTGTTTTCTTATGTTTCACTTAATTGATTGTACCTGGTAACGTCTGTACCTATCAATTTGATGATTGGGAGTTTTGAAAGGAAAATATTGAAAACCAGAGGATGAAACAAATCCTGGTGTTTCTGTGAGAATCAGGTCTTCGGCCTTTAGACACTTTTAGAAAAGCTTAGATGAAACTGCAGTAGGTATAAATCTTTAATTCCAGATTTGCACACAGGTGGATGAATTGGATGATGGAAATTTATACTATTAACTATTTGTAAAAACATATATTTATATCTCTCGTACGTAACAAAATTTACAAGTGTCTGTCTGACTTAATGCTAAAATTGTCTATCGTGAAATACGTTTAAAGCCGATTAAAAACGAAGACATATTTTATACGGATTTGTAAAATCTCATTACTTTATTGCGATATCAATGAGTATATTCCACCTTTGCCATAGTCGGCAACGATTGAATTAAAAAAAGTGCACTTGCAATTACGCCATTGAAAATACCCCTCTCACGTTTCAATCCTTTATGGCGGTCCCTATGAATCAGAATGGAGTGCAATATGAGATGAGAGAGCCAATAATGCAATATAAAAACAGAAATAAGCACTCCTTTCCTCGGCTTTGGCCCGTCGAGTATTCTCCATTATTCCCATTCAGTAGATTTGCTTTGACGAGTGTCCTTAGCAAGCGTTTAAATAATTTCTTTTATGTTTTTTATTTGCGAAATTTTGCGAAACTTATTTCATGTCAAACGAGACCGCCGTTCCGAGAATTATTAAAATAGTATTTCACATTTTATTGAAACTTCAATTTTATTTACATTTAATTTGTAAAACATTATATCGCAAACATTTTACTGTATTCGACAGAACTCATACAAAAACGAGATAGCCTTCACTACCAGCTGCAGAACAATCCGTATCTAAAATCATAACAATATCATTCCTTATTGTTATCTTAGAGATCTCATCAGCTATATCAGGCATACCAATCATTCACTAAGGATATAAATCTTTTACTACTGCAAGCCGACAAAAGCCTGCTCGAGACCTCTTTTTGCCACCGAGGGTCAACGAAGACGCAAAAAATATAGATTGGAAGGTCATGTCGATAATGAACATAAGATTCTTGAGGACAGAAACGGGTCCATAAAGATGGAACATTTCGAGGACATCGTTAGCAAAATCTCGAGTTTAAATCAGTTCCAGTTAAATTGCAATGCAATTCAATTTACGTCTGATTTTATCGGTTACTAATTCATGAGTTGCTACGTAAGTTTCAAAAGTAGGTAACTAATTAAGCTTAAGCTTTATTCAAGTAATCGCCGCTAGTTAACAGTAAAATTTTGCAAACTGGTGTGTTTACAGAATAAAAGAATAGAAAAGACATTTCCTACAATAATGTAGTTGGTTGTCCCTTTTTTAACTTTCATGGCAATATTTTTGGTTATTTAGGGTTGCCAAAAATTAACTAATGATCTTATCTGTGGAATGCACGCAAAGGGATGACAAGTTTTGCCAACCCTAATAATTGCTCGAGGCACTATTTACCCGAACGGTGCCGGAATGTCCAGAAATGCACTGTGATGCAGGACTGATATTACTAAAAATTATATTGATTATTACAGTCTGACCAAAAAGGGTAGAAATTAAAAAGTGGCAACTTCGTAAAGTCGTTCCGTTTTCTCACACATATTGGTTTGAAAGGGATGACACTACAATGTTGCCACTTTTTAGGGTTCCGTAGTCAACTAGGAACCCTTATAGTTTCGCCATGTCTGTCTGTCCGTCCGTCCGTCCGTCCGTCCGTCCGTCCGTCCGTCCGTCCGTCCGTCCGTCCGTCCGTCCGTCCGTCCGTCCGTCCGTCCGCGGATAATCTCAGTAACCGTTAGCACTAGAAAGCTGAAATTTGGTAACAATATGTATATGAATCACGCCAACAAAGTGCAAAAATAAAAAATGGAAAAAAATGTTTTATTAGGGTACCCCCCTTACATGTAAAGTGGGGGCTGATATTTTTTTTCATTCCAACCCCAACGTGTGATATATTGTTGGATAGGTATTTAAAAATGAATAAGGGTTTAATAAGATCGTTTTTTCATAATTTTAATATTTTCGGAAATAATCGCTCCTAAAAGAAAAAAAAGTGCGTCCCCCCCCCTCTAACTTTTGAACCACATGTTTAAAAAATATGAAAAAATTCACAAAAGTAGAACTTTATAAAGACTTTCTAGGAAAATTGTTTTGAACTTGATAGGTTCAGTAGTTTTTGAGAAAAATACGGAAAACTACGGAACCCTACACTGAGCGTGGCCCGACACGCTCTTGGCCGGTTTTATTAATTTATACTCTTTTTGGTAAGACTGTATAATATTCCAAAATATACGTAAGGTTTGTTGCTGTGTTTCTATGTACACACAAGTAATAGTTATTTGTTATACAAGGGGGCAAAGTTGTATTTTAACGCCGAGTGTGAAATTGAAAAACGAGCAAGTGAAAGGATTCTATAGTTGAACCACGAGCGAAGCCACGAGAATCCTGAACTTGCGAGTTTTTTAACACACGAGAAGTAAAATAAGGTTGACTGGAAGAGATCCCATTAAGGGATAAGTCCGCCTACATTGTATATTACTGACTCTGTAACTGTGTCTCTTTTGTTTCCTTTATGTACAATAAAGCTTATACATACATACATACATTTGCACCCGAGTGTAACACAAAATTTTTCCCCTCACCACAGCGAGGAAACTACAACGCAAAAAATGCGTTTCTTATCACTGCTTCCAGTAGTTTCACAGGTGGTAAATCATCTTTATTAGTAGATTCACCTACTTTTATCAATTTTAAAGCAGTTAATTTGACTTTATTCAAGGTCAAATTACTTTACCCACTAGTGGATAAAATGCGTTTTTACCCGCTGGCATTAAAGGACAAAACACGTGTTTCCGAGCTAGTGAGGGGAAAAGATTTATACCTACTTACCTTTTAACTTTGAATAAACTGAAGCATCTTGGACTAGAAACATTTTCTAAGTTCGTAACTCAATCATCTAATTAGATATTGTTTTGAAACAAGCAAATACGGAGTAATTAATATACTTGACGACATTTTCCGTGGAGTGAATAAGAAAATCTTAATGCGCGGGAATCTTGTTAAAACTTGAATTACACGGTATGTTGTTAGTGACTTCAAGTTTCTTAAGGTGGTTGAAAACGTTGATGCTGAGTTTTAGGAAGAAATATTAAAAACTAGCTATTGCCCGCGGCTTCGCTCGCGTTAGAAAGAGACAAAAAGTAGCCTATGTCATTCTCCATCCCTTTAACTATCTCCACCTAAAATCACGTCGATTCGTCGCTCCGTTTTGCCTTGAAAGGCGGACAAATAAATAGGCACACACTTTCCCATTTATATAATACTAGCTTTGCTCGCGTTAGAAAGAGACAAAAAGTAGCTTATGTCACACTCCATCCCTATAAAAATCTCCACTTAAAAAATCACGTCGCTCCGTTTTGCCGTGAAAGACGGACAAACAAACAGACACACACACTTTCCCATTTTTTATATGTAATACATAAATTAGTATGGATTAGTATGGATAATGATTGCCTGAATTATTATTACGGAGGACCAACCACCATTTTGACCCAATATTAATTACTTATGAACCATAAAATTACACGAGAAATATTAATGATTGTTCATTATTGTTTTGTAAAAAACGCGGTAAGAGCGTACGACTTTCAATCCGGAGGTCGGCTCGAACCAATGAGTTTTTCTGAACTTATGTGCGAAATGCCATTTGATATTTGCCAGTCGCTTTTCGGCAGAGGAAAACATCGTGAGGAAACCGGACTAATTTCAATAAGGCCTTGTTACCCTTTGAATTGGAAGGTCAGATGACAGTCGCTTTCATAAAACTAGTGTCTACGCCAAATCTTGGGATTAGTTGTCACAGCGGAGCCCAGGCTCCCATGCGCCGTGGCGAATGCCGGGATAACGCAAGGAGGATTATGATGTTTTCTAAAAAACGTTTGCGAGCGATTATTTATTAATATTTAAGTATATTAAAAAAAACCCATGAACCCATGACGGTACTTTTCTTCACTTTTAAATTCATGTGAATAATTATGTATAACGTAATATTCTAAAAGTGTATTATTATATTATAGCTTTTGAGTAAAACATGTTTGCTTTAAAAGCCACGTGCAGTGCCATTAGTTGACCGTTCCAACGATTAGTGGTCAAAATAAATTATTCTGATGTAATTCAATTTCTCACAGTGCCGGATAAACACAGTTCCAATCGTATCAAATTCTCAAACAGTACAATTAAGTCCCACTATTGTCAGTTTGTGTAAAATGAAGTGGAATTTTTCCGGGCAAAATGAACTTAGGTACTGGCTTATTAGATTTTCTCGATACACGTAGCTTTTCTGTTGTCGAGTCAATTTACTGGCAAGTTAGGGACGACCGTGAAGCGTTCACTCAATTAGCTAATTTCGTTAAATATCCTTGATTGAGCAACGGCCGGCAATCAGGCATGCAAATTCTCCCCACCCTTAGTCATTTCAGAGACTTTACCGAAATGGGATTTTGCTAAACGTCGGGAGGTTTATTCGACTTGCCGAAACTGACGTTTTGCAAGTGGTCGGACATTGTCCACGTAGCAATGATTAAAGTTGCAATTATTAGGATTAGTAAAGCTTGACATGCCCTTGCGTGCGCTACCACAGAAGCACCCAGAAGCTATAGTTACATTTTGTTAAATTTATATGTTTAAGTTAAGAGTAAAAAGTTTGGCTGTGTCCTTATAAGACGTCACATTAAACCAGCCACATATCATGTACCACCTTTATGTGTGATATGTAATAAATAAATGATTAATTAAATGAAAACGACTTGTGGTGATAATATGTGTTGATTTAAAAATGATGCAACTGGCAGTTAATACAAGTCGAATAAGGCTGTCCTGCCGTTGCGATGTGGCAAATTGTCCGTGTATAATGAGGACTGTTTTGAGCAGAATCTTCTTAGTTTTGTTATAGAAAAGGGGGACGAGCTTTGCATAATAAAATTGACTTTGACCGCTTCCGTAAATTCGCAGGCTATGGCGTTAAATTCATTATCTGCACGTTTATTATTTTATAAAGAATTCAGTAAATTACTTTTAAGTCAGCAGGCAAGTCACTTGTTTGAGAAAGTAAAGCATAAATTCTTATTTTAATTAATAAATCTTCTTGGAGTCTTCTTTACTGGGTACCCTCCCTTTACCTACATGAAAATTTTGTACATTTGGATCATGACTTCGATAATGATAAAAACTGGTAGACTACTCGGTAGAGATCTATACATTTTCGGTGACAAAAAAGGAGATCAGCTTACCGATTTTAATCAATGTACCTACTTATTAAAGAGAGAAAAGAAAGAGGGTGATGAAATTCTGTACCCGCTACACACAGAACACCCTAATATAAATATTTTTTCCCCTCACTAGCTCGGAAACACGTGTTTTGTCCTTTAATACCAGCGGGTAAAAATGCATTTTATCCACTAGTGGGTAAAGTAATTTGACCTTGAATAAAGTCAAACTAACTGCTTCAAAATTGATATAAGTAGGTGAATCTAGTAATAAAGATGATTGTGTGGAACTACTGGAAGCAGTGACAAACGCATTTTTTGACTTGTAGTTTCCTCGCTATAGTGAGGGGAAAAGTTTTGTGTTACACTCGGGTGCAAATGTATTTTACTTCTCGTGTGTTAAAAACTCGCTTTGCTCGTGGTTCAACTATAGAATCCTTTCACTTGCTCGTTTTTCAATTCCACACTCGGCGTTAAAATACAACTTTGCCCCCTTGTATAACAAATAACTATTCTTACAAATCTGCATGAAATTAAAATATTATCACAACGGAGGGACTGTGGCGTAGCATTCCTACCATTAATTAATTTATCGAAGGCACTGCAGCTATGCGATGTCCACGTGGCCGGAATTAATACGGTGCAATCAAAAATATCGTGTATTTCATTCCATTCTTCGGAAATCAGGCCATAACCTGCATACTTGACATTTTGAATCGGGCAGTAGTATGTTGTAAAATGTTGGTGATAAAATCAAAGCATGTTTTCGATTCAGTCTTGCCATGTAACATGTGTGTTTTACATTGGAATTTCAGGTAAAATTCGGTATTTCGAAGAATATGGTAAACAATATATGAGTTTTTGAATCTCACTTATTATATTCTTATGAGCTTTATTTAGACGATTCACATGTGATTGCAATTTTATTCTGTAATGTAACTAAATACATTGAAGAGAACTGAGTTCGTATCCAATTCAGCCAGACCGTCAAATACTTAGGATGATGTGGGAGATATTAGGGAAGATTTAGTGAAGATTTTGGCTTATCCAATTCTCCAGTGTCCTACCTCTTCTTACAAATATTGAGCAAATTATGTAACACGTTGTTACTGGTGTTTGATATAATTACATAACCACTTATTAATGTTCAAGGAATTACAGATTTAAGATTGAATTTAAACCACAATGTAAATCGAAAAACCTTTGTAACCGCTAGTTAATAAAAATAGACGCGTGTTTGTACTATACTTACATTGAAAAAGTAATCATTCTGATTTTATCTATAAGTAGGTATTAAGAAAAGTTATTCAGGATGACAGATACTTTTGGTGCGTTGTTTCATCCGCTACTATTAATGCTGTTCTGTTACTAGTATTACTACACGTAAATACAAATATTACTATAGTTTGATTTCTGCCTCTGGCACTTGTACACTAATAGCTCATTTTAATTTCGAAATTGCACAACCACAGCCCAAATACAGCTCGTCAAAGACCATTGGCGGGTTTAAAACGGTATTCTCCCGAAGCCAATATATTTGATAGTGTCGACGGTTTTCAGCTGAATTGCAATAATTTCAATACAAAGAGGACCCGTTTTTTGCATTTTATGTGCACCTTATGTTGTACACCTTAGGTTTAAATGAGAATGATTCAAGTGCTTTGTTATTTTGACTAGGTAAAACACAGAGCCGCGGTTCGACATAATTGATAAGTAGTAGGCATAATGCGCTTTCAGCACGGCGTTTTATTAAGCTAAGTGATTTGTAATGCGCTCATTAACCAAATGGTTGCATTGGATTGTGGTATTAGTTGGATTAAAATGTAGGTATACTTTAATGAAAATACATACATAAATATTATAACTTGCAACACCAGGGACATTTCGTTGCCCTTATTTAAGATGAGAGTGCGCACGTCTATTCAACGTTTCAAGATCGTTACGGTCCAGAAACACAGCAGGCGACAGTTCATTTCACAGTTATAGCACTCAGCTGATTTGCAAAATGTGTGTGTATAAAGATAAAAAATATTCTAATTATTATCATCTAATCAGCAATGTCCTAGTTTAAAAAATAGCCAAGGAATGTTAAAATTTAGTTCTAGATTACAGTAAAGTTATACCGCATTTAACGTTGAAATTTTATTTTAATTAAGATGATAATTACCTCGCAACTTTGTATTCACTTAATTAAAGGTGTTGCATTTTGCAACTCCGCACTATTCCGCAGTAGTAGCAAAATTAGAATTTTTAATCCGAGTAGCTTGCTTAAACATGCAAAAACAGTAAAATTAACGCAATGGAGACTATAACGAGCTAACGCGGGCACGCTCATTCGACCATCGGAGTATAATACTTTATATTGTTTAGTACCTACTTACATTGCAATAAGGACTACGGTTTGACAGGCGATAACTGTGAGGTAACCGAGAGGGGGTGGGCGGCACTTTCAGCGGGGAGCGAGAGTGGCCATACTGCACGATAGTACTCTTTATTATACTGTGTCCAAGCTATGCATCCTACATGGCGGTGGGGGCTTTCCGTGTCATTCGCTTCCACTTCGCACTGTCTTTGACGTCGTCTTCGGAGACATTGCACTCAGCCATATCTTTCAGCATTACGTATAATACAGCTCATATCCTATACCTACATGAAATCAATTTTGGTTCATAAAACGACTACAATTTAAAACCTGTTGATAAAATCGGGACTTAATCGCGTATGCATTGACTACATAT
Source organism: Leguminivora glycinivorella (assembly GCF_023078275.1). Classification (NCBI taxonomy): domain Eukaryota; kingdom Metazoa; phylum Arthropoda; class Insecta; order Lepidoptera; family Tortricidae; genus Leguminivora; species Leguminivora glycinivorella. The sequence continues at coordinate 8,195,320 of NC_062987.1, read as the reverse complement.
TATTCTTCTCCGAGACCACGGGGACAACTCCGTCCCTGAAACGTTGGAGGTCAGTGTAATAATTATGTAGTCAAACGCGATTGAGTCCCGATTTGAAAAATAATTATGAATATAAGTCTAAGAACTATGTATTTGGTATACCTAGGTATATACTATCAGCTGCAAACGGCGAATTTATCAATGAATTTATTCATAATTTCTCCATGCAATTTTGAAGTATATATTTGTTATACTAACAAGGTGTATCATATCCAGCCAAGTAAAATTGTCTTAAAAAATTACGCTAAGTAATATTTATGTGTACGAGATCATAAAATAATACACGTAAAAAATATAACAATAAACTCAATTGAGTTTTAGGATTTTAATATCTTTCAAAACATCCACGAAATTAGCACCTGGGTGCGTAGTCGAATGGCACAAACGCTCACGAAACGCTCACGAAACGAATCTTCTCTCTATCGCTCTTGCGTATTGGCGCGACAGAGCCAGACTACCTTTCGCGGCGTTTCGTTTTCGTTTCGCGTCGGAGAAATGCCATTCGGCTACGGCACCTGGACCCGGGGGATTGCTGTCGCGACTATAGCTGGGGCATTTACCTTGGCTAAAAATAAGCGAGAGTTTTGTACGGGTAGAAAATTAAGACTGTGTGCGAATTTTTGGAGGTAGTTATATAATATATAATATATGGTTCCATTTTGCTTTCTATACATTTAAAAAAAAACCGGCCAAGTGCGAGTCGGGCTCGCGCACAAAGGGTTCCGTAGCAGCAAATATAATAAACCAATAACTTAACCAAAATTACAGTTAAATCAACCTATTAGCATGCATCACCTCTATTTTTTTTAGAATTTTATACCCCGTAGTTATAAAAATAGAGGGGGGGACATACTTTTTACGACTTTGAGAGCTGATATCTCAAAAACCGTTCACTTTAAGAAAAATGTTTTTTAGAAAACTTTATATCATTTTAAAAGACCTTTCCATTGATACCCCACACGGGTATGTACATCGAAAAAAAATTTTCATCCCTCAGTTACATGTATGGGGGCCCCACCCCCAATTCTTTTTTTTACTATTTAGTGTCATAATTTTGTAGCGGTTCATACAACACATATTCCCATCAAATTTCATCACTGTAGTACTTATAGTTTCCGAGTAAATCGGCTGTGACAGACGGACAGACGGACAGACGGACAGACGGACAGACGGACATGACGAAACTATAAGGGTTCCGTTTTTGCCATTTTGGCTACGGAACCCTAAAAACCGGCCAAGACCGTATCGGGCCACGCTCAGTGTAGGGTTCCGTAGTTTAAATAATTTTCCTGGAAAGTCTTTATAAAGTTCTACTTTTGAGATTTTTTCATATTTTTTAAACTTATGGTTCAAAAGTTAGAGGGCGGGGGGGGCACATTTTTTATTTATTTCTGGAGCGATTATTTCCGAAAATATTAACATTATCAAAAAATTACTTTAGCAAACCCCTATTTATTTTTAAATACCTATCCAACAATATATCACACGCTAGGGTTGAAAGGAAAAAAAATCACTTCCCACTTTACTTGTAGGAGGGGTCCCTAATAAAACATTTTTTTGCACTTTGTCGGCGTGATTGATTTACATATTGGTACTAAATTTCAGCTTTCTAGTGCTAACGGTTACTGAGATTATCCTCGGACGGACGGACGGACGAACAGACATGGCGAAACTATATGGGTTCCTAGTTGACTACGGAACCCTAAAAAAGGTGTACAAATAATTATTTAGGTATTTAAAATATGATGTGTTCTCTCCAAAGTCCGTAAGCAAGTACTTTATTAGGTATGTTGCTTATGTTGAGGAAAACTAATTAAATGTTTATATTTGAAGTGAAAACTTACGTAAGTTTGACATTACATAATTGTTGATGTATTATTGTTTACAAATTATACATAGAATACAAAAATATGCAGTCAGCAATAGTTGTTACCTATGTACATACTTATATATATATTATGTATTTGTATAATCTTATCACAGTACGAAAACATGAATAACATATTTTTCAGTACAGACAAGAAGTGGTTAATTTTTTGTCAGGTCGAAACTTCGGAGGGCCATCTGTAATGAAAACGATACACGTGCGAAAAGGAAGTTCGAAACGAGTGGCGATAAATTAAAACACGACCGAAGGGAATGTTTTTAATCGACAAGAGTTACCAAGCACTTCTAATACTATTTTTATATTATATTTGTATCACAATATACTATTTAAATATTAATTGAAAATACAACTAAAATATGGGACACCTACTATTATGCAAACATAAATACGTAACAATCTGTCACACAGATATTGTTCGCTTTTCCAGCGACTTCGCCGTGAAAAATATGTGTCACATCCCGTAGGAGTTGGCATGAAAACTTAACGAAGTCCGACTGTGACAACTTAGGACTGCCGGCTGGTACAGAGTACAACACAATTGCAAGTTACGTGTATGCAGATGGCCGCCCTTAGAAGGGCGATATACATAGTCTCTTACTAGCGCTTCCAATGCCAGCGCAAATGAGCCGAGCGTAGCTAATAACACGGAAAAACGCCTAGCGAGACACTGCCAATGAATGTTTGAGGACTAACTGAATTATGTTTCCGAAATGTCAAGCTGTCACTTCGAATACTGCTATAAGTACTATACCGGTCTGTCAGTGTCAAAATTGAAGATTCTTCAATCAAACACTTCATTGTTGACGCTAACCCGATCGATATTGTATTTATATCTATTTGACGTATATTCAAGTAAAGCTGAATTTAGACCGGCAAGTTACTGCAGCAAGTTTTGAGACAGAAGTATATGCAAGAAAGAGATGCAGATATTTGCCACTCACTCTTACCTATAGTTGCATCTCAAAACTTGCAGCAATAACTTGCTGGTCTAAACTCAGCTTAAGATTCGGCCGTATGTTGCGCTCTCATTTCTTCATTTCAAAACAGGGGCCCTGCTTGCTTGAACATATCCAAATTAACGACGCATTTACAGCACCCTACGGCAGGTTCGTAAGTAGTCCTCAGATAACTATATCTGCAGTCCTATAATTCTTAAGATAAGGACGACTGAACCCCAAATAGTACTCCGTTTAAAACCGACTAGGGGGCCCTTTTCATTAATTAGAAACTTCATCGCCGCAGAATTCGTTCCCAGTATAATAGACTGATATAAATTTCGTTATCTGAACCACATCAGGCACATTTTATTGTGACAAAGTTCGGCTTTGTTAACTTTTCTCTTGTTTCGTTTTGTATTAAAAACAAGTTTGCTTATTTAAGCTGAATGTTATTGTGTTTATAATGTAAAGATTTTATCTTCAAAACAAAATGACATTAGTATTACTTTTCTTTTAAGCTTTCTAGTTTAACATCATGGTTAGTAAAGTATGTGTTGTAATTTGAAATAAATAAAAATAAATCTAATAAAAGGCAAACAATAAACATACTTATGATAATTTGGGACATATTATCACACGATTATAGGTACAAAGCTGAAAATAGAATTATTAGGTAACAAACAAAGCTCACTGATGTGAGTGAGTGCGGATTACAGTACCTAATAGTTAATCAATGAGCTTTGGTTATTACCTGACATAGCCTATAGTTTCTAAACCATAGTTAAGTAGTGAAATTAAATTGTTCCAAATAAAGACAATTTTGACCCACTGTGACTTAATTAAAATCAACTACATATAAAATAAATATTATGGTGACAAATCACACACACAGTTTCGTTTTCTTTCAACCCCTTATTTGCCAAGAGTGGCACTGAAACCTGAGTAGTTTCATGTGCTCTGCCTACCCCTTCATGAGACACATGCGTGATTTTATGTATGTATGTTGTACCGCGACCACTGGAGGAAGACCCTGGGTGAAGGAGTAGTTGCACACGACCAAGCATGGTTTGACCTTCTTCACTATAGGCGAGAATTAAGACACCAGCGCGCTAACCAACCTATGTCACTGGACACGGCCACATTCTCCTGTCAGCTTTGCGGTCGCGGCTGCCGCTCTCGCATTGGGCTCACTAGCCACTTGCGGAAGTGCCGCAATCTAATGGACGCTGCTTAACCCATCATATTATTGATGTTGTAGGCCATTGATGATGTTGTATGTAGTGGCAAATAATTCTACTACATGTTATTACTTGTCTTGTCAGTTCATGTATCTCTTATAAGTCGATATAGGTAAGCCTTTTTACTTGATTGCCAACTAATGCTGTCACTTTAATTCATTTTCCGAATTTCAGGGAGCGTCATAATTGTTCGGTCGAGCACAAAGCCTTCTAGTTATAACTCTATCGTTATCGGTATTTCCGCAATTAATCGTATCTAACGATAAGGCTGTTTCAAGTTAAGGCCAGTCGCTGGGGATCTAAGCAATCTTTACGGCTGACTTGTCAAAGTGAGAAAGGGTCGGGAGCTCAAGAGACTCTCAACAATGCTTGTTATCTAAGAAGAAAGCTTAGAACATAATGATATCATTTCGAATAAATACAAGGCCGAATTACGGAGAGTTTAAAGGATTCGCTTAGTTGGTGATCATTAAAATTTTGTTGAAATGTGAAGCGGAAATGCATTTTTTTAGTTGAAACTAAAAGGTATTTTTTTATTGTTAAATTCGAAGCAAAATGTCGTGTATCAATGATATTATATGTTAAATATACATATTTGGCCTAAGTACCCAAATGTAAATATCCATCCATACTTATAATATTATAAATCGGAAAGTGTGTGTGTTTGTTTGTCCGTCTTTCACGACAAAACGGAGCGACGAATTGACGTGAATTTTTAAGTGAAGATAGTTGAAGGGATGGAGTGACATAGGCTACTTTTTGTCTTTTTCTAACGCGCAAAAGCTAGTATAAAAATACTAACATAATACCTGGTTATTTTAAAGTATAAATATAATACACGTGACTCTCGATCATCATTGATCCTATGAAATAAGTAGAAAATCGTTTTATTTTTTTAACTAAATTTTATTAAAGCTCTAAAACAAAGAATCCAAATAACAGTTAACATACACGTTTAACCTTCAGGTAAATAACGTTTCTCCCTTGAGCGTGGAAAATAAACGAAAATTCAATTACAAAAACGCGAAAAAAATATAGCAGTAATATTTATACCTAGCCTAAAAATGTTTACTAACACATCACGAAAACATTGTTATGTATTTATAGGTATAAACTGAAATAAATATCATACACAAAGGAAAAGCGATCAAGTCCACCGATTAACGGAGCTGAGAATCAAACCCAGGCCCCGTAGCCGAATGGCATTTCTCCGACGCCAAACGAAAGCGATACGCCGCTGGCTCTGTCGCGCCAATACGCAAGCGCGATAGAAATAGATATCTACTAGCGCTTCGTTTCGTGAGCGTTTCGTGAGCGATTATGCCATTCGGCTAGCCACCCAGGCCCCGTAGCCGAATGGCATTTCTCCGACGCCAAACGAGAGCGATACGCCGCTGGCTCTGTCGCGCCAATACGCAAGCGCGATAGAAATAGATATCTACTAGCGCTTCGTTTCGTGAGCGTTTCGTGAGCGATTGTGCCATTCGGCTAGCCACCCAGGCCCCGTAGCCGAATGGCATTTCTCCGACGCCAAACGAAAGCGATACGCCGCTGGCTCTGTCGCGCCAATACGCAAGCGCGATAGAAATAGATATCTACTAGCGCTTCGTTGGCGCGACAGAGCCAGCGGCGTATCGCTTTCGTTTGGCGTCGGAGAAATGCCATTCGGCTACGGGGCCTGGTCTTCAGTTTACAAGGCTAACGTCGTTACCTCTGTTAGACCAGCCAACCAACAATGGACTTGATCGCTTTTTAACCCCCGATGCAAAAACGACGATAAGTTTCACGTGTCTGTCTGTCGGTCTATTTGTGTGTGTGTGTGTTTGTCTGTGGCATCGCAGCACCCGAACGGATGAACCGATTTACATTTAGTTTTTTTTTGTTTGAAAGCTGAATTAGTCGTTAGTGTTATCTATGCTTCATGAAAATCGGTCCACTATGTCGCGGTTGGGGGTTTTTTCAAAATTTAAATTTTATGATATCTATTTTTGCTCATATTTTATTATGTAGATAGTAGTGAGAAAGATATTTAATAAAATTATTTCATTACTCCCTCGTTCGTTTGATATGTATTGTTTACACAAATAATTTCATGGTCAATGGTAACATTACGAGTAATTAGGGTAAACACAGACGGTATTGTCTGACAATTTCTCAATTACACTTGAAGTCGGGTCGTATAATAGGGCTGGTTTGATTAACATAATACTCCATGTCTACATAATGTGATAGAGACCTTTGTAATACGATTCTTGTAAGTAACAAACCGAAGGTTTGAAGTGTAAGGTATATTATACATACTACTCAAAAGAAAATAAGGACCACTAATTGTTTTGAAATCTACATGAAAACAGGATGTCTGGTGCCTCGTTTTCCAAATTTAAATATAACCTATCTGAGGTTAGGTTAGGTACAATTACATTTCTGACGTGAATAAAAAAAATTGTACTCGCGGATTTTTTTTTTGCTTTGGCATCCTGTAGTTTTCACAAATCAGGGTGGCTAGCCGAATGGCACAATCGCTCACGAAACGAAACGCTAGTAGATATCTATCTCTACGCAAGCGCGATAGAGATAGATATCTACTAGCGCTTCGTTTCGTGAGCGTTTCGTGAGCGATTGTGCCATTCGGCTAGCCACCCTGTCTGTATAACTTTTAACTCTTAAAAAACCATGACCTTGACAAAGATTTATTCAAATTTTAATTTTGACATGCTGTCAATAGAGTCAAAAATGCATGATGCTTATATACATCACCATGCATTTAAGGGTTAAAAACCAATAAAATAAAGCTTTGGTTGTTATTAAGGCTAATACAATTTGAATTAACATGAAATGCGTATTCCTGCAATCGCCGAAGATTTTTTCTTTTGAGTAGTACATACACATAGGAAAATGAATATTTACTGCAGCTACAAAATGTTCATGTACACGGTGGGAATAAGTATACCGATAGATTTTAACTGTTGGTATACTCCCACCGTGTATACATTTTTTTTTTTTTTAATACTACGTCGGTGGCAAACAAGTATACGGCCCGCCTGATGTAAAGCGGTCACCGTAACCTATGGAGGCCTGCAACTCAAACAGTGTCACATGCGCGTTGCCACCCCATTAGAAACGTGTACATTCCCTTTTGCTGTGTTAAGTACACAGCAAAAAGGAGTGTACAAGTTCTAAGGAGGGTTCGGGTTGCCGACGACTCAAAGGACAATAAACGGAACAAGTTAGTTCCGTAAGACCTCCCGTCATCAGCACACCGCACCCTCGTTGAGCTCTGGCAGCCTTACTCACCGACAGGAACACAACACTATGAGTAGGGTCTAGTGCTATTTGGCTGCAGTCTTCTGTAAGGCGGAGGTACTACCCCAGTTGGGCTTTGCTCTAGATTCGAGCGAGACGATATCCGCTGTGCTGTGCCCTACCACACAAAGCGGAATATCATTCGCTATGCCCTACCTCCTATTAAAATTACACATTATATACAGAGTAGATTCGCTTCCAAAAACCCCCGTATAGTAAATCTCATCGAAATTGTTAGAGGCATTCTGACATTCCCTAATTATATAAATATATACACCGTGTACATTATACAACGTGGTCCTGAATTATCCAAAAGATTTTAACCGACCACATCTTTCGGGTTATTCAGGGCCACGGTGCACGGTGTACAGGTACAAAATAGCTCGTTTAAAGTCATTAAATATTTAAAACTGATATTTACTTAGAATGTGTTATTATGTTATATGCTGTTATTCGATTTATTTCCACTAAATTGGTGTTTTCAGAAAGGCTTTCGATTGCAGTTCAGGGCAAAACAATTTTATTCACTAACATGAATTTCATTTGTGTACAGTCAAGTGTAAAAATATGGGTGTACAGTGTACACATCTTACTCAAAAATGTGTCCCATAGCATCATAGTCTGGTGTAATAAGAGCGTGTAGTACCATATTAATGAGACGAATTTTTATTACATATTTTTGCATTTGTAACCGAGTATAAAAATTGATGATATTTTTTATCTTATTGACATAACGCAATATTGGTAAGCAAATAACACACTTTTAAAGCATGCAATGCCTGTAAACGTGAAAGAAAAAATCTGAGTAAACCTGGTATCTACATTCAGTTGATCGTTTGCTTAACCTAGTTTAAAAACAAAAGGAGCATGAAATATCCATCACGCAGTCAATAATGGCTTCAGAGTAGCACAATGGTTCGTTCGAGTGCTAACAAAGCAGTACAGAGCCTTTAGCCAAGAGTACTATCGTTATCGCCACGTGGCGATCCAAACGCGTTCTCGCTCTGTCACGCCACTACAACAGAAAAGCTATGAGAGCTTACGAAGCGTAAGGGATTGTTACTGACATGAAAAAGGTTAGCACATGGAGCGTAAGTCTACAATTGTGAAACTCGTTGGCTTCGTACCTCTAGTTTTACAGGATGTCCCATGAATTACATGTTACTATGAAGGTAGATCAGCCCATGAGGTATCAAAATCTACCCTATGACCCTAGTAAAATTTGCACGGTTTTCAAGTTATTGACAAATACTGTACAGAAAATAAATTCTCACTTCGAGGGATTTCTAAGTGCAAACTGGCGCAACATTGAAACACGACCAAAATTCATGGAAAAACCTAAATTGAAAATACCTTGGAAACCGTTTAACTTTCACTGCAGTGTCATGTTAAGTTGGTTAGGTACCTGAGGCTGATCTTTCTCCATCGTCACTGTCATATGGGACGTGTCCTTTCTAGGACATTCTATAGAGGGGTAGTAAGTCCCAGAGGACGTTAGCAAAATAAACCGTGACGCGAAAAGTTAATATGGTCGCAGCGTAGTTCAATAAAACGATTCGTGACGAATGTCGACAGGGGTGGCAAGCGTTTGCTTTTATTTCGTCTCTCAACTCGTGTAGCACATGCCGACTGACAATCAATCTGTCAATATATAGGACAAAGGATCGTCGTTTCGGTGTTGTCGCAGCCCTAATGAAATTTTTCCGGTTATATTTGTAGATAAACAAGGTGGGTTATATGGAGCATTGTCACAGCAAAAAGTAAGAATAATTCCGTTTTGCTATATCTAATATGTATATGGCGCAGCATGACGGCTGCGGATGATGGAATGTCAAGTATGGAAATGGTCTACATTTGAGTGTGTTTGACTGCGATACAGCGTCTGTTATTTATATGACCCGAACAGCTGTTAAATGGATTGGTTCCTGGCTGGTTATAAGATGACAGCCGTGGTGAGTTGGCATCCTGAGAGGAACCGTCTGTCAGATTGGAATTGGAAAGTATCGCAGTCAACTGCACTGCATTCCTTTAAATACTTTAGGTATATTTCTTTTCCCCTCACTAGCTCGGAAACACGTGTTTTGTCCTTTAATACCAGCGGGTAAAAACGCATTTTATCCACTAGTGGGTAAAGTAATTTGACCTTGAATAAAGTCAAACTAACTGCTTTAAAATTGATAAAAGTAGGTGAATCTAGTAATAAAGATGATTTACCACCTGTGGAACTACTGGAAGCAGTGATAAACGCATTTTTGCGTTGTAGTTTCCTCGCTATAGTGAGGGGAAAAATTTTGTGTTACACTCGGGTGCAAATGTATTTTACTTCTCGTGTGTTAAAAAACTCGCAAGTTCAGGATTCTATTCTCGAACCACTCGCTTTGCTCGTGGTTTAACTATAGAATCCTTTCACTTGCTCGTTTTTCAATTCCACACTCGGCGTTAAAATACAACTTTGCCCCCTTGTATAACAAATAACTATTAATGAGGCTCTAGTCGGAGCCTCTTACATATAATATGTACTATTTAGTGTAAGTCAATAAATGTATTTGTCGGTATATTGAACAAAGCTTATTATTTTTTGACGTTTTAGAATGCATTATGCAATGCTCGATAGCGTAAACGCCAGGAAATTATATGGAGAAGGCGAACAGCGCTCCAAAACTTACTAGTACCAAAAACAATAGTTATTTGTTATACAAGGGGGCAAAGTTGTATTTTAACGCAGAGTGTGGAATTGAAAAACGAGCAAGTGAAAGGATTCTATAGTTGAACCACGAGCGAAGCGAGTGGTTCGAGAATAGAATCCTGAACTTGCGAGTTTAAACGTATATTTTCTGTGATTTTTAAGCCACCGCGTAACGTATTCTAAATCGTCCAAAACTCACGGTAGAAGCTTAAGTTTGAAAAAGCCTACACCACATCTCGGACACTGGCGATCAAATAGTATATGAAAGAGGTGCGTTCCTAGCACACATTCTAAGCTCGTGTAGGTGAACGCGTACCATGCTTGTATGAGTGAGATATGACAGGTCGACTGGTCGCGTTTTTGACAGGCGGTAACTGTGAGGTAACCGAGAGAGGGTGGGCGGCACTTTCAGCGGGGAGCAGGAGTGGCCATACTGTACGATAGTACACTTTATTATACTGTGCCTACACTTAGCTACGTTTACCATATCTGTAAGAGTTTTTTTCTTATAAATTCGTGTCAGTAATAGTGTTCATAAACATCTAGGCGTGTTCCCTAAACCATTGTAAATAAATCATAGACTAATTAAATTATCAGATTGATTTTCCCCGTAGGTAATTACTTAGTTAATTTAACGATAAGTTCACAGAGGGGTGAGTAGGGGGAAGATTTATGGAGTAATTTTCTCGAAAAATGAAAGCTCTAAAATTATTGTTTCACTAAAATTGAATTAAAAGTCCGCTCTTGGCATTTTTAGCGTGGTACAATATTTTAAAATTAAGTTTTCTAATTACAGTAGGTACATCTCCGTGACTAAAATTATAATGTGATCTACACAGTACGCGTTGCGCATTATTTTTTTTAGATATAAGCTTCCAATATTATTAGATATCTAACTACCTCATCAGGTCCTGTACAGTTGTTGCTAACATGTGAACACCGAAAAATTAACCACGAATTTCTGAGTGAGACTAAAAAAAAGATGAGGTTGTTCAAATTTAATAAATTTCACTAATATATTTTGTTTTTCTCTATATAACACGGTGTTTCACTTAACACTAAAAACCTGAAAACCGTTTGTTCAGAATCGAGAGTAGAATCGATTGAGCTATATCTTGATGGGGGTAATATTTTTTACGTGCCCATTCTACTAATTCGTAATACAACATTGTGCATATCATATTGCTAGAGTTTGTATACCTTTTTCAGTATTTAGGGGTATTAATACTGGCTGGTTACTTGGACGATTATTTTTTCCGCTACGAGTTTGACGTTGTGCGTCACTTTAATTTTAAAGTTTATCATAAGTCATAACAAATTGAACTCTTACCTAATTACAACCTTGTCATTTTGAATGTTAGGTTTAAATTTGCTTACTGCATCACCTGTCCAATTTGAAGTTTACTGTGACACAGTTTAACGTGCTTTACAGTGACATAGCTGTCTATTGGTAAACCTTATGTCGTTGCAGTAACGTACACAATTAATCAGTTTTAAGGTTTACGATGGTAGCTAGCAATTATTTTATTGAGTGTAGAGTTAAAAGTCGGGTAGAGCTGCACATAAAATTAAATATTCAATTTAAAAAAATAATAATCATCAAATTAAAAAATGAATATTCTAGATACGTTTAAAAAAATAAAAATCAGTTGGGGTGTCTGAGGGTTTGAGTGATACCGGAAACACGGTGTATAAGGTGTTACCAAATTAGTCACGGATATTTTTACGACTGATAGTACTCCGCTCCTGAAATATGTATGAAACATCATAGATTTTATTATGTTTTTTTGGGGAAAAGTAGGAAACAGATGTGTTAGGTTAAAACACCTTGTATAGTATTTTATGCAATGGGCGTTTAAACGAGGTCAAAAAAGACGAGTGGCTTGGGTAACCATTTGAGGCAAAGCCGAAAATTGTTATTAAGACGCCACGAGTATTTTTTGACTCAGTTAAACACTGTTGCATACAATACTTTTTCTACGACCATGCACTTAGTTTTTAATAGTTTTCTTGAATAACTTTCGTGAATTTCACACTGTTTCCTTCATTTTGACGCCTTCCCGCGCACGCGCGCAGTATCGTTATAACAATGCGTTGCAATGGTTACAGAGCCAAACAATGCGTTTTCAGTTTTTTCGATACTGCGCGCATGCGCTGAAAGCTGGCGGACGCTGGCTTTGGGAATAGGCTTTTATGTAGGGTTTTAAAGATCTTTGCACGACCCTGTAAATTACGAATAACAGTTCGGGAGTAGAAAAAAATAATTAAATGAGATCTCTCTAGGCACTGTTAACGTGACATGAGAAACAGTGTTAAGCATCGTGACAGGCAATTACATTATAGGGGATGGTTATTTAGAATATAAATTAATTTTTTTTTTAAGGAAATAAATACAGAAAAAAAACATTAAAATTTTGTTTTATTTCTAGTTAATAGTTATTTGTTATACAAGGGGGCAAAGTTGTATTTTAACGCTGAGTGTGGAACTGAAAAACGAGCAAGTGAAGGGATTCTATAGTTGAACCACGAGCGAAGCGAGTGGTTCGAGAATAGAATCCTGAACTTGCGAGTTTTTTAACACACGAGAAGTAAAATACATTTTGAAAGAAAGAAAGAAAGAAACGTTTATTTGGTGTATAAAAATAAAAATAAATGAAAACTTAACCTATTACATCTTAATTGCACCCGAGTGTAACACAAAACTTTTCCCCTCACTATAGCGAGGAAACTACAACGCAAAAAATGCGTTTATCACTGCTTCCAGTAGTTCCACAGGTGGTAAATCATCTTCATTACTAGATTCACCTACTTTTATAAATTTTAAAGCAGTTTATTTGACTTTATTCTAGGTCAAATTACTTTACCCACTAGTGGATAAAATGCGTTTTTACCCGCTGGTATTAAAGGACAAAACACGTGTTTCCGAGCTAGTGAGGGGAAAAGTTAATTGTTTTGATGTTAATTAACGTCCCTTAAAATATCCGTGACGTGACTAATTTGATAACACCCTACTTAACTGACTCTTGTTATTCATGCTATGATTATGAATAAATTGCATGTTGATCATCTTGTCGCTGGTAACAAAGGCATTTAACTAACTTCTTTTACTACCTACCACATTTTCCTAAATCATTTATTATGTATTACAAATGTATAAAAATGTATAAGCATGGGTGTAACGTTCCGTATTATTCCGTCAAATTTCCAGTCTAAAATTAACAATCTCATTTAATATTCACAAAATTTCAGGATGAAGCGGTTTGATGTATGTAAAAGTTTTATTTTTGATTCTAAACATGGCTTACTTTTATTAACCCTGCCAGTTGATGGTTACACTTATTTTATTTGTGTTATTTATGACGCTCTTTTAATCTGTACTAATCCATACTAATATTATAAATGGGAAAGTGTGTGTGTCTGTTTGTTTGTCCGTCTTCAACGGCAAAACGGAGCGACGAATTGATGTGATTTTTTAAGTGGAGATAGTTGAAGGGATGGAGAGTGACATAGGCTACTTTTTGTCTCTTTCTAACGCGAGCGAAGCCGCGAGAAAAAGCTAGTATATTATAAATGGGAAAGTGTGTGTATCTGTTTATTTGTCCGTCTTTCACAGCGAAACAGCAACAAATACAAATACATACATACAAATACAACATACACATTGACGTGATTTTTTATGTGGAGTTAATTGAAGGGATGGAGAGTGACATAGGCTACTTTTTGTCTCTTTGTAATCCCCCACTTCCCAATAATGGGGGGTGGAAGTTTGAATGGATCATACCGCAGTTTTTGAACTTAACGCGAGAGAAGCCGCGGGCAAAAGCTAGTATGCTATAAACTCTGACGCCGTATTACGATTCGATTCGGGCTATAGGCACTGGTCCCACCGCGAGCTAGTAAGCTATGAGCTATCGGCTATAAAAACGAACAAAAGATAGTCGCTCCCGTGCAAATAAAAGAGACACGGCGATGTTTATAGTTACTCGCCCAGCGGTGAGCTATCAAAATCGCCGTGTCTCTTTTATTCGCACGGGAGTGACTTATCTTTTGTTCGTTTTTATAGCCGATAGCTCATAGCTTACTAGCTCGCGGTAGGACCAGTGCCATAAGCTGCGTTAAATATTATTTAGCTCTAAATACGATGAAGATCAGATACGTCAGTGTCAAAAATAATGACAAAAGTTAATATTCCCGACCGCATAGTGGACCGATTATCATGAATTATAGCTAAGAAGTTAAGAACACTCCCGACTAACTCATCTTGTAGACAAAAAAAAATCTACATCGGTTCATCCGTTCGGGAGCTACGATGCCACAGACAGACACACACAGACAGACATACCGTCTTTTCTGCGTCAGGGGTTAAAAAAACGGCACTGTTGACTCGGACATCCGATCCAAATGGTAGCAGAGCTAATATTTAAAGTATCTTAAAATACTGCCGTTACTCTTCCCCAACTATGGTTTTGTTTTTTGTTATTGTTATAAACGTTGTTTTTGAATTAAAGAATATTCCCTTAAAGTTCTTTAACTTCAATAAAAACAGGGTGTATAACTAACTTGGTATGAGGTATATACCAAGTTAGTTATACGCCCTGTTTTTATGGAATTCCTTTAACTTTAAGGGAATATTCTTTAGTTCAAATACAATCAATTTCTCTAAGAAACTATTACGGTTATCGAATTATTAAGAAAAATAATTTAATTACTGAACACCTGTGTGGCATCCCTTACCACTTCCTAATGTTATTTGTTTTGACATGTACCGTCAAACGCTTGACAATGACTTTAATGTTATGATTAAGGTCCTCTCACACTAATTAATCCATTTATTATGTACTAGCTTTTTCCCGCGGCTTCGCCCGCGTACTAATCTAGTTCTCCCATACAAACTTTGGACCCCCATTTCACCCCCTCAGGAGGTGAATTTTGAAAAATCCTTTCTTAGTGCTCCTCTACACCTTATAAGGAACCTACGTGCCAAATTTGGAATATCTAGGACCAGCGGTTTCGGCTGTGCGTTGATATGTCAGTCAGTCAGTTTCTTCTTTTATATATTTAGATGGAAAAGAAAAAAAAATTTTTTTTCGAATTTAACAAAAAGCGATATACACGATGGTTCCTGATGATGAACCTAACTGCATGTCGAATTTAACGGAAAAAAGAAAACAAAAAAAACACGGTGTATAATAAGATATCCCTAGTCCGTGCGTAATACTCATGCCTAAAGCTCGAAAGCTCGTACTGACCCACCCATTACAGCGAAACTAATAACCTTTCATCGTCCCTTTGCACATACGATTCAGGAAATAAAAATACAACAGAAGGACCACTTATAACTGCCCACGTCCGCCGGTGCTTTTGACGAAATGATCGGTCCTCGTAGAGAGCCCTTCAGGCCTTCTGACCCCGCTGCTATGTACTTGTACGTATATTGTGGATTAGGTAATGAGTATGTGGTATTATTCAGTATTAAAGTAGTTGTTAGAGTGACATCGAATTTATAATTATAATCATAGTGGAAACATTTTAGAAGTGTATGAACAATTGTAAGAATGTCTGTTATTTAATTAAAATTTAATTTCAAGGAACTGTCACATAAATATATAATGGATGGAGGACATATTATAATGTTAAATTAATTGTCACTTATGTTACACATTTAATTAATGGTATAGATTAGAAAAAAATGGAATTTAAACTATGTAATACAAATAAATGATAAAATATGATGCATGCAAATGAAATAATGTTATTTAAGAATTATGGTAGAATAAAGGCTATTTTTATTTTATTTTTATTTATTTATGTGGTATTTACTTGAAGGCTTTTGGGGCTGTAAAGGTGTATTGAAGTGTATTTTTAACCCCCGACGCAAAAAGACGGGGTGTTATAAGTTTGACGTGTCTGTCTGTCTGTCCGTCTGTCTGTCTGTATGTCTGTCTGTCTGTTTGTCTGTCTGTGTGTGTGTCTGTCTATGGCATCGTAGCTCCCGAACGGATGAACCGATGTAGATTTAGTTTTCTTTGTCTGAAAGCTGAGTTAGTCGGGAGTGTTCTTAGCCATGTGTCATGAAAATCGGTCTACTATGTCACGGTCGGGGGATTTTTCAAAATTTTAATTTTGTTGTTATATTTTTGGTCATAACAGAACCGTACCTATGCGTGTTTTATATAATTAGTCAAAGATAAGTACAGTTACAGTAACAAACGACATCATCATCGCCCTCCTTGCTTTAACCCGGCAGTTGCCACGGCTCATGGGAGCCTGGGGTCCGCTTTAACAGTAACAACTAACCTAACCTCAAAATTAAAATTTTGAAGAATACTTCAACATAGTGGACCGATTTTCATGAAACATGGCTAAGAACACTCCCGACTAATTCAGCTTTCAAAAAAAAAAAAACTAAATCTAAATAGGTTCATCCGTTCGGGAGCTACGATGCCACAGACATACATACACACACACACACAGACAGACAGACAGATACGTCAAACTTATAACAGTTATAACACCACGTCGTTTTTGCGTGGGGGGTTAAAATGACTATGGTACCTACATTATATATCCATATTAAATTTATTGTCACTGTTACAAAATATTATATCTTATACTTTTAAACGAGCAATTCTTGTATATTTATTTATTTATTTATTTATTTATTTATATATATATTTATTTACACTGACGATCTCGGAAACCGCTCTAACGATTTCGCAGAAATTTGTTATGTGGGGGTTTTTGGGGGTGAAAAATCGGTCTAACTTATCCTTAGGTCCCGGAAAACGCGAATTTTCGAGTTTTCATGAGTTTTTCTTCGCGCGCCATCTCGTGTGCAGTAGTTGTACTGTTAAGACAGAATTCTTTCGGTTGATGTAAGTACTATTTATTGCAAACACTAGATGGCGACACAGGTCAAGGCTAAAACGAATAGAAAAATACACTATTTGAGTTTTTGTGGCGAAATGCGCGCCATCTCGTGTGGAGTAGTTGTGTTGTTAAGGCTGAGAATTCTTTCGCTCGATGTAGGTACTATTCATTTTTGAACTAGATGGCGACACATGTCAAGGATACGAAACAGAACCGAGCGAAGCTCGGTTGCCCAGATATTAGTTGTAATAAGCACACAAATAATTGATTTCGCTACCTAGAACTTCTCCTCTCTTTCTCTCTTTAAGCCTCCAAATCATGTTATTAAGAGCGTAACGCCCTGAATAAGTAATTTTGATTATACATCTTAAGAAGTTTGAGAAACTAAGTTTAAACGATGTCATTTATGAAACGTCTATAACAGTCATCGTACTTGAAACAGACATTTCTCACTATCGTTGTGTCAACTTACCTCTGTTTCAACTCACCCCACATACAGCTACTAGGGGAAATATACCTCATACGACAAACGTTTATCATTTCAAAGCACGCACTGTACCAGGCTCCGTAACCGAATGGAATTTGTGCGACGCGAAACGCTACTAAAACGCCGCAGAAATGTAGTCTGACTCTGTCGCGCCAAGGAAGAGAGATAGAGATAGATAGCTACGAACGAGATATTATCGTGAGCGTTTATGCATTCTGCTACGCACACGGACCTCATTATCACACAATCGGGGAATTCGTGCTTAGCGACAGGTAACGGAGTTAATTAGGTGCGTTACGTGACTCTAATATTCCTTTGTTGCTTGTATTGCAGTATTTCTAACGAATAGATGTGTCAGGTTTCTGTTATCAAAGACAATCTTTACAGCGCGTAAACCTAATAAGGGCGATAAATGAAACCAGGCATATAATTCAATATTGTTATCATTAATTAAGAGGTGTTTTTGAGTTACTCTTAATTTTCACCCCATAATGAATTTTTGAAAAAATTCCCAGCAGCAATGTACTGTAAACGTGGTTGCGATGACAATCAATGACAACTGTCAACGAGCGTTAAACGCGAGTGTGTTTGCATTACGTTGCGGGCCGAATTAAATTGTATGGATAAAAAAAATATTTCAATTTTAAGTAAAAGTTATGTAATTCCATTTTTTATGTCCTATACTCACCACCGTTAAGAGGTTCGCCCGTATTAGGTTTACACCCTGTATATTGTGTGGTATAGGGGATACTACACAAAACTCAGCGCAGAGGGCGCTGCTAGCACATTGTGGATCTATTGTCTACATACTCCTTTAACAAAACTTACTTACTTACTTAGGGCCAGTTGCATCAACCACATTTGACAGACACATCATCGTCACGCAGCAGACGTCTATGGATATTCCCATACAATAAAATTTAACGAGCGCTTTAACGATGACAGACGGTTCAGTGCAACCGACCCTTAATCACACTTGTAAAACACGACGACCGGTCTGGCTCAGTCGGTAGTGACCCTGCCCGCGGTCCTGGGTTCGAATCCCTGTAAGGGCATTTATTTGTGTGAAGAGCACATATATTTGTTCCTGAGTCATGGATGTTTTCTATGAATATAAGTATTGTATTTATCTAATATTTAAGTATGTATAATATATCATCGCTTAGCACCCATAGTACAAGCTTTGCTTAGTTTGGGGCTAAGTTGATCTGTGTAAGGTGTACCTAATATTTATTTATTTTATTATAGTGCTGCCATCTGACGGCAGTTTATTGCCATAATTAATAATTAGGTATACTGAAATAAATGCATATAAAATACCTAAAACATCATTTTAAAAAGTCGGTTTTAAAGATTAGGCTTGATATATTTTAACAAATACGAGAAATGAATATCACGAATAAAGTTGCAATCCAGCCTTCGCATCTTTAATGGAGCTTGTGTATCATTAAAAACACAATTTACTCAATTTGGAAACAAATAATTATAATATATACGTTAGGGTGATACCAATACATAATTATAATGATTTAATAGTATTTCGACGTGCAGGTAAAAATAAAACAGAATAATTTGAAGTAAATTCCAAACGTTCAAAGTGAAGTATTTCTTTGACCTTTCTCCACGTTATCTTGACAGACACAAATAACCTAAAACACCTGAAACATTTTTTTTTAAAGGAACAGGAGGCAAACGAGCAAACAGGTCGCCTGATGGTAAGCGATCACCGCCGCCCAGGGACACCGGAAACACCAGAGGTGTTGGAGGTTCGTTGCCGGCCTTTAAGATGGGTGTACGCTCTTTTCATACTTGATTATATAATGATTATTATACTATATTAAATAAGGTATCGAAATTATTTTGGCAACTCAACACAGAAGCATTTAATTATAAAATGCAATACAGTGTCCCTGTGCATGAGACAAAAGGATTTCAGTATTCCATGAGCATGCCTCATGCGCTCTAAATGTGAGACATGACGAGGTTCCGCACTCAAGACGACAACTAGGGTTACCAGTAATGGTGACAAGTCCTAAGTATCTCTCATCTTATCATTGACTTTTTGTGATACTATTTTCTGATAATGGGAGTACGTCTCCCTAAAAGTGCTTTTTGTATGTTAACTGCAGAGAAATGAGTAACGTTCCATTTCTGGCTACCCTACAAGAAGACTCGTCTCTTCAATCAGTGTGTCCTGCCCACCCTGACTGCTACGGTGCCGAGACATGAACGGTTGGACGCTCACTAAAAAGGCTGTGCATAAGATACGGGTAGCACAGAGAGCGATGGAGCGCACCATGCTCGGCATTAAGCTTCAAGATCGAGTGAGGAATATCGAGATCCGACGCCGCACCAAGGTGCGGGACGTGGGTGACGTCATTTCCAAACTCAAATGGAATTAGGCGGGGCATGTTGCCAGGCAGAGTGATGGCAGGTGGACCAAAATGTTGACCGAATAGTGGCTGTAAGAAGCGCCTGGCATCCGTTGGCTCGTTGGGTGGAAGACATTTGAAAAACTGCGGGGCACTTCTGGATGAGATTAGCCAGGGCCGGGATAAGTGGCGTACACGAACGCCTATGCTTAGCAGTGGGCGATTAATGGCTGAAATGTTGAAATGAGTACTACGTCGGTGCCAAACATACGGGCCTGATGGTAAGTAGTAGTAGTAGTAGTAGTAACTAGTTTTTTAAAGGTGCGCGGGGCCCGAGGGCCCCGCGGTGTTCTTTGTTTGTTTTGCTTTTGTGCTTTGCTTATGCTTTTTGTTTTTTTGCTTTGCTTTATTGTTTTTTGCTTTGCTTTATGTTTTTTTGCTTTGCTTGTTTGATTTATTGCTTTGCTTGTTTGCTTTTTTGCTTTAGCCTTTGCGTGCTTGGGAGCACTCTCTGCCCGCAGCTCGGCCTGCGGCCTCGCGTGCTTGGGAGCCTGTCAGACACGCTCCGGGCCTTCGGCCCTCCGCGTAGTTACTGTGGTCGTTGTAGGGAAGTTGGAGCTTAAACACGACTCAATAGTAAAAGTGTCTTGAGAAGCTCACGACGGGCCTGCGGCCTGCGGCCTCCGGCCCGTCGTTTCGCTTCTCTAAGACACTTTTACTATTGGGTCGTGTTTAAGCTCCAACTTCCCGGTCCGCCGGCGCGCCGATCAGGGACGCTCCGGGCCTTCGGCCTTCGGCCTTCGCTGGGTTTCGTTTCTTTTTAGACACTTTGATTATCGTTCTGCTTGGGAGCACAGTCTGTACGCAGCTCGGCCTGCGGCCTTCGCGTGCTTGGGAACACTCTGCCCGCAGCTCGGCCTGCGGCCTTCGCGTGCTTGGGAGCACTCTGCCCGCAGCTCGGCCTGCGGCCTTCGCGTGCTTGGGAGCCTGTAAGACACGCTCCGGGCCTTCGGCCCTCCGCGTAGTTACTGTGGGGGTTGTAGGGAAGTTGGAGCTTAAACACGACCCAACAGTAAAAGTGTCTTGAGAAGCTCACGACGGGCCTGCGGCCTGCGGCCTCCGGCCCGTCGTTTCGCTTCTCTAAGACCCTTTAACTATTGGGTCGTGTTTAAGCTCCAACTTCCCGGTCCACCGGCGAGCCGATCAGGGACGCTCCGGGCCTTCGGCCCTACGCGGAGCTCGGCCTTCGGCCTTCGCTGGGTATCGAAGCTCCGCGTCGGGCCTTCGGCCCGCCGCTTCGCTTGTTAAGATACTTTTTGTTATTGTTTTGCTTGGGAGCACAGTCTGTACGCAGCTCGGCCTGCGGCCTTCGCGTGCTTGGGAGCACTCTGCCCGCAGCTCGGCCTGCGGCCTTCGCGTGCTTGGGAGCCTCTCAGACACGCTCCGGGCCTTCGGCCCTCCGCGTAGTTACTGTGGGGGTTGTAGGGAAGTTGGAGCTTAAACACGACCCAATAGTAAAAGTG
The DNA here is from genome assembly GCF_023078275.1 of Leguminivora glycinivorella. Classification (NCBI taxonomy): domain Eukaryota; kingdom Metazoa; phylum Arthropoda; class Insecta; order Lepidoptera; family Tortricidae; genus Leguminivora; species Leguminivora glycinivorella. The sequence continues at coordinate 8,173,976 of NC_062987.1, read as the reverse complement.
TCTTGAGAAGCTCACGACGGGCCTACGGCCTGCGGCCTCCGGCCCGTCGTTTCGCTTCTCTAAGACACTTTTACTATTGGGTCGTGTTTAAGCTCCAACTTCCCGGTCCGCCGGCGAGTCGATCAGGGACGCTCCGGGCCTTCGGCCCTACGCGGAGCTCGGCCTTCGGCCTTCGCTGGGTTTCGAAGCTCCGCGTCGGGCCTTCGGCCCGCCGCTTCGCTTGTTAAGATACTTTTTGTTATTGTTTTGCTTGGGAGCACAGTCTGTACGCAGCTCGGCCTGCGGCCTTCGCGTGCTTGGGAGCACTCTGCCCGCAGCTCGGCCTACGGCCTTCGCGTGCTTGGGAGCCTCTCAGACACGCTCCGGGCCTTCGGCCCTCCGCGTAGTTACTGTGGGGGTTGTAGGGAAGTTGGAGCTTAAACACGACCCAATAGTAAAAGTGTCTTGAGAAGCTCACGACTGGCCTGCGGCCTGCGGCCTCCGGCCCGTCGTTTCGCTTCTCTAAGACACTTTTACTATTGGGTCGTGTTTAAGCTCCAACTTCCCGGTCCGCCGGCGAGCCGATCAGGGACGCTCCGGGCCTTCGGCCCTACGCGGAGCTCGGCCTTCGGCCTTCGCTGGGTTTCGAAGCTCCGCGTCGGGCCTTTGGCCCGCCGCTTCGCTTATTTAGATACTTTTTGTTATTGTTTTCTTGGGAGCACAGTCTGCACGCAGCTCGGCCTGCGGCCTTCGCGTGCTTGGGAGCACTCTGCCCGCAGCTCGGCCTGCGGCCTTCGCGTACTTGGGAGCCTGTCAGACACGCTCCGGGCCTTCGGCCCTCCGCGTAGTTACTGTGGGGATTGCAGGATTTGTAGGGAAGTTGGACCTCCGGCCTGCGGCCTCCGGCCCGCCGCGTCGCTTTTTAGACACTTTTACTTATATTTTCTTGCTTGGGAGCACTGTCTGTACGCAGCTCGGAACTTGGACCGGAGCAATGACCGTCGGGCTGTAGAACGCTCCCTCAGGCTGGTAGGGAAATTTGACTTTGTCCCCTCTCGCCGCCGTTTTTGACTTTTCCAAAATTTTTTTTTCTCATTTCTATTTTTGGCCCCCGCTCTTACCACGTGCCAAATTTGAACGCGCTCGGACCGAAAAAAAAAAAAAATTCAAAGTCGGCCATTTTGAAATTTTGTAAATGCCATTCGATGGACCTCAGATAACTGTACAACATTAGTTTAAGCACTATTAACCTTTTTCCTACCGTTACGGAGCTATGGGGATTTTAAAAAAAACCTCCATACAAACTGGTAGGGAAATTTGACTTTGTCCCCTCTCGCCACCGTTTTTGACTTTTCCAAATTTTTTTTTTCTCATTTCTATTTTTGGCCCCCGTTCTTACCACGTGCCAAATTTAAACGCGCTCGGACCGAAGATAAAAAAAAAAAATTTCAAAGTCGGCCATTTTGAAATTTTGTAAATGCCATTCGATGGACCTCAGATAACTGTACAATATTAGTTCAAGCACTATTAACCTTTTCCCTACCATTACGGAGCTATGGGGATTTAAAAAAAGGACCTCCATACAAATTTCAATTGGCCTTCAAAGGGCGCCATTTTGAATTTTTCTAAATTTTCTTTTTGTATACTAATCTTGGGGTGGCTGTCTACCCGTGTGCAAAATTTCAGCGCGCTCGGACCATTTTGAAATTTTTCAAAAAAAAAAGTCGGCCATTTTGGTTTTTTTTTAATGCCATTCGATGGACCTCGGGTGACTGTATAACATTTGTTTGAGCACTTTTCACTTCTTTGTACCGTTACGGAGCTATGGTAATTAAAAGAAAAACCTCCATTCAAATTTCAATTGGCCCTCAAAGGCCGCCATTTTGAATTTTTCAAAATTTTCTTTTTGAATATAAATCTTGGGGCCACCTTCCACCCGTGTGCCAAATCTCAGCGCGCTAGGACCATTTTGAAATTTTTCAAAAAAAAAAGTCGGCCATTTTGAATTTTTTTTAATGCAACTTTTTTCTACTCGGTTACCTGTATGACATTTGGTCGAGCACCCCCAGACTATCTCTTACGGTTTAAAAGTTGCCATACAAAATAAAAGTGGCCATTTTTCCCACATTTGTAGCATTTTTCAATTTTTTTTTATTTCATTCGAATCAAGGCCGCTTGGAGATTCTATGACCAAAATTTGAGCACTCCACGATAAATTTGAAAAATTGTCAAAAAAAAAAGTCGGCCATTTTGAAAAAAAAATGGCGGCGTCAAAAACTGCCCAGGGTCCTCTATGACATTTGGTCGAACACTCCCCGGCCAACTCCAGCCGTTTGGCCAGGCCGTCCAACATTTTTTTACGCGGAACCGGTAGACCGACGGTCTGATCTATCCGGGGTCGCAGGACCAAACTCTATACGACCACACCAAACACTGCCACCTGCAAAAACTCCTTCTGCCCATTTTTTGAAAAATGTCAGTCGGGTTGTAGCTTTATATTATATAGATACACTTTATTGTACAAAGATAAGAACACACACAGTAAAGAAAAAAAGAACACACACATCATTTGTACAAAGGCGAACTTATCCCATTAAGGGATTTCTTCCAGTTAACCTTAGAGCAGTTAAAGGAGAATTGGAGATGGTAGACGTTTCTAAGCTAAACCTATACCTAACCTACAAACTACAGCAATATAGACGTTATATCATATAAATAAATACGTTATACATAATTATAATACAGTTAAGTCTCCGTAGCCAGCAAGTTCCGAGGAGTAATATGCGTTTTCATGATCGTAACATTCCTCAGTATCATCATTGACTATACCGGGTGGGCCATGTAACATAACATAAGCAAAAAATTAAACTGTACGCTATCCTTAAACTGACCAACATTTGTTCAGCGACTCGTTAGACGAACTAAGTTGACTAACTGTCCTTATTAAATTAAAATTACCTCTTAAATACCTGCCAAATTTTATCGACCAGGAAATGTCCCATTTCTGGCTACCCTACAAGACACAAGTGCACAAAATGCATTATATTGTTAAGCTCCCATCGGGATTCGTGAACGACAAAATAGTAGTTTGACGAAACTCTGCTGCGTTCGATTTCTTGCATTTATTCCGGACTAAAAATTGTTCCTTTAAATATTTTTGGGCTTTCAAATGTTTTTAGAAACCTTGTCCTATAAGCTACGCAAATAATAAAAAAAATGTGGGTTTCGATGGTTTTTAGGTCATTATCTTTATTTTTTATGGACACACACGGATAGAACGCGATAATAGTACATTACGATACAAGTGCGTAAAAAGGAAGTTCGAAACGAGTGGCGATAAATGACACGACCGAAGGGAGTGTTTTAAATCGACACGAGTTACGAATTTCCTTTTCGCACGTGTATCGTACGACGTTTTTCAGTACAGATGGGCCTCCGAAGTTTCGACCTGGCATATAATGAACCACTTCTCGCATTAGTGCGTAAAAAAAACACCATCTGTACTGAAAAATAACATTATATACTTTAACAACAGAAATTCTGTCAAAATTGTTTTTATAGCAAGCGAAAACTTCGGCCATTGATGTCAAAGTGTAATGATCTTACGATAGATGTCGCTGAAGGTCTTTTATGGTGGCGTTGACTTTACTCGAGGTGTTGGTAGATTAGTTGGCGCATAGAATTTAGAATTTAGTTAGAGCATGGGAATTTCGATCCAGAGGCCGTGAGTTCAAGTCTACTCAAGGCAGTAATTTGCCACTTTTAATTTATTCTATCCACGCTGACAGAATTACGCACGTAACAGGGTTGAGTGGAAGAAGCGAGGGCAGGCCTTTGCCCAGGTGTGGGACACTACACCAGCCTAGTAAAAAAAAAAAGGTTTTTGTGGCACACATGAGGCAATGCATAATGTATTAATTCTGATATTTATTTTAATTTATTTATTTAAATACCCACTTAGGCTACCAAGTATCCTTAGCGTTGTCTCAACCACTAACATTAACGTTTTAAACTTGTAATATAGCAAAACCGCAATGCAATTTTCTGTTTAAAAAGGAAAACTTTCTTTTAGAACAATAGCTTGGAAAAAGATATCCTACTATAAAAATTCAATTTGGACTGCACTAAAACGATTCGGGAAAAAGAACTTTCTGGTCTAAAATGCATTATCTTAAAGACGTTGTGTTGAATAAAGGTTCCGTCAGCTTTTAAAAGGTACTTAATGATTTAAAAAAATTTACTAAAAAGAAATATGTAGTTTAAGTAAACAAATAGCTTCGATCAGACTTCTAACATGTGAATAATACATGTAAATACATCATACTAATATTATAAGTAAATGGGAAAGTGTGTGTCTGTTTGTTTGTCCGTCTTTCACGGCAAAACGGAGCGAGGAATTGACGTGATTAAGTGGAGACAGTTGATGGGATGGAGAGTGACATAGGCTACTATTTATCTCTTTCTAATGCAAGCGCAGCCGCCGGCGAAAGCTATTAGAATATCCTTATTTCGGTATAAATAAACAGTTATATACAATACATAGAAGAATACTCAACTCTCTCAAAGAGTTTTTGACGTTTAAAAAATTATTTTCTGTCTGAATACTAAAATAATATATTTTAATTATTATTTTGACATTACCAGTGATGTAATGTTCGTTACAACTATGTTTGCATGCATTGTATTATGTTTTATCAGCAAATAAAATTTTATTGATTGATTGATTGATTGAAAATGCAACATAATTTCTTACTTTTGATTGTATACGGGTTATGTCCCAGATACGTTGCATAAGGGAAATATAAGCCCGTATTTATGAGAGACACACGACGTTGGCCCATGGGAAAATCCAGCAAACTTTCAATGGACCGGCAAAGCCAATGCAAGCCCCAGCTCATTGTACCTCTTCCTACGGGGCCCTGCTACCTAGTGACCGACCGAAGGTTCAGTTTCGGCTAAAAAATCATGTTTCATCCGTAGTTTCGGTTTCGGCCAAAAACAGCCGAATCATTCGGCCGAGCTGAAACTTACGAAATTGTACTTTTGGGTCACGTTGGGCTCACTTTTCCAGGATTTTAAAAGTTCCTGTTAAGGTGATATTTAAGAGTTAGAAAAAAACAAATGACAAAATACCTGACAAATAGTGAACTCAAAAAAAAAATACTTACATATACAAGACTATTAGTAGAATCTAGTTAATATGAGTATAAAAGCGGTTTTAAATTTTTTCAACGATTTTAACGAATCTTCTAAAGTTTCGGTTTCAGCCGAAACTAGAGCCAAGGCCAAACCTTCGGTTTCGGCCAGAAAACATGTTTGGGTCGGTCACTAAAGCTACCCCATTCACAAACCCTAACTGACTGCTTTCTAGTATAAGTTGATACATGAATGAATAGCAACTTTGCGAAATCGTAGCTTACACTTATAGTGGTTTTGCTGAAGAGAGTTGTAAGCTCAGGCATTGTATTGGTTCCGATTGGCTTCACGAAAGCAGGAGCAACAAGATCTTATGAAAACCAGTTTATATTGGCATTGAAATGTCCAAGATCTACAAATAATTTTCGGGGTGTATAAATGGGACTGGGCTGATCACGTCTGCCGCATGTATCCTGACAGGTGGGCTAGTGTAGCTACCAATGGATGCCACAAATAGAGCACGGACGCGGCAGGCCCAGAAGGAGATGGAGGGACGATCCTAGACACCTTTCTCACTAACTGGTCGGAAGAGGCACTAAACCGGGAGTCATGGAGGTCAAGGGGAGAGGCCTTTGCCCAACAGTGGGACACCATTATAGGCTAGTAATAAAAAAAAATATAGGAAATCCTGATCACCTTTTACTGTGGAATCAACCCTGAAATGATGAAAAGAGGACGTTTCATTCATGGCTATTTGACCTGGACATTTTCTCTGGGAAAGGACTTTTTATTAGCGATTTCAGAGTGATTCCTCATTGTTCACCCAGTAAAAAAACCTATTCAGTAGTAGCCTTCAAACAGTACAAACCGCGTCCGTTTTTTTTTCCCACAAACAAACTATTGTACAGTTTGGCGGGCACTTTAATAAATGTTAGCCCCGGGTTGTTTTCTGTGATTTTTTTTTAGTTTCTCGAGCATGGTCAGCGATTGCAATCAAACCTGAAATGTTACCAGTTATTGTGAAGCAGAATATGGCGAGTGCGAAAGTCGTAGCACCTGAACAAACTGGCGTCGAGTGAACGATGGTGCATTGTGCTCGAATGAAATCGACGCTATTGTGCAGGATTTGGGTCGACTACTTCTGAACATATTGGATTTGGAAGTGCACTCATTAATTTGAAAACTTTGGAAGAAAGATGTTTTTGGCAAGAAATGCATTGAAGAGCAAGGAGAAGGGAAATCGCACTCGGTTTAGATATTTTTATACAATTTTTAAATATAGGGTAAACTATATTGGCACACAAAATCACTTCAGCTTTAAAATACATAAGTAATATTGTATCTACATATATGATTAAGTTCAAAACATCTAGGAGAAACTATTTCAAACAAATAAAAGAGAAGGTTCAGGTTGTGTCGTAGGTACCAGAAGGTAAAGGAGTTGGCAGAGGACCGGACGAGTTGGAAGATTGCTCCACGGACAAACTTCTAACAGCAAGTTTGAAGAAGAAGAAGAATTATATGTATAGTATCATAACTAATTTTGTATTGTATCAGAAAACTAATTAGACACAAGATATTATGTGTAATAAGGAGGATATCACTCTGACACAGTATAAGCACGACTCAGTAATAACTCTTCTAACAAATTTTGCTGCGTGGTTTGTCCTTGAGTAGCGTTCTGCGCTAGCGAGGTGCAGAGAGTACACGCGGAACCGGAAGATGCCGGTCGCGTCAGTACGCGCCGCGCTGCGTGGCGCTGACAAGGTCGCGCGCGGCGCGTGCGAGAGAGCCAAGTACCGATCGCGCTACTGAGCGCGTGCTGAGTGCCCATAAGAGAAACTATAATAAATAAATAAATAAATAAATAAAAGTACCGATCGCTAAGCAAAGGAGATTAACTACTGAGTCGACCTTATACTGTGACTATGATTCTGTAGTGCCCATAAGAAAGAAACTATGTCGACCAATAGATAAAGTTTTATTTAATAAAACCGGGGTAAAGTAAATGTACTACAAATAACAAACAGACAAACAAATTAAAACTATTCTAAACTAAAAGTTAAGAAGCTAAACTAAACTAAACTAAAATTAAAACTAAATTAATAATAATAAATCAACCATAACTTGCTAAATCAAATTACATTTTGTATAGGCTTTTGTACAAGATTGTTAAATAAATCACAGTTAGGTTTTCCCTGCTCTCCCCAGCCATTTTCATCCTGGTTTTATACTTGCTGAAAGAACCAAAGGCCTAAAAGCTTCACGAAGCAATGTTCTAATTTTAAAATAACATAGCTTAGAGTACTTGTAGATTGTAGACACTTTCGGTGTCTAATTGGCTAGTTGTTCGGCTTGTTCGCGGATAATTGGATTATCTTCCGTTTCCGGCGCCCCCGTTCGCGGGTAACCGCGTCCTTGCTAGTGATGTTCCCACTAATGTTATGAGTAAGAGAAGATATTAGATTCTCTTTATTTATTTTTGTTCTTTATGTCAGGATTTTTTACAATATACATACATACATATAATTATATGTATAGAAATAAAATAAAAAAACCGGCCAAGTGCGAGTCGGACTCGCCCACCGAGGGTCCTGTACAAACTTTCTTTCAAACTACCTAGTTAAAATAATCTCATGTTTTCATATAACTCTAATGACTTAACTAGAAGACAAAAGTATAGGTACTAATGATCATTATTGTGTATAGCGCCATCTCTCGGTGAATTCGCTAACTAATTTGCGCGACCTGTATACTATGTTGGTTTTTCAGGGATAATTCTTTATAATGTTAACCGATTTAAACAGTTTATACTTTATTGGAAAGAAGACGGTTTACGTAACATCTCGTATTAATTTGAAGTACGATATACATTCACAAGGGTGGGTAAATTGAAAGTAAAAATATGAAAAGTTTTTTGTGAATTAAAAAAAAAGTTTCCAAGATTCACGATTATATTTTTCCTGTAATATTTAGCATAAAACCAATGTTTTCTAAAATTTTCATAATTTTTAGTTGGTAAACTTCGGAGATAAGGGGGGGAACGGTATTTTTTAGGGTACCGCCAGCAGCAAGGCAGGGCCCAAAATTAGGGCTGCAGAGAGAGAGAAGAGCCTTCGGACTATCCACGCTGTGTCCAAGACTACCGCCTTCTGCATCTGACCCTTAAAATTAGATTTTTTTGGAGACAGAAAACACATTAAACAAACTATTAAGCTTACTATGTATACTACAATACACAATGAACAAAAATCTCCCACCGCCAAGGTCAAATAAAACCAAACTCAACCACTATTCACGTGACCTTGTATGTCTTCATCCTAGAGAGTAATCGTCTTATAATATGTAATTTTGTATAAATTGTCATAATATGTAATTTATACATACATAAAATTACGCCTGTATCCCATAAAAGGGTAGACAGCACATGAAACTAAGTGTCACTCTTGGTAACTAAATAAGGGGTTGAATGAAAATTAAACTGTGACATTGCAGTGACAGGTTGCCAGCCTCTCGCCTACGCCTCAATTAAACCCATATCCCACAGTCGACTTGTACGACACCCGGGAAGAAAGGGGTTGTGAAATTTATTTTTTAGATTAAAAAGATATATATGCGATATATACCTGCGATGGTTAAATTTGGCATCACTAGATCTTACGTAACTATGGTTTTATTTACGCGCAACCTAATGTTGTATGGTTTCGTTAATTAGTGGCTTATTGTTTAATTGGATTAAGAGGGTGTCATTGATTATTAATTAATGCTTTAACGGCGTTAATCAATTAATAGGAAGGCACTAATTTGCTTTGTTTAAGCCTGAAAGGCGTATGAATAAAGTAAGCTTCTACATGTTACTTACTCAAAACATTATTTACTCACATTATATTATAAATATGTAAATGATAGGTGCTATTATTTTATTACGCTCTGTTTGGTTTAGTAGTAGTAGTAGTAGTAGTAAATAGTAATGTAGAAATTGCAGAACATTCCCAAAAAGCGGAAACATTCTTGAGAATGTTCGCAGAACATTCCTGCAACATGCAATTTATTATTTAAACCACAGAATATACTTGAAATAAAGTTTAAATGGGCATAATATAAACCTATATGTTATTATACATATAATATTGTCTATTACAGTTAGCTATTTTGTTGATAAGTGATAAGTTACCAATAAGTTGCTTAAATTCTCACTATACTTTAGGGAACATTTCAACTTTCAGACTTCACAGTTTTAGTCCTGACTTTTTTAAATTAGGTACCGAACTATAATTTCTTGATGCCAGTTTTTGGTCACATGTCAATATGTATACATAAAAAAAAAAGATCGCTGTCAGGATCGAACCTGAGAACATCGGCATACGAAGGCAGCGTACTACCATGGGACTACTTGACTTGCTGAGTTCGACGAAATTGTGGTATAAACTACGAAGTTACTAAGTATTCTGATAAATTCTCGTTCTCGAGAACATTCTCAGAAGTTACCGAAAATTCTCATGAGGAATGTTCTGCAACTTTGGAAACTTCTCGTCCGTGCATTGCTAGTAGTAAAACACTTTATGATACCAGAAAATAATACAACACACAAGAAAAAGAGCTTATCACTAGTACAAAGGCGAACTTATCCCTTTAAGGGATCTCTTCCAATTAGTTTAATATATAAAGTTTGACATTTTATATTAAGTTTGTAGAGACATATAAGAAGACGGGACTATTCTTATGAAATAATAATAGAGATCTCACAAGTTTCAGCAGTCCTTTGAGCAAAGCTCTTTAAGCGCGCACCAAAACGAATTCTTTGAAACTCTTGTACGTCCTTACTGTGTCGTGACATAAAGCATTCGACCTATTTTTTATTAAGAAACAAGCTCCAAGTCTACTCCACATGTAGAGCTTCTTATATTTCAAACTAGCGCCCCGACCCGGCTACGCACGGGGATTATCATAAAAATGGTTAAAATAAGTTATCCGTAACAGGTAGACATATGACATTGCGCGCTATTTTAGAGACCAGACCTATTAGAGCGTCTTACGTCCTTCCTATACAAAATGTACTGAGTAGACGTTTTTTGAATTACATTCAGGCGGCGTGGCGGAGACGTCCGTTGCGCGCCCCGAGACACGCGACACTTAGTGGGAACGCTGCCTTATGATATAGAGACACAATTCATCCAGCGGGATTTTTTCTGACTCGATTAGAAAATACATACATACATACATACATACAATCACGCCTGTATCCCATATAGGGGTAGGCAGAACACATGAAATTTATACTAAAGTTTCAGTGCCACTCTTGGCAAATAAGGGGTTGAAAGAAAACGAAAACTGTGACATTGCAGTGACAGGTTGCCAGCCTCTCGCCTACGCCACAATTTAACCCGATTAGAAAATATCGACATAATATTTCAATTTTCAACCAATTCAAACAAAATCTCAACAAATTATATACCTAAACCTTCCTCAAGAATCCTTATTTTCATAGGTGAGAATCGCATGAGAATCCGTTCAGGAGAGTTATACACACACACGGACACACAGACGATTTTGTATGGCGTAGAGATATAGCACTGTAAAATATAAACTAGGACACAGACTATGCTGCCCGGGATTGTTTACTTTACAAAATTGCCTTGTAAGGCTCAAGTCGTTTAAAAAATGTATCAGACCCACTTGAAATGCTGTCTGGAAGAACTTTGGGGAGTCTCAGAGGGACTGATAGATTTTATTCGAGACCTTTCTTTTAGCTTGAAGAAATGAGGATGTTAGTTTAGAATAATTGAAAATAAAAGAATTGGCTATTTTTTTGTCTTATGTGCCATTGACATTACTCGTAATGTAGTATATCTAAGTACATCTATCGTTTGATTATTGCTTTCGGGAAAAAGCATCTTATGAATTTCTAGCTTACATGTATGTTGTTAGTTCTTATGTTGCTAACGTTATTTTCTCGACTTTTGTAGTGAACGTTTACAATTTTACTTCTTTCATATCCATATTATTTTCACAGATAAATAACAATGCTATAATCCTACACCTTATAAATCTGATACTGATAATATGGTGATAGTGATAAGAATTTATTGAGTTATATTAAATTTTTTTCTTCGTTTTGTACTTTATGTATCTATCTTAAGAATTGGCTACATATATTGTATTTTTTAGTGCAAAACAAACTATGGTCAATCAAATAATCAAAAATTAAAAAGTAATTGTTAAAAATACAAAATGTATTTTGCTGAATTACAAATGCTTGCAGTAGCAACAAATCCCAAGGATAAATGCCTTTTTTGTGCAAAACAGTAAAAAGGGAAAAGGAAAAGAAAATGCCTCTTGTTAAGGGAATCTTTCAATTACCTATTTAGATGATGAAAGCACCAATTAAACAAGTTCTGGTCGAGGTGAAATATCAAATTGATTGCATTTATGTACTTACATCCTGGGGCATTTTCGTGAGAAGAATCAACAAAAATACATATTTTTTTAAGGCCGGTAAATTGTATGTTTTTCCTACCCAACTCAAAATCACGAGCGCTTTCGATCTAGGATAAATAAAAAACGAGAGACAAAAAAAATGGTCCCAAAATGTTCTATTATTTTGCATACTTTCCACTTTGTAACCGCTGTGCAAAGTATTTGAAAAATAGTAACGAAGTGGAAAAATTAAATTTGGGACGCTTTTTTCCGCCTAGTAGGACCGAAAATGCTCGTTTCTGAGTAGGAAAGACATTAAATTCATCTCTTAGAAAAAAAAGTTTTTGAATCTTTTTTCGCGAAAATGCCCACCGACGACGTGTCGTGATAATGATTTAGCCCCGGCCCTATAATGATTTAGCTACTCTCGTTTACTGTACTCTCATAGCATTTACTGCTTAGTTACTGGTGAAATATGTATGATTATTACAAAATAAAGATATTGTTTTTTTTTATATATATTTCATCATTATTTATTTACCATTTTATTCTCCTTCCTTTTTAATTTAACTTGAACAAAACGCTAGTTGGTTATTCTGATAGCGGCATGATCCAAGTTCGCGATTGTGCCCGGCTCCATTCAGTTTATAATTAAACTTTGGTCAAGTCAGACCGTCAGCTCTGGAACTTTCTTTGTTTATCTACTGCTGCTTTAACTGCAGTTTAAGTGCTTCATGAATTAATAAATATTCTTTAAGGTTAAATAAAGTTTAGTTAACACTATTTATTTTAAATCTCAGGTTTCAGATGGGTAATTGTAACTATCGTGCGACAGATTCAAATATTTTTATACCGATGTACTCACACTGTGAGTTTGTCGCCACATGTTTCGTGTTATATAAAGTCTTGTTTTGTGATAGGTTTCCAAACATATCGCCAATCGCGGTATTTATATAACAAACAAGAGTACATTTAAATATACGAATATATGTCTATTATATATTTAAATATACGTATATTTAAACAAACGAATATGTCTTTACTTTGTTACCGTTGCCAATTCAGGGTTAACTCGTATAACATTTTTTTCCTTTTGGTCTAAGAAATGCTTGGTTAATTTTTTTCTTGTTTTTCATAATACACAGTGTATATTACAGATACACATTTGTGGAAAAATAACTAGGACTCTCACATTATGTATGTAAATTAAACCTCTTTGTTATTAGCACGAATGTTAGCTATGAAGTCTGTGACTTTCTATGACTTTGACACTTTACGTATGAAACTTATAAGCACAAGTGAAATATTTATTTAAATTAATGAGATCCTGGTTACATAATAAAATGAAATGTCTCGGGCTTTATTCAATAAATAATGCAGTATTTTAAGTGACTACAAACAAATATAATGGAATATTAGCTTTAAATTTTGTTTTAATTTTTCAGGTAAGAGGTTTAGTTGTTATTATTTTACTTGTACTAAGTCAATCAATGTCACAGTTTCGTTTTCTTTCAATCCCTTATTTGCCAAGAGTGGCACTGAAACTTGAGTAGTTTCATGTGCTCTGCCTATCCCTTCATGGGATATAGGCGTGATTGTATGTATGATTGTTGTTGTATGTACTAAGTTTAATATATTTTAACATGTATGTTAACATAATTACATAGTCTGTTTTCAGAGCAACCGTTTCGGTTTTTATTTCGAGACACAATAACATCATATGATTCATATGTATACAAAATATTAATAAATGCTTTAGTTTCGTTTAAAACATTTCATATGCACTTTAATTATAAAAAATATGACAAATAAAACTATTACTTTTAAAAATTGTATGCCGTATCTGGCATTCCAAAGTATTTGTAATTCAGCTTCTGATTTTATTGATGGAGGTGAGTGATCAACTGTAGATGGAGTGGCTATGGATTATTGATAGTGAATATGAGGATTTAAAAATCTGAATGCGAATTTTCCTTTTAAAATAATAAAAACACAATTAGCAAAAACTCTGCTTTATAAAAAATCTGGGGAATAAAACTATTAATTTAAAAAAATGTATCTCGTATTGATAGTGGATATATGAGTCATATAAGGGTTTAAAAATCTGAAAACTACTGAGGTATTATTAAAATAATTTAAAACGTTATTAGCAAAAACACTGCTTTTTAGCAAAATACAAATTCTCATATTTTATTCATATTTGGAAAAAGTACATTTGTATTTTGAATTCATATTTAAACATCACTTGGGTGAATCCACGTAAAAGTAACGAGAGTCACGACTTTATTGGGTGTTTATTTGAACTACAGGTGTAAATTAAAGGATCTATGCATAATATCGGTAAAGTTACACTTATTTAGAGATAGATTATCACTTGAACTTGCGTTGTGAATAAATGGAATATGCCTTAAAATCGTGACTCATGTTACTCTTGCCTCGGATTGACCCACTTCATAATATAAACGGAGTTCAAACAATTACATCCGTAACTTCAGCAGTAAATTAATTTATATTCACTTAGCTTGCTATAAACAAATTATTTTGAAGTGAAAAAACATGTTCGAGCAAAGCATGTAAACGGAACGGAACTTGGCACCCCAAAACAGGACGTATTAAAATTTCCAGAGTTTAACTGGGGTGCGGAGATGCGTTTCGGCGTACTCTACACGTCTCACTCTATCTTGGCAAACAGCTACATACATAGGCCGGCGCCTAGCCGAAGTGACAATCGGTTACGCTTTGTGGCGATCGATACGTAGTCTGACTCTGTCGCACCATTTATTTTATACCACTTCGATGGCAAGCAGGTAACCTATGGATGTGCGTTGCCGACCCATTGGAAACTTGTACACTCCTTTTTTGAAGAAGTTCGGAAATACCTCGGCAGGGAGCTCATTCCACGGCCGGGGCAACCGCGGGAGGAAGTTCCTTTGAAACCGCACGGTGCGCGATCATTTAGGTTGCAAGGTTTTTGGATGAGCGCCCTGTCGATGGCGAGCGGAGCGATGATGAAAAGTGGACGTTGGCATCATGCATCATGACAAACAGTTCCTTAAACTCAGAACACAACCCTTATTGTACAGGCGATATACATTTTACACACATATGGAGGCTTTTTTAAAAAATTTAGCATCAAACCGTGAGGACTGGAGAAAGGAAGGGGAGGACTTGCCCAGCAAGGGACACCATATTTCATATTGCACAGTGCACACGCAATTTATCGTCACACATTTCAGAAGAGCGATAGGGTTATGAAGCTAAGCGATCGGGATCTTGGCTAGGTACCCAGTTTTCTATAATCCCGTTACAGACGACATTGAACTGTACTGCCAGTTGTATAAAAAATATTCTCGTGTGGCAATATGCTCCCCGTTAATCGTTAGGAAGTTGTTGAAATATTAACGGCCATGTTATACTCAATTTCCTGGCTTTCAACGATCGGTAACTTGGTCCTTTAAAATGTTCATAGCGAGTAGAATTGGATGATAATTAACTGTTATATGGCGGATGAATATTGATGATACCCGGTTTGTCAGTGAGTTATTGCCATTATTACGATCACAACTGATTGCAAAACACTCGCTCGACCGCAATGCGCTTAATGCAATTTCCGTTTGTATTAATGTTGAATCGCGTTTTGGTGTTATTTGCAATGAAAGTGCATTTATAAACCCCTGAGTTGCATATTGGAGGGCATCTTACATAGATCTAAGCTTGTATTTACTATGGCTTAAGATACCTTTACTAGGCGACGTGACGGTACACATATTTATGTAGATCCATACTAACAGAAAGTGTGTGTGTGTGTATGTTTGTTTGTCCGTCTTTGACGGCAAAACGGAGCGACGAATTGACGTGATTTTTTAAATGGATATAGTTGAAGGGATGGAAAGTGACATAGGCTACATTTTGTCTCTTTCTAACGCGAGCGAAGCCGTGGGAAAAAGCTAGTAATTACATACATAATACTAGTATATTATGTATAAAAAACAACTATAACTAAGGAACAAATATCTACGTTCTTTCATATCTATCTGATGCCCTTACCGGGTTATCAAACACATCGGATTAGCAGGCAGATCATTACCACCTAAGCCCAACCCTTCGTCAAAACACTGAAAATTCGATAAAACACTAAATAGAAAGCTTTTCGAACACCTGTTAACGGTTTAAAAGCAATTTAAAGTGTAGCTGGGATCAGTATCTCTATTAATAAAGGCAGGAGAGTTCCATAATAGACTGCCCGCAGTTTTAAACCGGAATTTTAGTAAATGCAGGTATTTGAACGTTATTCAACATGGCGCTAGAAACATCCTTTTTTTTTGTGTCGGTTCGTTAATTGTTGAATGAATGAATGATTTATTCACAAGAACATACATATAAGATACAGATACAGGGCATGCACTTATATACTATATTCTGCCATTCGGCATGTGAAATTTGATTGTATTCATGCAAGAAACAGAGCTACCTTTTCGTGCACAAACACAGGTTTGACATTGACTGCTGTCATTTATGCCAAATAACAGTTGATACCAAATCTAATATTAAAACTTAAAACTAAAGAAATCGTCTAGGGAATAAAAGCAACAATCACACAATAACTTATACAGTTTGTTTTTGAAATCCGTATAAGTAAGGGTCTTTAAATATGCTGGAATTTTATTATATATTCTAATACCCATAATGTAGGCACTTTTCCTTCTGACTAGTAGATTATGCGATGGCACTGTCATTTGGAATTGCCGTACAGGTCTATTGACAACATTTTTTATAGCAGGAAACAAGTCTGGGTTCTGCTTGACAAACAGTGACATTTCATATATGTAAAGGGAGGTCAGAGTTAGGAGTCCAAGTTTAGGAAATAAAGGCTTACAGGTTTCTATGTATCCTACTCCACAGATGGCCCTAATACATTTTTTTTGTGCAATGAACACTTGATCGGCATTTACTGAATTACCCCACATGATGATACCGTAACGTAAGACGGACGCGACATAGCCATGGTAGGTCATTAAGGCTGTGTCCAAGGACACTGTTTGTTTCAGTTTCCACAGAGCAAAACGAAACTTATTAATTTTTTGGCATATATTCGCAATATGATTTTTCCAACAGCAGTATGTGTCTAGCGTTAGGCCCAAAAATGTGGTATAATTTACTTCCTCTACGTTAACACCACAATAGCTTACTTTCACACTATGTGATTTAGCTTTGTAAGATCTAAACTGCATAAATTTAGTTTTATTTAAATTTATCTTTAAATTATTGTAGGTCAGCCAGGTGATTACATCTTGCAATACTGTATTAATATTCGATTCAAAATTATTTATATCAGTACCTTTGACCACAATTGTTGTATCATCGGCAAATAGTATACATTCATGTTCTGTAACCTCAGGTAAGTCGTTAATATAGCAAAGAAATAGAAGTGGCCCCAAAATGCTACCCTGTGGTACACCAAATGAGTTTAGTTTGTATTCTGACTTAAAAGACTTACGTTCACATTTTTCTAATCTATCGATTTGTATGCACTGCATTCTGTCTGATAAGTAAGTTGTTAGCCATGAAAGAGGCAGACCACGGACGCCTTGCTTTTCTAGTTTATTTAGTAGTTGCCTATGACACACAGTGTCAAACGCTTTAGTCATGTCAAGAAATAACACACCTACAGGCATGCCTTTATCAATGCAATCCGTAATTTTATTATTGAGGTGAAAATTTGCTAAAGCTGTATTTCTTTTTTTCCTAAACCCATACTGTTCTTGTTTCAGGATCTCATATTTATTAAAAAACAACTCCAGTCGATTGTACATCGTACGTGTTTTCGCAGTCCATCCAATTCCCTCTTCAGTTAGCTTTACAATTTCAAAGTGTCATTTGATTCGTGATGGATTTCGAAGTTTTTTGGCAATTTCACGCTCCATGCCCACTCCCGGATAGATTCTGTTTTATTTCATCGCGGGTTTACCTGGTGCCGTAGCCGAATGGCATTTCTCCGACGCGAAACGAAGACGAAACGCCGCGAAAGGTAAGTCTGGCTCTGTCGCGCCAATACGCAAGAGCGATAGAGATAGATATCTACGAGCGTTTCGTTTCGTGAGCGTTTTGTGAGCGTTGGTGCCATTCGGCTACGTAGTACGTACCCTGAACTGTTTCAGTAAGGGTTATTGTTGGTGCCTACTGTCTACATTAAATGATGGTGACATGAAAAGTATTAACCCTTGGAACGCCGTTGTCTAAAATTTTTCTGCTGAATTAATAACTTTCAATCTGTTAATTACAGTTTAAATTGCCTGGGACAGATCTGGAACAAGGCGCTTGAGGGGTTAAAGCTTCAACCACAAGAAAATGTAACCAATATCGATTTGACGACCGGTCTGGCGCAGTTTGGTAGTGACCCTGCCTGCTAAGCCGCGGTCCCGGGTTCGAATCCCGGTAAGAGCATTTACTTGTGTGACGAACACATATATGTTCCTGAGTCATGGATGTTTTCTATGTATATAGGTATGTATTTCTCTATATAACTATGTATATCGTCGCCTAGCACCCATACCCATAATACAAGCTTCGCTTAGTTTTGGGCTAGGTTGATTTGTGCAAGGTGTTCCCCAATATATATTACATACATATCGAGGGTTGCCTGGTGAAACCCAATAAGTGACAAAAAGTGAGATTTTAAGGTAAAAACAGTTTTAATATATTATAATATTACATATATTATAGGACTTTTTTTTTTACACAGATTGACTGAGGCCCACGGTAAGCTCAAGAAGGCTTGTGTTGTGGGTTCTCAGACAACGATATAGGTATATATAATATATAAATACTTATATATATAGAAAACATCCATGACTCAGGAACAAATATCTGTGCTCATAAAAAAAATATCGATGTTCTAGAAACACAAATGGGTCATATACAGCGTGTAAACGTAATACGGGCGATAAATGAAATCAGACATGAAATTCATTAGTGTTATCATTAATTGAGGTGTTTTTGAGTTACTCTGAATTTTCACCCCATAATTAATTTTTGAAAAAAAAAATCCCAGCAGCAACGTACTGTAAAGGGTTTGCAATGACAGGCTACTGACAACTGTCAACGAGCATTTAACGCGAGCCGAATTATTTTATATGGATAAAAAAATGTTTCAATTTTAAACAAAAGTTATCTGTTTACATTTCTTATGTCCTCTGACCACTGTTAAGAAATTCGCCTGTAGCTTTAACACTCTCTATTCGATACTGAGGAGTTGAGAACCGATGATAGACATAGTTCTAAGGCACGACGGTTTGTTGGCATCAAAAGTAGACTTAAACTCGTTTTCATTTATTAAATATCAATAAAGTACTCTTATGGTATACTTACATCGAGTAATTATCGATTGGTTGATGAATCAATTTAAATACGTAAGTAGTTTAATTTTAAACAAACCTCATAAATAAGGCAATTCTTTAATGAATGTCAAAATGAAACAAAAATAAATCGAGTAATTATCGATACAATACGTAAGAGATTTTAAACAAACCTCATAAATAGGCAATTCTTTAATGAATGTCAAAATGAAACAAAAATAAATCATACAATGAGACTCACTACAATAGGCCAGTTAAATACATACCGTTGTTACCACAGACCACCTCAACTACTAGACGAAGCATTTAAGCAAACTCAAGTCACCACATGTTCTCCCGTAGTCATGTAGTATAGCAACGAAACCGCTTGATTTTTTTTTATCAATGTTTACCTATAGTCAGCACTCGTGAAATTATAGAATATATGAATGAAAAATAGTGTAAGGGTTGAACCTGAGCTGTTATAATATATGATGGTGTAAGATGCTCCATCGTGCAGCTAAAATCATGGTATTTTACCAGTAAAAATATACATATACAGGATGTTTGGTCCATCGTTTGCCAAATTAATAATATATGGTGGATACGTTGGGGTGGTTCTCTATCTCACCAATCTTTCTATAAAATTTTTTGACTAACGTGCAGCTTTTTTCTGAATTTTTTATTGTTTTGACAAGTAAATCAGTACCAACTCGTTTAAAATTCAATTTAAAAAAGAATTACTTTAAAAAAGAATCTTTTTTAAATTGAATTTTAAACGAGTTGGTCTTGATTTATTTCTCAAAACAACAAAAAATTCAGAAAAAAAAAATGCACGTCAGTCAAAAAAATTTTTAGAAAGCTTGGTGAGATAGGGAACCACCCCAACGTATCCACCATATTAATTTGGCAAACGATGGACCAAACACCCCTCTTTATAAGCACTTCATAATTTGCGGTGTCTATGTAGCCTATGGTTGCCACTCGACAGTCCCTGCTTCAGTTAAAAAGCTCCCATTCAACATAAAGTTTAATATAAAAAGCCCTGAATTACGCAGCGAAATGTCTCAATTTATTAAACGCAATCGTGACAAAAGCTGTAAATGTGAAATGGTCACTTAAATCACAACAATTGCCACGCCCGCGACCGAAATTGTGTTTTCATGTAAAATTGCGTTCAAATGTTGTATGTTATTATGTTATTCATTCTTTTAGAACATTAGCAATTAAGATAGGGATCTACATTTTGCTAGACGCGTTGCTTTTGAAGGAACATGGATTTGGAACATTAGCGTTGTGCCTGCTTAAAATACTTCTAAAGGGGTGTTCACTAAGCAACTGCCAAATGCTATGTAACATTTGTGTACCTACGCATTTTAATATTTTGCCTAATCCACTGATTGTTATAACAATAAATTTTCGACAAAAAATTAAGATTAAAGACGTAAATACGGAGGTCTCGACGCCAATTACAACTTTGTTGCTTTTGGCGTCGAGACCCCTCGGTCCTATTTAGAGCACTATGCCCTCTTTAGACTTAGATTTTTAGTTTTATTATTATTTTTTTTGATTGCCTAGTTAAATAATATTTATTGTACCAAATTTTTATTTAAGTGCTTTTAAATATGTATTATATGTCGAAAGATTTAGACATACCTATTTAGAGATTTTTTTTAGATTAGATTAGGGCTGTTAGATTTAGGCCTACTTGCACCAACCACTTAACTCACAATCAGGGTTAGTGGGCTGTCATCTGTCAAATTCCATATAAAATGGCTCCATTTTCGTTGTTGCAAGTGACCCTTAGGGCGTTATCAGGCGATTATATGTGATCTAAGGATTTCTCGTACACATTTAATACCCAAAATCATTAAATGAGTCAAATACATAATATTATTGGTGTCAATGATATAAAATGTAACATAAATTAAATCTATACAAAATAAATAAGGTAGGTCCTACACTAAAACTAAAATATTCCTCCCTGGATCGTACCCGGCTCAAAAGTCCCCATTATTCCCGCTGCATTACGCCGCTGGACGGCAATGGAGACCTGTTGGACCAGATACGACCCAGAACGAGGATCGCAGCGCCTCTCCCGCAAACGACGCCTTTTTTTTTTTTTGTCGGAGTGGGGAATGCGTTACGCACCGTCCCCCCAGCCGCGGGAAGGCCTTGAAGGGGGGGTGTGTGGGACTCCCTCCTTCGGCCCCCTCTCTTGTCGAGAGGGAGGGAAGAGGTTTACCCACTAAACCCCACTCCGGCGTTTCGCCCTCTGTGCCGTTCGCGAGGGCGTCATGGGATCATCGGGTCTCCTCTGTCCACCATGGCGCCCTCCGGCAGCCCCGAATTGTCACAGGGCATCCGCACAGGTTAGGGAGAGAGGCATCAGAAACGCTTGATCCCTCCCTCGACGAGGTTAGTGGGGCCGGTGCAATGCGGGTCCCGTACCCGCTAGCCCCACTAAGGGTCGTGGCGCAAGAATGCTCGTCGCCTTCGACCCTGCCGTCTTCGACGGAGAGGCAGCGCGTCAGCCGCAGCTTCGCGCTCTCTCTCCGCCGCCTCCTTCTGTGACATGACGTCTTCACAGAAGGAGGCCACCGCATCCATCTTCTCTCGCTGCTCAGCATCGCCCCTATGACGCTGTGCAGCGAGAGGTCCACCAGTCCTGTGGCTGCGACCAGCGCAGCCCTTTCCACGGCCCAGCGACTACACTCCTCAAGGGTGTGCTGGGCCGTATCGTCCTCCACACCGCAGTCCAGGCACTGGGTGCTCGGCTCTCTCCCTATCCGGTGCAGGTAGTGTCCAAAGCACCCGTGCCCGGTCACCACCTGAGTCAACCGGTACGTGAGGACCCCCCTCCTTCTTCCTAGCCAGTCCTCCATGACAGGAAGGATGGCTCCTATGGTTCGCGTTCCATAGAGGCCATCCTCCAGGGCGTCCCTCCATTGTTGGCGCAGGTGCTCCTCAGCTGCCCGCGCCGCTCTTTCCTCTTCCTCGGGGTCCGGCGGCTCTCCCCGGCTCCTCGCTGCCACCTTCCGCTGGTACCTTTCGGCTAGGACCACCACGTCCAGCTCCCATGGGGGCGTGCCAGCGAGGAGGCAGGCTGCGGCATGGGAAGTGGTGCGGTAGGCCCTGACTGCCCTTTGGGCCACGACCCTCTGGGGCCGACGGAGTAACGCCTTGGTGCGTTCTCGCAGCCTTCCGGCCCAGATTGGCGCTCCGTAGAGCGCCATACTCCGGACGACCCCGCGAACAGCCGCCTGCAGGGGGCGTTCGGCCCTCCCAAGTTGGGCAGCAGATTGCCCAGCGCCGAGGCAGCACCCACGAGACGAGGAGCGAGTCTTGCGAAGTGCTCCTCAAAAGTCCACTTTCTGTCCAGGACAAGGCCCAAGTATTTTATGTTGGCCTTGACCTGGACAGACTGGCCCTCCACCCTCAGCGCCATGTTTGCCTGTAGCCTCCACCGCCTCACGCCCCCCAGGACCATGGCTTCGGTCTTTGCGATGGCGACCCGCAGCCCGAGGAGCCCGATACGGTGGACGGTGAGCTCCGTCGCCACCGCCGCCCTCCTGCGCAAACGACGCCCTAACTCTTTGAAAAAGATTTCTTATTTAGGTACTAGTCGAGATGTTTATACCTAAGTATTATTTTTCAGTTCGACGGAGTAGGAAATTGGCAACATCGTTAGAGCAGTGGGTCGAAAGTAGACGCTTTCCGGTCGAAGATCAGAAAATGATTTTACGATAGAGTTTATTGCCTATTCACAGAAAAGCTATATAAAGCACTTAGTAATAAGCCAATTCTACTTTGCACTGACATCATTATAATATCTGAAGGATGTCATTCGGATATCGTGAAATTCGCTCGTGCCCGAAGCTGTATTGACGCGGCTATGCACGATGATTGAATGACATATTCCTGATATCGGAGTACAGTCGACTTAAAAAGTAGCGGATGTAGTAACGCACTAAGTATTTGACGTCCTGAATAACTTTTCTAAATTCTATTACAATAGACGATTCTGTACCGTTCGTCGTCAGCAATGTTAACAATTTAATTATTTGTTCTATAATTTGTATAAATACCTAAATATGTTATTAGCGGTTACAGAATAGTAGTTACTTCTAAAGCTTAATTTGAGCCGCTACTTTTGGTGCTGACTACATTGGGCCGGAAAATCAGTTTAACATCAATTATGCGATAAGTAACCTATATAATAGTCATTTGTTTTACAAGGGGGCAAAGTTGTTGTTTAACCGCACGTGCCAATATTGAAGCCCGAGCAAGCGAAAGATTCCAATATTGAACCGCGATCGTAGCGAGTGGTTCAAAAAGTGGAATCTTGAGCGTTGCGAGGGTTTCAAGGCACGAAGGTTAAACAAACTTTTCCGCCGAGTGAAACACAAAATAGCTGACTATAAAACATCAAACTAAATCAAATGTATCAATTTATTCAATATTCGTAATTCAAAATCATCATTTTTAAGTAATTTCTACCAGCCAGCTCAAGATATCAAGTTAAAATTTGTATGAAATGACTTTGCACTCTTGTGGATAAAATGCAATTTTATAAAAAAATGAAAAAAAAATATTTCAGGCGTAATCCCATAGATCAATCCAATTTTGCTATTTGTTTTCGAATAGCAAAGTAAGCCTTTATCAGTTGGTGTGGTGAAAAGTACTATTAAATCGGTATCAAATCCTAGTTGCGAGCAACATCGCAAATCTTTAGCTTAGTCGCATAAACGAATTATTTATCACCCTTTGTGACGCGAAACGTTGATTAACAAAAGCTTAATCGTCCAAATGGAGTATTCTCGAGTTAATCTTTATAAAAGGTGTTTTAACGGTGATCATAAATCTGTCCTTTTGTTCTGATTCGTTTGGCTGATTCAAAAAAACCGCAACAAGTCGAACTTGTTAAATTCACAATGAAAATTTCTCTCAGTGTTCATTTTCAAATTTGCCGCCCTTTTTAATGCCAAGGTCGGTTGGCCGGCTATAGGTATCCGTTTATCTGAATTCATAAATTATTTTGTGGTCACCGAGTGGAACCTATGCCATGCCAAATGATGGCGGGACGACTTGGACGTATTTTATCCGGATTGGTCGAAATATATGAAGAATCTGGGGAAAGGATGAAATAAAAATGATATTCAAAAAATTGCTAAAAAAAAATTGGTCATGTGTTGTGGCTTTTTGACTTTTTTTCAGTCGACTGGTTTTTTTAATTTGGAGTAATTTTAAGCCAGAGTTAAAACATGTTGGGAAAACTACGTTCAAAATATCTCAGCAGCCATATAACACTTTTTTGACAAAACATGCACACTGTCTCGTAAGAATTTGCCTAAATTCATCATTTAAATTTCGTGAAATGATTGAGAATACACTAGATATATGATTACGAACATGTATTATGTTTTGTAAAAAAACTAATATCAAATTATTGAGTTGTTTGTAACCGCCAGTGTAATTTTAATTTAAAAACCAATCTCAAAGTACTATCTTCTTGCCAAGCTCCGTACCCTTACAAAAATGAATAACATTAGCAGGTAGCTATTGAACATTTCGCAAACATGTTATTTTATGAAAATGTTTTAGGTGCAGAAGCGTCTGTACTCGCCTCAATAGCATGCTAAAGGCTAAAATCATTTGCATATTGCGGTCCCTACTGAGACTCGCAGTCTCATAATCATTACGTCGCCGCCAAGTGAAATTAGCCCCTAAGGTGCTCTAGCCGAGAACTACAACCACTTTATTAACCCTCAAACGTGCTCACTCATGCTAATTCGTACTCTTTGATGTGGTTTATAGTATCGGCCTGTATTAAACTCGAAATAAATGTGAATAATTAAATTATAATGTAATGTTTTATGTATTATAAACTTATTTGACGACCGGTCTGGTTCAGTCGGTAGTGACCCTGCCTGCTAAGACGCGGTCCTGGGTTCGAATCCCGGTAAGGCCATTTATATTTGTGTGATGAGCACAGATATTTGTTCCTGAGTCATCGATGTTTTCTATATATATACGTATTTATCTATTTATATCGTTGCTTAGCACCCATAGTACAAGTTTTGCCTAGTTTGGGGCTAAGTAGTGTAAGGTGTCCCCAATTTTTATTTATTTATTTATTTTTTAATAAATACGACAAGAATAAATAAATGTTGATTTGTACATTTGTATTTCGCAAGCAATTGGCTACTTGGTGTACCCACTAGCAGAATCACGGTTAATTAACTGTGAGGAAGGGTGCATAACTGTAGAGTGGTAAGGTTGTAATATGCATAAGTAGGTTATAAGACTTGTTATAATGATAACTCGACCCCTAAACCTAAAGGCGATATTACCTCTAGATTACCTTTGAAATGTGTCTAAAAGCGATCATTTAGCTTCAAGGACGTTCTCAATTTAAATAAAACCTAAGGATTCAGGCATAGGGTGTGGTATACAGCGCGTGTCAACACGTAAAACGAACGCATAGAAAATAACAGCAGTCTAAAACCGCCCTATTAAAATATATTTCTTTTCTACTACAAGTAAGAACGAATACAATATTCTAAAACAAAGCTCAACGAGAAACTCGAAAAGTTTAACGAATTAATGCTGATAAGCGAATACCACTCGTGAATGAGCTAGAACTATTTCGATATGACATGAACTCAGAATTCCGATCTTTGTGTGCTAGTATCGGAGAAAGTCTGCATTTCATGATAAGAACCAACATGAGTGCATTTAATTAGTCTAGGGTTCTGAAGGTACAAGTATGGAATATTTTTATTAAATATCGTGAATTTTACTATCAATTTTCTGTATGAATAGCCGCGACCGAGACGTGCGAAATAGTACCTACATTACGATACAAGTGCAAAAAAACCGGCCAAGAGCGTGTCGGGCCACGCTCAGTGTAGGGTTCCGTAGTTTTCCGTATTTTTCTCAAAAACTACTGAACCTATCAAGTTCAAAACAATTTTCCTAGAAAATCTTTATAATGTTCTACTTTTGTGATTTTTTTCATATTTTTTAAACATATGGTTCAAAAGTTAGAGGGGGGGGGGACGCACTTTTTTTTCCTTTAGGAGCGATTATTTCCGAAAATATTAATATTATCAAAAAACGATCTTAGCAAACCCTAATTCATTTTTAAATTCCTATCCAACAATATATCACACGTTGGGGTTGGAATGAAAAAAATATCAGCCCCCACTTTACATGTAGGGGGGGTACCCTAATAAAAGATATTTTTCCATTTTTTATTTTTTCACTTTGTTGGCGTGATTGATATACATATTGGTACCAAATTTCAGCTTTCTAGTGCTAACGGTTACTGAGATTATCCGTTGACTACGGGACCCTAAAAAAGGAAGTTTGAAACGAGTGGCGATAAATTAAAACACTATCGAAGGGAGAGTTTTAAATCGACACGAGGTTCGAATTTCCTTTTCGCACAGATGGCCCTTCAAAGTTTCGACCTGACAAGAAATAAACCGCTTCTCGCACTAGTGCGTAAAAATAGCACCATCTGTACTGAAAAATAAATACAACTGAAATATAATTCTGACATCAGTGTACTTACAAAACTACCCGTAAGTTCCAAGTTGTGTGTAGTGCACTTAATGGACAAATGTATCAATAAATAAAATCAAAAGTGAAATATAAATCCCATTTGATCACCTTAATATTATATTAGCCCTAAAAATTCTAAAATCTTGCCTTTTTAAATCTGCTATTGTTGGCTTCTACGACGATAATTCAAATCAAAGCTTAAAACGCAGTATCCAAACGCCCAACATATTAAAACATTCTGCAACATCTTCAAAATAAAACCCTATCAAAGCAATCAAAACAAGAAAGTTTCATTATAAATCTGTGTCGCCAGTCTTCTATTATCTCCTCTCGGATGCACCATTTGCTCGCGGAGTTTTTAATCTGTTGATCAAATAGCGAGCTGTCGACAAATTTATTCTTGTACCAACACGGAGATTGTTATCGCGCAGATGCGACTTCTTTTGTGAATACTGAACTGTTTCTGAGAAGTTGGGATTTACATGCCAGATAGATTTGCCTAAGTGTAGGAATAATCAGATTAATATCAGATTTGGGGTGGCTAGTATAACTTAAACTAAAAGAAAAAAAAAAAGCCAAAAATATATTAATCTCTTTATTTTAGTTTTTTTAAGATATGGTTCGATTTACTGAAAACGTGGTATTACTAGTAAATAATAACTAGCTATCAGTGAAACACATAACTGGAATATTTCAATCAAACTATAATATTTTTTAATGCCTTGCTGAACTACTTAGACAAGTTTTTCCTATATTTGTTTAGTGAAAGAACCACAACTAACATTATCAAAAAATAGTACAACGATTGATTTAAATATGATTTTGAAATTTTAAATCAAAACGCTGAGTTATTACGCTAAGCAGCCATTGCGTGCTCAGTTTTTTAGTAAAATTTAAATATATCGTGCAACAATATCCGCTCCCAAACCTCACATTTGCATACACCTGCTAACCTAGACCATTATCAAACGCTAACTAAAACGAAACATACGAAAACTCATTTTTTTTATTCATAAATACTATTATGAGCGTTGTTCAGTAAAGTCAGGTGATTCATTTTTTCCCTTGGCCGCATGCCAGACGATTGTTATTTAAAAATTCGGCATCAACCGCAGCATATTATGCTTTTCGAAAAATCCACAGCAATATTAAATCGTACTCAATGCGGGGTAGCGTGCAAATTGTGGAACATTAAGCAAATTCGGGCAAATTAGCGAACGTATGGCAACTATACACAGATATATATCTAAATAGATATCACGTCATCATCCTCCATGCGTTATCCCGGCATTTTGCCACGGCTCATAGGAGCCTGGGGTCAGCTTTGACAACTAATCCGAAGATTTGGCGTAGGCACTAGTTTTACTAAAACGACTGTGTAACCTGGGTGGCTAGCCGAATGGCACAATCGCTCACGAAACGCTCACGAAACGAAGCGCTAGTAGATATCTATCTCTATCGCGCTTGCGT
Source organism: Leguminivora glycinivorella (assembly GCF_023078275.1). Taxonomy (NCBI): domain Eukaryota; kingdom Metazoa; phylum Arthropoda; class Insecta; order Lepidoptera; family Tortricidae; genus Leguminivora; species Leguminivora glycinivorella. The sequence goes on along the minus strand of NC_062987.1, from coordinate 8,146,071 downwards.
ATTGGCGCGACAGAGCCAGCGGCGTATCGCTTTCGTTTGGCGTCGGAGAAATGCCATTCGGCTACGGGGCCAGGCCTTATTGGAATTAGTCCGGTTTGCTCACGATGTTTTCATTCACCGAATAGATATCATGCCACTTGCATTTCATTCAATTGGCGACTTCCTTCAATCAGGAGGCAGAAACGCTGTCGATTGTGAGAATTACTCACCAACAAATCGGCCAGTCAATAATTGGCAGGGGTTTTAAAAAAAGTAGCATTGTTTAGACCGACCTGTGTAGCCTCTTAGTTTTTAGACATCGTTATTTTTAGGTCTACTAAAATAAGTATTAGTTTTAAAATTTGTAATTTTTTCATTGCTACATATACTTTCATTTTCAAATGCTCATAATAATTATAGTTAGTTATTGTCAGATTTTTTCGAGTATGTCTGTGGTATGGTTAATAACCGAATGCAGATTTTAAGCCAGAGCCATGCAGAGCCAAAAATATATTAATCTCTTTATTTTAGTTTTTTTTAAGATATCGTTCGATTTACTGAAAACGTGGTATTACTAGTAAATAAAAACTAGCTTTCAATCAAACTATAATATTTTTAATGCCTTGCTGAACTAGTTAGGCATGTTTTTCCTATATTTGTTTAGTGAAAAAACCACAACTAACATTATCGAAAAATAGTACAACGATTGATTTAAATATGATTTTGAAATTTTAAATCAAAACGCTGAGTAATTACGCTAAGCAGCCATTGCGTGCTTAGTTTTTCAGTCAATTAGTTTTAAAATTTGTAATTTTTTCATTGCTACATATATTGAGTAATCTGATGATCATTTTCAAATGCTCATAATAATTATAGTTAGTTATTGTCAGATCTTTTCGAGTATGTCTGTGGTATGGTTAATAACCGAATGCAGATTTTGCTCGAGGCACTGGCAACAGTTGGACACCAGTGAAAATATTATTATTTCCATGTATACAAATTCAAAATTGGTTCTTTCTCGCCAGCACTTAGGGCAAATTGTTGTGTATTTGCCGAATTTAATGCTCTCAATTTAAATATTTCATGTTCAGTGGGCAAACTAGTTGCATTAGAGTAAATGGGATTAAACATGGAATAGGTAGAAACTAGCAATTATAGGACATTTTACTCAGATTGACTGAGTCCCACGGTAAGCTCAAGAAGGCTTGTGTTGCAGGTACTCCGACAATGATATATATAATATACAAACACTTGTATACATAGAAAACATCCATGACTCAGGAACAAATATCTGTGCTCATCACACAAATAAATGCCCTTACCGGGATTCGAACCCGGGACCGCGGCGTAGCACGCAGGGCAACACGCTAGGCCAGACCGGTCGTCACACTATACTGATATAATATAATTATATCTGCTGTTCCGTTTCTGTATTGACGTTGAATTGACATCCAACTAATAATGTTTGAAAGAGGTCAAATGGGAAAATTCACTATTGACGGAATAACAACGGCCAGCGGCAATGGATTTTACTCATAGAATTTTCTACTCATGAGAAAACTGTTATACTTATTTACTTATTTTGATTTGTTTTCCAAGAAGTTGATTGTAATATGATAGGAATACTTGGAAGTAAAACAGTTATGTTTTACTATAATAATGTTTTATTGATTTCCTTATAAAATATGGGAAACAACGTGATGTCAAACTTATCAACGATAAACTACCTACGTAATTACTTATAAACTTAAAACGATATCAGGGACACGTTTCACAAATTTTGAAAGCCGCTAAATTGAAAAATTGTCTTTTTTTTATCCATTATTAGTCAATGAATTTAGCGGCTGCTCCCGAAAGGTTTATGGCAATAGAAATGTGTAGGTAAGTATTATTTACTCACTTTAACCGTCATCAATAAAATATTTAAAGGAACCTACCCATTGAAAATCCGTGTGTGGGATACATCGCTTTATAAAGGACTTAATCCATGGAAATCAACCGCATATTTTCACGCCTTTCCATCTCCATTTCTCGCTGCAGCGTAACATGAACTTTATTTTATCGTGGTAAGAGTGTTTATAGCTTGTAATAGTGAGTAGATATAGGAGGTTTTTGAAGTAATTAGTGGAAATGCCGTCCGGTTTTCATTAAGGCTTTGTAGCTTGCTGGTTTTACCCGAACATGCTTAATCCATGGACTTAATGGAATTACAAAAAAAAGTGTAATTTTGCAAGTCAGTTTGGCTTAACAGTCTCATTTTTGGGAATAACTACCTAATCATCAAAATAACGCATATTCTAACGTGAATTTATGTCTAAGATTAGTCAAATTTTAATTTCATATCTTCAGCTGGACATTTTTTTAAATAAAACGTTTCACAACAGTAGGCCTAGCACATGATGGCCGCGGGAGTATGTCGCCGCGAGATAGATGACACGTCTTTGTCTAATTGTATTAATGACATAAGGACAGGTAGTCTATCTCGCGGCGACATACTCCCGCGGCCATCATGTGCTAGGCCTGCAGACATGTACAGAGATCTGCGAAAGTGTATGGCGAATTTATCAATAATAATAATTTCTCAATGCAAATTTGCAGCTCAATGTACACCAATATGCATGAAGCTTTAAATATAAAAGAAATCATTGTCTAATTTCTTGTAAAATATAACCTATGCAATAATATGTATTGTAAACACATATTCATTATTCAACCAACATTTACTACGAAATGATAGATCTTGCACAACTTATGTAAATAAGACACCTTCAGAATAACCCCTGTAAGTATTTCTATCTACTTCCACATACAAACGGTACACCACACTGGCTTACCTCAAGCTTATGTTACCCAACGTACCAAAAACAGCCATGACTGCTTTCATGTTAAAGTTCATATTTCAAAAGCATTGAAAGTATAAGGTATGAGCACATAGACACTCACGATAAGAATAGTTCGTCCCCTGCCTGCTAAATTGCCACATCTCAAAATGTTAGGTTTTTGAGATTTTTGCAAATTCGGGTTCAGAATCATTGAAATGACGACCTTAATTCGGAAAAAAGGCGCCTTTAAAGCCTTTTTAGAAGATACTATGGCCACACCTTCACAAAAACTGCCAATATTTTCTCTGTAAAATACCCACAAATCCAAATATCCCATTATGATATGATAATTAATCTTGAATTGGGCCGTATTGCACAAACTTTTGAGAATTTTTTTGAGTTGTGTCCTCGCTTTATATAGGAAAATGTGACTCGTTTTACAATTATCCTTTAGAAACATTTCCTTTATTAATGAAATGTTGTTATTTAACACTAGATTGCTGGTATTAAAGGCAGTATATGAGGGGAAAAATATTTTATACTAGGCATGAAATAAAGCATCAGATAATTATAAGAAAAACATGGACAGAAGTTATTTTTAAATCAAATTTCTATTTAATAAGTCTGGTAGAAATATATAAAGTAACTGAGTTGACCGTGACGTCACTCAATTCGATTTCATATAAATTCCTTACTAGCAAGTCGTTCAAATTCGTTTTGACAGTTCTTAAAAAGAAGCTGATTTGACTAGGAGGCAAGTAGCCTATTAGAGCTTTTTTTACTGACGCACAAACATTTGTGTCAAAACTTTGACACGCGATTTCTCGAAAAAAAAAAATTTTGAGATGTGGCGGTTTAGCAAACAGGGGACGAGTTAGGTAACTACGTGCGTTTCAACATGGCCTCCCTCGTACTCATTGTTTAGAGCGTCTACTTAAAAACTAATCCAGACTAGTGCTATTAAAACAAAGTACGCCCTGAGCTACGCTGATTGGTCCGCAAGTCCCTGCTAACATGTCTTTGTTTTTAACCCTCTTTTTCATATTATGACATGCTCTGAGTAGTTTCATACAGATGACTGTTGGAGCCTTATTATTAACATGATTTAAATACATACATCTACAATGGACGCATGCAACTCCAGAGGTGTAACATGCTCGTGGTCGACCTTTTAGAAATCTGTACACTCTTTTTTTTGAAAAAAACGCTATATTGTAGACCGTTGTTGGGAAAACCTCGGCAGAGAGTTCATTGATTGGAGATTTTCAATATTTTCCGTCATTTATTTTGGTAAAGACCATAATATAAAAAAAAAAAATATTGATTGATATTCTGGCTTTGTTAAATATGAGCGATCATTTTGTTAAATAATAACCAAAATTCTACCCACAAACAATTTCATAATAATGCTTTTGTTTTACGCAAATAGCAGCTTGTGCGATAATTAATAAAATGGAAATTAATTCGGGACAAATTTTTACGATATTAACGGACAAACGGGAAATTAATAACCTCTATTAGGTCCATTATTAAAAGCGGGCCACTTTGCGTGGGTGTTTCGGTTTTTACTCTCGATGAAATGTGAGGTAATAAGAAAAATGATTGTTTTTCCTTGATGCCAAATTAATATGAGTAAAAATACTGCAATCTGATAAGAAAGGAGTAGAAATTTTAATTTGGCAGCAGTATGGTGTCTTCCCGTATTCCTACATAAATTATTTGAATTTGACACTAAAAAAAATAGCTACTTTTCACTAAAATTAGATAGACAACAAAAGCTACTTACATGATCGTAATTGTGTACCTTCTCGTAAACCTTCTTACTAATTATAATTGGGTACCTAGAAACTTAAAGCTGGTAATTAATGATATTAACTTATTATTCACAAGCTCGTAAGCCTTTAAGTTGATCGGTCGGCCATTTTGGTTCATCGATACTCGAGCTCAATGACAGCAATTTGATCCCAAAGCAGGGGTTGATGGTCTCAAATATCTGACCAATCAGAGAGCTGCATTCGGAGGGAACTTTTATTGTTCTTTTTTTACAATAAAACAAAAGAACCTCCATTTTCTAAATTTAAATAGGTATGCGGAAAAGTTAAATAATGTTCTGTGTCGGCTCTTGGAATTGAAAGTATTCGAGAAATGTGGAATTACGGACAAAGTAAAAATGTCCTTTAAGTGGCAAGTCTCACTATTGTAAATACGCCTAGGTATGGGATTTTACTTTAAGAATTGAATTAAAATTCAATTATGTATGTACCTACCTGCTGCATATCTCAGAATTTATTCCTCAAATACAATAACATGATTATTTTAGTTCAATTTCAATGGTTTATTTGCAAAAGAAAAAGGGTTAGTATAATAGGTCTTAAAATTAGGTTAATAATCGTTCCACCTTTATCCGCTGTCTCAAGACAGCATGCAAATTTATTATTATTTATTTTATTTATTTATTGAATTATTATACCTACAGTCGACAAATATTACAATTTATCACATGCCCTGCAAAACTGTTTAACAGTTTGACTGCAGGATAAGAGTATCTTATTAAAAAATAATTACAGTAAGTAATATCTAATTAAATTTTAATTAGTACTTAACAAGTTACTATGGCAGGCTATTTAATAAATACATTTTTAATTTTCTCTTAAAATGCTTGTTTGGTTCGAGACGGATGTCCACAGGTAGACTATTGAGAGTGTATGGTAAACGCTTTTTTAGAGTTCTGTCACCGTAATAGTTGTTAACTCTAAAGTAAAATTCATAATCCTACGGACTAAATTGACAAATGACTGACAGGTAAAATGATACCAGGAACAGCAAAATTAAAATAGGGAAGGGTATATGTCGATAACAATATATCGACAAGTTGTAAAGTACATACAACAGACAAGTTTAAATCAAGAATAAGTATATTAGTTTCAAATAAGAGGTACACATTTTGGTTTGTTCTATATATCTTCGAGGTAGTGGATGGATGCCATGCATTTTTACCCACTAGTTTTAAAACATAAAAAGGTTTCCGAGCCTGTAGGTAAAAAGTAAAATACCATGTCCGACGATAATCAATTATCTGTCACGCTATGGCAAGTATGTCATAAATATCTATATAATTTTCGAATTGTATAACTTATTCCTAAAACTGTACAAGTATCGGTATATTTATCACACATTCATTATAATATATACAATTTTTTAAAAGTAGGTAAAACCTGAACAGAATTCTTAAGATGAATATTGAATGGGATATACTAATGTATAACCTGTACCTTAAACTTTTTTTTCCTCCTATTATAAATCATAAATACGACATTATTTTGGATAGCTAAGATTTTAGACTACGAAACAAACCAGCATTATAATTAGGTAAAGTACAGTACTTAATATTTTTTTTAATAATACAGAGTAAACCAGAACTGGACGCGATGAATTATATAAAATTTTGTCAAAGGATGATCAAAATGTTGTAAACAATAGTTTTTATTACTTCCCGTTGCGGATCATTTCACACGCACATGACTGAATATTTAGGGTTGATCGGAAGTACAGATTTTTATCGATTTTTTAACTTCGCTATTCACATTTGTAACTGTACCTATTTGACTCGAAAAACATTTTTTTATACTACGTCGGTGGCAAAAAAGCAGACGGTCCGCCTGATGGAAAGCGGTCACCGTCACTTATGGACGCCTGCAACTCAAGGTGAGTCACGTGTGCGTTGTCAACCAATTAGAAACTTGTATAAATGTATACACTCCTTTTTGCTGTGTTAGGTACACAGCAAAAAAGAGAGATTATTTAAGTTAATAGGTTTATTTTGGTATGGTGGCGTGAATTTTGTGTCATTAAATTCACATTGGTCACAATGAAGCGTCCAATTAAGTGCAGGAATGTGCAGTTTATTTGTAATGTAATTTTCAGACATTTCCGGTTACACTTGTATTGATTTGGAAAATCGGAACACGAATGAGCTAATTTTTAAAAATCATACGTTGTATATTTGATAAAATATAGGTAATAAGAGTAGTAAATATAATCGAAGTGCTTATCAGACAAATAAATTGACCTACCACCAGAAACGACAACGAAATGTGCGACTTAAGAAATGTATTGTGATAGTTTTTACTTGAATGGAAATTAAAACTGTATCCGTACAAAATAATTGGGCATGCAATCTTATGCAAACAAAGACGCGTTAGCGTTACTCTTACCAGGATTTTAATCTGTTACCACTCTATTCATACTTAATAGGCTGGGTCACTTACCAAATCGACTCTCCTACTAGTTCAAATAGCGTTTGATAGGTACCTATCTTATATAATAAACCACACTCATTTATATACGTTAGTATCAGAAATACAACGAAAAATCTCTAAAATCAGTTATCATCGTAGTTGGTAAAAAAGTAATTAAATAGAATTTATCAAAAGTAATTCCGAAATGTGAAAATATTTCCGCGAGTCAGATGCTGTAACCAGTAACTTTAAAACCACTGGATTCTACAAAATGTTTTACAAATTTAAAACACCAATAATTATCATCATAATTACTTATCTTTAAGACGCTACAGGAGCGAAAATGCTAAAAATGGAAAGGAGCCCCCCTTTCAATTTGGGAATTTTAGTTTAATATACTAGTGTTATTAACTAGATTTATCGAAAAAAATTGTGTCCATTAAGAACAACTCAGTTAAAAGATATTGCGAAAAAATCTTTAAAATCGAGGTTTCGCTCTCGACTGTTTCCTCCTTCAAAACTTAATTAATCGAAAAGAAATTTGAGAATCTGAATAACAATGAAATAATCTGTGTAAGACCGTTTAGTTTTTTTGGCTAATTGTTACCAATCTTGAGTATCACACCTTTTTTTGCGCCATAATAAAAAAGGCCGTTTTTGGAAATTTTTGATTGCCTCTAGCGTCTTTTAAAAATAAAAATATCAAAAAATCAAAACGGTCCGACACAGATAAAAATAATAATAATCTGTTACTCATAATAATCTCTGTTAAAAAATCATTGCTCTATCTTCAAAAACCAGAGAGGAAATAGTCGAGAGCTTTTGTATGGAGAATTGACCCCTCCTGTATCGTCTTAAAATCAGTTATCACCGTCGTCGGTAATTATCTTTGAAATCAGTTATTACCGTCGTCGGTAAAAAAAAAAAAAATATCAAAACTATTGTGAAAATATGGATGCTACAAAAGATTTCCAAATTTCAAATTCCACCAAGTTAATATTGAATTCCGAACTTCACCGAAAAAATCCGGTCTAGATTGCGCACTAAAACGGAAGTGCAAGATTAAAAAATAAACCCGTAATAACTTCGGGGCTTTCCTATTCCCACTTCAGCTATGCCCGAAATTCGTTGCACTGCCTTCGTTGCCTGGTGGTATGAAAATATATTTGCAGATACGCTGCATCACTTTAATTATTTCAAAGAAGCAAATATATCAATCATCTTGCGAACTACTTCAGACACAACGCGTATCAAAAAATATTCTATTCCATTCCAAGCCGTTCCGTTCCGTTCCGTTCCGTTCCGTTCCGTTCCGTTCCGTCCGTTCCGTTCCGTTTCATTCCGTTCCTTCCGTTCCGTCCGTTCCTTCCGTTTCGTCCGTTCCGTTCCGTTCCGTTCCATTGCATCCCATTCTATTCTATTCTATTTTATACCTTTTGTTATCAAAGTCCAAGGAGACACTTTTGCAACTTACATGATACTTACATACCCATGAGACTGGCACATATAATTATGTTACCTATTAATTTTTTTCTATATACATCTGCCATGAGATATATTGGAGCGGACAAGGTGCTCACAAATATCTGAACACGCCTCTATTGTAAAGGCGGTAAGGTGTCCAAAGATATAAGTATCTGATGGCGACTGTCATCCCATCCTCCTAGCGTTATCCCGGCATTTGCCACGGCTCATGGGAGCCTGGGGTCCGCTTTGACAACTAATCTCAAGATTTGGCGTAGGCACTAGTTTTTACGAAAGCGACTGCCATCGGACCTTCTTACCCGAAGGGTAAACTAGACGTTATTGGAATTAGTCCGGTTTCCTCGCGATGTTTTCCTTCACCGAAAAGCGACTGGCAAATATTTATTTATTTATTTATTTATTAAAATAACAATATATTTACACGGCATTACAGACAAGCCAGTACACCGAGAAATAGAATATATACATTTTCGCTGTACACAAAATACAAATTTTATAACAAAACAAAACTTAAACAAAAATACTAGACAACCTGTCATCCATCGACTCACAAAACCTTAAACATTCATAACACACATTCGCCCATCTCCACGCAAACAAGTCGCATTCAGGTGCGGATGTCAGAAGCGTATTGAGCAATGTAAGCGCACGACAGAGCGGCGAATTCTTATGCGACACCGTGCGCGTCACCGGTACTGCCAGGAGGGGGCGAGCTCGTGGTCTCAGACTGACTCTGGGCACATCCGGAACGTAGAGCCGTAAGACTCGAGCCACAAGTTCCGGGCAGTCTGACTCACCACGCAGTATGTGACAAGCGGTGGTCAGCAGTTTGTTGTTACGCCTTACTTCTAACGAGTTATATCCGAGGCATCCGAGTAAATATTTTGTTGGATAAAGAAATGGATAATATCCAAATCTTTTCTTAAACAAGAATCTCAAGAATGCCTTTTGGATCTTTTCCAGAAGTAAGGCGTAGGTGGACTCATATGGGTGCCAGATGATTGATGAAGCCTCAAGCTTGCTTCTGACCAAGGCACTGTAAACCATCCCTATAGTCCCGATGTCCCAGAAATCCTTGACACTCCGAATCACAAAGCCTAGTCTCCTAAACGAACCATCAGCAAGTGTGCGGATATGCTCGTGAAAGGTGAGACGGTCGTCGAAGACCACACCAAGATTCTTTACAGAAAAGACCCTAGTAATAACCTCAGTTCCGAGAGTATACTGTTCAAGTCGAGGTGTCGCCGAACGACTAAACGTGAAAACAGCACACTTGGACGTATTAAAAATCAGCTTATTGGTAATGCTCCAGTTCATTACTGAGGTAATATCTTCTTGAAGAGAACTACTATCCGCACTACTCTTTACTCCGTATATGAGTTTCAAATCGTCAATATACAATAAGCATTGTGCATGCTTAACGACTGATTCTAAGTCATTGATCATAAGTCCAAATAAGAGCGGGCCAAGTATCGAGCCCTGACTGACTCCAGATCTGGTGTGATACGGAGGTGAGACGAAACACCCATGACGAACGTACTGTTGACGATCACGCAGATAACTAGCAAAGAAAGCCAACAACCGCGGCGAAAAGCCTATGTCGCTTAACTTTCCCACTAGTACGTCGTTATCCACGCGATCGAAAGCTTTCTTGAAATCAAAATACAAGACGTCGACCTGGGTGCCCTTATCCAGATGCTCAGAAATAGTGGCCGTCAGGGTAAGAAGGTTAGTGTCGACAGAGCGATTCGCTCTGAAGCCATGCTGGGAGTCGCACAAATATGGTTTCAATTGTGTTGCTAGCATTCGATGAACAATCGATTCAAATAACTTTGCCAGTGTAGGAAGTACAGCTATAGGCCTATAATTTTCAACGTTGGCGGTGTCACTAGTCTTAGGTATAGGCTTCACTCATGTCCATATCAAATGACATTTCGCACATAAATTCCGAAAAACTCATTGGTGCGAGCCGGGGTTCGAACCCGCGACCTTCGGAACGAAAGACGCATGTATACTTACCGCTAAGCTACCAGCGCTTCATGATGATACTGATGGCGACTGTACTTATGAATAAGTAATAATTATACCCTAATTTATTAAATGTATTTTTACTATGATTTCAATAGCAGGATTATTATTTACATAAATAACTATTATGTAATTATTGTTATCAAATAGTACATGTTAGTTGCACAAACATTTTTAATTAAATAATACCAAGTATTTACCAACTTCGTGCTTTATTGCGGTCCAAAAAAGTTTTATTACTCTTTCAACCCAACTCCGATATCGAAAAAAAGTTAGATTCAGCATGCACCAGAGACATGAACGCGCTAGATTAAAAACTAAAGAACTTATTCTCGAATGGAAACACAACGAATGAAAATTACATTAAAAATGTATTAGTTGTTTGTGATAGGTATGTAGCTTTAAATTTTTTTTTATGTATTGTCATTGGTAAACAAGCACACGTCTCGCCTAATGGTGAGCTATCTCCACATGGCTCCCTCTATTTAGCATAGGTTCTCCGAAGTACTTCTATTTTCGAAGTGCCTACCTACGCATAACTAACTTCACATAATCAGTTTTCGCCGAATACTGAAGCAGAATCCTTATTTAATATTATTATTTAAATGACTAATATTACTTAACAGTATAAGTTTAAGTACCTAATCTATTTAAGTACCTACTACCTAATCTATCGTTCACGCCAAGCCATCTCCGTAGACTTTGCAAGAACATGTGTTGTGTTACAGCGCGTTACAGTCCATAGTCTTCTTCTTATCGTGTCGAGGTTCCTTTTTTTTATACAGTAGATGCCCAATAGGCAGCAGCATTAACAGCCCTGGCTGTCGCGTCTCTCAGATCGAGCTCCGAGCACTGATGCGGGCATGCGGGGCACGCCAGTAGGTGCGCCATGGTTTGCGGTGCTGTGCAGGTGCATTGGCCCTCGAGGGGCTGCGGAGCAATCTCCATTTGGTTACAGTACTTAACCACATATGTGTGAACAGTGTCAGTGGGATTGAATTGAACTGAAAACAAAAGTTTTGTTTCTAAATACGGCCCCAAATCCTCAATAACTCGCAAGTTAAACCCCGCAGGGCGACTGCCCGAATAACCTTCAATTCGTTTATTAATGTAATACCCGAAATTATTGTTTCTCCATGGGATATTTTGTTTAGTTTGCGGCCCGTGGTTTGCATTATTATCTCTGGAGGATGTTTGCACTACCTATAGTGTGAATAAATAATACTGGGCCCTAGTTAAATATTAAAATACAGGATCGCGCAGTTGAGACGGGCGACTGGTATAACATCAATATTTGTGGGGTAAACAGTTAAACATAGCGCCTATCGATTGGAGACACCAGATTTTAAACGGTAAAGTAGAAGGAAAATTAAGTATACAATGCTTTTATTTGGTGTAAAACGGCACATTTGGACATAAAAAATAGTAAATAATAAAGTATTGAAGCCTAAATGCCACATTTACTTCTCTCATGCCGATATGATATTTTCTATTGGATTTTTAAGGATGCTGGGTGTGCCTCAGTAAAAATTGCTTCACGTGATAAAATATTTCGAGGGGTAGAAATTGGTATAAAACACTTATGAATGCTAAAAGCTCAATTTACAGAGCCGCTGCTATGTATTGTATATAATAACTATGTACCTAAATCAATTGTGACGTGTAATATGTAACAATATTATAAATAAATGAGTATGAGTATGAGTATGAGTATCATATACCTTAGTTTACTGAAATCATACGTTAAAGAAAAAACGTCAAACTCAGTGACAAATTCAAGCGTCCGTCCGTTAAAAATCATATCATTATGATTATGTTTTTTTTAAATTATTTGATTGGCTTGGGATAGTTGTGCCATATCATTATCATCATCATCATCATCATCATCATCATCATATCAGCCCTTTGTCGCCCACTGCTGAGCATAGGCCTCTCTTCTAGTACGCCACTTGTCCCGGTCCTGAGCTAGTCTCATCCAGTTGTGACCCGCAATTTTCCGGATGTCGTCCACCCAACGAGCTGTGCCATATAATTAATTATGTTTATGTTTAATAAATGTGCGTTTCCTATTTCTTTGCCATTTTTATCAAATGTGATATTTTTGATAAATATTAATAAGTGTACTCGGGTAATTCCGAACGTCAAAAACCGTCGGTAAATTCCGAAATTAAAAACGATAATCACCCTTGATGCCATAGTAATAAGGGTCCCTAATCGGAATTTACCGACGGTTTTTGACGTTCGGAATTACCCGAGTACACCTATTATTTCTACTCGGAATCACTAGCTTTTTCAATTCTTATAAGTAAACAATTATCCCATACGATTTTTTCTTTTTTTGTTAACATTTCCCATTTGTCACTATTTCATTTAATAAAAGAGGAAAGTAACAAAAATGTATAGAAATAGAAATTCTGTGACACTTTGTCTCCTATTGATATAGAAAGCGCTCGTGATTCTGAGAACAATTGACCTAAAATTCCCTAAAAATATATAAAAAAAAGAAACCCTCAAATAATCAGTTCTTCAACTGTTAGTTTGTATTCAGAAAGACTCCCGTCTGCAATGCCTTCTAAGCATCCGATAGTACACATTTTGCACTGATTACGGATTCCTAACCGCTCGACATATGCCGTTAGTTACGGCTAGGCTAAAGGGCAAGCGAGCCGCGTTATAAATTTACACTGGGAGGTATGTAAGGTGTTCTTGGAAGCTTACTTACAGGTGGCCTCGGTTAAGGTCATTTAAAATTTAACGTTGTAAGGTTGTAAGGGATCTATTGTGTACAGTCAACCAATTTGAATCATAGGCAACTGTAGAACCTTTTCACAGTCAAAAGTGACTTCTATGGCCAGTAATTCACGGTGTCAATAAGACTGGGTTCTAGAGTGGCCTATGGTTCAAATTGGTTGACCGTACAATACCATACAAGTATCTAACTATGGTTTACGTGAGCATTCACGTTACGTACGAGTTATAAACAAAAACATAACATGTTTGGTTTGTTTTTTTTTCTTTTATTTATACAAATGTTTTGCCGCATAAGTACGATGTCAGATGGTTTACCGATATACTTACGGTTTTGCTGATTTAGACATCGCCTTAATTGTTTTTCATCAACACTTTTTGACATCCGAAAATTGGACTATATCATTTTCGTACCTTATGAAATCAAATCAAAAAAGCCGGATACGAACCGGCTACCGAAGCTTCTGTAGCCAGCGCCGTCGAGGGTAGAGCGAATTCCTTTTAATTTGCCCTGTGCAGAATATTACAAACAACAAAATTATACTAATTTAATTTCCTTTGTGGATCATAAAATATCTCGCAAAAAAATTGTATCGGAAATTTCTATTTTTAACCTTTCTCCCACTGAAATGGAGGCTGAAAAACTGGGAATTTTGCAATTTGACTCGTCCGGAATCCACGAAAAACCTCAGCCAACAATGGTTCCCGAAATTCCTCCATAGTCCACGATCCCTCTATTTACAAATACGGGCGTGTGGTCGCTTCCATTTGCGCTAGTAGGGTGTGTACTCGTAATTACTGCGTTGGGACATGTCCTGAGTCGAGGGGCACCACATGTATCGATCTAAAGTTATCAGTTGCACTAGAAGAGAATTTAAATGGTATACTTCTGCATCTTTGAACTTCTATAATTATGATGAATAAAAGATAGATACGCGGTACTCGAAATAATAATAAGCCCAAACATGGTTTTGTATCATAAGGAGGTCCCGTTAACATTATGTGGTGTTTATGATCAGTCCAATTGTAACTATTACCATTATGTTTTTATGCTCATTCATCTGGTATCCATACTTTATTATTCAGCTCTCGCCAGCTCCGTAGCATAGCAATAGCATATTCATCTCGCTCTAATTAATTAATATAGTACTCACGCAACCATATTAGTACGATTAAGATAATTAGTTTCGTTTGCTGTTCCTGTTTTCATCTGCGGTTTCATACAAACCTCATTACACGCCACTTGTGTGTGCTTTTTAGCGCAAAATTCGTTAGTGTCGTCTAGTTAGTTTTACATCTTTGTATACCTGTGTCTTCTCTAAATGAACTGGCCCCCTGTTCATGGTAATTCTGGACCTTGCCTGAATGTCGATCCGGCTTTAGGGAGAACTCGCGATAAATAATGTATCGCTGCGTTGTACAAAATCAATGCTTTTAAGATTCAATTTCCTTCGAAAAGGTGCTACGAGCTTCATCAGAGGTATCTGTGGGTCGTATGTTTTAAAGTTGGTCGTTTGTACAGGCAATCAAGTGTGCGTCGTCATGCATTTTCATGATTTTGTTTGAATAAAGTATGTTGTTGTTAAATGGACTGTGATAGGTTTAAGTGTTCAGACAAACATAATCACTTCAAAAATGAAAAGCGAGGGCATCGTCAAAATTCTTAGGTCTCTGAAACATGGTATGCAACTGTCAATTGTTTTGAGACCGCACATAGCTCTAATGCCTCTAATACATCTCTTTTGCGCCTTAAAAACTAGTTCTTTGTTTGTGGAATTACCCCAAAAGATGATCCCATACCGCAACTTTGAAGCTACAAAGCCATGATATGCTATTAAGACTGCGTGTAGATTTACTTTTTTGGCTAGTATATGTAAGGCATAGGCATACTGACTAAGTTTTTTGCATATATCTTCTGTATGGGCTTTCCAAGATAAGTTTTCATCTATTTGCACTCCTAGAAACTTTGTATTGGTAACAGAATCAATATTTTGACCATTATAGTTGCAACATATTGGAGGAGGTATTTTTCGTTGGTAAAAATGAATAATCTTTGTCTTATCTAAATTTATCAATAAATTATTTAAATTAAGCCATTTAATTATTTCGGCAATTGTATTATTAATTTCAGATTCGTAGTGACTAATATCTTTACATTCTTTATTAACAGTACTGTCATCAGCAAATAGGACCATGGGATATTTTATCTTTCGTGGAAGGTCATTGATATAAAGTAAAAACAGCCGAGGGCCAAGAACACTTCCTTGTGGCACACCGTACCGTATTTTACGTTTATGGAATTGAAATGACTTTTGTTGTTTAGTCTGCATACAAATTTGAGTAAGCTCTGTGTATTGATCCCTATTGCTTAAGTATGACTTGAATAACTCTAACACGTTGCCTCGTATCCCATATGCATTCAGTTTTTTTAAGAGAATAGTATGGTCTACATAATCAAAGGCTTTGGTCATATCCATGAATACTGCACAGATATAGTTACGTCTATCCATAGCATCTATGATTGGCTGCACAAGATCAAATATGGCCATATTTACTGTTTTTTGCTTCCTGAAGCCTTTTTGTTCTGTTGCGAAAAGTTTATATTTATATTGATTTAGACTAACACGATTTGCACTCATAATTTTAGAACAAAACGGGACTATTATAAGTTTATATTTGTCTAAATAGTTGTACAATTCTGCGTATATAACTTTTTCGAAGACTTTTGAAAAGATTGTTCCGAGTGCAATTGGTCTGTAGTTTTTCATATTTGTCCTTTCACCTTTTTAGGGTTCCGTAGTCAACTAGGAACCCTTATAGTTTCCCCATGTCTGTCTGTCCGTCCGTCCGTCCGTCCGTCCGTCCGTCCGCGGATAATCTCAGTAACCGTTTGCACTAGAAAGCTGAAATTTGGTACCAATATGTATATCAATCACGCCAACAAAGCGCGAAAATAAAAAATGGAAAAAAATGTTTTTTTAGGGTACCCCCCCTACATGTAAAGTGGGGGCTGATATTTTTTTTCATTCCAACCCCAACGTGTGATATATTGTTGGATAGGTATTTAAAAATGAGTAAGGGTTTACTAAGATCGTTTTTTGAAAATATTAATATTTTCGGAAATAATCGCTCCTAAAGGAAAAAAAAGTGCGTCCCCCCCCCTCTAACTTTTGAACCATATGTTTAAAAAATATGAAAAAAATCACAAAAGTAGAACTTTATAAACACTTTCTAGGAAAATTGTTTTGAACTTGATAGGTTCAGTAGTTTTTGAGAAAAATACGGAAAACTACGGAACCCTACACTGAGCGTGGCACGACACGCTCTTGGCCGGTTTTTATGTAATGGTCTCACAATAACAGACTTTAAGCTATCCGGATATACTCCAGTTATGATACTTAAATTGATAATATAACTCAGAGGTACAGAAATTATATGCGCTACTTCCTTAACAACTTTCGTGCATATATTGTCATAACCGACGCTGTTAGTGTTGTTCAGAGACTTAATTATTGTGAAGATGTCATCTGGGACTGTCTGTTTCAAGTACATAGATTGAACGCAGTTTACGTTTATGTTACATTTTTGTCCAGCAGAATTTCCTGGTGGAATGTGATCAGTAAAAAAGGTATTGAATTCATTTGCTATGTCTATAGGATCTGTAATAATAGTAGCATCATCTTTAACAATTTTTCGAATCGGTTCTTTAGGAAACTGCTGTTTGGTCTTATTTATAACTTGCCACGTTGCCCTTGATTTATTAGAGGCCGATTTAATAAAATGATCATTTTGTGATCGTTGCGTTAAATTCAAAATTTTCTTATATCTAGCTAGCGTTGTACACTTTAAACTTATCTCTATTCTCGGCAGTATGACATAAACGATACTCCCATAACATAGACCTTCTCTTTTTACTACACACTTTGATTCCATGGGATATCCACTTTAATTTTTTAGTAGATTTCAGTTCAATATTCATCATTGGGAAGCAAAGATTATAAAAACAAGAAAAAACATCCAAAAATGAATCAAAGGCCACGTTTGCATTATTCGATTCCAGTACTTCAGAAAAAGACAGACTGCTAAGACATTTTTTAAACTGTTCAATATTTTCTGTTTAATATTGCCTGCGAAATTATCATGACAGGCAGGCAAGTATGGTCACGCGATAAATGACTGCTGTAGCTGCGTCCCTTTCTCTCATCTGAACGTCTTTAGTACGTCGTCCCTATCGCACTTATGAATAGTGCGATAGGGACGGCCTGATGTTGTATCATTTATCGTGCGACCATGCTTGCCTACCAGGTGTAAATATCTATAAACATACTCCTTGATAAATTCTCCAGACATTTATATGGCTTATATCTATGGCATATACGAACCAAGGTACACGTCTTCATAAATGACACAATGTACGTATATATAGAAGGAAATCATTGCCACTTTAGTATTAAACTAAATAAATTAATTAATAGTAGTAAAATAGTAAGTACCTACATAAAAAAATATAATTGATATATATACAATATTGAATAATATATGTATGATCCTACACAGGTTGACTGAGTCTCACGGTAAGCTCAAGAAGGCTTGTGTTGAGGGTACTCGGACAACGATATTTTTAAATACTTAAATCATCCATGACCAAGCAACAAATATCTGGGTCCTTCACACAAATAAATCCCCTTGCCAGAATTTGAACCCCGGACCATTGGTCTGCTAGGCAGGGTCACTGTCACTACCAACCTCACTACCTAGTCCAGACCAGTAGTTTATAAATTGTAATATCGCCGTTTATATAACAAGAGACATGCTACTGCATTCACGATCTGAATGATACCTTTTGGACTAAGAGCCCAGAGCCGCTAGACCTTCCTCATTTTCTCAAGGATATAACTTTGGGATAATGTTTCCGCCGGCCGTAACTTTTACCAGACACTTGAACGTCTCTCTAACTTGGGTCATTATTTCAATGCATGAAACTGTGTTCAGACTTGATGTACAGAAAAGTATAAGTAGTAAATGATATTTTATTAACTTTACGTGTTTATTTTGTTAATACTATTATCGTCCAATAATGTTTTTTAGAATATTGTAAGATATTTTTCTGAAATTTCCGATTTCCGTAATAAACATCACGCTACGTGGTCAGTTCGGATGAGACATCGTCTACTGCTCACTACTGTTAAAAATACATATTTAGCAAAAACGCAATGTTAACTGTATATACTTATGTGGAAGTATGTTGGCTATATATAAAACAAAAGCACAAAAAATACAGCAATGATGAATATCAATATTGACATGATTTAATTTGTTCCTAAAACCATCATCACTCTCGTGGTCACTCATATTTAGTAATATTTTTGGCAAAAAAACTGGTCACATCGAAGTATTTATACGTTTTATATACATTAGCAACACCGATACTCTGCGTCAAAAGTTTGGTAAATAGTTGGACACCGATGACGGACATCATTTATGATTAATAAAATGATATTGTATCTTGTCAAGTCTATGTCAAAGATCGTGCGTCACTTTTGTTGACTTCAGTTTAGAAAAGTGTTTAATTATTAAATTATATTAATATGCTTAATTCATGTTTTCTGGGGTTAATTACACGTCGACCATGTAATTCCGTTATAACTTAAAAACTATTCAGTATAAATCCGTTAAAGCAGACTATCGTCACTTTCGTGGTCGTCACTTTCGTGATCCGTCACTTTCGTGGTCAAAAGTCACTTTCGTGGTCGGACACGAAAGTGACTTTTGACCACGAAAATGATGCATCGGGAGATGAATTTGTTAAATTTAATTATTAAATTAAAGTTCTTTGTAACATATATGCTTATAATACTTTGACATGTGTGACACCTATATGTAGAAATAGTACGAAGTGGTAAATATTAGTATTTTGGTGATTTAATTTATAAAATAAGTTTTACAGTTCAATTATGCCAAAATATCTGAAAAAATTTAAACGGATGCCAATGTCATTCATACCAGAAGTAAGGTAGTAAGCTAGAGAAAGGTATTAAATAAGAAATGAAAATGATTATTATTTAAAAAAAAATACTGTTTAAATACCATAGTGTTCACGAGAAGATACTTACTTCTCGTGAACAAAGCTACGCAAAAAAAAAACTGGAGGGATCGAGCTAAACGTTACGGGGATAGAATCAAGCAAAACAAGCCAAATATACTAAAAGAGTTATTAGAGAAGAAACGCCACCTTCAAGTGAAATATCAGAATATAACCCGTCCCCTTCGCGCGCGTCTGCGGGTAAAAAAGCGACTCTTAAAAATCGCAGAAAATTAAAACACGATTATGTCGATTATTTAAGAAGAAAGGTGCAAATATTAGACACTAGATTGGCAAATTTTAATGACAGATAAGAGAAAAAAAAAACAAAAAACAATTTAAAAGAGCAAAGAAAAGCTTGAAAAAGGAAATAATATGAAGATCAAAACAAGATTCCCAAGGAAAAACGAAATCGATTAGTAAACTTAGATTAAAGAAGACATAGTTAAGTTTTATTTAGAAGACATCGATATCTGTAGATATCTGCTGGCAAAAAAGAGAAAATAAGCTTATTAAACAAATACACCGTAACGTTCTGGAACAACGCGATCACAGGAAAACGTTTACTCGGAAAAACCTTATTCGAAAATCATGTAAGTGAAAATTCAACTGAAAGTCGGGATGTTTGATATGAAAGTGTACAACATGCATACCATACCGATCTAAAAATAATAGGTATCACATTTAAAACAATATTTGATTGAATTACAGTGATTAAATTCAGACGTTGAGGCGTAGACTAAGTTGGGTAACTAAAGTGATGATTTGAATTCGTCACTTTCGTGAGCAAGTCATTTTTATTTTTTTTAATGAACGTGCAATGTTTATGTCAAGTTCATTGCTACCTGACTGATTGCAATCGATGGTTCCTAAATCATGTTATAACTGTAATTTCTATTATATATGTAAAAGGCTTAAAATCTGATTAAGTGTTGTTTTTCGTGGTCATCATGGTCACTTTCGTTACCACCAAATATAGTTTTTTGAGTTTTTTTTACATAAATAATTATTTTTGATCTCTAACACCATTAAAACTTTGATTTGTATATCTGACTACATCCATAATAAACAAAAAACTAATCAAAAAGAGCATTTTTGATTTTGAACATTTTTAGTACCCCTTGAAATAATGACCCACTTACCCTAATTTCTCAAACTATCAATTCCTAACAGTACTTTTAACACACATATAAATAAAAATCTGACCACCATCACGCTTCGGTGCCACCGTCGCACTTTTATCACCGCACCTTCCGTCAAAGAAACAAAGTTCATCCTCACTTTCTGGACACATGGCAAACCAAGAACAAACGGGCCTCTCGCTCATTTATGCAGACATTAAACGTCGATACGGACTCTACATTATCCCAAAGTTTCATCCTTGAGAAAATGAGGAAGGTCTGGCGGCTCTTGGCTCTTAGTCCATTTAGTTTGATGGTTTTCCGGAGTGAAATTATATTCTACGACATCATTGCATCAGAACGTTATTGATTGGTACTTATTTGTAAATATCTAAACAAAGTTACGTACCTTTCCAAGCCGTCATTTGTTTCGATTGAATTTTCAATCAGATTCTGATTGATTGAAGCGAGCATCGATACGCACTGCTTCTCAAGTAGACTCGGTCAAAGAAATTTATTATTGCTTAAGGGATACTCAATACATAAAACTGATTACAGAAGACTTGAAATGCCGAATTGTTTACGAGCTATTTTGAGTTTTTTAAGAGTGCAATAGGGACGGCCCGATGTTTTATCATTTATCGCGCGACCATGATTGCCCTGCAGGTCTTCAGAGGCCTGTGCTGTGCATTACGTATATGCGGGTTGTATTACAGACTATCAGATATTTTCTTTATTCTTTTTGGTCGTAAGGTTTTTTTATCATTTAGTTTGATACAAAAATAAAGTATGTGTATAAAATGAAAACCTAATGAATACCTAGAGTACAGCTAGCAGCAGTTGTAATGTCACGCTATTACACTATATACATCGGGTTGGCTCGCCAATACACACCGCACGTCCGTGCTCCATCGCACTCGGATACCGACTGCCATATGTGCGGGTTCGAATCCCGGTAAGGGCATTTATTTGTGTGATGAGCACAGATATTTGTTCCTGAGTCATGGATGTTTTCTATGTATATAAGTATTTATATATTATATATATCGTTGTCTGAGTACCCACAACACAAGCCTTCTTGAGCTTACCGTGGGCCTCAGTCAATCTGTGTAAGAATGTCCTATAATATTTATTTATTTTATTTATTTATTTATTTATATGTACTCGAGACACCTATACACTACATCCCTTTCTTGTTTTAATTTTTTTTTATAAATATTTAAATAATAGGTCAATTTAGTTTTAATTCAAATACTTGCCATGCTGTGCCGTGTATCTTTTTTTTTCTTTTTAATGAACTACGTTTCTTCTAATTGTCTGCCCTTTCGTCATTCCTAACTTGATCATCTCCGTCTTTACCACTTAGTACTGTATGTGAAGTAGTTATAATTAGGGATTAATTTTCTATCTTTAGTCATATGTTTAGGACATTCCGGTCTGAGCGGACGCTGCACCACCACCTGCAGTGTATACTCAAACATACTTGTGTGTTTTATTAACTACAATTCCTAAATGTCAGTCTCACTCCTTCTTCTTTAAATCTGTTACCTTTTTCAATTCAGACTGTTTTGAAAACTAGATTAGTACATTTTTTTTTATATACATATATGATTGTTTTTTTTTTTCTTTCTTCAATAGCATACAATATAATTGTACAATGCAAGCATCGCACATTTCTCGCGTCAGCATTAAAATTAATATAATTATGACTTGATTAGAATTGCTTTGCATTGCTTGATTGCATTTGCATGCATTTAGTTATGTTTTATTGCAAATAAATAATGATTGATTGATTGATTGATTGATCGCTGTATTTGCGATTACGCTATACATCGATTTATGCATTAGTTTATGTTTATACGTGCTCCTAGCTAGTACTCAGTATACTTTGGTTATCAATAAATTTATAAGTGTATCAAAAATCAGTGTTTCTATCAAGACTACCATCAACCATCAAGAATCATATCATCTAAGGTGTACGGCTCGTACAATAATATTTCACTAATTTCATACCTTTTCATGATTTACATTTTTTTTTTTTTTTTAATAGGTCGCTTGTCAGGCGTCTAATGTTATTAGGTAATTATTGATGATAACATTGATAACTGATTGTATCGGCCCTATACTTCATTATATGCACCTATTATTGCTAGTAACTAGTAAATAGTACATATAAGTATTTAGTTATAGAACCTAATGTATCTGGAGCCTCGTCTGCCGACAAACCATACTCTGGTTTGGCAGAAGATAAATTTAGTTGTAGGTTTAGTTTTTGAATAAACATTTATTTCATTTTATTTCATTTTTCATTTCATCTAATGCAATTCATAATACTTACGGATATTATAATGTTTAGTTAGATCTACTCATAAATATAATTATAAATTGCAGTGCATAGTTATTAAAACTTTTACTGTCTACTGTTTTTTTTTCTGGATCGAAAGGGCTCGTGATTCATTGCATTGTAATACATAGAGATACTATATAGAATATGCATTAAAATCCTATTCAGGGTCACGTATCCACTTTATCGTTTTATTGATTTTGTTTCATCATGATCAGCTTTCTTTCTCGTAGATACTTTGTACCACACAAAGTAATCAACGATTAATTTTCTAAAATAGATAGCAGTTCATATACTATTTAAGAAGTGCTTACCCAATTGACCCAATTATACTAACATCCGATTTATATCTACACAGTATGTATATATTTTAGATAACACTTTTCTTTTAAAGTATTTTATCAACATCTTTTTTTTATTATTATTATCTCTTTATCTATCTTAAGATCTTAACTCTTAGGCTAGGGTATTTTATAATATGATTATTAAAGAAATTACAAAACCACTTTTTTTTTTTTGGCTGATTGGCGATTGACCATAGTCACACCCGATGGAAGGTGAAGATATAGTCAAAGATGGAGCTCACCGATTCAGTAATACTTAGCATATTCACTTTTATCTTAAAGAGACCGAGGTCGTATTTTTCTGGGAACATCTATGGTGGGAGTGCATTCCATTCCTTT
The DNA here is from genome assembly GCF_023078275.1 of Leguminivora glycinivorella. NCBI lineage: Eukaryota > Metazoa > Arthropoda > Insecta > Lepidoptera > Tortricidae > Leguminivora > Leguminivora glycinivorella. The sequence continues at coordinate 8,122,541 of NC_062987.1, read as the reverse complement.
GATAAAATATTATCTAAATTATTACCCAAATATTATCTCCTTCATTTACTTTCTTTGCGCTGTTAACCGAACAAATCAGCATGCCCATTTACAAGGCATCAAGTCATACTGAAATTGACCGGAGTAACAGAATACTTATACAGCTCACCGAACTACGAGGTAACTACCTCGTAGTAGGTAAGCGCAGTGTTTCTCCCCAGGTACCACGATTTGAATTTGTTTTTGCAGCTGTGTCTTTAAATTCCTTCAGGAGATGTTATATCTTGACAGACTCAGCGTTTATTTATGTGTCACACGGAGAGAAAAACAACTAGATTTAATGTTCGTTCAACATTTCTATTTTTTTTTTTTGTTAAAATTGCGCCTACGTGTTCTTTCATTCCAACTACAAGTTTGATGTTGTTAAGTGTAGTTACACTTCCTTCTACATTTTTTTTTATACCACGTCGGTGGCAAACAGTTATAGGGCCTCCTAATTGAAAGCGGTCACCGTAACCTATGGACGCCTGCAACTCAAGGGGTGTCACATGCGCGTCGTCGACCCATTAGAAACTTGTATACTCCTTTTTTTTTTAGAACCCCATACTGTAGTTCATCGGGGAATACCTTGACATAGCTCATTCCACAGCCGGAGCGTTCGTGGGAGGAAATATTATTGTTTTTTTTTTTTTTTGAACCAATCTTTTATTTAAACCAACAAGTCGATTTTGTAAAAGCACATGTCACATATTGATTTAAACATAATGTTTGGCTGATTCAATAAAATATATTTTAACAAGTTTGACCTTGTTGTTTGGTTCGTACAAATTCGACTTGTATCATCAATATTGTGATTTATTCCCTTTACTAAAATACTATTGTTTCAAACAGATAAACACGCAACAAGACGAGTTTGTTAGATTCACAAGGCAAATTTCTCTCAGTTGTACCCTTAACTTCACATCCGTCTATCAATCCATTTATATATAGAATAGAATCATGTTCCCTAACTTCTAAATAATGTGCATTGTAAGTAGTTAGGTACCTAGATAATTGACGTGAAGCATTGAAATCTGTGATTATTTAACATTTTACAATCACTACAGACAAAGCTGATTCAGCCGCTGATTGTTGTCCTTTTGTTCATTTTCTTGACCAGACGAAATAAGGTCACTAGTGAGATTTATTTTATAAATTTACAAACTTGGGTTACTAGTTCGTGTTTTTTTTTCTATTTTAGTTCAATAGAGGCTCACAGATCCATTAGTTTATTTGTTTTAACTGGACACCTGACTTGTATGAGATTCACCTACATGAATCTCTGCAGTATGTACCTATTACCCTAACTGATAACGAGTACCTTCAGTGCCAATATATTTTTGTAATGATTTTCAACTGACGTAGATTGTCTTTGAAAATCTATCATAGATCAACTTAAATAGGCATGTCTTTCTCTTGAGGTCACCCATACTGACAAAGCCTTGTTGACGGTAAGCAGAGTTAGCAACTTCTTTTTTTCCGCGTTGTTGAAATGTATCAAGCGTTCGCTTAATTTTATTCAATTCAGCTGCACCACTACGTGTTTTTTTTATATACAATGCAATGTCAAACCAATGAACTGTCTTTATTTATTTATTTTTTTCACTCTTTTCACTCTGATTGACGTTAGCGGCATCTAGGTATATAAAGAGTGCTCTTTTCCAGCGCTCCCACCGAACTCCTACTGATGTAGGATCACCTTCGCTGTCAAATGCCTCCAACGACAATTAAGAAGCCATACTGGACTTTCTTGGGGCAACCTGTACCCAATCAATTTAATGATTCTAACTAACACAAGTCAAAATATATTATATTGAAAATATTTCAACTTATGCTATCTCAAAGTACTCAGTCATTGTACTTGAGTGTTTTACTGGGGTAGTTGTCTCAGACTCTCAGACACTGGATGCCTTGGTATTTTTTTCTTTCATATGTGTAATTTATTTCGGTTTCAATTTAATGATATTTATTGACCGACGTCAATCTACTATTATGACAATTGAAGGCTCAGATAGCATTTATCATCTGATCTAAGCGTCATTTAAGCGCACGTTCAACCAGTATAACCGTAATTTACTTCGTGTTTAGGTTATTGTCATTAAGCTCATATTTGCAACAATTCAATGTTCAGTTTTTTTTTTTTTTTTTTGCTGTTTAACTATGTTTACAACAATTTAATGACCAGATAAATATATCTGCCTTAACCAAGGTAAGTATGTTTTTTTTTTCATTTATTTTACATGACAATTAAATGTCCAGATTCAGTAATCTGCTGGTTCCACATATATCTATATTTATCCTCGTAAGGCTAAAGTCATATCAAATTAATGACCAGATACATTTTATCTGCTTTGAATGAGCCGTGCACACTGTACAGGTCAGGTCATTGTTATTCTGTTACCAGTAGGTTTTTTTTTCCATGACAATTTAATGTCCAGATTCGGTAATCTGCTGTATTAACTAGCTTAATAACCAGAATTTCTGTTATCCAATTCACACACATGACAATTAAATGTCCAGATTCTCTAATCTGCTGTTTCCAAATTCGCAATTTAATGCCTTATTTTCAGCCACAAATGGCATAAAATTTCACAGTATTTAGATGCCATTTAAACGGTCGATACTAAACAATACAATTGAATGTACAGAGTGCACCTCCATGTGCTGTTTCCAAATTCGCAATTTAATGCCTTATTTTCAGCCACAAATGGCATAAAATTTCATAGTACTTAGGTGCCAATTAAATGTTCGATACAATTGAATGTACAGAGTTGCATATCCGTTTAATGCCTCTTTTTTTCTGCCGACTTTACTGACAAAGTAATTTAATACTTAGATGGAAACTGCTTATCATAAGTGCTTCAAAAATGTATTTTTTTTTTGTTAACGTAACCCAATAACAACAGGGTGTATATTTCTTTATTTATTATAAGTAGGTATATTTAGCACTTAATGTGAACCCATCTGGTTTTCTGGTTTTTAAGTAATTAAATACTCAGATAAAACTGCTCGAAATCGGCGTTAGGAATGTTTACGTAAGTCAATCCGCGACAAGAGTATTAGTCACGATTTTATGGCAAGTTCAATCAATTCAAAAGATTCACGTTCAAGTGATAATCTATCTCTAAATAAGTGTTACTTTCCCGACATATGCATAGATCCTTTCATTTGCAGCTGTAGTTCAAATAACCACTTAATGAAGTCGTGACTTACGTTACTTTTACGTAAATTCACCCCTGTAAGGAAGTATACTTAGGTAAGTATTTATCTAGTTTGTTTTGGTTTTCACCTTACTCTCAAACATCGACTAATGCTACCATAGAACATTTAAGTGTGATTGTTGTACAACATTTTATCATTCAAGTAAATGCCTTATTTAGGTAAATAGCTTAACCATTCATAAATTTAGCAACATCACATAATTTTGTGTATTAAACCAACCAACAGGTAGATGGTAACTTCACTAATTAAAAATAAATATCATTTCTTTTGGTTGGACGGAAATTATTGTAATGATTCCGGGCTGTGATTTATGTAAATAATAAATCAATTTTATAAACCCACTACACATAAACTCAAATAACATTTTGGTACCTAAAAACATTTGGCAATCTAGGTAGGTAACCAAACCGTTTACTAGGTAGGTAGGAGCCACACACCGACACCTGTATAGGCATGACAATCTAGGAAGGCTGGCCGTATGTTGTCAATTGCCTCAAACATTTTATTAATTGCATCGTTCGGTTACCTGCTTAAGGTTTATATTCGCATGGTTGAAAGAAATAACATTTCATTTATTTTTATTTGGTTTTAACTTAATTCTTGAAAAACTGCCGTTATAATCATTTCGCTTTGTAGTATTTAATGAACACTTTCATTTAGCTTCATTACGTTCCGAAACTTCTAAGAATGCCAGTAATTTAAAACGGCAGGTAACCAAACCTGTTTACAAAAAGATAACGGTGCATCATGGCGCATCGTTACTCGATTTTATAGGTTATGTTACTTATGTTTCTATCCCATCTTTTCCGAATACTAGATTCACGTGGTAAGTACTTGCTTTTTGAGTTGAGTGACGTCACGGACGGTATCTGTAAAGCCCCTTGTAGTTTCTTTTAAACTACCTAGATGTTACGCTCGTGCTGACTGAAAATTAATTACGATACAAACAAATACCTTACCATTTACCTGCACCCGTAGCTGCAGAAGTGTGCATCGGTGTGCTGTACGGTGGTGTGAGTGTGCGCAGCCCGCCGTGCGCTTGTGATAGTGCGTTTTATAGCATATTTATTTGTGCTTATCACTGTGTGACATTCTGCGTGTGGTGGGTAGACGTAGATAAATAATAAAAGCAGCTGATTGTTTTAGACTTTCGTGTTTTTCTTTTAATAAACAATATTACAAATTATATAAGGCTATAATAAATAAATAAACATTATAAACCTAATTAAAATCTAAGCAATATATTTCTATACGTACAGACATTCATTTATCAGTGCCATCTATCGGCCGCCGTAGGAACTTCTTGGGACTGATAACAAACTAAATCGAGCGAGCACAATGGTTAACTGCGGAGCGGCTTGCGGCAAACCCATCGCGACGACAGGCAATGCGAAATGTGGCTGCGGCCTTATTTACCACAAAGCATGTGTGGGCATGGGCATAAATGCTCGGGTACCTGCCACCTGGGTATGTCCGGCGTGTAAGGCGGCGAAGCGTGACAACTCTGATAACACGCCCATAAAGTCCAGCATCGCCGCTGATGATGACATGCAGCCTGACCAGCAGCTTGACATAGCCGAGGAGCTCCGCTTGCTTCGTGCGGATTTTGGCTCCGTGCACGACCAGGTTGCGGGCCTGCGCCGCGAGGTGGAGGAGCTTAACCGGCTTTTCAGTAGTCGTCTGGATATCATCGAGGAGAAGGTCAAACGATTAGAGGAGCGGGCGGAGGTGCAGCCAGCAGTCACCGTCGATAGCGAGTTAGCTGAGACAGTCGCCAGCTTAAAACAGGAGCTCTGCGACCGAGAGCAAGACCTTCTCCTCGGTGACGTCGAAATCACGGGCATACCGGAGCAACCCAACGAGTCTACATCTCATCTGGTCTGCCTGGTGGCGACGAGGCTCGGTGTTAGTATCGATGAGCGGGACATAGTATTCGCTGAACGCATGGGAGCGCGCCGTCATCAGGCAAACTCAGTTGACGCTCCGAGCCCGCTAGGTGGCGCGGCGGAGGGCGGCGCTGCTGCTGACGTGCGCCCGCGCCCGCTCGTCGTGCGGCTGGCCAGGCGCGGGCCGCGCGCCGACATGCTGCGTGCTGCCCGCGTGCGTCGAGGGGCTGACACATCGGACTTCGGCCTGCCGGGTGCCCCGAGCAGGTTCTACGTAAACGAGCGTTTAACTAGGCAAAATAGAACGCTCTTTTATCTTGCTCGGCAGGAATGTAGGCGGTTAGAATGGCGATACCACTGGACAAAGGACGGACGGGTGTATGTGCGCCGTGGTAAAGATACACCTGCTCACCGTATCCGGGCAGAGTCTGATCTCGCCAAGGTTTTTTGCAATGGTACTGGTTGCTAGGATATTACGCAGTAACATTTTTCCAACTGCCTTTATTGTACGGATGGAATGGCGTTGTGAATTTCACTTTAAAGTATTATTACTACATTTTGACATTTATGTATTGTCTTGACTGTGGCTCGATACACTTGTATGCAGCATTTTCCTCCTCTGTAGTCAACTCAAGTTTAATTAATGTGTAGCAAGACTTTAAAAATAGGTTTGTTCAATGCAGGCTCCCTAGGTACTAACCATGACGATATCGCTGTGGCTGTCACCCGGTTGGATGCTGATGTGCTGGCTATAAATGAGACGTGGCTTAGGGATCATGAGGATGGACGAGCCCCGGTTATTCCTGGGTACAGACTGCGCCATATACCGAGGCCACAAGGCACTCGATCGCGCGGGGGCGGCGTAGGTTTCTATATAAAGCGTAATGTTAATGCTCGCACTTGGCCACACCCCGTTGATCCGTTACACAGAATGATTGAACAGATGTGGATCACTCTGACCCTTAATGGTAAGAAATTGGTCATCGGTACGGCTTACCGCCCACCATGGACAGACATTGATTTGTTTTTCGACGCTATTTCTGACTCTATTAGCTCTATACCTGACTTTGATCATTTAGTGTTAGTAGGTGATTTCAATATAGATTTACTTAATTACCTTGACATTAAAATTTCTAAATTTAATACATTTTTAAACAGTTTTAATCTATCACAGTTAGTTACACAAGCTACACACTTTACCGAGTCCAGCCAGACGTTGATCGATGTGGTCTGCACTGATTTGAAAGCTAAGCATATAACTATAGAACATGTGGGATCCTTGTATGGGCACTGCCTAGTGGCCTGTGAGTTCTCCATTAAACTTGAAAAACCTAGACCATATAACATAACCTGTAGGTCTTTTAAAAACATAGACTTACAAAAGCTAGATGTTGTCTTACGGTGTGTGAGGTGGGACCTGGTGTCGGAGCTAGATGATGTGGATGCCATGGTTGTAGCTTTTAATCAATTAGTTCTTTTCATTTTTGACTTCCATGCTCCACTTAAATCCATTACTGTTAAGGGGCCTTCATACCCCTGGATTACTGACACAGTCAGGCTCATGATGCGTTTGAGAGATAGTGCAGCGGCTGATTACCACAGGGATCAAACTGAGAGCAAAAAAAAGTATTATAAGGACCTGAAGTCACTTGTAAACAAAGCTTTATTTACTGAAAAACAAGCATATATAAATCAAAATATAAATAATAAAATTCACAATTCTAAATTACTCTGGAAATCCCTTAAATCAACTATTTTACCAAATAAAAACATAGAATTACCATCTTACTTTAATGACCCCACCATCATAAATAAACACTTTTTGGCTTTACCGGATAATCCTGTATTACCCATATCTGTATTGACACATTTTGAGTACCATAGGTATTGTGACTCAATTTTTGAATTAGAGCCTATCACCTCAGAAAATATGTTAAAGATTATTAAGAGTTTAAAGTCAAATGCGGAGGGGTCAGATGGGATAACTCTAAATATGCTACTTATGACACTGCCACATACTACTGATTTAATAACAAAATTAATTAATACCTCCATAATGACTTCCACATTTCCCAGTGCCTGGAAGATGGCCGTCGTGCAGCCGCTGCCTAAAACGGCTAACCCATCAGAACCTAGAGACCTTAGACCAATTAGCATATTACCCTGTATTTCCAAAATATTGGAAAAGGCTGTGTGTTTTCAGCTCACAAAGTATCTTGAGAGCAACAATATTCTACCAGATGTGCAGTCGGGTTTCAGAAAGGGTCGAAGTACAACCACAGCTTTACTGAATGTCACTGATGATATATTGTGCTCTCAAGATAAGGGAATGTGTACTCTGTTAGTCCTACTTGACTTTTCCAGGGCTTTCGACTGTTTGAATATAGACCTACTACTGTCAAAGTTAAGTTTTTATGGTTTTGGGAACAAAACTGTAAAATGGTTTGAAAGTTACCTTAGTAAGCGCAACCAATTCGTGAAAATTAACTGTAACGGCTCCACCTTAACCTCTGACCCAATTAGCTTAACCAGGGGCGTTCCCCAGGGCTCGATCCTCGGGCCAATTTTATTTATCTTGTACTCCGCTGACATCGGATCTTGCATCACTCACTGTAAGTACCACATTTATGCAGATGATGTTCAGGTTTATATCTCATGTAAGCCATCAGATATTGATGATGCCATTTTCAAACTTAATACTGATCTCAGTAACATAGCTTCTTGGGCATCAGATAACTGTCTGCTGCTAAATCCAAACAAGACGAAGTATCTAGTCTTTGGAAGCAAATACCAGTTGGCTCATATCACACCTTCCATAACAGTCACACTGCTGGGAGAGCCCATAGAACAAGTTTATGAAACCAGGAATTTGGGCCTTATAATGGATAATAGTCTTCGCTTTGAGAAACATATTGCTGATGTAGTCAGGAATTGTTTTTATAAACTCAGAGTCCTATATAAGATTAGACCATTCATTAATGAAACACTGCGTATTAGGTTAGTAGAGTCACTTGTATTGTCGAAATTAAATTACATGGATGTTGTATTTGGACCACGTCTCCTTTATAAAACCAAGCGACTTATACAGCGTGTCCAAAACGCTTGTGCCCGTTTTTGTTTTTCTATACCACTGCGGGCCCATGTGTCACCTTTCCTTAATCAGCACTACATGCTGAAAATGCACCACCGCCGTAAGCTTCACCTTGCCTCTTTACTCTTTGGAGTGATAAACTGTCAGTCTCCCATATATCTATACGAGAAGCTGTCCATACGCAGGCCACGAGGGGGCCGGCGGTCTGAGACTCGACTTCTTACTCCTAGGCACGCATCGGCAGCCTTCCGGGGCAGTTATTCCTATTCAGCGAGCCGTTGCTGGAATAATATACCTCCTCCGATCAGGAACCTGCAAAGCATTCATAGTTTCAAGTTAACTTTAAAAAAATCCATGCTTGAACATCAAATGAACGAGGAATGCCTAAGACTCGAGACGAGCTTCATTTAAAACACTCCACACGCTGCGTTACTTACCATAGTTTTTGTCCCAGTTAGCAAACGCCCTTTCACATAAATTATTCAAGTGTAGTCCCAATCCAATAAATGTTGTCTTTGTTAATATTTTTCGACTTTTTCTGCCATAAAAGATTGCTTTGCGTGAACTGCGGCCATATTTGTTATTTTTGCTTCTTCAGCTGACAGCTATACGTCATTGGTGTGTTGCCACAGATGCTGTTAGCTGTTGACGTTAAATTATGGTCGCGTTCACACTTAACACGTTCCCTGTGTAACCGACAACCAGCAATTGACTCCTCACGTGCATTTTTATTTTTTTGTAAATTAACTCGGAACTGTATTATATTGTTATATTTATACACAAATACATCTTTTATGACGACCGTTTTCCCTATTTTCCCATTTTTCCGAGTGACCCACATGTGATGCACACACGTATAGGCTTCTAAACTAGTGCCCACAATGTGATGCATGCACGTACTATCTCATTGCTGAGTGCATCACTCCTATATTTATATACATATTTTTAAGTAATTTGACGTTCTTTTTGTTTCTATATATGTGGCCTACGTTTGTTTAAGCCATTTTTTTGAAGGAAGAAAGTTTCACAAAAGTTTGATTGGTATATGAATATGCCTAGTCAATTGTCAGAAGTGTTTGGTAAGACGGATGATAATCATGAAATACTCTTCAAAACTAAATGCGATTAGTTAATTTTTTCCATATACCTACTTATGAATAAATATAGATAATTTTAGAGGGAGTGATAGAAAAGATCATGGACGAATTGGAGCAAATTGATGGTTCTAACATTTCTGGTGATAGGGCCTGTATCGTCCTTGGACTATTGATGACATAAAATACTTTATTAATCGTGATTATCTTGAAGATTCCAGAATGGAACAATTGGAGATTACGTGGCTTTGCAAAAACTTACTAAGACATAGCCTGAACCAGGTTTGCCGCCTCTAGTTCAAAATGCAAAATGTGTACTGCCAGTACCAAATTTGACGTCTGACAACCGACAATCTGGAGCTTTATATAGTTGAATCCTTGCATCACAGTTTACGAATTTATTTGATTAGTCTTTTGTTTTCAATATAACGTGACATTAATGCAAATAATTAATATTGTTTAGTTATTTAAAATAAAAAATATATTTTTTTATAAACAGCCATCACCTGGCAACATTATGAAAATGTCCTCCGGACGCACGTGTTTTCTGTCAAAGTTTTCGTACCCAATATGTGCACGCAAATAAAAAACATCTAGCTCACACGTGCAATTTTTGGCGATGCCTTATGTTCACGAGGGGTCGTGCATCACCCATGATGCATGCACGTATCATGTACACCCTAAAATGCTACACATATGATACATGCACAGGGAACGTGTTAAAAATGTTTGTCATTGTATTGTTCCCTTTATTTTAATGTATAATTTATAAACTCTGGAAATATTGTCTTATTTTAAATTGTGTACTTTTTTGCAACTTTTTATCCTGTTTGTGATGTGTGTGTGCTTTCCGTGTTTTCACTCGCAATGGCCCCGACGGAAGATCAGCGTTGGCCCTCCCAGGCTAACACCATGCTGAGTCGGGACCATTTCGTGGCAATTATTATGTATGTACCTATATTTTTGTGTTGTGTAAATAATTTCTGTTTTCACTTGTCACGAATAAATGATTTCTATTTCTATTTCTTTCTATTTCTAAAAACATCAGTCAGAGATAAGGTTTAAATTAGCATGGCAAAAAATACAACAGTGCAGTCAAAATACCATCCAAATACGAAAAAGCAAATGTCAATGTCAATATCACTGCCGTATTTCAGGCAATAAGGGCTATTTTCTCAAATATGAAAAAATCTCAAAAGCAGGACTTTATAAAGACTTTCTAGGAAAATTATTTTGACTTGATAGGTAGAACAACTTATAAAAGTTGTACAAAAAAAAATTCTGAACTAAGTTTGTAACTATATATGAAAAGCAGTTTTAACTTAGATTGCATATTTTAGTATCGTAACGATTTTTCTTTCAAATAAAAAGAGAATTATTAGAATAGGTTCACGGTGTCTACCGTAACCTGGGGTTACATTGACCAATTTGGGAATTTAAATAAATAAATAAATAAATATTATAGGACATTCTTACACAGATTGACTGAGGCCCACGGTAAGCTCAAGAAGGCTTGTGCTGTGGGTACTCAGACAACGATATATATAATATATAAATACTTATATACATAGAATACATCCATGACTCAGGAACAAATATCTGTGCTCATCACACTAATAAATGCCCCTACCGGGATTCGAACCCGGGACCGCGGCGCAGCAGGCAGGGTCACTACCGACTGCGCCAGACCGGTCGTCATACTAAACTTCTCTAGCTTCTACATTTAATGGGTATTTTTACCCATTAAATGTAAAGAAAGAATAAAAATTGGACCATCAACTTTTTTAGTCTTTTCCTGCTAAAAATCTAGAAAGGTAACAAAATAATGTACGCAGAAAAAAACTATGAGATCAAACTTAAACTGACATTGGGGTTACTTTGATACCCTATGTTTTTTTTAATGGTAATCGAATGTAATCCCTTGCAAAAGTATTTTATCTCAAGAAAAGATAAAAAAAACGGTTTGCAAAGTCAAATATTACAACTCTTTAACGCTATTTTGGAGTTACTTTGATCAAAAATAAAAATTATCTACCATCTTCGAAAAACCAACTTTATTTGCAATTGTTTCAATATTTATCACACGAAGAGATCAAATTATCAGCCTCAACAAGTACCGTGACATAATCAGACAATAATCAACTATGTGTCAGTATGGTCAATGTTACCCCATGCAAGTGATCAAAGACACCCCACAGAGTAAATCATTAGTAATAAATGCCTTGTTTGACTTTATGATACAAAACTCAATACTTACAATGGTATAGCTAAGCAGAAACACATTTCTGGCAAGCTAATATTCACTGTGAACCTTTTACTTGAATACCCACTACGTTAGTTTAGAAGTTATTTAAACATGAAAAATAGCAACAAACTATGCTTATATTTTGACACGTTATCCGCACTGCCCACGATCATACTTACTTGTTCACTGCGTCAGAGCACCATCTAACTATAAAGGTTGGTTTAAGTTTATCATATGTCTAGATTTCGATAAATTTATTTTATTAATACATAACCGACTACTCATAACATATTAGTTCCTTATTTTTTGGTAAAATAAATATAATATGCTCGTGACAGGTCAGGTTTTGTTCGTAGTCCAATAGAGTCAACCCTAGCGCTTTTCCCTATTCACCCCAACGTTAGAGTGAGCGAAAATTACTAAATAAAACGACATATTTTCAAAGACAAACCGAAGTTCACACCGCTGGAAGATTTTTTGTGTAAAAAATTTGCATGGCACATATAAAAAAGTGCTATCGACGTTCAAAACTTTCAAAAGTCTGTTTTGGCCCTATTCACCACAAATTACGGTAGTTCATACCCGTTCCGACCCCATAAACCCAAAATCTTCAGAAAACGATGTACTAAGTAGCCCAAAGTGCAGCGCCGTCTCTAGGTGAATTGGGTTACTAATTTATGCAAACTACTTAAGTCGCAATAGATGTCATTTCATTTAATATATTTTGGAGGTAACTAGTAAAGATAATTTAGTTTTACAATTGTGCGAAAAAAGATTCTGATTTGGCCGGATTTTTTAACCGACTTCCAAAATTCAAAAGGTTGTAAATGTATAGTTTTTTTTTTGAAATTGGACCAGAAGTGATATTTCACTTCTGGTCCAATTTCAAACCCCACAAATATTAACGGCAAACTGGTAATGACTTTAGTTTTTTTGAAATAAATTTGTGACATATGTGGGTAGTTTAGTAATTAGGCGCCGACTGATTGTGGGTAGGTTTATATTTTCGCTCCCTGCTAATAATCTTGTATGGAACGGACGTGTTTTCTTTGGTGCCTCTTCATCAGCGCTGGTCTTCGCCTGGGAGCATACCTTACAAAATTAAATGCAAAAAAAAAGTTTATCAGTAAAAATTACTTAAGTACTTGAAAATAAAGTCATAACCGTTTTCATGCTTATTTTGCATGAAATAGATATCACGCACGAAAGTAAGAACGACAAGGCCCCCTGGTGGCTGAGCCGGGAATCGAACCCGCCATGTCTCTCGCTATACCGTAACGCCGTGGCTTGCGTGGGCGAAGGTCGCGCGATGGTCGCGCGACGGCGATGCGACGCATACGAAATCAAACCTTATCGATATGGAAATATGAGACGCGTCACGCGACGGCGACGGTCGCGCGACCGTCGCCCACGCAAGACACGGCGTAATCCTCTAAGTGCCACTTGCACCAACGAAGATGGAGGATTAACCTGAGGGTTAACCCACCATTTTACATGGAATTTGACAGTTGACAGCCCACTAACCCTGAGTTAAGTGGTTGGTGCAAATGGGCCTTAAAGATTCATATACGAGGTGGTCAAAAGGTGCCTATCAGAGATAACATACAGACATATAAACACAGTATAGTTATGGTGTACAAAGGCGAACTTATCCCTATAAAGTGTCTCTTCCAACCTTTAAGCGAATTGTAAATTTATTTTTTATATAAACTTGAAAAAGAACAAATCAAAAATTATTCAATAAAATAATTTAATTTCTTCCCTAGTTGTATAGTTTCATAGTTATGATTTTTATTTTAATATTATAGCAACCATGGGTGAAACGTGGAGGTTGACAGAAGTGTAATTAACATTTCTAAATGTTAATTTCTTGTATCTAGTCTAACTACGAAGCAATACATTGACGTATAAATTGCGTCCATATACAGAGAGGTCATTCATAAAAACATCACTTTAGGTAAGTTATATATCTTTTATACAATTTGACAACCATTGACCACACATCCCAATTCACCCCTCTTCCGACCCTAATCACCCCCTTCGTAAACCTATTCACCCCCTTTGCGACCCGATTCCCCCCATTCCTGATCCTATTCACCCCTCAAGCCGCGGATATTTATTAATCCCGTAAAAGTTCCCCAACACAGTTGCATCGCTTTCTTCATGAAAACCATTATAAAAATTAAAATATCGTCACTACTTTTAAAAAAAACTTGTATCTTCGTCTGTCAATGAAAAGAAAATTGTAGTAAGTATGTATGGAATGCATATAGACTTACTGCGTTTTAACTTTGAGGAGAAGCATGAGCTACGAGACTTTTTAAAAGTAGTGACGATATGTCTTATGATTTTCTGTTAAACATAAACTTTAGAAGTGTAGGTATACACTACATTCAAAAGGATAACGAACAAATTCTGAGCAAAATTTCACACAAAATGAAGTTAAAATGAGTAATCCAATAAATTTGAATGCCAACTTTGACAGACATTTTCATGCCCCTAAATATATTATTTTCCTACTTTTAATTGCGGAAAATAGAAGGAATATGTGGAAAAATATAATAGCATTATATACCCCCAGAACCCTATTCACCCCAAATTACGGTATTTTCTAAATTGTCAATATGTAAAATGTCGGAAACTACGGAACCCTACACTGACCGTGGCCCGACGCGCTCTTGGCCGGTTTTTCTTCTCAATAAAATGCAGAGATAATAAAAAATACACCTCCCAATTTTTAATAAGTTTTTTTGCAAAAAAATCATTTTTGGCACAAGCTTTACCTTAGCCGACTGTACCTTTCTTTCAACAATCATCTATTTTTTTTTTTTTTTTTTTTATGAAATAGGCAGCAAACGAGCAGACGAGCCGCCTGATGGTAAGCAGTCATCGCCGCCCATGGACATAAGCAACATCAGGGGAGCCACTTATGCGTTGCCGACCTTTGAGAACCCTAAATACCTGCTTCTTGAAGAACCCCATGTCATAGCGCAAGGGAAACACCTCAGAAGGTAGCTCATTCCACAACTTGCACGTTCTGGGCAAAAACGAGCGGGAGGCCCGTTTGTTCTTGGTTTGCCACGTGTCGAGAAAGTGAGGATGAACTTTGTTTCTTTGGCGGGAGGTGCGGTGATAAAAGCGCGACGGTGGCACCAAGTCAAAGAGTTCATCAGAACATTCCCCGTTGTACAGACGGTAGAACAAGCACAGAGAGCCAACATCTCTCCGAAGGCTAAGAGGATCTAAACCGGCTGTGAGATCGAGATCGCCAACAATACGAATTGCCCGACGTTGGATAGAGTCAAGTGGAAGAAGTTGGTATTTCGGTGCTCCAGACCAGAGATGAGAACAGTACTCCATATGCGGTCGAACCTGTGCTTTGTATAGCAAAAGCCGGTGACCCGATGTGAAGCACTGTTTCGCTCTGTTGAGCACCCCGAGCTTCTTAGAGGCCAGTTTGGCCTTGAGTTCCAAATGACCCCGAAACTGGACCTCCTTCGTAATGTCGACACCGAGTATCGCGATACTCTTAGAGATAGTAAGAGGAATGTTCTGGAATTTAGGCGCTATGTCGAATGGGGTTTTCTTTGCGGAAAACGCGCAAACTTGTGTCTTACTGGGGTTAAACTCAACGAGGTTACGTTTACCCCACTCGGATACCTGCTGAAGAGAGGCCTCGATTTCAGACACAAGTTGCATTCTGCATTCCGAAACCTGCTCACGAGAGGCATTTGCACGACCTGTGTATTGGCTATCACCAGTGCTGTCATCCGCATAACAATGGATATTGCTAGCTAGTAGCATATCATTGATATGAAGGATGAATAGGGTCGGCGATAGGACAGATCCTTGGGGTACACCAGCGTTAATGGGCCGGAGGTCCGAGCATTGACCGTCGATGACAACTGAAATGCTCCGCCCAGATAGAAAGCTAGCGACCCACGTGCAAAGCCCTTCTGGGAGCCCGTACGAGGGAAGCTTGGAAAGAAGCGCCTTATGCCAAACTCTATCAAAAGCCTTAGCGATATCTAGGCTAACTGCCAGAGCTTCTCCCTTGCTCTCAATGGCGGTGGCCCAACGATGAGTCAAGTATACCAGAAGATCACCAGCGCCTCGGCCATGGCGGAAGCCGTATTGCCGGTCACTTATAAGCTGGTGGTCTTCAAGGTACGCTAAGAGCTGGCTGTTAACCACGCGCTCCATTACCTTGGAGAGAAGGGAGGTTATCGCAATGGGCCGATAGTTGGATGGGTTTGTGCGATCACCCTTCTTTGGGATTGGATGGACCCAAGCAGTTTTCCAGGATGACGGACATTTGCCTGAGCTGTAGGAAAGAGAGAAAAGGCGCGTTAAAACCGGAGTTAGCTCTGGAGCGCACGTTCTCAGCACAATAGCTGGTATACCGTCAGGCCCATTGGACTTATTGACATCGAGGGCAAGAAGTGCTCGCCTAACTACACCTTGAGTGAAGCGAACCTCGGGCATGGATGCCTCACACCGCGGGATACTGGGTGGTGTGCTACCCCGTCGTCAAGAGTAGAGTTTGACGCAAAAAGAGAACACATAAGATCCGCTTTCTCTTTTGTGGAATGTGCCAATGAGTCGTCAGGTTTGTGAAGAGAAGGTAGCGAGACCTTACAAAAGTTCCCCTGAACAGCTTTGGCGAGAGACCAGAAAATACGAGTCCCAGCGGGCTGACTAACCAGTCTCTCGCCAATTCTGCA
Organism: Leguminivora glycinivorella; assembly: GCF_023078275.1. Lineage (NCBI taxonomy): Eukaryota > Metazoa > Arthropoda > Insecta > Lepidoptera > Tortricidae > Leguminivora > Leguminivora glycinivorella. The sequence continues at coordinate 8,106,261 of NC_062987.1, read as the reverse complement.
GGTGTGTTGGAACTTAGCTGCAGCAATACGCTTCTTGCAGGACCTGGAAGCAGCGTTGTAACGCTTCTTCATTTCGGAGGTATTCGGATCGTTGACTCTACTTGCGTCTACCCAGGCCCGGTAGGCTTCGCACTTAGATTTACGGACTTCGGCGCAAGACCTACCGAACCAAGGCTGAGATCGACCACCGACACGAACTGAGGAGCTCGGAATGAAGCATTCCATGCCCTGTAAAATCGTGTCAGCTACGAGTTCAGCACAATCGTCAGGATCATCCGAAGAGAAGCAAAGTTGCTTCCAAGGGTATGATGCGTAAAACTCCCGCAACCCATCCCAGTCTGCTGTCCTATAATGCCACACACGTCTGGACCCAAGGGGTCGGCTTTGCCCAATCTGCTCCGCGGTTGCGGTACAGCGAACCAGGCAATGATCTGACGAACCCAAGGGTGCGAGGCGAGACACCTGGAGATGTTCAGGATGCGATGATAACACTAAGTCCAATAAGGCGGGAGTATGGCCCTCGATGTCCGGAATTCTAGTAGGACCATCGACTAGTTGGGAAAGGTCGTATGCTGCAGCAAGGTCAAGAACAGCTCTCCCGGCATAGTCCGTGCGTGTAGATCCCAACCACTCAGTGTGGTGGGCGTTAAAATCGCCTAGAATTGTGAACTCTGCCGAGGGAAGTCGTTCGAGAACTTCGTTAAGCCCCTCCTGTACGCGCTCCAAGAGACGGTCGGTCTCGGAGTCTCCGCTGTGAGACCTGTATAGGCATACGTAGATATGGGTGTGGCCACCATAGTCTACACGCGCCCAAATTAGCGACAGGTCTCTGTCTTCAAGGTGGCCAAGACGGCGGCAGCAAATATCATCCCGGATAAACATACACACTCCGGCCTTAGACACGAACTTGTGTTCGAGGCTGTAGCCGGGATACGTGAGGTAAGAAATGTCAGCCGGGGTAGATATTTGCGTCTCCGTCAAGAATAACAAGGCCGGCCTGTCCATCTCAAGGTGGTGGTGGACGGAGTTCAAGTTGGAGTGGAGGCCCCTAATGTTGCAAACGTCCACTGAAAATGTGGAACGTGGAGCCGCTGTAAATCGTTTATTCTTTTTGTGTACAGGCATGATTATTGAGAAGCAGGTAATATAGAGAGATACTGATCAACATAGAATCGACAGCAACGAGGTCACAGGCGTGGCCAAATCTCGCCAAGATACAACAGGTGGAGTGGTTCCCTGGCACGGGGGACGGAAGGGCCCCCGGTCCGACCCCAAGTTGGGCGCTGCGTTCCACTCCGGGATCCCAATCCGGCACAGCGACCAACCCAAGGCTTTTGACACTGGCGGCAGGACAGCCTCCCCAGCTGGGACAAGTTGGGGTTCGGGTCCTCTACGAACCAGCGGGCGGCCAGCGGATAACCGTTTCACCGGGTCTCCCTGGCCCCCGTGCCAAAGAAACACGCCTGAAGCAGCAAAGCAAGGAACGGGCCCACGCAGACCAAGCGCTGTCGAGACTAAGTTGATCGGGGAAGGACCTGGTTTTCGCGCACTCAACCGGAACACATCAGCAAGGAAGGATGCTTTGCGGCCAACTACAACGCGAAGGTGGTCGCCAACCAGACGAGTCCAGAAAAGGGACTCTACCACCAGCAAAAAAAAAATCAGTGATTTGAAATTACGTGGGGCCACTGATCAACCCCACTACCCGAAGGAATTGTTGACCATTTAGCACTACCCAGGGGACACGTGTAGGGTAACTAGAGTCAAGAAGCTCTGCTTCGCCTACGGACGCGGTCAAATTTATCCCCCCTATTGCTCTCCGAGATGTTTTTAAAAACCCCTTACTCAATGGGGATACGACGTTTGAAATGAAATGAAATGAAATGAAATATTTATTTTTCAAGTAGGCATATTACAATGCGCATATGAACGTCAAATAAAGCTACGCCGGCTCTAACCCTACGCCTCAGCCTCGAGAAGATTTCAGTCCCCCCTCAGTTGCCTGTTTCCCCTCACCAGTTGCCCCTCAGTTTCATAACAGAGTTCCTCTGACCACCTTTCTGCTCCATCATCAGATCACCTCCATGATACCATAATATTGCATTTCACGTTACATATGTGTGCAAAATTTCAGCTCAATGGGAAACCGGAAAGTGGGCCAAATTTAGCTTCTACGTTTTGACCCAAACTAAGATACTAACAAGGCAAGTTGAATAAAAGCTTGTAAAAAGGCTTCTGATAAGTTTACTTGTCATAGTTTAAGAACAGATGAGACAGACATATGCAGTGACAATCACTGACAATACTGCATGTGTTTCGTGAGATGTCAAATCACCTCATACAATTTACCGCTCTAAGGCAACTAAGGTAGGGTTTGTTATTGCACTTTAATTACATATTAATGATTTCTAGCCCGTAAGATATATATTTGCTTTAATAATGGATATATAATTATGCGAGTGAGAGTGTAATTTAGATTTTTATAAGGAAACAAATATTTTTAAGCGACCCGATCAGATATTTATACGGATAAGGACCCTCCCACATCTACCGGTTCGCGATCGTAGCGTCGGGCCAACTGTATGGCTAAGCCGCGCCGACGCGACACGGCGTCTTTTTCCATACAGTTGGCCCGACGCTACGCTCGCGAGACGCTAGAAAGAGAGACTATGTTTGTGCCGGTCACGAAGCATCACAATTTTTTGCCGGGAATATGTCGTCATATACTTTATGGCCCCTAAAGAGAATCGGATATGTTGTCACGGCCGTTCATAGTCATATTATACTTATGCTAATGACTGTTCCATGAACATCTGGTCTAGTTGAATGGAGAATGCCATTCAAAACGAGCGTTTACTTTCTAAACAACGATCAACTTACGGTTACTTACGTGTTCGTGATATGCACAGAGTAATCTTTAATGAAATTGAAACATTTTTTTATATATAAATTTGAACCAGAAGCACACCATACGGAATATTGTATTTAATAAATAGGTACTTATATACCCGCCCGCATTTCCCTTTCTTCTATTCTAAGTAAGAATCGATTAATAAGTATCTAAATATGTAAAAATAAATTAAATTGTAATTGTTTACATACAACCTGGTTGACAAAATTTGACGTAGGTGCTGTCATATATATTTTTCAGAATTATCTTCTTTGATTTGATGTTAATGTTTACAAAGGTATTGTTGGAGGGATAATTTTGAATTATCAGCATCAATTTATGTCTTAAGGATATCCAAAGTATGATGGAGGCCAAGTAAGTCGTGGCCAGATCTTAGAGTTGATCATTTGATTAGTTTAACGCATCGTGAAACAGTCACAAAAGGTACGCGACATCTTTTGTCAAGTTTGATAAAATCGCTTCTCGACGCGAGATAACTATGACCCGCGTTTTGGTAAGAAAACGGAATAGCAATAGGAATGCTTATTTATTTCTCTTGGTCTCAAGTTATTTCCGCTTCAGTAATCTTATACCTTTTAACGAGCAATTCTTGTATATTTATTTGTCATTTACAGGATTGTGCGTATCGAAAGAACTGAAAACGCATTGTTTGGTTCTGTAATCATGGCAACGCATTGCATTAACGATACTGCGTGCGTGCGCGGGAAGGCTTTGGGTAGCTGAGCTGACAGTGCAAACCTTTGCAATACAGGAAACAGTGTGAATTTACAAAACTATTGAAAACTACTTAAGTGCGTGGTTGTTGTAAAAGTATTGTATGCAATGGTTTTTAACTGACTCCAAAATACTCGTAGAAAGTACGCCACTCATATTTCTTGACCTCCTTTAAACGCCTGTTGAATAAAATACTATAAATTAACTATTAGAGTAATGATCATTTCTAGACACCTATTTAAATTATCTGTGCTTCAACAAAAAATCGTTACAAAAACCAAATAATCATCTTTAAAAAAGTCATTTAAATTATGAATAACTCATGACTTGTACAAGAACAAAACATAAAATATCTTTAACAAAATAATAAACTACCATTTGATTCAGTAATATATATATGTCCGACGAGGTTCTCGGAAATCGCTCTAACGATTTCGCTGAAATTTGTTAATTATTTTTTTGTTTTTGTGGGGGTTTTCGGAAACCGGGGTGAAATATGTTAATTATGTGGGGGTTTTGGGGTGTGAAAAATCGGTCTAGCCTTATATCCCGGAAAACGAGAATTTTCGAGTTTTTATGCGTTTTTCTTCGCGTTAGTAAACGCAAAATATGGTCGTTAATTTCGCCGACCGCGCATCGGCTGAGCGTAGCTCAATCGTTACAGCCGTTCGGTCTAATGGTCGTAGGCACATCGCGGGTGTCAGGGTTTCGAATCCCGGCTAGACGTAAAGATTTTTTTTTATCTAAAAACGTGATATAATATAAAATAGAACTGAGCGAAGCTCGGTCGCCCAGATATTTAAAATAAAATTACGCGCTGAATAAGATTCAAACATGTATCACTCCAAACCTGTTCCTTCTCGTATACGTTTAGATACAAAATACTCCCTTTACATTTATAGCCATTCCCTCATTCGCCCGCAGCCACCATAATTCTATGCAAAACACAAATTCCCTATTATTACCAATCCCGTAATACATTGACATCGAGAACAAGACTCTTATTAATACCCATTCAATTATTCAAACCCGGGGCGAACAATAATTTATCTCAAATCAATTTCTAACGTTATCGCATAGGAAGTTGCATTGAAGTACAAGTGTAGGTAGTTGAGTGGTTTCCACCTGCATTATTTATCGTGTTATATTAACTGCATATCGGCCGTAGATGGCTATCGGGAACACGAGCGGGCGTGCACGCTGGAGTGAGAGAGAGATATGGATCAGGGTGTGTGTGTGCACGGTGGGACACGGCACGGCTTTCTCGGATGCGTACGTTGGTGGATGGTGAAGTGGTAGAACATGAGTGTGGCTGTATACATCTTGACGACCTGAACTCATGCTAAACGATCTGAACTCATGCCAGACGATCCGAACTCATGCGGGCCTACATCATCGTCACTCGGTCGCGCGTTAAGTACCTACATGCTAGCCGTTCATTGTAATGAACAAGTGGCACGTACCTACTATTCTTCTGAGTTTTACGTAGTAACTTATTAGTCCTCCTCCTCCTCCTTCACTGGCTCAGCGACCCAAAAAGGATCTTGGCCTCCGACACAAGAGATCGCCACTCTGCCCTATCCTGCGCCACTTCACGCCAGTTGGGTACACCGAGTGCGGACAGGTCTTTCAGGGATTCCTCGCACCAGCGATATCTGGGATGCCCACGCGGACGTTTTCCCCCCGGGTGGCCCACATATTTTTTTATTTATTTTTATTTTTATTTATTTATTTAGGATGCCCACGCGGACGTTTTCAAAATTTTTCTTAATCCCGGGTGGAAGTATACATCTAAATTAACTAACTATGCTCTTCTCACACCACGATCCTCTCCCATCCTTTCCAGGTGGCCGAGCCAGCGGAGTCGTGTGGCTTTGATCTCGCCAATTAGGTGCCGCCATTAGCTCTTCCAGCTCTTTATTTTTCCTGCGCCTCCAGGTTCCATCTCCCTCTTTGATTGGCCCTAAAATCTTCCGCCAGATTTTCCTTTCCGCCACTAAGAGCTTGCTCTCTTCTTTCTGTGTCAGTGTCCGCTTCACACCCATACATCAAAATTGGTCTAATAACAGTCTTGTAGACTCGAATAACTTATTAGTATTAGTTGAATAAAGCGTAGGTATTTGTCATTTTGCGGGCAAATGAAGGATTTGTTACATTAGTAACTTAGGTATTGATAATCTGTGGCTCATGCCAGACGATTTCAATTCATATAATGCCATATGGACGGACTGTTTTAAGCTTGTAGGTGCCTCCGCTGTCTTGTGCGGAGCGGGTGCACGCGGAACGGATACCATAGCCGGGGGTAAAATCTATCACCCACGTTCGTTTCATGCTATTTTTAGCACAGGATATTAGGAAATTTTTGTCACTTGCTTCACCAAACGCAAGACAGTGGAGGAACTTAGCAGTCTGATGTACTGATGAACACACGACCACACATCTGGTTTTTAGACCAAGATTATAATAAGGATATCTCCCTCAGAACAGAAAATGTTTTGACTCCCAAAGAATTTATGCAATGAGTAGCAAACAATCCTTCTCATAAATAAGAATCAAAGCACAAACTCTTCCAAAAATCCCATAAAAAGTTACAAACATAAACTCCAAAAACACAGTCACAACACGTACTGTGGAATCCAACTCATGACCCGCGTGCACATATATTTCTTTTGTCTCAACAATTATATTTAAAAATATTGATTTAGTATTTCGATAGTACGTACTCAAATAAAATACTTGTTTTTAGAAAAACCAGTCTTCTGATAATTCGCATTTTATTTCAGATGTGATAGTGTAAAGTAATATTTATTTGAAGGGGATAAAATAACGCACCAAAAGTATTTGACATCCCGAATAACTTCTTTGAATAATAGATTAACCTAAATAGTTCGAGGTCAGAAATGACACACTATAATAATCATTAAATAAATGTCATATACAAAGAAAAAGTGACCAAGGCCTCCAGTATTCCGAGCTGGAATCGAACCAGCGTACTCCGCTTACCGGGCGAATGCCTGAACCACTCGGCCATCGGTGCACGAAGGCAAGGGTCGAAATTTCCAAGTATATGACATTCCCGAAGGCTCGTGGCGCCCTCTGCCATCCCTGAGGTAGAACAGTGTGGTTCGACCTCCTAGCTGAATCAACTCAGGTGATTACAAGCTAGCGAAGAGAGATGGCGCTGCCATTCATACTCTAAGAACAAATTAAATTATTTTCATAGAAAATATTTTAACTTGTATTTTTTAAGTAGTAACACTACTATTATGTTATAAACATTAAATAAATGTTATATACAAAGAAAAAGTGACCAAGGCCTCCAGTATTCCGAGTTGGAATCGAACCAGCGTACTCCGCTTACCGGGCGAATGCCTGAACCACTCGGCCATCGGTGCACGAAGGCAAGGGTCGAAATTTCCAATATTTAATGTTTATAACATAATAGTAGTGTTACTACTTAAAAAATACAAGTTAAAATATTTTCTATGAAAATAATTTAATTTGTTCTTACACTATAATAATCATTTATTTTCTATGTATGTACATATTTATTTTTGTTCAGCGTATCATTATTTTTGACTGTTCTGGGCACGTAGCCGAATGGCACAAACGCTCACGAAACGAAACGCGCGACAGAGCCAGTTTACCTTACGCGGCGTTTCGTGTTCGTTTCGCGTCGCAGAAATGTCATTCGGCTACGGCACCAGGGCGCGTAGCCGAATGGCACTAACGCTCACGAAACGAAACGCTAGTAGATATCTATCTCTATCGCTCGTGCGTATTGGCGCGACAGAGCCGGACAAACTGGCGCGGCGTTTCGTTTTCGTTTGGCGTCGGAGAAATGCCATTCGGCTACGCACGCTGATGGTTAAGCATTGCTCTACCCCTTTCCTACCGTGGATCGAGTGTGGAATACGAGTTTAATTGGAGTGTGGGCGATGGGCTGTTTCTACAATATCACGATTTTGTTTTCTTTCACCCGTTAATGAATAAGAGTGGCACTGAAGCTTGAACAGTTTTATGTGCTATGTCTAGTACCCCCTTAGTACCCCTCTATGTATGTATGTGGAATTGGTTTTAATACCAGGCCCCGTAGCCGAATGGCATTTCTCCGACGCCAAACGAAAGCGATACGCCGCTGGCTCTGTCGTGCCAATACGCAAGCGCGATAGAGATAGATATCTACTAGCGCTTTGTTTCGTGAGCGTTTCGTGAGCGATTGTGCCATTCGGCTAGCCACCCAGGACACCTCTTTCACTTCCCATGCGTCCACCAGAGTGAGACGACGTTTAAGGTCGTATCAAAATATGGCTGTAAAAATAGTTAAATCTGCATCTAGCTCCTGGTCTAATCCGGTATTGCACATCCGATTAACTGTGCTCAGCGCGTGAAGCTATAATTACGTCAGCAACATAATCGACAGATTGCTTTGACGCTCGTTGAATAGAGATTCTGTAGGTATATAGATAGAGATATATGTACAGTCAACCAATTGGAACCCTAGGCCACTGTAGAACTTTGTCATAGTGACGTTATAAATCAGATTGTAAGAAATCTCTTACTGCTTGTCATTTTGACATGATTTTAGAGTGGCCTAGGGTTCCAATTGGTTGACTGTACAGGTACTGTATTATACCCTCCTGAGTCCTGGAAGAATTTGTTTTGTTTTTGAATTTTTATTACCTACTCAATAAAGTTTCAAAATAAATTTTGGAATATTTATAAACATTTTGTATTAGGTTTGTTTATATCGTTAAAAGTATATCATTGGCCACGTAATTTTGACAGAGTTAGAGCGGTATTACTATTAAAATACCTCTTCGTTCTGTGTGCCGTCGGAGATCGAGAATGCGTTTTACTGTGACAGTAGTCTTGACACAAAGATCAGGTGCCGTAGCTGAATGGCACAAACGCTCACGAAACGAAACGCTTGTACATAGATATCTATTTTTATCGCTTTTGCGTATTGGCGCGACAGAGCCAGGCCCCGTAGCCGAATGGCATTTCTCCGACGCCAAACGAAAGCGATACGCCGCTGGCTCTGTCGCGCCAATACGCAAGCGCGATAGAGATAGACATCTATTAGCGCTTCGTTTCGTGAGCGTTTCGTGAGCGTTTGTGCCATTCGGCTAGCCACCCAGGTGCTGTAGCCGAATGGCATTTCTGCGACGCGAAACGAAAACGAAACGCCGCGACAGGTAGTCTAGCTCTGTCGCCAATACTCAAGAGCTATAGAGATAGATATCTACGAGCGTTTCGTTTCGTGAGCGTTTGTGCCATTCGGCTACGTACCCAGAGAAGCGCAAATCTGTTGGTGTTTTCCAATGGTTATGACAATGAAGTTTTCTGCTTTAAGTTGTGCTAGATTTCATTATGCTTCATTATACCATATTGTAAAAGGTTACACCATTCCGCTCTTAAGTTTCAGCAATATTATAATCAGCTTTTTGCCTCATCTTGTTAAGAAATTTCTTTATTATCTAATAGAGCAATATTAGCGTCCGATCACTTATATCTAAAGACTTCAAAGAATTAGCACTATATATAATACACTTGATTATAGAGATTGTAACTAGTAACTATAATGGCAAAATGGTCTTTATCTCATCGGTCGGTCTATATTATGCACACTTAGCATTAATTTGGGTAATATTGAACGTTTTACAATTCTGTATTATCTTCTTAATGATCAGATAAAGTTGTTTCGCTTAGCAGCATAGTTGGTTTGCTTATCATAGCTAATCCTCAAAAGTTCACAGCATTACAATACGTGGTTTCCAAGTGTAATGTATTTTTTCTACTCGTCGACTTTAATCTGTCAATTAGGACACCACAGACTAAACTATATGTGCCGACTTTTCAGTGTTGGATAGTCTTTGACACTTAGTCAATATATTTCATTACACTTCACTTTAGTTAACTGAAACACATTTTTTTTAATCTATCGCGTTATCGACCAATCAGAGACGGTTATTACAAACAATTGGTTGCTAGGTAATTCGATGTTGATACAACGGTGAAGGGCGCTATTAACATTAATTTTAACTTGAATGATGATACTTTTCGTCCATTGATGATGAAAATGATGACTCATAGAAAAAGTATTGTATACAATAGTGATATAATTAAGCTTTTCACTCTCGTGCCGTACTATTAGGCCACTCAGCAAGCTTCGTGGCCTAAACATGGTACTCGACTGAAAAGCTTTGTATTACTATTTCAGTAGGTACATATAATGTTTTTTTTTCTAAAATTAAACGTTCTTATGTACCTATAGAAATTTGACAACTCTCGATAAAAAAGTGTTTTATTGAAAAAAAAAATTGATAAACATCAACCTTTCCGATCTTCACATAACATCTTTGTTGCTACCCAAACGTGATATAATATCAGAACGAAGGCGACGGCATAATTTTTCTCGTATGGCGCGAACCCCATTATAAGTGATTCACGTTTATGCATCATAATAAAAAGGCTATTAAATCGCTTTTATTGGCCATCCTCCATGCATGAGTGGTATACTGGAAATTAAATTAGCCAGTATTTATTAAATTTTCAGTTGGCTCTGGATGCATATTATAAAAGTGTTATTGTCTCGCCATGGCGCCAATGATGTGATTAGTGTTTAAATGGAGTTTTATGATATTTTTATCTTTTTTATGCTAGAAGAGAAAAGAAGAGGCCGATGTGTCAATTTCATGTGATCTCTGGGTTATCATATCATGTCATTTTTTTCAGAAATTTACAAAACGGCACGTCTCATTTCGTTTTGAATTGTCATACTTTAATTTGTTAGGTTCTAGTTTTAGGTTAGCTATCTAAAGTACTTTTGAGTTGAGGTGCAGTGGGGTAATTTCAAAAGTCACATAAAAATCACCATTATTTCAATCATATCAAGATTCCCCTTTTGCAATTACCTGAGCATTTCTGTGATTTGAAATTACCCCACGGCAGCTTGGTGAACTTAAAAAAAGTAAAACTGACTTCAAAAATATAAAATACGAAATTTTGAGGTTACATTTCCTTACGCAAACGAACTAATTCTACAAAACACTCAAATATCAGGGAAAATACCGACATTCCGACACCGTTCATTTATTTCTTATTGATCTCCATGGTTCGTTACAAATGCAAAAACTTCTATTAGACATTTCTCAAGAAGCTTTGATATGCAAATACGACTTTTAAACGAAACAATGGATTTCATCTCGGTCTTGGATTGGTTGTGTAAGTGAAACCGCTATCGGAATCGATTTGAAGTCTTACATTTTTATTAAATTTCGATTGATACCTTGTGTGTGCGTAACTATCGTTACATGTTAAATACAATATGTAACAATATCGGACAATATAAGGTAGGTACTCTAGCTAAGTAATGTAAAATTGAATTTTTACTCCAGACATAATTTGACTGGGTTAAATTGTGGCGTAGGCGAGAGGCTGGCAACCTGTCACTGCAATGCCACATCAGTTTCGTTTTCTTTCAACTCCTTATTTTGCCAAGAGTGGCACTGAAGCTTTAGTAGTTTCATGTGCTCTGCCTACCCCTTTACGGGATACAGGCGTGATTGTATGTATGTATGTATGTACATAATTTTGGTACCAAAACAAGTTAGTTATGAGATGATGGGCGAAAGAGATGTATGGAAGAGGAAGTATTTGGGATAAGGACAGCAGACCCCAAGTGACTGGGATAAGAGGAAGCGAACGAGGACATCATTTTGAATTAATAGTTTAGCAATAAACCTTTGCCTAAGCCTACAACTTGTTTTTGTAAAAAGTCCGCAACTAACACATAAATAAATTTAATTAAAATAAATTAATCCCACAAAAATAAAACTTTTTCCAGGTCTTGAACTGGAGACCCACTGATTCGTACAACTGTCTCTCTCCAGTCCACTGGCTATATTGTTACTGAATAGGCTAAGAAGTTTAATAAAGTGACTTGAATTTTCAACTTAGATATTCTCTTTATGTAATTGGTGACACAGGCAGAGGTCCAATTTCTAAGCTTGGGAAAACTTCGAAGTTTCCTTGCTGTCAAAGATAATTATCATAAATTAATCAACGAAGCATTTTCATGATCAGATATTTATTATTTATATACTGAAGGCACGGCATGTCTTGATTTCCACCATGTGTTTCTGAAACAAAGAAAACTGAGATTTAAGCAATTCAATGTTTTAACTTAATTATGTTTTTTGTTTTATTTAATGAAGAAGTAATAAATCTGTAATATGTTAATAATGTTACAAATAGGTATATTAAATACTCGTAATTGGGATAATTGACTTCGCTCCTGACATGACTTATGTCAAAAATACCTAAGCATTCATTATTTTGTATCGGTGCAAGGCGCGTTCCTACACACACAGTCTAATCTCGTGTAGGTGAACGCGTACCATAGTTGTAGGAGTGAGATATGACAGGTGACTGGCCGCGTTTTTGACAGGCGTTAATTGAGTAACCGAGAGCGGGTGTGTGCCACTTTTAGCGGGGAGCGGGAGGGAACATACTGCACGATACTCTATAATATACTGTGACATAATAGGGATGATGACTACATAAAAAATGGCATTCTGTTTAGTCCGTCGTATTAATGAAAAAATACACAGCTATTGAGTATCAAAGTTCCCGGAGTGGGGGCTTGTGACGATGACGTCACTTCTAAGTAAAAATTGTACCTAGGCGTGACGTCACGCGAAACTTCAACGCACTGTACCGTCGTCATTTTTCGTTTACGAGAAAAAAGTAAAAATACGGAATACTGACGGACTTATTAGTTTTTTTTAGTCGTCTCGCCTATTATACGAGGTTTATTTATTTTAGTGTGTTAACGACATGACCTTCAGAACATTGTATTCGGCAACACAACGGTGACGTAATCATGAAATTAAACATTTACGGTCCTCACATTAGACCGTTTGTTTCAGACTTAGTGATGAGCTATAGGTACTCAGGATGTTAAACACTAAGATATCGAAAAAAAGTAAAAAACGATTCAATTTATTATCTCACTGGATTCCTATTAATTAGGAAACATGAAAACAGTAAATGCAGATAAAAAAACGCCTACTTTTTTCAATATTTTTTTCTCAACTTGGAGAACACTTGAAGTGAACGTGACACAAATTTACTTATTTAAGTAATGAAAGTAAGGCACGAATCATAATAGATTGTTAAAAAAATGCCACACTGTTTTATATCTATTTTATACTAGGTTTGGTGATCAATACATTTTAATTGCCAACTTTATGAATAACATTAAATTTTTATGTAAAAAAAACGTCAAAAAAAACGTCAAACGTTTCTTTTCAAATTCGTTTAATATTTTTCCTGTCTTTTGGCCTCAGGAACGCGTAGTTAAAATTATTCGGTTTTATCGCGCTCGCTATCGATGAATTTACTTTCAATACAGGGCTCATCATGTATAAAGTAAATTCATCGATATTCCCATAATTTGGTAAAGGCACATCACTACACGTAGCACGCAGTGCGTGACATCAGCACAGCTAAATGCTTCCTGTGCTCCGGCCGCGTACAAATAATTCTACTTAGCGGTCACCTTTGTATTGCCCTAATTGAATGGCCAACTTAATGTGTCCCCTGCTTATGTAGGTAGCGGTGATAAAGTTTTTATATTCGAAGTGTTAGTGTATTTGGCTTGCGTGGGCGACGGTCGCGCGATGGTCGCGCGATGGCGATGCGACGCATACGAAATCAAACCTTATCGATATGGAAGTATGAGACGCGACGGCGACGGTCGCGCGACCGTCGCCCACGCAAGACACGGCGTTAGTCCCGTAGACCTAGCACGTGATTGCCGCGAGAGTATGTCGCCGCGAGATAGATCACATGTCTTCTTTTAACTGTATCAATGACATAAGGACGGATAGTCTATCTCGCGGCGACATACTCTCACGGCAATTCTGTGCTAACCCTGCTGATTTAGACGACGTGCGAACTCGCCTGCGATTTTAGTTACATTGCGGGCTTTTGAGGTTACATAGAATTTTGCACAGCCATCAAATACCGCAATGTAATAAAACTCGTATGCGAGTTATCGTACCATCTAAATGGGCCCTGGTTTGTAAATAAAAATAGTAAAGCAGATAAATTACAATAATATATAAGACTTCGATTAGGTATCAATTGTTTTAATTTGGTTTAAGTATAGTAATTTTTATCTTATTTTTATATAGATAAATATAAATTAGTAGGTATCAAAAAATTGCATTTCTAATAGAGTAAACAGTCAATATATAATTGAGTTTCGTCTTTCTAATAGTATGTTTTGTTTTCTTTTTCAGGTCCATTAAATATTCAAAATACATATTTGTGAGATGTTTTAAACAAACTGAAATCTAACTATGTTTAAAACTAAGTGTTAAATTATAGCTCAAATAAACTAAAAAGTAAATTTATTGTAACAGTTCACGAAGTTAAGTGTAAAATGGCATAAAACCCCAAAAGTAAATTTAGACCACACACGATCAAAGAAACCAAAATAAAGCTATAACTATAAAACTCGTTTTCAGGAATAGATACGTTCGATTCCCGTGTATTCCCAATGCAGTAATAATAAATATATCAGCAGTAAACAATTAATTCCCTTTAACGAGCTATTTCACGGCTCGGAATGCATTTTTATTTTTGAATTTGACCCAGTTTGCTCCAGACTTTTCCAAAAAGAAGGAGACAAATATGTCTTTTGATGCATGGTTGTTTTTATCGTTCCTGCATGAAATGGTTAGAGTTTTCGCAATTTATAATTAGTTCTGTGCTGAAAAATATGATAATAGGTTTAGCTCGTGCCGGGGCAATTTTGGCACACGGACAATAAGTTGTGCAAGGGTAATTGCTATCTGCAGGTTTTTAGCGGCTTAAATGTTCCAAATAACTGTCGAAGTATTTGAAAAGGGAAAAATAAATAATTTGTGCCAAAAAATATTTCGCAATAATTATACATATTAAAAGAGATAACATTTTTAGTAAGCCGTTTTTTTAAGGAATCTTGACCTTCGGCGGAGTGTAACTATTGACAGAATTTGTTAGCGGAAGGTGCTAAATATTTTTTCTTTGTCACTCTTTGCCCACTGGTAACTGGGTATGCCAGAGTATATCTACACTAGCAATTTTGTAATAGCATAGTGTAGTGCCTCGCTACAATGTCACGACGATGGACGAACGTAAATAAAGAACGGAATTCCAATTGAATTAAAAGTTGTTTGAATTCGTATTTGTCGTTAATACCTACGTGAACCTTTAAATTTGCTTTAAAACTAACTCAAAAAATGATAGAAAACAAGAAAACTTGAACTATGACAGAAATTCTCGGGTAATTTCGAAAGGAGAATCTTGATATGATGGAAATAATGGTGATTTTTATGCGACTGTCGAAATTTGACGAATTTCCGAATTACCCTAATGCACCTTACATGTTTCTGTAACCACGGAAACAATGATTTTAATGTTGCTAAGCTTACGGTACATACGTAACATACAAACTTCATTCTGCAGTGCTGCAGAATTAGGAAACTTGGACTCATTTTGCGTAGCCTGTATAACTTCATTTAAATTTTCAATGGAAGACAATTGGCACCATTTTTTTTTTAATTTTCCTTTTTCTTACAAGTGAACTGGGTGTGCCAGAGTATACAACCTACCAGTGCCGGAGCGTCAATACAACTCGATTCCCAACGGGTTCCCTAAAATTATCTAATATCTGTAGAAGTCCATATAAAACAGATTCCGAAAACCCATTAAATAATTATCATCTCCATTTAATACGAATAAATAAACCTTTTCTAAAATGAAAAGAAATAACGAGTTTTTGGAATGAATTCGGCTGCCAAGTGATAGCGTTCAAAGTAAACAAGGTACAGCACTACTAAAAACAGATTCAAATAGCCAGTTAGAAGTCAAATAAAACATATATTATAATGTTGCGAAACCAATCATACACCTAGACCTAAAAATTAAAAGATTAATGAAATAAATTCGGCCACTGAGTGAAAGCGTAAACTGAATGAGGTAGAGTTTCGGCATAAATGAACTATTCTAGACGCAAATCGTATATATTATTATTAGGACTATACGACAACAGAAAACCTGAAGTGAGACCAAATTTGTAGTAACCAGAAAATGTACATGAAAAACATTGAATTGAAACTATTCCAAATCCCCATTCAAAAATTATTATCTCCACGTTAAACGGCAAAACTTAACATTTTTAGGCATGAAACATATAGCCTATTGGCCAAGCTACACGACACTACTAAGCCTGATGTGATACCGAATTTGTAGTAGCCACAAAATGTACATGAAAAACATGGAATTGAAACTATTCCAAATCGCCATTCAAAAATTATTATCTCCAAGCTAAACGGCAAAAGTGAACTTTTTAAGGCATGAAACATATAGCCTATTAACCAACCTATAAGACACTACTAAGCCTGATGTGATACCGAATTTGTAGTAGCCAGAAAATATACATGAAGGAAATGAAATTTAAACTATTCCAAATCCCCATTCAAAAATTATTATCTCCAAGTTAAACGGCAAAACTGAACTTTTTCAGGAATGTAACATATAGCCTATTAGCCAAGCTATATGACACTACTAAGTCTGATGTGATACCGAATTTGTAGTAGCCAGAAAATGTACACGAAGGAAATGTAATTGTCTCTATTCCAAATTCCCATTTAAAAATTATTATCTCCAAATTAAACGGCAAAAATGAACTTTTTCAGGAATGTAACATATAGCCTATTAGCCAAGCTACACGACACTACTAAGCTTTACGTGATACCGAATTTGTAGTAGCCAGAATATGTACTTAAAGGAAATGGAATTGAAACTATTCCAAATCCCCATTAAAAAATTAGTATCTCTAAGTTAAACGGCAAAAGTGAACGTTTTTAGGCACGTAATATATAGCCTATTAGCCAAGCTACATGATACTATTAAGCCTTACTTGATACCGAATTTGTAGTAGCCAGAAAATGTACTTGAAGGAAATGGAATTGAAGCTAGTCCAAATCCCCATTCAAAAAATATTATCTCCAAGTCAAACGGCAAAAATGAACTTTTTCAGGCATGTGACATATAGCCTACTAGCCAAGCTACACGACACTACTAAGCCTTACGTGATACCGAATTTGTAGTAGCCAGAAAATGTACTTGAAGGAAATGGAATTGAAACTATTCCAAATCCCCATTCAAAAATTACTACCTCCAAGCTAAACGGCAAAAGAGAACATTTTAAGGCATGAAGCATATAGCATATTAGCCAAGCTATATGACACTACTAAGTCTGATGTGATACCGAATTTGTAGTAGCCAGAAAATGTACATGTAGGAAATGGAATTGAAACAATTCCAAATCCCCATTCAAAAATTATTATCTCCAAGTCAGACGGCAAAAATGAACTATTTCAGGCATGTAACATATAGCCTATTAGCAAAGCTACACGACACTACTAAGCCTTACGTGATACCGAATTTGTAGTAGCCAGAAAATATACATGAAGGAAATGGAATTGAAACTATTCCAAATCCCCATTCAAAAATTACTACCTCCAAGTTATTTAAACGGCAAAAGTGAACTTTTTTAGGCATGACACCTCTAGCCTATTAGCTAAGCTACAATACAATACTAAGCCTGATGTGATACCGAATTTGTAGTAGCCAGAAAATGTACATGAAGGAAATGTAATTGACTCTATTCCAAATCCCCATTCAAAAATTATTATCTCCAAGTTAAACGGCAAAAATGAACTTTTTCAGGAATGAAACATATAGCCTATTAGCTAAGCTACACGACACTACTAAGCCTTACGTGATACCGAATTTGTAGTAGCCAGAATATGTACTTGAAGGAAATGTAATTGAAACTATTCCAAATCCCCATTAAAAAATTATTATCTCTAAGTTAAACGGCAACAGTCAACGTTTTTAGGCACATAATATATAGATTATTAGCCAAGCTACATGATACTATTAAGCCTTACTTGATACCGAATTTGTAGTAGCCAGAAAATGTACTTAAAGGAAATGGAATTGAAGCTATTCCAAATCCCCATTCAAAAATTATTATCTCCAAGTAAAACGGCAAAAATGAACTTTTTCAGGCATGTGAAATATAGCCTACTAGCCAAGCTACACGACACTACTAAGCCTTACGTGATACCAAATTTGTAGTATCCAGAAAATGTACTTGAAGGAAATGGAATTGAAACTATTCCAAATCCCCATTCAAAAATTACTACCTCCAAGTTAAACGGCAAAAGTGAACATGTTTAGGCATGAAACATATAGCATATTAGCCAAGCTATATGACACTACTAAGTCTGATGTGATACCGAATTTGTAGTAGACAGAAAATGTACATGAAGGAAATGGAATTGAAACAATTCTTAATCCCCATTCAGAAATTATTATCTCGAAGTTAAACGGCAAAAATGAACTTTTTCAGCGATGTAACATATAGGCTATTAGCCAAGCTACACGACACTACTAAGCCTTACGTGATACCGAATTTGTAGTAGCCAGAAAATGTACTTGAAGGAAATGGAATTGAAGCTATTCCAAATCCCCATTCAAAAATCATTATCTCCAAGTCAAACGGCAAAAATGAACTTTTTCAGGCATGTGACATATAGCCTACTAGCCAAGCTATATGATACTACTAAGTCTGATGTGATACCCAATTTGTAGTAGCCAGAAAATGTGCATAAAGGAAATGGAATTGAAACAATTCCAAATCCCCATTCAAAAATTATTTTCTCCAAGTTAAACGGCAAAAATGAACTTTTACAGGCATGTAACATATAGCCTATGAGCCAAGCTACACGACACTACTAAGCCTTACGTGATACCCAATTCGTAGTAGCCAGAAAATGTACTTGAAGGAAATGGAATTGAAACTATTCCAAATCCCCATTCAAAAATTATTTTCTCCAAGTTAAACGGCAAAAATGAACTTTTACAGGCATGTAACATATAGCCTATGAGCCAAGCTACACGACACTACTAAGCCTTACGTGATACCTAATTTGTAGTAGCCAGAAAATGTACTTGAAGGAAATGGAATTGAAACTATTCCAAATCCCCATTCAAAAATTACTACTGTAACAGACCGACATCTACAGTCAATTATTTAACGTTTTAATTCAGTTAGATAATTTAACTTGTCAATATTGAATTTCGCGCGTTATCTTGGGATTGTAGACGTGACGCTCAATTGAACGCCATCTATGAATGGTGTAGGGAACTATTAGGTCGATTCGTTTTGATTCATTGATTGCTACCCTGCGGACTTAACGTAAACATTTAAAATAAATTATTTAATCTAATCTTTGTTCAACAAAATAATTAATGATTTCTATTTTACTGACTTTCTTATTAAAGTTATGCCGGGAGATCGATTTAATTGCGCGGGAAACTATAACCACCAATCTTATGTTAGCATCGAAGATATTGACCAATCAGGACACGGTATTTTGATAAGACCGATGAGGGATTGGTGAAAAACGACAGGGGGAAGCGGATGTAAGACCGAGTGAGGAATCGTTAAGGGAGAAGGCATAAAACAAAGGGAAAGGAGATTTGAGGGGCTTTTTCCGTCGGCAGAGCGTCGAGACAGTAGGGAATTCTGTGAGTGTTAGTTTGTAAGGAAAACGTGTAATAAGCTTGTTCACAGACACGAGGTCTAGCTGCCGCCATCAGAAGATTCAAAAGATGAAGAAAACCAACGGCTGTGACGGGCGAGACATTGCATGCGGCATGTCGTGGCAAGCTGAGCGTTGGCGCGAAAGAAACAGCATCATGCCGCCATGAGGTTTCGAAAGAGCTACGTTTCACTGGTTCCGGGGTTACTGTGAGTGTTCAGGTTCCTTATCTATTTCCTTTACAGCACACCATCTATAAGATCTGGGTCACTGTTGAATAGTCTGCAGCCATGTCGGTTGAAATGTAAGTTACATAGTTATACTATGGGCGTAAATATCTACGTGCTACCTATTATCTTCGTGAGGAATTCCAAAGACAGCGTGGCTATCGAGGCAGCTTCCACAATGACTACTTATCATTAGCGTCATGATTACTGTGAGTATTCAGTATTCTTAAACCTGAAGGCATGCTGACCGAGACACGTCATATAGTCCTAACATGGGCGTGAGTATCTAATTGCTATCGCCTTGTGAGGGAGACTAGGACAGAGCTTGTGTCAAAGATGGACGGCACATTGGGGCTTCTACATTCACGTGGGCGAGTGGAGCCACGTAAGTCTATCTACCACGAGGTGGACGTGACATTGGATAACACTGGCATGGTACGTTAATTTAAATATTTAGTTGTTGGTTGTTATTCAACTCTCTGCATACCCATAGGTTATAGTGACCGCGTACTTATTAGTAACATCGTATATCGTTTGTATGGTTTCATAGAATTTGTAGTAGCATAAACAAAATATAATGGGCGTAGTATAAACGGAACGTAATATTGGTCTTGAATGAATGGCGGGTAGTTCCATAGGTCAAGTTAGCTTATTCCTTACGTTAATTTAAATATTTAGTTGTTGGTTGTTAATCAACTTTGTGCACATCCATAGGTTATAGTGACCGCGTACTTATTAGCAGGATTGTATTTGGTTTGATATAGTTCGACGTAGCATAAACAAAACATAATGGGCGTAGTAAAAACGGAACGTAATATTTGTCTTGAATGAATGGCGGGTAGTTCCATAGGTCACGTCACGTTAGCTTATACCTTGTATTTTGCAATAAATTAAATCTTGTTGATTGTTTTAGTTCGCCAGCTATGCTATAACGTTCGAAGTGAATATTTTCAGTTTAGTTTGATTTTTTTAACAGTGTAACGGATACTTGTTTGTGTTTTGACAATTTATAAATAATATACGGGGGTCGGAGTTCGGGAACGATTACGAAGAGTGAAAACGGATTATTGGGTTAGTGCGTACAATCGGAGTCGGAAGTAAGTTTCAACGTCATCATTATCCTCCTTGCGTTATCTCGGCATTTGTCACGGCTCATGGGAACTTGGGGTCCGCTTTGACAACTAATCCCAAGATTTGGCGTAGGCACTAGTTTCACGGAAGTAAGTTTCAACATCATCATTATCCTTTTTGCGTTATCTCGGCATTTGCCACGGCTCATGGGAGCTTGGGGTTCGCTTTGACAACTAATCCCAAGATTTGGCGTAGGCACTAGTTTCACGGAAGTAAGTTTCAACGTCATCATTATCCTCCATGCGTTATCTCGGCATTTGCCACGGCTCAATGGGAGCTTGGGGTCCGCTTTGACAACTAATCCCAAGATTTGGCGTAGGCACTAGTTTCACGGAAGTAAGTCTCAAAGTATGTATGTTTATAGTAGTCTGTTCCTTATACGCGTAGAAGCTGTAGGGGAATAGTACTATCATAAAAACCGGTCATGTATTTGCAACCTTTTTAGTATTACTAGCGATATGATTACCCGCGTAATTTTGTAATATTTACCAGGGTTTGTAGAAGTAAATTGCAATCATGTGTGTGTTATATTTGGTAATATGTTGTAGAGTAGGTGTCTATATAGTTACGTGTACAGATACGGTAGAAGTCCATAAATAGCGACAGTGTGCTTGCAGCCTTCTGGTGCTACTAGTGATTTGTTTATCTGCGTGATTTTTATAATGGTTACGACATAATTATTACATTCAATTTGATTATAGAACTGAGTAGTGTATGTATGGTTTTCGGTGGTTTACTTAAATTGTAGATGTGTCCGATAAAGTTTTAGGTAGCGTTAAGTTGTTTCATTCAAACGTCCATAAATTTATCAAGTAGTTACTTTAATCGTAATATCATCTAATATAAATAAACGTAAATAAATAGTACCTATAGGATTTGAAATAAATGGACGTTGTAGGTAATTGCAATCCTTTATTTACTATATTATTTAAATTGTTTATTTCTCAAATTCTCGGTCCATGGGCGAGGAGAATCGACGAGCTGCTCTGTCAGTGGATTACAAGTTCTCCATTCTACCAGTGTATCGTCGAGGCCTTGAGGACCCTTCTACATGGATATGCGAGGATGTTCCTGGGCGCTCCAGCCTGCGTCACGTCATCGTCCTCTTGGGCCGTCTACAAAATACATCAGGCCAAGGTTCTCCACGTCGGCATCTAGCCAAGGCGCCGTGCCTAGGACGTGCCAATGCAAAATGGAGTATTACCGAAGACAATACAAACGGTGCGTTGGTTCTGAATTGATATTTATCTTAATCATGATTGATTTGATTTCATATTTTGTGTAAAATTTGACATACTCCCCTAGGTAGTCATACTGAGCATAATCTAAGCCTGGATCGTGCTGTAAACGGTAATTTATTATTTCTTTAATTAAGAGAAGTAATTTAATATTGAGGTCCCTTTAAGGTATGATTATAATTTTTAATTAAATATCGAAATGATGATCACTCTAGGGTGTAAGGCAATTTCCGTATTCTTAACAATCTTGAGTTTATTACGTTGTGCAGTATTTATAGGATTTTCCTATGATTTTAATCGGCACTATCAAACTATTAAACCAATAAAATAAAATAAATAAATATTATGGTACACGTTTACAGATTGACTAGTCCCAGTAAGCTGAAGGATTGCCTTGTGGGTACTCAAGACAATAATATATATATATAAATAAATACTTACATACATAGAAAATATCCCTGACTCAGGAACTAATATTAGATATGTTATAAACATAATTCTATTTCTATTTCCGGTTCACGAGCGGTTGCGGGTGCGAGCCTGATGCCATCGGCGACATGCAGAGTTTACTACGGCGCTACAACGGGCCTCCTCTGCCACGACGAGCATCAGACGCAGGTTCCTTTACGACGAGCTACGTGCTAGTCACTCCGTCTCCATCGTCATGAGCCGTGAGATCTTCGGGCAGCCGTTAACCCGACGCTATAAGTCCATACGGTGACTTAGATGATTTGCTTACTTGCGTAATAATTATATTGCGTGTTCCGAGATTTTAGGCGTGGTAGTTTTGATGTTAGGTACGTTTTATTTACTTAAAATTATTAAATTGATTGCGGCATATTTCTTTAAGATTAAGACACGTGTTAAGCATATTTGTATATTTCCATTATTGCGGTTCAGCCACACACGTATTTATTAATGATAATTATTGATTTACATGTTTAGTCATTGACTGTGAAAGTAGACGTTTCTCATGACAAATGAAGTTATTCCTGACTCTATTATTGATATTGCGAGACCCTTTGATTATCTGGTAAAGCCATCTGTTTGATAATTAATAATATTTGACACCTACTTAATGATCATGATAACGTATTCATTTTAGATGTAAGATGTTAGGTACCATATAGTTATGTAGGCGTTTATCCAATATATTTCGTATCCAAGTTCTAATATAGCAATTCACATTTATTTCACTATAAGAACAATATTCAAATACACACGAGTACATACATAGCTTCAAGCTATCCATATATCTATATTTCGCACACGTTAATTCAGCTTTGGCTGGTTGCGAATCATGAATCATTTGCAGTGCATTACAATGACATTGCTAAGGTGTAATGTTATATTTATTATTAACGCATCATTCATTAAACAGATTGGCATAGATATTTATGGTCTTACGTAAAATTCAATTTCGAGTCAGCATGATTCGCAAACAGCTATTATGCTATGAAATTCAGGAGTCATGAAATGCTATTGTGGGTGTGATATTCGATCATTCGAATTTTATACGTACCCAATTCACGTGTCATATTGAATCGTCATTTGACTGAGACTATATTTAATACATATTTAATATAATTTTAGTACGCCCGATACGTCCATTCGAAAAGTATATTATATTTATTTACTAACTAATTTGTAGTTGTTGAAACCGGTCACAGTGGCTTTATTAAACACGTGGCTGTTTTAACAATGAGGTATTTTAGTCGTTATTGGAATTGTCCTTAAGTGGATTTATTCCAGCAATGACAAGGTTTTGAGATTACCCATATTTAATTATTTGAATGTCGCTAAGCAACGGTTTTCATCCACGTTGATGGAATACGTCATGTGTTTTATTATAGGGCCCGTCCTAGATGTCTAATAAATGGTCAAACCTTTGGTCTGTCCTCACAGGTATATCCTGTGTATGTGTGTGTTATTAGGGGTGTCAAGTACATTGTTTGTGTAAATTTAATATTCATACAAAACGTATACATGGCGCTCCCCTCTAGGGACATGTTCCCGCTGAGGGACATGCTACGAGTGTCAGTATTGCTGCTCATCGGGATGTGGCGAGATCCGTATTAATGACGGCTATGTCTTTCCAGATCCTTCTGAGACGTTTATTGTCCTCACAGGACGAGAAGTTTGGGTATTTCATTTGCTGGTATAAGCTAGCTTGTATTGGAGTCAATGTAATACTCAAATGATTGGTGGTCTGTTTATCTTAAATTTTATTAGACAACTAAACGACATTGAGGATTGCTTCGGTATGACTCGGTGTTGGGGACAACCAACCGTGTTTTATTTAGTATGATTCAATATGGATTTAAACCGTATTTTACACACTTAGCTTTTCTTATTTTAATGGGTAAAGGTAACAGATTCTTATTCAACTGGCATAATTTAATAAACAGTTATATTGCGCGATGTTACAGTTGATAACATAATGAAATGGCTGATCTCATGATATCAAGGGCAACGCTTATATTATTGTCTTGTTTATGATCGTTCATGGGTGCTCATGTCACATACTTATTTACTTATTTGGTCCCAGTTTCAGTACTCGATAGTCTGAACCTTGCGTGAAATATTCCATGTAGGCGACGGGTCTACGGTATTGCAGACGGTGCGGGTCCAAGTGACTATAATACCATACGTATGGATACTTTCACGTAGGGACTAGCGGCTCCGACATATTAACAGCACCCATAGTAACGATATATGCATGATAATTTTATGAGATCTCAAGGTTTGCTTAAAGTTGACTGCAACCAGCTATTTTATATAACGATATAAGTTTATTTTAATATAGTCGTGATAAGCCAGATTTATCCATCGATTTTATGGATTTTATGACATATTTGTGTTATTGATACTTCAATCAAAATAAACACTAATCTATTTTATATATTAGCTGAAGAATATTTCAGTGCAATATATTTTAGAAGTATATAAATCTGAGTCCATCTGGTTTTAATTAAGTTATACTTTCATTCGCGTAATGTTTCAATGATACCATAATGAAATGGCTGATCTCATGATATCAAGGGCAACGCTTATATCATTGTCTTGTTTATGAACGTTCATGGGCACTCATGTCATATATCATACTTTTATGTCCCGGTTTCAGTACTTGATAGTCTGAACCTTGCGTGAAGTATTCCATGTAGGCGACGGGTCTACGGTATTGCAGACGGTGCGAGTCCGAGTGACTATAATAATAATATAATACCATGCGTATGGATACGTTCACGCTAGGGACTTGCGGCTAGACATATTCGTAATGCCCATGAACGACTTATGCATGATAATTTTATGAGATTTCAAAGCTTGCCTTAACGTTGACTGCAACCAGCTATTTTATTTTAAGATATAAATGTTCGTTGGCCTAATAGTGATGAGCCAGATTTATTCGTCGATTTTATCGACATTATAACATACTTATATGTTATTCAACTTCAAACTCAACAACGCTAACATATTTTATGTATTATCTGCGTAATTTCACCTAATTTAATTTATTTATTTCCCAATTTGTCTTCCCAGGTTAATTATTTAATATCTTCATGGTTTCCTTATCATAATATCTCCCACAATAGCATTTTATAGGATCCAAGTTTCGTTGATTATGCCATACAGTTAGGAGTATTGAATTATATTTTGTTTATAATTAATAGTTAATTAAATCACCTTTAAGATACGTATTATGCTTGTTAGAACATATCATTGTCTGTATCGCTAACATGTCTCACACCTCAGGAACTTGGTTACTAGTTTCCATAACGTTAGTCCATATTACCCTAGATGATTTGCCATATATTGTTTGTGTATTTTAATATGCTTTACTTTTTATCCATAACATATTTTATTATGCTTGTGTACAGGTTAAACTTGGGCAGTCAGGTTTTTGTTTCCGTCTACTTTTCCTGACGTAGGGACTTGGCTCTAGTAATGAAGGCGGTGTATTCAAATAGGTCCTAATCAGACTTAATTGAATACAGAGTTATAGTAATTATTTCTGACAAAATATAAATGATTATAGATACAATAAATCGAAATGTTTTAGTATCCAATCTTTTGTTTATTTTATACTCCATCCTCGTAGCTTACACCCTCGTAGCTTACATATCTAATTAATATAATTTTAACTTTAAATTTTTAACTAAAAATTTTAAATTAATGGTAAGTATTAAAGCTTGAGTAGAGTCAATAATTTTATTGAAGTAGCTTTCTATTAGTTCTTTGAGCTTACCCTGGGTAAGACGTTACAATATGGTTTAGGCCGTGACCAGGATTATACATTATTATTATTATTTTGTTTTCGTGCCTTTCATTAGGCACAATTTGATGTTCGTGCAATGGTCTGAGGTCTAAAGTGAGATATGTTATGTGGTTGTACTGTGTTCTAACAAGCATTTTCTTTTCAGATCTTATATCCTAATATTAATTTGGGATGAATACTGTCTTCCGTTTTGATATGTTTTGCACTGAATTTTATGTTTCCTTTTTCACAGATGGATGTTCTTCCAAGTTATTTTATAATGATATGTGTTTATTTCAGAATTCTGTTAGTTTTAGTAGAAAATTCGCCATTTTATTTATTTTATTCCGTTGATTTGCAGCATCATTTTATTGATTAATTTATCATTAAATTATTATAGAACTGGAAAAGTCGGTAGTGGAAATAAAAGGAAAAAATAACTTTTGTAACGGTTGCTAATTAGAATTCTATACATTTTTACATTTCTTTTTCAACGAGTTTCGTCTATTTACCTTAATCGTAGGATAATTATTTTAGTAGATTCCTAACTTCTTTCTTTTTTGCTCAATTCAAAGTATTTCTTTCATCGAAAAAAAAAATATTTTAATGTTATCAGTAGAATCTCCAAATAATTTGCTTTTGCTTAGTTAGTAAAAAAAAAAAAAAAAACTTTGTATTAGTATACTAGCGACAATTACTGAATCTGCTATTATATTTTTATTGTGTGTGATAATACAATTTATTACTTTCAGCGATAATGGTTTTGTTGGTAAGTTCTTATGTGTGTTATCTTGAATGTGTAAAATTATATATTTCTTTCATTTAATTGATTATTCTGTACATAGTTTCCAACGCATTTCATTTATTGATTAATTTAAATTAATTGTTAAAATTAGTTCATGCCTCTACTCCCTTTATCGAGATTTTTAGAACAAGATATTTAACTAGTTTCTTCTAGACGGTTTATTTAAATTCATTTGGGAACTTTTGTCTTTTCTATTCATATTTTTGATTAGATTTTAGTCTCATTTTAAATTAAGTCGGAATTCCAAGTGTCTTCTACACGATGTCTTTTACATTCAGGGGTTCAGCATACATATGTTTTCAAACTTATCGTGTATTTATTATTATTTTGTAAAAAAAAGGAGATATCTTGAGCTTCATGTTAATAATTTAAGGTCCGTATCGTGGGTTAGTTGTTATTGAATCTTAACGTGTCTACTTCTTTCTAGGTTGTTAAATTAATTCATAATATAAACTAAATAAAATTGAACGTATATTTCATATTTGTCCCACTTTCTAGGATATTTCTGTAGGTATTTATATTATTTTGCTCCAATTTTTATTTTTGAGTTTGGCCCATTATAAGTTAAACTAAGAAACAAATCATTTTTTTATTAATGATTTTATATTATGTATTTCATTCACGTGGCATTGCTCACACCGCGAGCCTCTTTTAATTAGTTTTATATTAAACTGTCTATCATTGTTAATTCTATATTATCTAACTGTCATTTTAATTCAATATTCTTTGGGTTCTTCATCTACGTCGGAACTTTTAATAGTTGTTACCTTATCATGTTTGTCATAGTCTAAAATTTACTATTTAATACTATTAATGCATATATATAGACTTCTTCTTGCATTCTACATAGTTTATATCAGGACCTACATAGACGCCAATACATCTATTTTCATTGTTAATTTTGTTGTAAGTGGGGTTGTTGGTTAAATTTAGCAATTTTATTTTGGATTGGATTTTGTTGATAAAGGTAAAACAGTACTTAAGAGTCGTTAGGGATAAGTCTTTTGTATCTATGCTTATAAAAAATAAAATAATAAAAAGTAAATTCAATTAAATCCACTACATAATATCATCAACTTAAATTGATTTCTTTCGTAAAATACGATGTTAATTCTTACTTCCAGCATTTCCAATTTAAAATAGATTATATAGTATAGGTTGATCTATATTAATTACCAAATTATGTTCATCGTCGTACATTTTAGTTTTGTAAAATATAACAATTAGGTTCCATTTGTTCCAAATTTTAATTTTTTATTTTGCTTTGCGTTTAAAATTCTGTGTATTTTAGGTTAATTATATTCCCTTCACCAATTTTAGTTCTTAATAATATTTTGTAATTGGGTTTCTCTCTACGTTATTAATTACTAATAGTCAGAATAGAGCAACATAGCCGATGCACGGTTAATTCGATTTCCTGTATTGTCCGGCTCCAGCAACTTTTGTTTCATATAATTGTCCTCAATTAATACGTCTCGCGTCCCATTTAAAACATCGTTTAAAACTTATCGAGACTTAAACAATCGGAGAAGGTTTCATCAGATTCTATTTTATAATTAATATTTTGAAGTTATCATGTGATTTAGTGTGTTCGGTTTTAGTAATAGTTCTGTTAATTATACAGCTGTTAATTTCAATAAAACAAATTAAAGTGGGTTGAGCTTTCGTTACTTTACTAAATCTCCTTTTAAAGGTCTCTAGCATATATTTCTTCTATCAGGTCACATTATGTAGCTCGTTGCTATCTAGATATTACTTGCGATGTCAGTTGTTATATAAAGTTAGTATTATTACTCCGGTAAACTTCGTAAATATACTAAGGGCGATTGTAACAGACCGACATCTACAGTCAATTATTTAACGTTTTAATTCAGTTAGATAATTTAACTTGTCAATATTGAATTTCGCGCGTTATCTTGGGATTGTAGACGTGACGCTCAATTGAACGCCATCTATGAATGGTGTAGGGAACTATTAGGTCGATTCGTTTTGATTCATTGATTGCTACCCTGCGGACTTAACGTAAACATTTAAAATAAATTATTTAATCTAATCTTTGTTCAACAAAATAATTAATGATTTCTATTTTACTGACTTTCTTATTAAAGTTATGCCGGGAGATCGATTTAATTGCGCGGGAAACTATAACCACCAATCTTATGTTAGCATCGAAGATATTGACCAATCAGGACACGGTATTTTGATAAGACCGATGAGGGATTGGTGAAAAACGACAGGGGGAAGCGGATGTAAGACCGAGTGAGGAATCGTTAAGGGAGAAGGCATAAAACAAAGGGAAAGGAGATTTGAGGGGCTTTTTCCGTCGGCAGAGCGTCGAGACAGTAGGGAATTCTGTGAGTGTTAGTTTGTAAGGAAAACGTGTAATAAGCTTGTTCACAGACACGAGGTCTAGCTGCCGCCATCAGAAGATTCAAAAGATGAAGAAAACCAACGGCTGTGACGGGCGAGACATTGCATGCGGCATGTCGTGGCAAGCTGAGCGTTGGCGCGAAAGACAGCATCATGCCGCCATGAGGTTTCGAAAGAGCTACGTTTCACTGGTTCCGGGGTTACTGTGAGTGTTCAGGTTCCTTATCTATTTCCTTTACAGCACACCATCTATAAGATCTGGGTCACTGTTGAATAGTCTGCAGCCATGTCGGTTGAAATGTAAGTTACATAGTTATACTATGGGCGTAAATATCTACGTGCTACCTAATATCTTCGTGAGGAATTCCAAAGACAGCGTGGCTATCGAGGCAGCTTCCACAATGACTACTTATCATTAGCGTCATGATTACTGTGAGTATTCAGTATTCTTAAACCTGAAGGCATGCTGACCGAGACACGTCATATAGTCCTAACATGGGCGTGAGTATCTAATTGCTATCGCCTTGTGAGGGAGACTAGGACAGAGCTTGTGTCAAAGATGGACGGCACATTGGGGCTTCTACATTCACGTGGGCGAGTGGAGCCACGTAAGTCTATCTACCACGAGGTGGACGTGACATTGGATAACACTGGCATGGTACGTTAATTTAAATATTTAGTTGTTGGTTGTTATTCAACTCTCTGCATACCCATAGGTTATAGTGACCGCGTACTTATTAGTAACATCGTATATCGTTTGTATGGTTTCATAGAATTTGTAGTAGCATAAACAAAATATAATGGGCGTAGTATAAACGGAACGTAATATTGGTCTTGAATGAATGGCGGGTAGTTCCATAGGTCAAGTTAGCTTATTCCTTACGTTAATTTAAATATTTAGTTGTTGGTTGTTAATCAACTTTGTGCACATCCATAGGTTATAGTGACCGCGTACTTATTAGCAGGATTGTATTTGGTTTGATATAGTTCGACGTAGCATAAACAAAACATAATGGGCGTAGTAAAAACGGAACGTAATATTTGTCTTGAATGAATGGCGGGTAGTTCCATAGGTCACGTCACGTTAGCTTATACCTTGTATTTTGCAATAAATTAAATCTTGTTGATTGTTTTAGTTCGCCAGCTATGCTATAACGTTCGAAGTGAATATTTTCAGTTTAGTTTGATTTTTTTAACAGTGTAACGGATACTTGTTTGTGTTTTGACAATTTATAAATAATATACGGGGGTCGGAGTTCGGGAACGATTACGAAGAGTGAAAACGGATTATTGGGTTAGTGCGTACAATCGGAGTCGGAAGTAAGTTTCAACGTCATCATTATCCTCCTTGCGTTATCTCGGCATTTGTCACGGCTCATGGGAACTTGGGGTCCGCTTTGACAACTAATCCCAAGATTTGGCGTAGGCACTAGTTTCACGGAAGTAAGTTTCAACATCATCATTATCCTTTTTGCGTTATCTCGGCATTTGCCACGGCTCATGGGAGCTTGGGGTTCGCTTTGACAACTAATCCCAAGATTTGGCGTAGGCACTAGTTTCACGGAAGTAAGTTTCAACGTCATCATTATCCTCCATGCGTTATCTCGGCATTTGCCACGGCTCAATGGGAGCTTGGGGTCCGCTTTGACAACTAATCCCAAGATTTGGCGTAGGCACTAGTTTCACGGAAGTAAGTCTCAAAGTATGTATGTTTATAGTAGTCTGTTCCTTATACGCGTAGAAGCTGTAGGGGAATAGTACTATCATAAAAACCGGTCATGTATTTGCAACCTTTTTAGTATTACTAGCGATATGATTACCCGCGTAATTTTGTAATATTTACCAGGGTTTGTAGAAGTAAATTGCAATCATGTGTGTGTTATATTTGGTAATATGTTGTAGAGTAGGTGTCTATATAGTTACGTGTACAGATACGGTAGAAGTCCATAAATAGCGACAGTGTGCTTGCAGCCTTCTGGTGCTACTAGTGATTTGTTTATCTGCGTGATTTTTATAATGGTTACGACATAATTATTACATTCAATTTGATTATAGAACTGAGTAGTGTATGTATGGTTTTCGGTGGTTTACTTAAATTGTAGATGTGTCCGATAAAGTTTTAGG
Organism: Leguminivora glycinivorella; assembly: GCF_023078275.1. NCBI lineage: Eukaryota > Metazoa > Arthropoda > Insecta > Lepidoptera > Tortricidae > Leguminivora > Leguminivora glycinivorella. The sequence goes on along the minus strand of NC_062987.1, from coordinate 8,074,815 downwards.
TAGCGTTAAGTTGTTTCATTCAAACGTCCATAAATTTATCAAGTAGTTACTTTAATCGTAATATCACCTAATATAAATAAACGTAAATAAATAGTACCTATAGGATTTGAAATAAATGGACGTTGTAGGTAATTGCAATCCTTTATTTACTATATTATTTAAATTGTTTATTTCTCAAATTCTCGGTCCATGGGCGAGGAGAATCGACGAGCTGCTCTGTCAGTGGATTACAAGTTCTCCATTCTACCAGTGTATCGTCGAGGCCTTGAGGACCCTTCTACATGGATATGCGAGGATGTTCCTGGGCGCTCCAGCCTGCGTCACGTCATCGTCCTCTTGGGCCGTCTACAAAATACATCAGGCCAAGGTTCTCCACGTCGGCATCTAGCCAAGGCGCCGTGCCTAGGACGTGCCAATGCAAAATGGAGTATTACCGAAGACAATACAAACGGTGCGTTGGTTCTGAATTGATATTTATCTTAATCATGATTGATTTGATTTCATATTTTGTGTAAAATTTGACATACTCCCTAGGTCGTCATACTGAGCATAATCTAAGCCTGGATCGTGCTGTAAACGGTAATTTATTATTTCTTTAATTAAGAGAAGTAATTTAATATTGAGGTCCCTTTAAGGTATGATTATAATTTTTAATTAAATATCGAAATGATGATCACTCTAGGGTGTAAGGCAATTTCCGTATTCTTAACAATCTTGAGTTTATTACGTTGTGCAGTATTTATAGGATTTTCCTATGATTTTAATCGGCACTATCAAACTATTAAACCAATAAAATAAAATAAATAAATATTATGGTACACGTTTACAGATTGACTAGTCCCAGTAAGCTGAAGGATTGCCTTGTGGGTACTCAAGACAATAATATATATATATAAATAAATACTTACATACATAGAAAATATCCCTGACTCAGGAACTAATATTAGATATGTTATAAACATAATTCTATTTCTATTTCCGGTTCACGAGCGGTTGCGGGTGCGAGCCTGATGCCATCGGCGACATGCAGAGTTTACTACGGCGCTACAACGGGCCTCCTCTGCCACGACGAGCATCAGACGCAGGTTCCTTTACGACGAGCTACGTGCTAGTCACTCCGTCTCCATCGTCATGAGCCGTGAGATCTTCGGGCAGCCGTTAACCCGACGCTATAAGTCCATACGGTGACTTAGATGATTTGCTTACTTGCGTAATAATTATATTGCGTGTTCCGAGATTTTAGGCGTGGTAGTTTTGATGTTAGGTACGTTTTATTTACTTAAAATTATTAAATTGATTGCGGCATATTTCTTTAAGATTAAGACACGTGTTAAGCATATTTGTATATTTCCATTATTGCGGTTCAGCCACACACGTATTTATTAATGATAATTATTGATTTACATGTTTAGTCATTGACTGTGAAAGTAGACGTTTCTCATGACAAATGAAGTTATTCCTGACTCTATTATTGATATTGCGAGACCCTTTGATTATCTGGTAAAGCCATCTGTTTGATAATTAATAATATTTGACACCTACTTAATGATCATGATAACGTATTCATTTTAGATGTAAGATGTTAGGTACCATATAGTTATGTAGGCGTTTATCCAATATATTTCGTATCCAAGTTCTAATATAGCAATTCACATTTATTTCACTATAAGAACAATATTCAAATACACACGAGTACATACATAGCTTCAAGCTATCCATATATCTATATTTCGCACACGTTAATTCAGCTTTGGCTGGTTGCGAATCATGAATCATTTGCAGTGCATTACAATGACATTGCTAAGGTGTAATGTTATATTTATTATTAACGCATCATTCATTAAACAGATTGGCATAGATATTTATGGTCTTACGTAAAATTCAATTTCGAGTCAGCATGATTCGCAAACAGCTATTATGCTATGAAATTCAGGAGTCATGAAATGCTATTGTGGGTGTGATATTCGATCATTCGAATTTTATACGTACCCAATTCACGTGTCATATTGAATCGTCATTTGACTGAGACTATATTTAATACATATTTAATATAATTTTAGTACGCCCGATACGTCCATTCGAAAAGTATATTATATTTATTTACTAACTAATTTGTAGTTGTTGAAACCGGTCACAGTGGCTTTATTAAACACGTGGCTGTTTTAACAATGAGGTATTTTAGTCGTTATTGGAATTGTCCTTAAGTGGATTTATTCCAGCAATGACAAGGTTTTGAGATTACCCATATTTAATTATTTGAATGTCGCTAAGCAACGGTTTTCATCCACGTTGATGGAATACGTCATGTGTTTTATTATAGGGCCCGTCCTAGATGTCTAATAAATGGTCAAACCTTTGGTCTGTCCTCACAGGTATATCCTGTGTATGTGTGTGTTATTAGGGGTGTCAAGTACATTGTTTGTGTAAATTTAATATTCATACAAAACGTATACATGGCGCTCCCCTCTAGGGACATGTTCCCGCTGAGGGACATGCTACGAGTGTCAGTATTGCTGCTCATCGGGATGTGGCGAGATCCGTATTAATGACGGCTATGTCTTTCCAGATCCTTCTGAGACGTTTATTGTCCTCACAGGACGAGAAGTTTGGGTATTTCATTTGCTGGTATAAGCTAGCTTGTATTGGAGTCAATGTAATACTCAAATGATTGGTGGTCTGTTTATCTTAAATTTTATTAGACAACTAAACGACATTGAGGATTGCTTCGGTATGACTCGGTGTTGGGGACAACCAACCGTGTTTTATTTAGTATGATTCAATATGGATTTAAACCGTATTTTACACACTTAGCTTTTCTTATTTTAATGGGTAAAGGTAACAGATTCTTATTCAACTGGCATAATTTAATAAACAGTTATATTGCGCGATGTTACAGTTGATAACATAATGAAATGGCTGATCTCATGATATCAAGGGCAACGCTTATATTATTGTCTTGTTTATGATCGTTCATGGGTGCTCATGTCACATACTTATTTACTTATTTGGTCCCAGTTTCAGTACTCGATAGTCTGAACCTTGCGCGAAATATTCCATGTAGGCGACGGGTCTACGCTATTGCAGACGGTGCGGGTCCAAGTGACTATAATACCATACGTATGGATACTTTCACGTAGGGACTAGCGGCTCCGACATATTAACAGCACCCATAGTAACGATATATGCATGATAATTTTATGAGATCTCAAGGTTTGCTTAAAGTTGACTGCAACCAGCTATTTTATATAACGATATAAGTTTATTTTAATATAGTCGTGATAAGCCAGATTTATCCATCGATTTTATGGATTTTATGACATATTTGTGTTATTGATACTTCAATCAAAATAAACACTAATCTATTTTATATATTAGCTGAAGAATATTTCAGTGCAATATATTTTAGAAGTATATAAATCTGAGTCCATCTGGTTTTAATTAAGTTATACTTTCATTCGCGTAATGTTTCAATGATACCATAATGAAATGGCTGATCTCATGATATCAAGGGCAACGCTTATATCATTGTCTTGTTTATGAACGTTCATGGGCACTCATGTCATATATCATACTTTTATGTCCCGGTTTCAGTACTTGATAGTCTGAACCTTGCGTGAAGTATTCCATGTAGGCGACGGGTCTACGGTATTGCAGACGGTGCGAGTCCGAGTGACTATAATAATAATATAATACCATGCGTATGGATACGTTCACGCTAGGGACTTGCGGCTAGACATATTCGTAATGCCCATGAACGACTTATGCATGATAATTTTATGAGATTTCAAAGCTTGCCTTAACGTTGACTGCAACCAGCTATTTTATTTTAAGATATAAATGTTCGTTGGCCTAATAGTGATGAGCCAGATTTATTCGTCGATTTTATCGACATTATAACATACTTATATGTTATTCAACTTCAAACTCAACAACGCTAACATATTTTATGTATTATCTGCGTAATTTCACCTAATTTAATTTATTTATTTCCCAATTTGTCTTCCCAGGTTAATTATTTAATATCTTCATGGTTTCCTTATCATAATATCTCCCACAATAGCATTTTATAGGATCCAAGTTTCGTTGATTATGCCATACAGTTAGGAGTATTGAATTATATTTTGTTTATAATTAATAGTTAATTAAATCACCTTTAAGATACGTATTATGCTTGTTAGAACATATCATTGTCTGTATCGCTAACATGTCTCACACCTCAGGAACTTGGTTACTAGTTTCCATAACGTTAGTCCATATTACCCTAGATGATTTGCCATATATTGTTTGTGTATTTTAATATGCTTTACTTTTTATCCATAACATATTTTATTATGCTTGTGTACAGGTTAAACTTGGGCAGTCAGGTTTTTGTTTCCGTCTACTTTTCCTGACGTAGGGACTTGGCTCTAGTAATGAAGGCGGTGTATTCAAATAGGTCCTAATCAGACTTAATTGAATACAGAGTTATAGTAATTATTTCTGACAAAATATAAATGATTATAGATACAATAAATCGAAATGTTTTAGTATCCAATCTTTTGTTTATTTTATACTCCATCCTCGTAGCTTACACCCTCGTAGCTTACATATCTAATTAATATAATTTTAACTTTAAATTTTTAACTAAAAATTTTAAATTAATGGTAAGTATTAAAGCTTGAGTAGAGTCAATAATTTTATTGAAGTAGCTTTCTATTAGTTCTTTGAGCTTACCCTGGGTAAGACGTTACACTACCTCCAAGTTAAACGGCAAAAGTGAACATTTTTAGGCATGAAACATATAGCATATTAGCCAAGCTATATGATACTACTAAGTCTGCTGTGATACCCAATTTGTAGTAGCCAGAAAATGTGCATGAAGGAAATGGAATTGAAACAATTCCAAATCCCCATTCAAAAATTATTTTCTCCAAGTTAAACGGCAAAAATGAACTTTTACAGGCATGTAACATATAGCCTATGAGCCAAGCTACACGACACTACTAAGCGTTACGTGATACCCAATTCGAAGTAGCCAGAAAATGTACTTGAAGGAAATGGAATTGAAACTATTCCAAATCCCCATTCAAAAATCATTATCTCAAAGTCAGACGGCAAAAATGAACTTCTTCAGGCATGTGACATATAGCCTATTAGCCAAGCTACACGACACTACTAAGCCTTACGTGATACCGAATTTGTAGTAGCCAGAAAATGTACATGAAGGAAATGGATTTGAAACAATTCCTAATCCCCATTCAAAAATTATTATCTCCAATTCAAACGGCAAAAATGAACTTTTTCAGGCATTAGTCATATAGCCTATTAGCTAAGCTACACGACACTACTAAACCTGACGTGATACTGAATTTGTAGTAGCCAGAAAATGTACATGAAAGAAAATGGAATTGAAACTATTCCAAATCCCCATTTGGAATGAATTCGGCTGCTAAGTGATTGCGTTCAAAGTAAACAAGGTACAGCTGTACTAAAAACAGATTTAAATAGCCAGTTAGAAGCTTAATAAAACTTATAGTATTAAGTTGTGATAACGAATTTGTAGTAGCCACAAAATGTACATGAAAAACATGGAATTGAAACCATTCCAAATCGCCATTCAAAAATTATTATCTCCAAGATAAACGGCAAAAGTGAACTTTTTAGGCATGAAACATATAGCCTATTAGCCACGCTATACGACGCTGCTAAGTCTATTGTGATACCGAATTTGTAGTAGCCAGAAAATGTACATGAAGTAAATGAAATTGAAACGATTCCAAATCCCCATTCAAAAATGATTATCTCCAAGTTAAACGGAAAAACTGAACTTTTTCAGGCATGAAACATATAGCTTATTAGCCAAGCTATACGACACTACTAAGCCCGTTGTGATACCGAATTTGTAGTAGCCATAAAATGTACATGAAGGAAATGGAATTGAAGCTATTCCAAATCCCCATTCAAAAATTACTACCTCCAAGTTAAACGGCAAAAGTGAACTATTTTAGGAATTAAACCTCTAGCCTATTAGCTAAGCTACAATACAATACTAAGCCTGATGTGATACCGAATTTGTAGTAGCCAGAAAATGTACTTGAAGGAAATGAAATTGAAACGATTCCAAATCCCCATTCAAAAATTATTATCTCCAAGTCAAACGGCAAAAATGAATTTTTTCAGGCATGTGACATATAGCCTATTAGCCAAGCTACACGAAACTACTAAGCCTTACGTGATACCGAATTTATAGTAGCCAGAATATGTACTTGAAGGAAATGGAATTGAAACTATTCCAAATCCCCATTCAAAAATTATTATCTCTACGTTAAACGGCAAAAGTGAACTTTTTTAGGAATGAAACTTCTAGCCTATTAGCTAAGCTACAATACAATACTAAGCCTGATGTGATACCGAATTTGTAGTAGCCAGAAAATGTACTTAAATGAAATGGAATTAAAGCTATTCCAAATCCCCATTCAAAAATTATTATCTCCAAGTCAAACGGCAAAAATGAATATTTTCAGGCATGCGACATATAGCCTATTAGCCAAGATACACGACACTACTAAGCCTTACGTGATACCGAATTTGTAGTAGCCAGAAAATGTACATGAAGGAAATGGAATTGACTCTATTCCAAATCCCCATTCAAAAATTATTATCTCCAAGTTAAACGGCAAAACTGAACTTTTTCAGGAATGTAACGTATAGCCTATTAGCCAAGCTACACGACACTACTAAGCCTTACGTGATACCGAATTTGTAGTAGCCAGAAAATATACATGAAGGAAATGGAATTGAAACTATTCCAAATCCCCATTCAAAAATTACTACCTCCAAGTTATTTAAACGGCAAAAGTGAACTTTTTAGGCATGACACCTCTAGCCTATTAGCTAAGCTACAATACAGTACTAAGCCTGATGTGATACCGAATTTGTAGTAGCCAGAAAATGTACATGAAGGAAATGTAATTGACTCTATTCCAAATCCCCATTCAAAAATTATTATCTCCAAGTTAAACGGCAAAAATGAACTTTTTCAGGAATGAAACATATAGCCTATTAGCTAAGCTACACGACACTACTAAGCCTTACGTGATACCGAATTTGTAGTAGCCAGAATATGTACTTGAAGGAAATGTAATTGAAACTATTCCAAATCCCCATTAAAAAATTATTATCTCTAAGTTAAACGGCAAAAGTCAACGTTTTTAGGCACGTAATATATAGCTTATTAGCCAAGCTACATGATACTATTAAGCCTTACTTGATACCGAATTTGTAGTAGCCAGAAAATGTACTTAAAGGAAATGGAATTGAAGCTATTCCAAATCCCCATTCAAAAATTATTATCTCCAAGTTAAACGGCAAAAGTGAACATTTTTAGGCATGAAACATATAGCATATTAGCCAAGCTATATGATACTACTAAGTCTGATGTGATACCCAATTTGTAGTAGCCAGAAAATGTGCATGAAGGAAATGGAATTGAAACAATTCCAAATCCCCATTCAAAAATTATTTTCTCCAAGTTAAACGGCAAAAATGAACTTTTACAGGCATGTAACATATAGCCTATGAGCCAAGCTACACGACACTACTAAGCCTTACGTGATACCCAATTCGTAGTAGCCAGAAAATGTACTTGAAGGAAATGGAATTGAAACTATTCCAAATCCCCATTCAAAAATCATTATCTCCAAGTCAGACGGCAAAAATGAACTTCTTCAGGCATGTGACATATAGCCTATTAGCCAAGCTACACGAGACTACTAAGCCTTACGTGATACCGAATTTGTAGTAGCCAGAAAATGTACATGAAGGAAATGGAATTGAAACAATTCCTAATCCCCATTCAAAAATTATTATCTCCAATTCAAACGGCAAAAATGAACTTTTTCAGGCATTAGTCATATAGCCTATTAGCTAAGCTACACGACACTACTAAACCTGACGTGATACTGAATTTGTAGTAGCCAGAAAATGTACATGAAAGAAAATGGAATTGAAACTATTCCAAATCCCCATTTGGAATGAATTCGGCTGCTAAGTGATTGCGTTCAAAGTAAACAAGGTACAGCTGTACTAAAAACAGATTTAAATAGCCAGTTAGAAGCTTAATAAAACTTATAGTATTAAGTTGTGATAACGAATTTGTAGTAGCCACAAAATGTACATGCAAAACATAGAATTGAAACCATTCCAAATCGCCATTCAAAAATTATTATCTCCAAGATAAACGGCAAAAGTGAACTTTTTTAGGCATGAAGCATATAGCCTATTAGCCAAGCTATACGACACTGCTAAGTTTATTGTGATACCGAATTTGTAGTAGCCAGAAAATGTACATGAAGTAAATGAAATTGAAACGATTCCAAATCCCCATTCAAAAATTATTATCTCCAAGTTAAACGGAAAAACTGAACTTTTTCAGGCATGAAACATATAGCTTATTAGCCAAGCTATACGACACTACTAAGCCCGTAACGTTGTGATACCGAATTTGTAGTAGCCATAAAATGTACATGAAGGAAATGGAATTGAAGCTATTCCAAATCCCCATTCAAAAATTACTACCTCCAAGTTAAACGGCAAAAGTGAACTATTTTAGGAATGAAACCTCTAGCCTATTAGCTAAGCTACAATACAATACTAAGCCTGATGTGATACCGAATTTGTAGTAGCCAGAAAATGTACTTGAAGGAAATGAAATTGAAACGATTCCAAATCCCCATTCAAAAATTATTATCTCCAAGTCAAACGGCAAAAATGAATTTTTTCAGGCATGTGACATATAGCCTATTAGCCAAGCTACACGACACTACTAAGCCTTACGTGATACCGAATTTGTAGTAGCCAGAATATGTACTTGAAGGAAATGGAATTGAAACTATTCCAAATCCCCATTCAAAAATTATTATCTCTACGTTAAACGGCAAAAGTGAACTTTATTAGGAATGAAACCTCTAGCCTATTAGCTAAGCTACAATACAATACTAAGCCTGATGTGATACCGAATTTGTAGTAGCCAGAAAATGTACTTAAATGAAATGGAATTAAAGCTATTCCAAATCCCCATTCAAAAATTATTATCTCCAAGTCAAACGGCAAAAATGAATATTTTCAGGCATGCGACATATAGCCTATTAGCCAAGATACACGACACTACTAAGCCTTACGTGATACCGAATTTGTAGTAGCCAGAAAATGTACATGAAGGAAATGGAATTGACTCTATTCCGAATCCCCATTCAAAAATTATTATCTCCAAGTTAAACGGCAAAACTGAACTTTTTCAGGAATGTAACGTATAGCCTATTAGCCAAGCTACACGACACTACTAAGCCTTACGTGATACCGAATTTGTAGTAGCCAGAAAATATACATGAAGGAAATGGAATTGAAACTATTCCAAATCCCCATTCAAAAATTACTACCTCCAAGTTATTTAAACGGCAAAAGTGAACTTTTTAGGCATGACACCTCTAGCCTATTAGCTAAGCTACAATACAGTACTAAGCCTGATGTGATACCGAATTTGTAGTAGCCAGAAAATGTACATGAAGGAAATGTAATTGACTCTATTCCAAATCCCCATTCAAAAATTATTATCTCCAAGTTAAACGGCAAAAATGAACTTTTTCAGGAATGAAACATATAGCCTATTAGCTAAGCTACACGACACTACTAAGCCTTACGTGATACCGAATTTGTAGTAGCCAGAATATGTACTTGAAGGAAATGTAATTGAAACTATTCCAAATCCCCATTAAAAAATTATTATCTCTAAGTTAAACGGCAAAAGTCAACGTTTTTAGGCACGTAATATATAGCTTATTAGCCAAGCTACATGATACTATTAAGCCTTACTTGATACCGAATTTGTAGTAGCCAGAAAATGTACTTAAAGGAAATGGAATTGAAGCTATTCCAAATCCCCATTCAAAAATTATTATCTCCAAGTAAAACGGCAAAAATGAACTTTTTCAGGCATGTTAAATATAGCCTACTAGCCAAGCTACACGACACTACTAAGCCTTACGTGATACCTAATTTGTAGTAGCCAGAAAATGTACTTGAAGGAAATGGAATTGAAACTTTTCCAAATCCCCATTCAAAAATTACTACCTCCAAGTTAAACGGCAAAAGTGAACATTTTTAGGCATGAAATATATAGCATATTAGCCAAGCTATATGATACTACTAAGTCTGATGTGATACCCAATTTGTAGTAGCCAGAAAATGTGCATGAAGGAAATGGAATTGAAACAATTCCAAATCCCCATTCAAAAATTATTTTCTCCAAGTTAAACGGCAAAAATGAACTTTTACAGGCATGTAACATATAGCCTATGAGCCAAGCTACACGACACTACTAAGCCTTACGTGATACCCAATTCGTAGTAGCCAGAAAATGTACTTGAAGGAAATGGAATTGAAACTATTCCAAATCCCCATTCAAAAATCATTATCTCCAAGTCAGACGGCAAAAATGAACTTTTTCAGGCATGTGACATATAGCCTATTAGCCAAGCTACACGAGACTACTAAGCCTTACGTGATACCGAATTTGTAGTAGCCAGAAAATGTACATGAAGGAAATGGAATTGAAACAATTCCTAATCCCCATTCAAAAATTATTATCTCCAATTCAAACGGCAAAAATGAACTTTTTCAGGCATTAGTCATATAGCCTATTAGCTAAGCTACACGACACTACTAAACCTGACGTGATACTGAATTTGTAGTAGCCAGAAAATGTACATGAAAGAAAATGGAATTGAAACTATTCCAAATCCCCATTTGGAATGAATTCGGCTGCTAAGTGATTGCGTTCAAAGTAAACAAGGTACAGCTGTACTAAAAACAGATTTAAATAGCCAGTTAGAAGCTTAATAAAACTTATAGTATTAAGTTGTGATAACGAATTTGTAGTAGCCACAAAATGTACATGCAAAACATGGAATTGAAACCATTCCAAATCGTCAATCAAAAATTATTATCTCCAAGTTAAACGGCAAAAGTGAACTTTTTTAGGCATGAAGCATATAGCCTATTAGCCAAGCTATACGACACTGCTAAGTTTATTGTGATACCGAATTTGTAGTAGCCAGAAAATGTACATGAAGTAAATGAAATTGAAACGATTCCAAATCCCCATTCAAAAATTATTATCTCCAAGTTAAACGGAAAAACTGAACTTTTTCAGGCATGAAACATATAGCTTATTAGCCAAGCTATACGACACTACTAAGCCCGTTGTGATACCGAATTTGTAGTAGCCATAAAATGTACATGAAGGAAATGGAATTGAAGCTATTCCAAATCCCCATTCAAAAATTACTACCTCCAAGTTAAACGGCAAAAGTGAACTATTTTAGGAATGAAACCTCTAGCCTATTAGCTAAGCTACAATACAATACTAAGCCTGATGTGATACCGAATTTGTAGTAGCCAGAAAATGTACTTGAAGGAAATGAAATTGAAACGATTCCAAATCCCCATTCAAAAATTATTATCTCCAAGTCAAACGGCAAAAATGAATTTTTCAGGCATGTGACATATAGCCTATTAGCCAAGCTACACGACACTACTAAGCCTTACGTGATACCGAATTTATAGTAGCCAGAATATGTACTTGAAGGAAATGGAATTGAAACTATTCCAAATCCCCATTCAAAAATTATTATCTCTACGTTAAACGGCAAAAGTGAACTTTTTAGGAATGAAACCTCTAGCCTATTAGCTAAGCTACAATACAATACTAAGCCTGATGTGATACCGAATTTGTAGTAGCCAGAAAATGTACTTAAATGAAATGGAATTAAAGCTATTCCAAATCCCCATTCAAAAATTATTATCTCCAAGTCAAACGGCAAAAATGAATATTTTCAGGCATGCGACATATAGCCTATTAGCCAAGATACACGACACTACTAAGCCTTACGTGATACCGAATTTGTAGTAGCCAGAAAATGTACATGAAGGAAATGGAATTGACTCTATTCCAAATCCCCATTCAAAAATTATTATCTCCAAGTTAAACGGCAAAACTGAACTTTTTCAGGAATGTAACGTATAGCCTATTAGCCAAGCTACACGACACTACTAAGCCTTACGTGATACCGAATTTGTAGTAGCCAGAAAATATACATGAAGGAAATGGAATTGAAACTATTCCAAATCCCCATTCAAAAATTACTACCTCCAAGTTATTTAAACGGCAAAAGTGAACTTTTTTAGGCATGACACCTCTAGCCTATTAGCTAAGCTACAATACAGTACTAAGCCTGATGTGATACCGAATTTGTAGTAGCCAGAAAATGTACATGAAGGAAATGTAATTGACTCTATTCCAAATCCCCATTCAAAAATTATTATCTCCAAGTTAAACGGCAAAAATGAACTTTTTCAGGAATGAAACATATAGCCTATTAGCTAAGCTACACGACACTACTAAGCCTTACGTGATACCGAATTTGTAGTAGCCAGAATATGTACTTGAAGGAAATGTAATTGAAACTATTCCAAATCCCCATTAAAAAATTATTATCTCTAAGTTAAACGGCAAAAGTCAACGTTTTTAGGCACGTAATATATAGCTTATTAGCCAAGCTACATGATACTATTAAGCCTTACTTGATACCGAATTTGTAGTAGCCAGAAAATGTACTTAAAGGAAATGGAATTGAAGCTATTCCAAATCCCCATTCAAAAATTATTATCTCCAAGTTAAACGGCAAAAGTGAACATTTTTAGGCATGAAACATATAGCATATTAGCCAAGCTATATGATACTACTAAGTCTGATGTGATACCCAATTTGTAGTAGCCAGAAAATGTGCATGAAGGAAATGGAATTGAAACAATTCCAAATCCCCATTCAAAAATTATTTTCTCCAAGTTAAACGGCAAAAATGAACTTTTACAGGCATGTAACATATAGCCTATGAGCCAAGCTACACGACACTACTAAGCCTTACGTGATACCCAATTCGTAGTAGCCAGAAAATGTACTTGAAGGAAATGGAATTGAAACTATTCCAAATCCCCATTCAAAAATCATTATCTCCAAGTCAGACGGCAAAAATGAACTTCTTCAGGCATGTGACATATAGCCCATTAGCCAAGCTACACGAGACTACTAAGCCTTACGTGATACCGAATTTGTAGTAGCCAGAAAATGTACATGAAGGAAATGGAATTGAAACAATTCCTAATCCCCATTCAAAAATTATTATCTCCAATTCAAACGGCAAAAATGAACTTTTTCAGGCATTAGTCATATAGCCTATTAGCTAAGCTACACGACACTACTAAACCTGACGTGATACTGAATTTGTAGTAGCCAGAAAATGTACATGAAAGAAAATGGAATTGAAACTATTCCAAATCCCCATTTGGAATGAATTCGGCTGCTAAGTGATTGCGTTCAAAGTAAACAAGGTACAGCTGTACTAAAAACAGATTTAAATAGTCAGTTAGAAGCTTAATAAAACTTATAGTATTAAGTTGTGATAACGAATTTGTAGTAGCCACAAAATGTACATGCAAAACATGGAATTGAAACCATTCCAAATCGCCATTCAAAAATTATTATCTCCAAGATAAACGGCAAAAGTGAACTTTTTTAGGCATGAAGCATATAGCCTATTAGCCAAGCTATACGACACTGCTAAGTTTATTGTGATACCGAATTTGTAGTAGCCAGAAAATGTACATGAAGTAAATGAAATTGAAACGATTCCAAATCCCCATTCAAAAATTATTATCTCCAAGTTAAACGGAAAAACTGAACTTTTTCAGGCATGAAACATATAGCTTATTAGCCAAGCTATACGATACTACTAAGCCCGTTGTGATACCGAATTTGTAGTAGCCATAAAATGTACATGAAGGAAATGGAATTGAAGCTATTCCAAATCCCCATTCAAAAATTACTACCTCCAAGTTAAACGGCAAAAGTGAACTATTTTAGGAATGAAACTTCTAGCCTATTAGGTAAGCTACAATACAATACTAAGCCTGATGTGATACCGAATTTGTAGTAGCCAGAAAATGTACTTAAATGAAATGGAATTAAAGCTATTCCAAATCCCCATTCAAAAATTATTATCTCCAAGTCAAACGGCAAAAATGAACTTTTTCAGGCATGTGACATATAGCCTACTAGCCAAGCTACACGACACTACTAAGCCTTACGTGATACCTAATTTGTAGTAGCCAGAAAATGTACTTGAAGGAAATGGAATTGAAACTATTCCAAATCCCCATTCAAAAATTACTACCTCCAAGTTAAACGGCAAAAGTGAACATTTTTAGGCATGAAACATATAGCATATTAGCCAAGCTATATGATACTACTAAGTCTGATGTGATACCCAATTTGTAGTAGCCAGAAAATGTGCATGAAGGAAATGGAATTGAAACAATTCCAAATCCCCATTCAAAAATTATTTTCTCCAAGTTAAACGGCAAAAATGAACTTTTACAGGCATGTAACATATAGCCTATGAGCCAAGCTACACGACACTACTAAGCCTTACGTGATACCCAATTCGTAGTAGCCAGAAAATGTACTTGAAGGAAATGGAATTGAAACTATTCCAAATCCCCATTCAAAAATCATTATCTCCAAGTCAGACGGCAAAAATGAACTTTTTCAGGCATGTGACATATAGCCTATTCGCCAAGCTACACGACACTACTAAGCCTTACGTGATACCGAATTTGTAGTAGCAAGAAAATGTACATGAAGGAAATGGAATTGAAACAATTCCTAATCCCCATTCAAAAATTATTATCTCCAATTCAAACGGCAAAAATGAACGTTTTCAGGCATTAGTCATATAGCCTATTAGCTAAGCTACACGACACTACTAAACCTGACGTGATACTGAATTTGTAGTAGCCAGAAAATGTACATGAAAGAAAATGGAATTGAAACTATTCCAAATCCCCATTTGGAATGAATTCGGCTGCTAAGTGATTGCGTTCAAAGTAAACAAGGTACAGCTGTACTAAAAACAGATTTAAATAGCCAGTTAGAAGCTTAATAAAACTTATAGTATTAAGTTGTGATAACGAATTTGTAGTAGCCACAAAATGTACATGAAAAACATGGAATTGAAACCATTCCAAATCGCCATTCAAAAATTATTATCTCCAAGATAAACGGCAAAAGTGAACTTTTTTAGGCATGAAACATAATTATAGCCTATTAGCCACGCTATACGACGCTGCTAAGTCTATTGTGATACCGAATTTGTAGTAGCCAGAAAATGTACATGAAGTAAATGAAATTGAAACGATTCCAAATCCCCATTCAAAAATGATTATCTCCAAGTTAAACGGAAAAACTGAACTTTTTCAGGCATGAAACATATAGCTTATTAGCCAAGCTATACGACACTACTAAGCCCGTAACGTTGTGATACCGAATTTGTAGTAGCCATAAAATGTACATGAAGGAAATGGAATTGAAGCTATTCCAAATCCCCATTCAAAAATTACTACCTCCAAGTTAAACGGCAAAAGTGAACTATTTTAGGAATGAAACCTCTAGCCTATTAGCTAAGCTACAATACAATACTAAGCCTGATGTGATACCGAATTTGTAGTAGCCAGAAAATGTACTTGAAGGAAATGAAATTGAAACGATTCCAAATCCCCATTCAAAAATTATTATCTCCAAGTCAAACGGCAAAAATGAATTTTTCAGGCATGTGACATATAGCCTATTAGCCAAGCTACACGACACTACTAAGCCTTACGTGATACCGAATTTGTAGTAGCCAGAATATGTACTTGAAGGAAATGGAATTGAAACTATTCCAAATCCCCATTCAAAAATTATTATCTCTACGTTAAACGGCAAAAGTGAACTTTTTAGGAATGAAACCTCTAGCCTATTAGCTAAGCTACAATACAATACTAAGCCTGATGTGATACCGAATTTGTAGTAGCCAGAAAATGTACTTAAATGAAATGGAATTAAAGCTATTCCAAATCCCCATTCAAAAATTATTATCTCCAAGTCAAACGGCAAAAATGAATATTTTCAGGCATGCGACATATAGCCTATTAGCCAAGATACACGACACTACTAAGCCTTACGTGATACCGAATTTGTAGTAGCCAGAAAATGTACATGAAGGAAATGGAATTGACTCTATTCCGAATCCCCATTCAAAAATTATTATCTCCAAGTTAAACGGCAAAACTGAACTTTTTCAGGAATGTAACGTATAGCCTATTAGCCAAGCTACACGACACTACTAAGCCTTACGTGATACCGAATTTGTAGTAGCCAGAAAATATACATGAAGGAAATGGAATTGAAACTATTCCAAATCCCCATTCAAAAATTACTACCTCCAAGTTATTTAAACGACAAAAGTGAACTTTTTTAGGCATGACACCTCTAGCCTATTAGCTAAGCTACAATACAGTACTAAGCCTGATGTGATACCGAATTTGTAGTAGCCAGAAAATGTACATGAAGGAAATGTAATTGACTCTATTCCAAATCCCCATTCAAAAATTATTATCTCCAAGTTAAACGGCAAAAATGAACTTTTTCAGGAATGAAACATATAGCCTATTAGCTAAGCTACACGACACTACTAAGCCTTACGTGATACCGAATTTGTAGTAGCCAGAATATGTACTTGAAGGAAATGTAATTGAAACTATTCCAAATCCCCATTAAAAAATTATTATCTCTAAGTTAAACGGCAAAAGTCAACGTTTTTAGGCACGTAATATATAGCTTATTAGCCAAGCTACATGATACTTTTAAGCCTTACTTGATACCGAATTTGTAGTAGCCAGAAAATGTACTTAAAGGAAATGGAATTGAAGCTATTCCAAATCCCCATTCAAAAATTATTATCTCCAAGTAAAACGGCAAAAATGAACTTTTTCAGGCATGTTAAATATAGCCTACTAGCCAAGCTACACGACACTACTAAGCCTTACGTGATACCTAATTTGTAGTAGCCAGAAAATGTACTTGAAGGAAATGGAATTGAAACTTTTCCAAATCCCCATTCAAAAATTACTACCTCCAAGTTAAACGGCAAAAGTGAACATTTTTAGGCATGAAACATATAGCATATTAGCCAAGCTATATGATACTACTAAGTCTGATGTGATACCCAATTTGTAGTAGCCAGAAAATGTGCATGAAGGAAATGGAATTGAAACAATTCCAAATCCCCATTCAAAAATTATTTTCTCCAAGTTAAACGGCAAAAATGAACTTTTACAGGCATGTAACATATAGCCTATGAGCCAAACTACACGACACTACTAAGCCTTACGTGATACCCAATTCGTAGTAGCCAGAAAATGTACTTGAAGGAAATGGAATTGAAACTATTCCAAATCCCCATTCAAAAATCATTATCTCCAAGTCAGACGGCAAAAATGAACTTTTTCAGGCATGTGACATATAGCCTATTAGCCAAGCTACACGAGACTACTAAGCCTTACGTGATACCGAATTTGTAGTAGCCAGAAAATGTACATGAAGGAAATGGAATTGAAACAATTCCTAATCCCCATTCAAAAATTATTATCTCCAATTCAAACGGCAAAAATGAACTTTTTCAGGCATTAGTCATATAGCCTATTAGCTAAGCTACACGACACTACTAAACCTGACGTGATACTGAATTTGTAGTAGCCAGAAAATGTACATGAAAGAAAATGGAATTGAAACTATTCCAAATCCCCATTTGGAATGAATTCGGCTCCTAAGTGATTGCGTTCAAAGTAAACAAGGTACAGCTGTACTAAAAACAGATTTAAATAGCCAGTTAGAAGCTTAATAAAACTTATAGTATTAAGTTGTGATAACGAATTTGTAGTAGCCACAAAATGTACATGCAAAACATGGAATTGAAACCATTCCAAATCGTCATTCAAAAATTATTATCTCCAAGATAAACGGCAAAAGTGAACTTTTTTAGGCATGAAGCATATAGCCTATTAGCCAAGCTATACGACACTGCTAAGTTTATTGTGATACCGAATTTGTAGTAGCCAGAAAATGTACATGAAGTAAATGAAATTGAAACGATTCCAAATCCCCATTCAAAAATTATTATCTCCAAGTTAAACGGAAAAACTGAACTTTTTCAGGCATGAAACATATAGCTTATTAGCCAAGCTATACGACACTACTAAGCCCGTTGTGATACCGAATTTGTAGTAGCCATAAAATGTACATGAAGGAAATGGAATTGAAGCTATTCCAAATCCCCATTCAAAAATTACTACCTCCAAGTTAAACGGCAAAAGTGAACTATTTTAGGAATGAAACCTCTAGCCTATTAGCTAAGCTACAATACAATACTAAGCCTGATGTGATACCGAATTTGTAGTAGCCAGAAAATGTACTTGAAGGAAATGAAATTGAAACGATTCCAAATCCCCATTCAAAAATTATTATCTCCAAGTCAAACGGCAAAAATGAATTTTTCAGGCATGTGACATATAGCCTATTAGCCAAGCTACACGACACTACTAAGCCTTACGTGATACCGAATTTGTAGTAGCCAGAATATGTACTTGAAGGAAATGGAATTGAAACTATTCCAAATCCCCATTCAAAAATTATTATCTCTACGTTAAACGGCAAAAGTGAACTTTTTTAGGAATGAAACCTCTAGCCTATTAGCTAAGCTACAATACAATACTAAGCCTGATGTGATACCGAATTTGTAGTAGCCAGAAAATGTACTTAAATGAAATGGAATTAAAGCTATTCCAAATCCCCATTCAAAAATTATTATCTCCAAGTCAAACGGCAAAAATGAATATTTTCAGGCATGCGACATATAGCCTATTAGCCAAGATACACGACACTACTAAGCCTTACGTGATACCGAATTTGTAGTAGCCAGAAAATGTACATGAAGGAAATGGAATTGACTCTATTCCAAATCCCCATTCAAAAATTATTATCTCCAAGTTAAACGGCAAAACTGAACTTTTTCAGGAATGTAACGTATAGCCTATTAGCCAAGCTACACGACACTACTAAGCCTTACGTGATACCGAATTTGTAGTAGCCAGAAAATATACATGAAGGAAATGGAATTGAAACTATTCCAAATCCCCATTCAAAAATTACTACCTCCAAGTTATTTAAACGGCAAAAGTGAACTTTTTTAGGCATGACACCTCTAGCCTATTAGCTAAGCTACAATACAGTACTAAGCCTGATGTGATACCGAATTTGTAGTAGCCAGAAAATGTACATGAAGGAAATGTAATTGACTCTATTCCAAATCCCCATTCAAAAATTATTATCTCCAAGTTAAACGGCAAAAATGAACTTTTTCAGGAATGAAACATATAGCCTATTAGCTAAGCTACACGACACTACTAAGCCTTACGTGATACCGAATTTGTAGTAGCCAGAATATGTACTTGAAGGAAATGTAATTGAAACTATTCCAAATCCCCATTAAAAAATTATTATCTCTAAGTTAAACGGCAAAAGTCAACGTTTTTAGGCACGTAATATATAGATTATTAGCCAAGCTACATGATACTATTAAGCCTTACTTGATACCGAATTTGTAGTAGCCAGAAAATGTACTTAAAGGAAATGGAATTGAAGCTATTCCAAATCCCCATTCAAAAATTATTATCTCCAAGTTAAACGGCAAAAATGAACTTTTTCAGGCATGTGAAATATAACCTACTAGCCAAGCTACACGACACTACTAAGCCTTACGTGATACCAAATTTGTAGTATCCAGAAAATGTACTTGAAGGAAATGGAATTGAAACTATTCCAAATCCCCATTCAAAAATTACTACCTCCAAGTTAAAAGGCAAAAGTGAACATTTTTAGGCATGAAACATATAGCATATTAGCCAAGCTATATGACACTACTAAGTCTGATGTGATACCGAATTTGTAGTAGACAGAAAATGTACATGAAGGATATGGAATTGAAACAATTCTTAATCCCCATTCAGAAATTATTATCTCGAAGTTAAACGGCAAAAATGAACTTTTTCAGCGATGTAACATATAGCCTATTAGCCAAGCTACACGACACTACTAAGCCTTACGTGATACCGAATTTGTAGTAGCCAGAAAATGTACTTGAAGGAAATGGAATTGAAGCTATTCCAAATC
Source organism: Leguminivora glycinivorella (assembly GCF_023078275.1). Lineage (NCBI taxonomy): Eukaryota > Metazoa > Arthropoda > Insecta > Lepidoptera > Tortricidae > Leguminivora > Leguminivora glycinivorella. The sequence goes on along the minus strand of NC_062987.1, from coordinate 8,054,675 downwards.
CCCATTCAAAAATCATTATCTCCAAGTCAAACGGCAAAAATGAACTTTTTCAGGCATGTGAAATATAGCCTACTAGTCAAGCTCCACGACACTACTAAGCCTTACGTGATACCAAATTTGTAGTATCCAGAAAATGTACTTGAAGGAAATGGAATTGAAACTATTCCAAATCCCCATTCAAAAATTACTACCTCCAAGTTAAACGGCAAAAGTGAACATTTTTAGGCATGAAACATATAGCATATTAGCCAAGCTATATGGCACTACTAAGTCTGATGTGATACCGAATTTGTAGTAGACAGAAAATGTACATGAAAGAAATGGAATTGAAACAATTCTTAATCCCCATTCAGAAATTATTATCTCGAAGTTAAACGGCAAAAATGAACTTTTTCAGCGATGTAACATATAGCCTATTAGCCAAGCTACACGACACTACTAAGCCTTACGTGATACCGAATTTGTAGTAGCCAGAAAATGTACTTGAAGGAAATGGAATTGAAGCTATTCCAAATCCCCATTCAAAAATCATTATCTCCAAGTCAAACGGCAAAAATGAACTTTTTCAGGCATGTGACATATAGCCTACTAGCCAAGCTACACGACACTACTAAGCCTTACGTGATACCTAATTTGTAGTAGCCAGAAAATGTACTTGAAGGAAATGGAATTGAAACTATTCCAAATCCCCATTCAAAAATTATTATCTCTACGTTAAACGGCAAAAGTGAACTTTTTTAGGAATGAAACATATAGCATATTAGCCAAGCTATATGACACTACTAAGTCTGATGTGATACCCAATTTGTAGTAGCCAGAAAATGTGCATGAAGGAAATGGAATTGAAACAATTCCAAATCCCCATTCAAAAATTATTTTCTCCAAGTTAAACGGCAAAAATGAACTTTTTCAGGCATGTAACATATAGCCTATGAGCCAAGCTACACGACACTACTAAGCCTTACGTGATACCGAATTTGTAGTAGCCAGAAAATGTACTTAAAGGAAATGGAATTGAAACTATTCCAAATCCCCATTCAAAAATCATTATCTCCAAGTCAAACGGCAAAAATGAACTTTTTCAGGCATGTGACATATAGCCTATTAGCCAAGCGACACGACACTATTAAGCCTTACGTGATACCGAATTTGTAGTAGCCAGAAAATATACATGAAGGAAATGGAATTGAAACAATTCCTAATCCCCATTCAAAAATTCTTATCGCCAGGTCACACGGCAAAAATAAACTTTTTCAGGCATGTAACATATAGCCTATTAGCCAAGCTACACGACACTACTAATCCTTACGTGATACCGAATTTGTAGTAGCCAGAAAATGTACATGAAGGAAATGGAATTGAAACAATTCCTAATCCCCATTAAAAATTATTATCTCCAATTCAAACGGCAAAAATGAACTTTTTCAGGCATTAGTCATATAGCCTATTAGCCAAGCTACACGACACTACTAAACCTGACGTGATACTGAATTTGTAGTAGCCAGAAAATGTACATGAAAGAAAATGGAATTGAAACTATTTCAAATCCCCATTTGGAATGAATTCGGCTGCTAAGTGATTGCGTTCAAAGTAAACAAGGTACAGCTGTACTAAAAACAGATTTAAATAGCCAGTTAGAAGCTTAATAAAACTTATAGTATAAAGTTGTGATAACGAATTTGTAGTAGCCACAAAATGTACATGAAAAACATGGAATTGAAACCATTCCAAATCGCCATTCAAAAATTATTATCTCCAAGTTAAACGGCAAAAGTGAATTTTAGGAATGAAACCTCTAGCCTATTAGCTAAGCTACAATACAATACTAAGCCTGATGTGATACCGAATTTGTAGTAGCCAGAAAATGTACTTGAAGGAAATGAAATTGAAACGATTCCAAATCCCCATTCAAAAATTATTATCTCCAAGTCAAACGGCAAAAATTAATTTTTTCAGGCATGTGACATATAGCCTATTAGCCAAGCTACACGAGACTACTAAGCCTTACGTGATACCGAATTTGTAGTAGCCAGAATATGTACTTGAAGGAAATGGAATTAAAACTATTCCAAATCCCCATTCAAAAATTATTATCTCTACGTTAAACGGCAAAAGTGAACTTTTTTAGGAATGAAACCTCTAGCCTATTAGCTAAGCTACAACACAATACTAAGCCTGATGTGATACCGAATTTGTAGTAGCCAGAAAATGTACTTAAATGAAATGGAATTAAAGCTATTCCAAATCCCCATTCAAAAATTATTATCTCCAAGTCAAACGGCAAAAATGAATATTTTCAGGCATGCGACATATAGCCTATTAGCCAAGATACACGACACTACTAAGCCTTACGTGATACCGAATTTATAGTAGCCAGAAAATGTACATGAAGGAAATGGAATTGACTCTATTCCAAATCCCCATTCAAAAATTATTATCTCCAAGTTAAACGGCAAAACTGAACTTTTTCAGGAATGTAACGTATAGCCTATTAGCCAAGCTACACGACACTACTAAGCCTTACGTGATACCGAATTTGTAGTAGCCAGAAAATATACATGAAGGAAATGGAATTGAAACTATTCCAAATCCCCATTCAAAAATTACTACCTCCAAGTTATTTAAACGGCAAAAGTGAACTTTTTTAGGCATGACACTTCTAGCCTATTAGCTAAGCTACAATAAAATACTAAGCCTGATGTGATACCGAATTTGTAGTAGCCAGAAAATGTACATGAAGGAAATGTAATTGACTCTATTCCAAATCCCCATTCAAAAATTATTATCTCCAAGTTTAACGGCAAAAATGAACTTTTTCAGGAATGAAACATGTAGCCTATTAGCTAAGCTACACGACACTACTAAGCCTTACGTGATACCGAATTTGTAGTAGCCAGAATATGTACTTGAAGGAAATGTAATTGAAATTATTCCAAATCCCCATTAAAAAATTATTATCTCTAAGTTAAACGGCAAAAGTCAACGTTTTTAGGCACGTAATATATAGCTTATTAGCCAAGCTACATGATACTATTAAGCCTTACTTGATACCGAATTTGTAGTAGCCAGAAAATGTACTTAAAGGAAATGGAATTGAAGCTATTCCAAATCCCCATTCAAAAATTATTATCTCCAAGTAAAACGGCAAAAATGAACTTTTTCAGGCATGTGAAATATAGCCTACTAGCCAAGCTCCACGACACTACTAAGCCTTACGTGATACCAAATTTGTAGTATCCAGAAAATGTACTTGAAGGAAATGGAATTGAAACTATTCCAAATCCCCATTCAAAAATTACTACCTCCAAGTTAAACGGCAAATGTGAACATTTTTAGGCATGAAACATATAGCATATTAGCCAAGCTATATGACACTACTAAGTCTGATGTGATACCCAATTTGTAGTAGACAGAAAATGTACATGAAGGAAATGGAATTGAAACAATTCTTAATCCCCATTCAGAAATTATTATCTCGAAGTTAAACGGCAAAAATGAACTTTTTCAGCGATGTAACATATAGCCTATTAGCCAAGCTACACGACACTACTAAGCCTTACGTGATACCGAATTTGTAGTAGCCAGAAAATGTACTTGAAGTAAATGGAATTGAAGCTATTCCAAATCCCCATTCAAAAATCATTATCTCCAAGTCAAACGGCAAAAATGAACTTTTTCAGGCATGTGACATATAGCCTACTAGCCAAGCTACACGACACTACTAAGCCTTATGTGATAGCTAATTCTTAGTAGCCAGAAAATGTACTTGAAGGAAATGGAATTGAAACTATTCCAAATCCCCATTCAAAAATTATTATCTCTACGTTAAACGGCAAAAGTGAACTTTTTTAGGAATGAAACCTCTAGCCTATTAGCTAAGCTACAATACAATACTAAGCCTGATGTGATACCGAATTTGTAGTAGCCAGAAAATGTACTTAAATGAAATGGAATTAAAGCTATTCCAAATCCCCATTTAAAAATTATTATCTCCAAGTCAAACGGCAAAAATGAATATTTTCAGGCATGCGACATATAGCCTATTAGCCAAGATACACGACACTACTAAGCCTTACGTGATACCGAATTTGTAGTAGCCAGAAAATGTACTTGAAGGAAATGGAATTGAAGCTATTCCAAATCCCCATTCAAAAATCATTATCTCCAAGTCAAACGGCAAAAATGAACTTTTTCAGGCATGTGACATATAGCCTACTAGCCAAGCTACACGACACTACTAAGCCTTACGTGATACCGAATTTGTAGTAGCCAGAATATGTACTTGAAGGAAATGGAATTGAAACTATTCCAAATCGCCATTCAAAAATTATTATCTCTACGTTAAACGGCAAAAGTGAACTTTTTTAGGAATGAAACCTCTAGCCTATTAGCTAAGCTACAATACAATACCAAGCCTGATGTGATACCGAATTTGTAGTAGCCAGAAAATGTACTTAAATGAAATGGAATTAAAGCTATTCCAAATCCCCATTCAAAAATTATTATCTCCAAGTCAAACGGCAAAAATGAATATTTTCAGGCATGCGACATATAGCCTATTAGCCAAGATACACGACACTACTAAGCTTACGTGATACCGAATTTGTAGTAGCCAGAAAATGTACATGAAGGAAATGGAATTGACTCTATTCCAAATCCCCATTCAAAAATTATTATCTCCAAGTTAAACGGCAAAACTGAACTTTTTCAGGAATGTAACGTATAGCCTATTAGCCAAGCTACACGACACTTTTAAGCCTTACGTGATACAGAATTTGTAGTAGCCAGAATATGTACTTGAAGGAAATGGAATTGAAAGTATTCCAAATCCATAAATAAGGCTTAGTAGTGTCGTGTAGCTTGGCTAGTAGGCTATATGTCACATGCCTGAAAAAGTTCATTTTTGCCGTTTGACTTGGAGATAATAATTTTTGAATGGGGATTTGGAATAGCTTCAATTCCATTTACTTCAAGTACATTTTCTGGCTACTACAAATTCGGTATCACGTAAGGCTTAGTAGTGTCGTGTAGCTTGGCTAATAGGCTATATGTCACATGCCTGAAAAAGTTCATTTTTGCCGTTTGACTTGGAGATAATGATTTTTGAATGGGGATTTGGAATAGTTTCAATTCCATTTCCTTCAAGTACATTTTCTGGCTACTACAAATTCGGTATCACGTAAGGCTTAGTAGTGTCGTGTAGCTTGGCTCATAGGCTATATGTTACATGCCTGTAAAAGTTCATTTTTGCCGTTTAACTTGGAGAAAATAATTTTTGAATGGGGATTTGGAATTGTTTCAATTCCATTTCCTTCATGCACATTTTCTGGCTACGACAAATTGGGTATCACATCAGACTTAGTAATATCATATAGCTTGGCTAATATGCTATATGTTTCATGCCTAAAAATGTTCACTTTTGCCGTTTAACTTGCAGGTAGTAATTTTTGAATGGGGATTTGGAATAGTTTCTATTCCATTTCCTTCAAGTACATTTTCTGGCTACTACAAATTTGGTATCACGTAAGGCTTAGTAGTGTCGTGTAGCTTGGCTAATAGGCTATATGTCACATGCCTGAAAAATTCATTTTTGCCGTTTGACTTGGAGATAATAATTTTTGAATGGGGATTTGGAATCGTTTCAATTTCATTTCCTTCAAGTACATTTTCTGGCTACTACAAATTCGGTATCACATCAGGCTTAGTATTGTATTGTAGCTTAGCTAATAGGCTAGAGGTTTCATTCCTAAAATAGTTCACTTTTGCCGTTTAACTTGGAGGTAGTAATTTTTGAATGGGGATTTGGAATAGCTTCAATTCCATTTCCTTCATGTACATTTTATGGCTACTACAAATTCGGTATCACAACGGGCTTAGTAGTGTCGTATAGCTTGGCTAATAAGCTATATGTTTCATGCCGAAAAAAGTTCAGTTTTTCCGTTTAACTTGGAGATAATAATTTTTGAATGGGGATTTGGAATCGTTTCAATTTCATTTACTTCATGTACATTTTCTGGCTACTACAAATTCGGTATCACAATAAACTTAGCAGTGTCGTATAGCTTGGCTAATAGGCTATATGCTTCATGCCTAAAAAAGTTCACTTTTGCCGTTTATCTTGGAGATAATAATTTTTGAATGGCGATTTGGAATGGTTTCAATTCCATGTTTTTCATGTACATTTTGTGGCTACTACAAATTCGTTATCACAACTTAATACTATAAGTTTTATTAAGCTTCTAACTGGCTATTTAAATCTGTTTTTAGTACAGCTGTACCTTGTTTACTTTGAACGCAATCACTTAGCAGCCGAATTCATTCCAAATGGGGATTTGGAATAGTTTCAATTCCATTTTCTTTCATGTACATTTTCTGGCTACTACAAATTCAGTATCACGTCAGGTTTAGTAGTGTCGTATAGCTTAGCTAATAGGCTATATGACTAATGCCTGAAAAAGTTCATTTTTGCCGTTTGACTTGGAGATAATGATTTTTGAATGGGGATTTGGAATAGTTTCAATTCCATTTCCTTCAAGTACATTTTCTGGCTACTACAAATTCGGTATCACGTAAGGCTTAGTGGTGTCGTGTAGCTTGGCTCATAGGCTATATGTTACATGCCTGTAAAAGTTCATTTTTGCCGTTTAACTTGGAGAAAATAATTTTTGAATGGGGATTTGGAATTGTTTCAATTCCATTTCCTTCATGCACATTTTCTGGCTACTACAAATTGGGTATCACATCAGACTTAGTAGTGTCATATAGCTTGGCTAATATGCTATATGTTTCATGCCTAAAAATGTTCACTTTTGCCGTTTAACTTGGAGGTAGTAATTTTTGAATGGGGATTTGGAATAGTTTCAATTCCATTTCCTTCAAGTACATATTCTGGCTACTACAAATTCTGTATCACGTAAGGCTTAGTAGTGTCGTGTAGCTTGGCTAATAGGCTATACGTTACATTCCTGAAAAAGTTCAGTTTTGCCGTTCAACTTGGAGATAATAATTTTTGAATGGGGATTTGGAATAGAGTCAATTCCATTTCCTTCATGTACATTTTCTGGCTACTACAAATTCGGTATCACGTAAGGCTTAGTAGTGTCGTGTATCTTGGCTAATAGGCTATATGTCGCATGCCTGAAAATATTCATTTTTGCCGTTTGACTTGGAGATAATAATTTTTGAATGGGGATTTGGAATAGCTTTAATTCCATTTCATTTAAGTACATTTTCTGGCTACTACAAATACGGTATCACATCAGGCTTAGTATTGTATTGTAGCTTAGCTAATAGGCTAGAGGTTTCATTCCTAAAAAAGTTCACTTTTGCCGTTTAACGTAGAGATAATAATTTTTGAATGGGGATTTGGAATAGTTTCAATTCCATTTCCTTCAAGTACATATTCTGGCTACTACAAATTCGGTTTCACGTAAGGCTTAGTAGTGTCGTGTAGCTTGGCTAGTAGGCTATATGTCACATGCCTGAAAAAGTTCATTTTTGCCGTTTGACTTGGAGATAATGATTTTTGAATGGGGATTTGGAACAGCTTCAATTCCATTTCCTTCAAGTACATTTTCTGGCTACTAAAAATTCGGTATCACGTAAGGCTTAGTAGTGTCGTGTATCTTGGCTAATAGGCTATATGTCGCATGCCTGAAAATATTCATTTTTGCCGTTTGACTTGGAGATAATAATTTTTGAATGGGGATTTGGAATAGCTTTAATTCCATTTCATTTAAGTACATTTTCTGGCTACTACAAATTCGGTATCACATCAGGCTTAGTATTGTATTGTAGCTTAGCTAATAGGCTAGAGGTTTCATTCCTAAAAAAGTTCACTTTTGCCGTTTAACGTAGAGATAATAATTTTTGAATGGGGATTAAGAATTGTTTCAATTCCATTTCCTTCATGTACATTTTCTGTCTACTACAAATTCGGTATCACATCAGACTTAGTAGTGTCATATAGCTTGGCTAATATGCTATATGTTTCATGCCTAAAACTGTTCACTTTTGCCGTTTAACTTGGAGGTAGTAATTTTTGAATGGGGATTTGGAATAGTTTCAATTCCATTTCCTTCAAGTACATTTTCTGGATACTACAAATTTGGTATCACGTAAGGCTTAGTAGTGTCGTGGAGCTTGACTAGTAGGCTATATGTCACATGCCTGAAAAAGTTCATTTTTGCCGTTTTACTTGGAGATAATAATTTTTGAATGGGGATTTGGAATAGCTTCAATTCCATTTCCTTTAAGTACATTTTCTGGCTACTACAAATTCGGTATCAAGTAAGGTCTAATAGTATCATGTAGCTTGGCTAATAGGCTATATATTACGTGCCTAAAAACGTTGACTTTTGCCGTTTAACTTAGAGATAATAATTTTTTAATGGGGATTTGGAATAGTTTCAATTACATTTCCTTCAAGTACATATTCTGGCTACTACAAATTCGGTATCACGTAAGGCTTAGTAGTGTCGTGTAGCTTAGCTAATAGGCTATATGTTTCATTCCTGAAGAAGTTCATTTTTGCCGTTTAACTTGGAGATAATAATTTTTGAATGGGGATTTGGAATAGAGTCAATTACATTTCCTTCATGTACATTTTCTGGCTACTACAAATTCTGTATCACATCAGGCTTAGTATTGTATTGTAGCTTAGCTAATAGGCTAGAGGTGTCATGCCTAAAAAAGTTCACTTTTGCCGTTTAAATAACTTGGAGGTAGTAATTTTTGAATGGGGATTTGGAATAGTTTCAATTCCATTTCCTTCATGTATATTTTCTGGCTACTACAAATTCGGTATCACGTAAGGCTTAGTAGTGTCGTGTAGCTTGGCTAATAGGCTATACGTTACATTCCTGAAAAAGTTCAGTTTTGCCGTTTAACTTGGAGATAATAATTTTTGAATGGGGATTTGGAATAGAGTCAATTCCATTTCCTTCATGTACATTTTCTGGCTACTACAAATTCGGTATCACGTAAGGCTTAGTAGTGTCGTGTATCTTGGCTAATAGGCTATATGTCGCATGCCTGAAAATATTCATTTTTGCCGTTTGACTTGGAGATAATAATTTTTGAATGGGGATTTGGAATAGCTTTAATTCCATTTCATTTAAGTACATTTTCTGGCTACTACAAATTCGGTATCACATCAGGCTTAGTATTGTATTGTAGCTTAGCTAATAGGCTAGAGGTTTCATTCCTAAAATAGTTCACTTTTGCCGTTTAACTTGGAGGTAGTAATTTTTGAATGGGGATTTGGAATAGCTTCAATTCCATTTCCTTCATGTACATTTTATGGCTACTACAAATTCGGTATCACAACGGGCTTAGTAGTGTCGTATAGCTTGGCTAATAAGCTATATGTTTCATGCCTGAAAAAGTTCAGTTTTTCCGTTTAACTTGGAGATAATAATTTTTGAATGGGGATTTGGAATCGTTTCAATTTCATTTACTTCATGTACATTTTCTGGCTACTACAAATTCGGTATCACAATAAACTTAGCAGTGTCGTATAGCTTGGCTAATAGGCTATATGCTTCATGCCTAAAAACGTTCACTTTTGCCGTTTATCTTGGAGATAATAATTTTTGAATGGCGATTTGGAATGGTTTCAATTCCATGTTTTTCATGTACATTTTGTGGCTACTACAAATTCGTTATCACAACTTAATACTATAAGTTTTATTAAGCTTCTAACTGGCTATTTAAATCTGTTTTTAGTACAGCTGTACCTTGTTTACTTTGAACGCAATCACTTAGCAGCCGAATTCATTCCAAATGGGGATTTGGAATAGTTTCAATTCCATTTTCTTTCATGTACATTTTATGGCTACTACAAATTCAGTATCACGTCAGGTTTAGTAGTGTCGTGTAGCTTAGCTAATAGGCTATATGACTAATGCCTGAAAAAGTTCATTTTTGCCGTTTGAATTGGAGATAATAATTTTTGAATGGGGATTAGGAATTGTTTCAATTCCATTTCCTTCATGTACATTTTCTGGCTACTACAAATTCGGTATCACGTAAGGCTTAGTAGTGTCGTGTAGCTTGGCTAATAGGCTATATGTCACATGCCTGAAGAAGTTCATTTTTGCCGTCTGACTTGGAGATAATGATTTTTGAATGGGGATTTGGAATAGTTTCAATTCCATTTCCTTCAAGTACATTTTCTGGCTACTACGAATTGGGTATCACGTAAGGCTTAGTAGTGTCGTGTAGCTTGGCTCATAGGCTATATGTTACATGCCTGTAAAAGTTCATTTTTGCCGTTTAACTTGGAGAAAATAATTTTTGAATGGGGATTTGGAATTGTTTCAATTCCATTTCCTTCATGCACATTTTCTGGCTACTACAAATTGGGTATCACATCAGACTTAGTAGTATCATATAGCTTGGCTAATATGCTATATGTTTCATGCCTAAAAATGTTCACTTTTGCCGTTTGTAGCGGCGTTTAATTGGTGAGGCTACTTACATTTGTCCAGAGGCGCTTGTGGGGCCACGTGGAAACACTTTGGGAAAATCCTTACACTAAAACGATTGTCACATATAAACGGAAGCTTAGGTCACTGGTCGGAATATCACTTAAAATGTCAATTTTCACGTTTGTGTCGCGCCGGTGCACCGATAACTATTTTTAATTCGTAATAACGGGAGCGCAGATCATGGCGCTCGCACGGTCGAAGAGAGAGTTTTTTTTATATATCCGCCAGGTGGCGTGGTGGGGCACCGGAAAGTCGCTTTGGGACTTCTGTAATTGCCAGCTCCAAAAAACTGTGCTACATATACATGGAAACAAGTATTCTTTCAAAATTGTGTTGCCTTGTATGTATGAAAATGAAATAACTATTTAACTATATCAAGAAAAGAAATTAAAACTAAAAATCTCTGTTCCTCGACGGAACACCGTTTAACTTGGAGGTAGTAATTTTTGAATGGGGATTTGGAATAGTTTCAATTCCATTTCCTTCAAGTACATTTTCTGGCTACTACAAATTAGGTATCACGTAAGGCTTAGTAGTGTCGTGTAGCTTGGCTAGTAGGCTATATGTCACATGCCTGAAAAAGTTCATTTTTGCCGTTTAACTTGGAGGTAATGATTTTTGAATGGGGATTTGGAATAGTTTCAATTCCATTTCCTTCAAGTACATTTTCTGGCTACTACAAATTAGGTATCACGTAAGGCTTAGTAGTGTCGTGTAGCTTGGCTAGTAGGCTATATGTCACATGCCTGAAAAAGTTCATTTTTGCCGTTTGACTTGGAGATAATGATTTTTGAATGGGGATTTGGAATAGCTTCAATTCCATTTCCTTCAAGTACATTTTCTGGCTACTACAAATTCGGTATCACGTAAGGCTTAGTAGTGTCGTGTAGCTTGGCTAATAGGCTATATGTTACATCGCTGAAAAAGTTCATTTTTGCCGTTTAACTTCGAGATAATAATTTCTGAATAGGGATTAAGAATTGTTTCAATTCCATTTCCTTCATGTACATTTTCTGTCTACTACAAATTCGGTATCACATCAGACTTAGTAGTGTCATATAGCTTGGCTAATATGCTATATGTTTCATGCCTAAAAATGTTCACTTTTGCCGTTTAACTTGGAGGTAGTAATTTTTGAATGGGGATTTGGAATAGTTTCAATTCCATTTCCTTCAAGTACATTTTCTGGATACTACAAATTTGGTATCACGTAAGGCTTAGTAGTGTCGTGTAGCTTGGCTAGTAGGCTATATTTCACATGCCTGAAAAAGTTCATTTTTGCCGTTTTACTTGGAGATAATAATTTTTGAATGGGGATTTGGAATAGCTTCAATTCCATTTCCTTTAAGTACATTTTCTGGCTACTACAAATTCGGTATCAAGTAAGGCTTAATAGTATCATGTAGGTTGGCTAATAACCTATATATTACTTGCCTAAAAACGTTGACTTTTGCCGTTTAACTTAGAGATAATAATTTTTTAATGGGGATTGGGAATAGTTTCAATTACATTTCCTCAAGTACATATTCTGGCTACTACAAATTCGGTATCACGTAAGGCTTAGTATTGTCGTGTAGCTTAGCTAATAGGCTATATGTTTCATTCCTGAAAAAGTTCATTTTTGCCGTTTAACTTGGAGATAATAATTTTTGAATGGGGATTTGGAATAGAGTCAATTACATTTCCTTCATGTACATTTTCTGGCTACTACAAATTCGGTATCACATCAGGCTTAGTATTGTATTGTAGCTTAGCTAATAGGCTAGAGGTGTCATGCCTAAAAAAGTTCACTTTTGCCGTTTTACTTGGAGATAATAATTTTTGAATGGGGATTTGGAATAGCTTCAATTCCATTTCCTTTAAGTACATTTTCTGGCTACTACAAATTCGGTATCAAGTAAGGCTTAATAGTATCATGTAGGTTGGCTAATAAGCTATATATTACTTGCCTAAAAACGTTGACTTTTGCCGTTTAACTTAGAGATAATAATTTTTTAATGGGGATTTGGAATAGTTTCAATTACATTTCCTCAAGTACATATTCTGGCTACTACAAATTCGGTATCACGTAAGGCTTAGTATTGTCGTGTAGCTTAGCTAATAGGCTATATGTTTCATTCCTGAAAAAGTTCATTTTTGCCGTTTAACTTGGAGATAATAATTTTTGAATGGGGATTTGGAATAGAGTCAATTACATTTCCTTCATGTACATTTTCTGGCTACTACAAATACGGTATCACATCAGGCTTAGTATTGTATTGTAGCTTAGCTAATAGGCTAGAGGTGTCATGCCTAAAAAAGTTCACTTTTGCCGTTTAAATAACTTGGAGGTAGTAATTTTTGAATGGGGATTTGGAATAGTTTCAATTCCATTTCCTTCATGTATATTTTCTGGCTACTACAAATTCGGTATCACGTAAGGCTTAGTAGTGTCGTGTAGCTTGGCTAATAGGCTATACGTTACATTCCTAAAAAGTTCAGTTTTGCCGTTTAACTTGGAGATAATAATTTTTGAATGGGGATTTGGAATAGAGTCAATTCCATTTCCTTCATGTACATTTTCTGGCTACTACAAATTCGGTATCACGTAAGGCTTAGTAGTGTCGTGTATCTTGGCTAAAAGGCTATATGTCGCATGCCTGAAAATATTCATTTTTGCCGTTTGACTTGGAGATAATAATTTTTGAATTGGGATTTGGAATAGCTTTAATTCCATTTCATTTAAGTACATTTTCTGGCTACTACAAATTCGGTATCACATCAGGCTTAGTACTGTATTGTAGCTTAGCTAATAGGCTAGAGGTTTCATTCCTAAAATAGTTCACTTTTGCCGTTTACCTTGGAGGTAGTAATTTTTGAATGGGGATTTGGAATAGCTTCAATTCCATTTCCTTCATGTACATTTTATGGCTACTACAAATTCGGTATCACAACGGGCTTAGTAGTGTCGTATAGCTTGGCTAATAAGCTATATGTTTCATGCCTGAAAAAGTTCAGTTTTTCCGTTTAACTTGGAGATAATAATTTTTGAATGGGGAAATGGAATCGTTTAAATTTCATTTACTTTATGTACATTTTCTGGCTACTACAAATTCGGTATCACAATAAACTTAGCAGTGTCGTATAGCTTGGCTAATAGGCTATATGCTTCATGCCTAAAAAAGTTCACTTTTGCCGTTTATCTTGGAGATAATAATTTTTGAATGGCGATTTGGAATGGTTTCAATTCCATGTTTTTCATGTACATTTTGTGGCTACTACAAATTCGTTATCACAACTTAATACTATAAGTTTTATTAAGCTTCTAACTGGCTATTTAAATCTGTTTTTAGTACAGCTGTACCTTGTTTACTTTGAACGCAATCACTTAGCAGCCGAATTCATTCCAAATGGGGATTTGGAATAGTTTCAATTCCATTTTCTTTCATGTACATTTTCTGGCTACTACAAATTCAGTAACACGTCAGGTTTAGTAGTGTCGTGTAGCTTAGCTAATAGGCTATATGACTAATGCCTGAAAAAGTTCATTTTTGCCGTTTGAATTGGAGATAATAATTTTTGAATGGGGATTAGGAATTGTTTCAATTCCATTTCCTTCATGTACATTTTCTGGCTACTACAAATTCGGTATCACGTAATGCTTAGTAGTGTCGTGTAGCTTGGCTAATAGGCTATATGTCACATGCCTGAAGAAGTTCATTTTTGCCGTCTGACTTGGAGATAATGATTTTTGAATGGGGATTTGGAATAGTTTCAATTCCATTTCCTTCAAGTACATTTTCTGGCTACTACGAATTGGGTATCACGTAAGGCTTAGTAGTGTCGTGTAGCTTGGCTCATAGGCTATATGTTACATGCCTGTAAAAGTTCATTTTTGCCGTTTAACTTGGAGAAAATAATTTTTGAATGGGGATTTGGAATTGTTTCAATTCCATTTCCTTCATGCACATTTTCTGGCTACTACAAATTGGGTATCACATCAGACTTAGTAGTATCATATAGCTTGGCTAATATGATATATGTTTCATGCCTAAAAATGTTCACTTTTGCCGTTTAACTTGGAGGTAGTAATTTTTGAATGGGGATTTGGAATAGTTTCAATTCCATTTCCTTCAAGTACATTTTCTGGCTACTACAAATTAGGTATCACGTAAGGCTTAGTAGTGTCGTGTAGCTTGGCTAATAGGCTACATGTTACATCGCTGAAAAAGTTCATTTTTGCCGTTTAACTTCGAGATAATAATTTCTGAATGGGGATTAAGAATTGTTTCAATTCCATTTCCTTCATGTACATTTTCTGTCTACTACAAATTCGGTATCACATCAGACTTAGTAGTGTCATATAGCTTGGCTAATATGCTATATGTTTCATGCCTAAAAATGTTCACATTTGCCGTTTAACTTGGAGGTAGAATTTTTTGAATGGGGATTTGGAATAGTTTCAATTCCATTTCCTTCAAGTACATTTTCTGGATACTACAAATTTGGTATCACGTAAGGCTTAGTAGTGTCGTGTAGCTTGGCTAGTAGGCTATATTTCACATGCCTGAAAAAGTTCATTTTTGCCGTTTTACTTGGAGATAATAATTTTTGAATGGGGATTTGGAATAGCTTCAATTCCATTTCCTTTAAGTACATTTTCTGGCTACTACAAATTCGGTATCAAGTAAGGCTTAATACTATCATGTAGCTTGGCTAATAAGCTATATATTACTTGCCTAAAAACGTTGACTTTTGCCGTTTAACTTAGAGATAATAATTTTTTAATGGGGATTTGGAATAGTTTCAATTACATTTCCTTCAAGTACATATTCTGGCTACTACAAATTCGGTATCACGTAAGGCTTAGTATTGTCGTGTAGCTTAGCTAATAGGCTATATGTTTCATTCCTGAAAAAGTTCATTTTTGCCGTTTAACTTGGATAATAATTTTTGAATGGGGATTTGGAATAGAGTCAATTACATTTCCTTCATGTACATTTTCTGGCTACTACAAATTCGGTATCACATCAGGCTTAGTATTGTATTGTAGCTTAGCTAATAGGCTAGAGGTGTCATGCCTAAAAAGTTCACTTTTGCCGTTTAAATAACTTGGAGGTAGTAATTTTTGAATGGGGATTTGGAATAGTTTCAATTCCATTTCCTTCATGTATATTTTCTGGCTACTACAAATTCGGTATCACGTAAGGCTTAGTAGTGTCGTGTAGCTTGGCTAATAGGCTATACGTTACATTCCTGAAAAAGTTCAGTTTTGCCGTTTAACTTGGAGATAATAATTTTTGAATGGGGATTTGGAATAGAGTCAATTCCATTTCCTTCATGTACATTTTCTGGCTACTACAAATTCGGTATCACGTAAGGCTTAGTAGTGTCGTGTATCTTGGCTAAAAGGCTATATGTCGCATGCCTGAAAATATTCATTTTTGCCGTTTGACTTGGAGATAATAATTTTTGAATGGGGATTTGGAATAGCTTTAATTCCATTTCATTTAAGTACATTTTCTGGCTACTACAAATTCGGTATCACATCAGGCTTAGTATTGTATTGTAGCTTCGCTAATAGGCTAGAGGTTTCATTCCTAAAATAGTTCACTTTTGCCGTTTAACTTGGAGGTAGTAATTTTTGAATGGGGATTTGGAATAGCTTCAATTCCATTTCCTTCATGTACATTTTCTGGCTACTACAAATTCGGTATCACGTAAGGCTTAGTAGTGTCGTGTAGCTTGGCTAATAGGCTATATGTCACATGCCTGAAAAAGTTCATTTTTGCCGTCTGACTTGGAGATAATGATTTTTGAATGGGGATTTGGAATAGTTTCAATTCCATTTCCTTCAAGTACATTTTCTGGCTACTACGAATTGGGTATCACGTAAGGCTTAGTAGTGTCGTGTAGCTTGGCTCATAGGCTATATGTTACATGCCTGTAAAAGTTCATTTTTGCCGTTTAACTTGGAGAAAATAATTTTTGAATGGCGATTTGGAATTGTTTCAATTCCATTTCCTTCATGCACATTTTCTGGCTACTACAAATTGGGTATCACATCAGACTTAGTAGTATCATATAGCTTGGCTAATATGCTATATGTTTCATGCCTAAAAATGTTCACTTTTGCCGTTTAACTTGGAGGTAGTAATTTTTGAATGGGGATTTGGAATAGTTTCAATTCCATTTCCTTCAAGTACATTTTCTGGCTACTACAAATTAGGTATCACGAAAGGCTTAGTAATGTCGTGTAGCTTGGCTAGTAGGCTATATGTCACATGCCTGAAAAAGTTCATTTTTGCCGTTTGACTTGGAGATAATGATTTTTGAATGGGGATTTGGAATAGCTTCAATTCCATTTCCTTCAAGTACATTTTCTGGCTACTACAAATTCGGTATCACGTAAGGCTTAGTAGTGTCGTGTAGCTTGGCTAATAGGCTATATGTTACATCGCTGAAAAAGTTCATTTTTGCCGTTTAACTTCGAGATAATAATTTCTGAATGGGGATTAAGAATTGTTTCAATTCCATTTCCTTCATGTACATTTTCTGTCTACTACAAATTCGGTATCACATCAGACTTAGTAGTGTCATATAGCTTGGCTAATATGCTATATGTTTCATGCCTAAAAATGGTCACTTTTGCCGTTTAACTTGGAGGTAGTAATTTTTGAATGGGGATTTGGAATAGTTTCAATTCCATTTCCTTCAAGTACATTTTCTGGATACTACAAATTTGGTATCACGTAAGGCTTAGTAGTGTCGTGTAGCTTGGCTAGTAGGCTATATTTCACATGCCTGAAAAAGTTCATTTTTGCCGTTTTACTTGGAGATAATAATTTTTGAATGGGGATTTGGAATAGCTTCAATTCCATTTCCTTTAAGTACATTTTCTGGCTACTACAAATTCGGTATCAAGTAAGGCTTAATAGTATCATGTAGCTTGGCTAATAAGCTATATATTACGTGCCTAAAAACGTTGACTTTTGCCGTTTAACTTAGAGATAATAATTTTTTAATGGGGATTTGGAATAGTTTCAATTACATTTCCTTCAAGTACATATTCTGGCTACTACAAATTCGGTATCACATCAGACTTAGTAGTGTCATATAGCTTGGCTAATAGGCTATATGTTACATTCCTGAAAAAGTTCAGTTTTGCCGTTTAACTTGGAGATAATAATTTTTGAATGGGGATTTGGAATAGTTTAAATTTCATTTCCTTCATGTATATTTTCTGGCTACTACAAATTCGGTATCACATCAGGCTTAGTAGTGTCGTATAGGTTGGTTAATAGGCTATATGTTTCATGCCTTAAAAAGTTCACTTTTGCCGTTTAGCTTGGAGATAATAATTTTTGAATGGCGATTTGGAATAGTTTCAATTCCATGTTTTTCATGTACATTTTGTGGCTACTACAAATTCGGTATCACATCAGGCTTAGTAGTGTCGTGTAGCTTGGTCAATAGGCTATATGTTTCATGCCTAAAAATGTTAAGTTTTGCCGTTTAACTTGGAGATAATAATTTTTGAATGGGGATTTGGAATAGCTTCAATTCCATTTCCTTCAAGTACATTTTCTGGCTACTACAAATTCGGTATCACGTAAGGCTTAGTAGTGTCGTGTAGCTTGGCTAATAGGCTATATGTTACATCGCTGAAAAAGTTCATTTTTGCCGTTTAACTTCGAGATAATAATTTCTGAATGGGGATTAAGAATTGTTTCAATTCCATTTCCTTCATGTACATTTTCTGTCTACTACAAATTCGGTATCACATCAGACTTAGTAGTGTCATATAGCTTGGCTAATATGCTATATGTTTCATGCCTAAAAATGGTCACTTTTGCCGTTTAACTTGGAGGTAGTAATTTTTGAATGGGGATTTGGAATAGTTTCAATTCCATTTCCTTCAAGTACATTTTCTGGATACTACAAATTTGGTATCACGTAAGGCTTAGTAGTGTCGTGTAGCTTGGCTAGTAGGCTATATTTCACATGCCTGAAAAAGTTCATTTTTGCCGTTTTACTTGGAGATAATAATTTTTGAATGGGGATTTGGAATAGCTTCAATTCCATTTCCTTTAAGTACATTTTCTGGCTACTACAAATTCGGTATCAAGTAAGGCTTAATAGTATCATGTAGCTTGGCTAATAAGCTATATATTACGTGCCTAAAAACGTTGACTTTTGCCGTTTAACTTAGAGATAATAATTTTTTAATGGGGATTTGGAATAGTTTCAATTACATTTCCTTCAAGTACATATTCTGGCTACTACAAATTCGGTATCACATCAGACTTAGTAGTGTCATATAGCTTGGCTAATAGGCTATATGTTACATTCCTGAAAAAGTTCAGTTTTGCCGTTTAACTTGGAGATAATAATTTTTGAATGGGGATTTGGAATAGTTTAAATTTCATTTCCTTCATGTATATTTTCTGGCTACTACAAATTCGGTATCACATCAGGCTTAGTAGTGTCGTATAGGTTGGTTAATAGGCTATATGTTTCATGCCTTAAAAAGTTCACTTTTGCCGTTTAGCTTGGAGATAATAATTTTTGAATGGCGATTTGGAATAGTTTCAATTCCATGTTTTTCATGTACATTTTGTGGCTACTACAAATTCGGTATCACATCAGGCTTAGTAGTGTCGTGTAGCTTGGTCAATAGGCTATATGTTTCATGCCTAAAAATGTTAAGTTTTGCCGTTTAACTTGGAGATAATAATTTTTGAATGGGGATTTGGAATAGTTTCAATTCAATGTTTTTCATGTACATTTTCTGGTTACTACAAATTTGGTCTCACTTCAGGTTTTCTGTTGTCGTATAGTCCTAATAATAATATATACGATTTGCGTCTAGAATAGTTCATTTATGCCGAAACTCTACCTCATTCAGTTTACGCTTTCACTCAGTGGCCGAATTTATTTCATTAATCTTTTAATTTTTAGGTCTAGGTGTATGATTGGTTTCGCAACATTATAATATATGTTTTATTTGACTTCTAACTGGCTATTTGAATCTGTTTTTAGTAGTGCTGTACCTTGTTTACTTTGAACGCTATCACTTGGCAGCCGAATTCATTCCAAAAACTCGTTATTTCTTTTCATTTTATTTTTCTGTCTACTACTAATCATGTACTATTTTAGGCTTATTTTTGTCGTATAGTGTGACTCACTGGATATACGGTTTATATTTAGAAAAGGTTTATTTATTCGTATTAAATGGAGATGATAATTATTTAATGAGGAAAAGTTTCATACTAGGTATTTATTTATTATGTTAATTTCTGGCACCTTGAAAATCGGTATCACTTAAGATTTGTTTTTGTCGTAGGTATAGTCTTTCTTACGGATTACACGTTATTTCCCTAAGGTAGTCCTAAGGTTACAATATATGAGTTAATATAACTTGTTTGGCCGCTGATAATAAAAGTTAGCAGCCGAGCTCAAATGTTATGATTTTCTGATTTTCAGTGTATTCTTTTATATTTACTTCATAAATATCATATTTGGAACAAATTAGTAGCTTTTATGCACCAAATTGTGAAAAAAAAAAATTACTTCTTAATTTGGTCGGGTTATCGGCGGCTGCTAACTTTGGCTGCTAACTTCACGCCGGTGAAAACCCCTCCGGCTTTACCAACGAAAATTTTCACGCCCCGCCACTGCAACCTACATAAGCATTTTATTGTAAACAAAAAACTTAAAATGGCGAAGTGCCTCGCTACAATGTCACTGGACGTCACTCTTAGAGGGACGTAAATAAAGAACGGAATTCCAATCCGCTAAGCCCACGCAATCTTGTTTCTTTTACTTTTTAACGTTTCCTAGCCAAATGCTAGGTAGATCTTATAACTATGGTTAGCTTTTTCATGATTTTAATTTAATGTTGAAGATAAACAAATAGTCAAATATCAGGTTTTAATGTCTTTTAGATTCAAGAAATTTTGGGCTTTGATTACTCAATATGTGGCTTCGGGACTTCAGTAAATCATCAATAACTTATGAATACATGCAAAGCATGACAATTTGTATCATATTTAATCCTATAGCGAACATACAGGGTTTGTTTATAGGTATAACCTAACCACAAAATTAAAATTTTGAAATAACCCCCGATTGCGACATAGTAGACCGATGTTCATGAAACATGGCTAAGAACACTCCCGACTAACTCAGCTTTCAGACAAAAAGAACTAAATCTAAATCGGTTCATCCGTTCGGGAGCTACGATGCCACTGACAGATACACACACAGACAGACACGTCAAACTTATAACATCCCTTCGTTTTTGCGTTGGGGTTAAAAATTATAGGTAACAATTAGTTGTAACATCTTAAGACGATACGGTAGGGGTCAATTCTCCATACAAACGCTCTCGACTATTTCCTCCCTGGTTTTTGAAGATAGAGCAATGATTTTTTCAACACAGATTGTTATTATTTTTATCTGTGTCGGACCGTTTTGATTTTTTTGATATTCTGCTTTTTAAAGACTCTAGAGCCAATCAAAAATTTCCAAAAACGGCCTTTTTCATTGTGGCGCAAAAAAAGGTGTGTTACTCAAGATTGGTAACAATTAACCAAAAAAGCTAAACGGTCTGACATAGATTTTTTCATTGTTATTCAGATTCTCAAATTTCGTTCCGATTGATTAAGTTTTGAAGGAGGAAAGAGTCGAGAGCGGAACCTCGATTTTAAAGATTTTTTTGAAATATCTTTTGACTGAGTTGTTCTTAATGGACAATTTTTTTTTCGATAAATCTAGTTAATAACACTTGTATATTTAACTAAAATTCCCAAGTTGAAAGGGGGGCTCCTTTCCATTTTAGCATTTTCGCTACCGTATCCTCTTAAACGAGTATTTTTATTAAATTATGTAATTCATATCAGACCACAGTAATACTAACTACTACCCTAAACAAAAGGTCCACTTAGCTATAAAACTGTGTGCGTAGCCGATTGCACAAACGCGAACGCTCACGCTAATATTTCTTTCGTAGCTATCTATCTCTATAGCTCTTGCGTATTGGCGCGACAGAGCCGGACTACCTTTCTGCGGCGTTTCGGTGGCGTTTCGCGTCTCAGAAATGCCATTCGGCTACGGAGTCTTCATTTAGTTAGTTACGTTAGTTACCGCCTGAGTATGAAAAATTACTACGCCAGGTAAATACTGGAATATTTGTGAGATAAATGGATTTTGGGAAATAAATATTGCGCTATGAGTGCGATTTTTATTGTCTATTTAACATCTTTAACCTGGAACTTGGCGTCAGAAGCTTTATTGACAATTTAAATTAATTCCACATTCCTGTCAAACTTTACTACCGCCACTAAAATTCGACATGCGCGATTAACGCCTACAGAATTTAAGATAGTAGACAACAAAGTGGTGACCATGTAAGCAAGTTTACTTTACACGCCAATAAATTGTAAACCTGTCACGTCATTCGGTGACGTTTATCGCACGTTTATCACTTTTCGAGAACCGTTGGTATCGCGCCGAGGCGACAGGCAACGGCCCCTCTCCCCTCGCTGAGATTAATTCACTGAATAAATAAAAGTCAGCGGATTAGGCCAGAGTCGTTTCCTCCCTCTTAAGCTGACCTCGCGTGCCTTTGTGGAAAAATGCCCTCCACATAAATAAAGTCTGGACAAATCAAAGTGAGCCGGATTGCACTTTGTTTCGCTCGAATTGTCAACCTAAATAATGGAACCAAAAAGTAAATGCCTAATTCCTTCAATGGTAAGTAGTGTAGTCTTAATTTACACAAAATATCGGGTTCACATCGTAAACTATCGTCTAAATTCTAATTACCTACGTGTGCATTCGCTTCATTTTCGGACTGCGGAAATATGACCATGTCTCCAGCTTCCGGTCGCAGCTCAGGTGGCTTCCGATCCGTTTGCGACGTTACTCTCATATTCTTTCTCTTCTCTATAGCACCTTATTCATCCCCAATACTCCTGATTACCTTAAAAAGCGGTTCAGTTTTCTCTCTTCTGTTAGGTGTTCTCAAAATCTTCTTCTTGCTCCTCCTAGGTCATCTACTAAGTTTTACATCAAATCCTTCACCTTTCAATCAGTAAGAATGTGGAATGCTTTGCCAATCGATATAAG
Organism: Leguminivora glycinivorella; assembly: GCF_023078275.1. Classification (NCBI taxonomy): domain Eukaryota; kingdom Metazoa; phylum Arthropoda; class Insecta; order Lepidoptera; family Tortricidae; genus Leguminivora; species Leguminivora glycinivorella. Next base: position 8,032,074 of record NC_062987.1, on the reverse strand, counting down.
ACGTGCTCAGTCACTGACGATTTTTGAAAAACGTTTAAAGGAACACTTTTTATCTCTTCCTTAGTCTTCTTCCCATTTTTTGTTTGCGCTACCTGGTCGTTACTCTCTCTTGCTTGGATGTTCAATATGTATCTATGTAGTTTGTGTAGGTTTAAGTAGTTTATTTTTATCGCTTCACGATTGTATGTAGTTTATTTTATTGATAATCTTATATTTATTTTTTATTTTCTTGCTTTTAGTTTATATTGAGTTAGGTATTTACATTTTTTTTTTTTATTATATTTGCACTGCCCTTAACTCTTTTCTATCCACTATCTCGCTGTCTGAAGGTTGTCTGGTAGAGATCGCTCTTTAGCGATAAGACCGCCTGTTGTTACCTACTATTTAAGTTCTTTATTTGTTTGTTTAGCTGTTGTCGTTGTAGTAGTGCAATAAAGTATTTTATTATTATTATTATTATTATTACCTACCAAATGACTCGAGAATCAATAAATTCGGCAAAAAATACTGAAAACATGTTTGTTAAAGTGTGTAAGAAATACAGAATGTCTATTTGGCAAAATATTAGCAATAAAATTATTCTGAGATGCAAAAATTTGGTTGTCTCATTGATTTTGGCAATGTGACCATGACATTTTCAATGGGACAGATTTTCCCGCGATTTTTTGTTCCTGATAGTCTGATCCCATAGTAAAAGTTGTTGACCCCGTAACTAACATTCTGTATGTTTAACCCCCGAGGCAAAAACGACGGGGTGTTATAAGTTTGACGTGTCTGTCTGTCTGTCTGTTTGTATGTCTGTGGCATCGTAGCTTCCGAACGGATGAACCGATTCAAATTTTTTTGTCTGAAAGCTAAGTTAGGCGGGAGTGTTCTTAGCCATGTTTCATGAAAATCGGTCTACTATGTCGCGTTCGGGGGTTTTTTCAAAATTTTAATTTTGTGGTTATAGTATAATAAAAGTAATAAGGACGTATAATAAGTACACATGGATACAAATAAAGCTAAAATGTAACTCCACGCTTCTTTTATGACCCTTCTTTCCGATTGAGTACCGTGACAGAAGCAAATATTCCACAGGTAAGGCCCTGTTACCCAAATCTTTTCAAATATTTGCAAGGAACAAATGTTTAATGTGTCCAGGTCAAACAAAGGTCCGGGTATGATGGTTTTTATTCGCAAGGGACTGGAAACATGAATCGCTGAAATTGAAAAGCCTTTTTAAAAATTTGCAGAAGCCAGAAGCATGGAGTCATGAAAATTTCAGCGTGCGGCTTTGTACTTCTACAAAATGAAAAACGGTACTATTTTACTTGTACGTCGGGAATCGGAAGTTCAATTCTTATTATATGTTAAAAGCATATGCGATAGCTTTGAAAGTTAAAAAAAGGCAGATTCATTTTCTACTGTGTTAACTTGTTTATTTTGTAGTTAATTTTATTTCAAAGGATAGACTTAGCGCAGGAATGTACTGTGTATCTTGTCGTTCATTTGCCTTTATAAATTAATCCTAGTTGCAGTGTAAGTTAACAATATATTATACCTTTCGAGGTTTTAATTGGGAATTAGTTTTAATAAAATAACCTTTTTCGTCGATAGCGAATGTCTATCAAGCCGCTTAAAATATGTACATCCGAGTAAAAACTATGCAACATTTTCAATGTCCGGGCCCCGTAGCCGAATGGCATTTTTGCGATGCGAAACGAAAACGAAACGCCGCTAAAGGTAGTCTGGCTCTGTCGCACCAAGCAAGAGCGATAGAGATAGATAGCTACGAAAGAGATATTATCACAGAATATATAATAGTACAAGTACAGAAGACTCACTCCTTTGATGTTCACAAAATGCCGCCATTCTAAATTCTTACCTACATTAACAAACGGACCGCACGCGAGCAGCCAACATTGAATTTTATTGCGCTGCACGAAGGTCGTTGCCAATGAATGGGCCGCGAACTCGCGGCCGCTGACATGTACTTGTAGCGCGGCGATAGAATTGAGGAGTGAGCCGCCCCTGATATTATCGTGAGCGCTAGATACGCTCTACAATCTTCCGTTCAGTCGTTGGTGCGCTGTTCAAAATCGGAAAACATAACGTAAGAGCTGTTTCGAACTGCGTCCGATCCGAATATGATTGGAATCCTTAAAAATAAGCTCCGTCATAGACGTAAAACTATTTGTATGGACTTTACTCACTGCATCCGATCTCCGCTATCCGATTTCTTTCCGTCATCCGATTTCTTCGGACCCGGTGCATAAACTACCATACAAATCGTCACTACTTTGGAAAAATCCCGTATGCACACTGCTACTTCTCTTCATTAACGTAATTGACGAAATAGTTCTACGGCTGTGATAGATCTTATTTTCAAGGATTTGGATTGGACGTAGTGAGAAACGGCTTTTACGTCATGTTTTCGAATGAACAAGAGGAACTGGAGGTCAAACCATTTTTTTCGTTTGCCGAATGGCATTTCTGTGACGCGAAACGCCACCCAAACGCCGCAGAAAGGTAGTCTGGTTCTGTCGCGCCAATTCGCAAGAGCGATAGAGATAGATAGCTACGAAAGAGGTATTATCGTGAGCGTTTGTGCATTTGGCTACGCACACGTATAAGTACGAGTAGTGAGGCGAGCGGTACGCTCTACGACATTCGGTCCGCGCCCCGCGCCACATTACCGCAAATTGCATTAAGGTTTACCTGAGTATTGGCGTAGTATACCTTCAATTTGCACATGTTTTTAATCCCAGACGTAAAAACGATGTGTTATAAGTTTGACGTGTCTGTGTGTGTGTCTGTCTGTGACGTCGTAGCTCCCGAATGGATGAACCGATTTTAATTTCGTTTTTTTTTTGTTTGAAAGCTGAGTTACTATATCGGTAGGTATACTATGTCGGAGGTTTTTTCAAATTTTTAATTTTGTGGTTAGATTATATAGAATAAATATGATGAAAGTTCCGTCTAATTGATACCTATTTAAAGTGTTTTCACATTTTCAATTCTTGGACATAAAACAATGTCTTTGACTGTGAGAAATAATTATTTGTCGTACCTATTAAAAAGTTTAACAATGCTTTAAAAACAGTTCATTACTGTTACGAGTCTGCTAGTATAATTTTCTCTCATACAGATTTTATTAAAATATTACGAAAAATACTAGCTACTTTATTGATTTCTGGTTAACTCAATTGAAAACAATAATAACTTCAATTAAAATAATTTTATTTTAGATTAGATTAGATTTATTTATTTCATGATAAAATTTACACTATAAAGCTACATGTAAATATGTTAAAATGATTATATATTATGATTATTTTATTTCATCACGATCGTCAAAAATTATGTCATATTTTCTAATACCTAGTTATTTGATTTACAAGGGGCAAAGTTGTTGTTTAACCGCACGTGCCAATATTGATACCTGAGCAAGCAAGCGAAAGATTTGTGTCTTTGGAATTTGAAAGTGGAATCTTGAGCGTTGCGAGGGTTTCAAGGCACGAAGGTTAAACAAACTCTGCCACCGAGTGAATTGTGAGAACAATTTTTTTTACCACACCAACAGGAACAAAATACTAACTATAAAACATCAAACTAAATCAAATCCATCAATCTATTCAATATTTATGATTCAAAAATCATCATTTGTAGGCAAATTCTACCAGCCAGCTAAAGACATCAAGTTAAAATGTGTATGAAATTACTTTGCACTCTTGTGGATAAAATGCAATTTTGCTATCTGTTTTCGAATAACAAGGTAAGCCTTTATCAGTTGGTGTGGTGAAAAATGATTTGTGTCTCCTAATAAGGATCGTTATTTAATAACCACAAAATTAAAATTTTGAAAAAACCCCCGACCGCGACCTAGTGGACCGATTTTCATGAAACATGGCTATAAGAACACTCCCGACTAACACAGCTTTCAAATGAAAAAAACTAAATCGAAATCGGTTCATCCGTTCGGGAGCTACGATGCCACAGACAGACACACACACGGACAGACAAACAGACAGACAGACAGACAGACAGACAGACACGTCAAACTTATAACACCCCGTAGTTTTTGCGTCGGGGGTTAAAAATAGGAATAAAACAAAACATTACGTGGAGTACATAATTTTTAAATAAACCGTCTGAATCTAACATATTCTACGCCAGACTGATCGAAGAAGTAGAACGGATCATAAAATGCACGTCGTCGAGAAGTCGCTCAAATCAATCACAGACTAATCGAAAATTCCGTCTCAATAAGCCAAGAGCCCATCCAGTGCGGATTATGTTGCTCATTGTTAGATATTACTTGGATTACGAACCATCCTCATTGAAGCTATTCCTTTTCAATATACTTTTATTTCATGATCAAAGACTAAAGTCGAGCGGGCTAGCACAATGCATTACCTTGATTAAAAATGTTTTAGGTTCGCGATTGATTCGTTTTAAGCTTTCCCGATTCAATCGACGGTTTAGTTCTGTTTAAAAGGTGCAAACAATTTAGATTATGCTCGCTTTTGCTTTCAATTTATAGATACCAGTTGTTTTGGGTATGTCGCGATTTAGGAAATAACGATCAAGTATTTCAATTTATTTTGATACTAGCTGTTAGCGCTGGTGGCCTAGCGGTAGAGCGTGTGACTTTCGATCCGGAGGTCGCGGGTTTGAACCCCGGCTCGTACCAATGACTTTTTCGGAACTTATGTGCGAAATGTCATTTGATATATGCCAGTCGCTTTTCGGTGAATGAAAACATCGTAAGGAAACAGGACTAATTCCAATAAGGCCTAGTTACCCTTCGGGTTGAAAGGTCAGATGGTAGTCGCTTTCGTAAAAACTAGTGCCTACGCCAAATCTTGGGATAAGTTGTCAAAGCGGACCCCAGGCTCCCATGAGCCGTGGCAAATGCCGGAATAACGCAAGGAGGATGATGATTGCTACTAGATTTTGCCCGCGGCTTCGCACGCGTTAGAAAGAGACAAAAAGTATCCTATGTCACTCTCCATCCCTTCAACTATCTCTACTTGAAAAATCACGTCTATTCGTCGCTGCGTTTTGCCGTGAAAGACGGACAAACAAACAGACACACATACTTTCCCAATTATAATATTTGTATGGATATCGCTTTGGCTTACGTATACGAGATATGTACTTATGTACTTATATATACAGTAGCAGTTATTTTGGGCATATTGCAATTTAGGAAATAACTCAAATAAATATCACGCATATCAACATCTTTTGCGAGACAACATTGCAATGAAAAAATTCTTCACTTATATTTTCATTTGTCGTTGTTCTCAAGGGAACATTCCGCTTAAATTGGACAGTACGCTTGTCTTGTTTGCATACATTACAAATTTTTTTACCTTACATAATATATGAGTAAATTTTTTCATATTCATAGGTACTCTGTTTAATTATTAAAGAGGTTAATACGATGTTAATGCCCTTCCTGAGTCTGTGTTTCCGCATAAGTACAATCCAGGTCTCTTTAAAGCAAGAGTAAATAGGTACCTCATAGGTAATCGTGGTCCACCTCAAACCCTAACACCACTTACCATCTCAGATGTGATCGTGGTCAAATGTCTATTCAAACTAAAAAAAAAGTACATTATTACAAAATTAGGGTTCTGAGTTATGGCGCGCATCTTCGTGAATATCATGTTCTTACTTATATTAGGTACAAAAGGAAATTCTAAAGAGAGGAAAGCTATAGAATTCTATTCTTGATAATATTGGCTGAAGGAATAGCCTTTGTCGTTTGCTCGTGCGTAGGATAGTGTAACCAAGTGTAACGTAGAGAAGTGGCTACTGTGAGTTTTAATACCTATCTACTTTTAACACGTTCCTTGGCTAAAACCTACGGCCTTTTTTAATTGTAGGGAATATTTGTATTAATTTTATTCGTTTATTATCACTTTAAAACGAGTGATTCATCCGTTTATTCTATTTTTACGATTCGCTTCGTTAGATTATAATTTAACGAAGAATAATCCAATAAATTGTCAACGTTATGGTTCACAGTATATAGTAAGTTTAGAATTATACGGTGACATTAGATAAAAAACAATACTAGTGGCCTCAATTTTCCTCAAAGTTTTCTATCATTGTTTCACCTACATAGGTATAGGTACCTACTTAGTAGCTTATTCCGATCATTCATTGTAATAAAAATAATTTTTTTCAATAAAATAGTTATTTGTTATACAAGGGGGCAAAGTTGTATTTTAACGCCGAGTGTGGAATTGAAAAACGAGCAAGTGAAAGGATTCTATAGTTGAACCACGAGCGAAGCGAGTGGTTCGAGAATAGAATCCTGAACTTGCGAGTTTTTTAACACACGAGAAGTAAAATACAGTTGCACCCGAGTGTAACACAAAACTTTTCCCCTCACTATAGCGAGGAAACAACAACGCAAAAAATGCGTTTATCATTGCTTCCAGTAGTTCCACAGGTGGTAAATCATCTTTATTATTAGATTCACCTACTTTTATCAATTTTTAAGCAGTTAATTTGACTTTATTCAAGGTCAAATTACTTTACCCACTAGTGGATAAAATGCGTTTTTACCCGCTGTTATTAAAGGACAAAATACGTGTTTCCAAGCTAGTGAGGGGAAAAATATATTTTATAAAGTGGTCTTAATTTCAAAACTTAACAGATAAGACAAGTAAAAAACAAGCAGTCTCACTGACTCCCTCCATTATGTGCACGAGATATTGTTCCCAATATTCAGATTTTTCTAGAACAAGTATGCATACTTACTTAGGTAGGAGGCAGACGAGCAAATCGCTACTAGCGACATAGGAATAAAAATAATTTAAAACATTAACCCCCTTATTCATAAACGTACTATAAAGTTATCAAACCGATAAAGTTCGTTTGTCCTTTTCTATCACACCAATACGTCGGAAAGGGACAAACGAACTTTATCGGCTTGATAACTTTATACGTTTATACTAAGGCCGTAAGTATATAATTTATATACAGAAAAAAGTCCGCTTATCACGTTCTAACTTTTATAAAACAAAACGGACAGACAGACACACGAGTGATCCTATAAGGGTTCCGTTTTTCCTTTTTGAGGTACGGAACCCTAAAAGATACATGCAAAAGTCTTCCTCATATCCTGTTCTAAATTTCGGCAGTCCATTAAAGACGTAATATTTAAGTGTCGTCTCCACTCATTCTCCCCAGGATGTTAGCTCGAGATATAGCTCCTAATGCTCAGAAATATAAGGGCGCGACTGCGACGTTTCATTGAATAACGGCCTCTCGTGGTTGCTGCGATAAGCTGTGTCACAGTCAACCTATTCTGAAACAGTAGTATTAGTACTAGCTTATCCAAATGGGCGTTTATTTATTCATTTACGACCACTCCTGTAATCGAACTAATCGAAGTGCCATTTGGCATTTCAAGATACATATATGTTTAGATACCTATATACTTATTAACGTATCGTAGTTAATAAAATATTGTAACGTAAAAACGAATCATAAAATCATCAATCATGAATAAAGTGAAAATGGTCTGGAAAATATCTCGTGGTCAAAAATTGCTTACACTAGCGCATTGGACCGCTGTAACGCATGCTACTATAGCTGGACTAATTAATTAAGCCTGCAATAAATAAATATACAGTTACCAAATTCTTCTAAAGTTGGTAGAGTTAACCAATTAGAATCCCAGGCCACTGTAGAACCCTGTCGTATTGACATCGTGTTTAATTTGCTTTAGCAGTCACTTTGACTTTTACTGTGAAAGAGTTCTACAGCGGCCTGTGATTCAAATTGGTTGACTGTACAGTATACCTGTATATTAATTGCGTTTTTATGCCTTTTTAAGAGTTCTAGGTTCCTGACCTAAATATATCCTTTGCCCTGTAGCAAATTTAAAAACTTAAGTGGGTATACATTTTTGTCGCACTAATAAGTAAGTGATAAAAACAGATTATCAGATTTTTCGGTACGGTGATATCGATTGGCATACTGGGGCCCGTTTCTCGAAAGGTACAAGCCTTGTATTACAAGTGCGCGAACTGTCAAATCGTATGGGTTGTCATGGAAACACACTTGTAATACAAGGCTTCTACCTTTCGAGAAATGGGCCCCTGGAGACGCGAATTTAAGTCAAATCAAAGAGGATCAAGTATTATAGAGTGTTACTGTCAAAGTAAAATATGTAAATCACAGTGCATAGACTGCCATCTCTCGACACAAGCTTAAAACTTTTAAACCTCAGTTTTGACAATTTGGCCCATATTCTTAGGTTGATATGTGTTAAAATGTCAAATATTAATCTTAACGCCATCTAGTCGAGCGTCCCCCAAAAGTGTAACGCCATCTAGGCCACCGTACCTTTTTCTATATGGTTCTGAGGTACGTTTTTTTCTTAGACTGTAGCTGTCTATACGGAGCTACATGATTATGTCTTTGGTCACATTTTCTTTAGTATCCACATAATTTGTTTCTAATAAGTCCATATTGTTTTGCTGCAGCAATATGTTGACTGCGGCTACGGCCAGGCTATTACGATCCCGACACCTTTAGGAGTCGAACACAGCGGCGACAGTATGACGAATAACTGGGATTTATGTCGCGTATCGCCAATTTTAAACGTACTGTTCGGGAAATCTATTGTTCGTTCTGCAGGAACATGATAGTCACAACAGTATCTCATGATAGACCACCCATCCTTTTCTAACCTTATCAATTAGAGTAGGACAAGTCTATATCGTGGTGGAGATGCTATATCGCCCGTCACTGGCAGCGCTGGAAAGATTTTTGCCGTTGAACTAAAGGATTTATACGCTCCAATTAAATTTTCCTTGGGTATTGTAACTAAAAAGGTTCTTTATTAAGCAGGAAGTAGGTTGAATCGCGTTTTCGTTTAAAATATTCCTTTGTTTCCTGAAATAAACCTCCAGGTTTTGCCCGCGATGGGTAAATTGGTTACTATTCAGTAAGAAATTACTAGGTACCTATTTGTCGTTTGTAATCAATTTCTAAACCCACATTTTCTTTCGTTGGCCGAATTATTTTCCTCGACAGTAATACCAAGGGAACGTAGGTAATAGAAATAGTTAATGTAAATACACTTTCAATACCTACAATGTATGTTCGTATTATTCGTACGGGTAATTGCATGGTAAAAGTCCGATATCCCATTTTCTCATGATGCAGAAAATTTACATATATAAACTAAGTAAGACTGGCGACAAATCAATAATGTATTTTGGTACTATCGAACTAATCTGATGATGGAGACAAGTTTACTATAGGAACTTTATCTCAAATCAGTGCAATTATATTTGTGGTTGGTACAATAGGCTACTAGACTCATATCAAATTTGGCACAATACATGATAGGACTTACGCCGTGTCTTGCGTGGGCGACGGTCGCGCGACCGTCGCCGTCGCGTCTCATACTTCTATGTCTTCTATATCGATAAGGTTTGATTTCGTATGCATCCCATCGCCGTCGCGCGACTATCGCGCGACCGTCGCCCACGCAAGCCGCGGCGCTAGTTTACGAAACGTAAATGATTGTGACGATGGATAGGTACCTACCATTTTTTTATTTCTGTAGATACGGGAACAATACATTCGTTACCAGCGGACCGTCGCCTACGCAAGCCACGGCGTTAGCGACCAAATGCGTGCTGACGAAGAAGAGTGGGCGGGGTAGGCCCAGGCAAAGATGGCGGGAAGACCTTGACGACTTCCTAAACAACTGGCCGGAAGTAACGGAGAATCGCGAATTATGGAGAGCCAGGGGAGAGGCCTTTGCCCAGCAGTGGGACACTCCAAAAGGCTAAGAAAAAAAAACATGATTGTTTTCTGTAGTATTTGACATAAAAAAACCAGCCAAGTGCGAGTTGGACTCGCCCACCGAGGGTTCCGTACAAACTTTCAATGGTTAAAATATTCATACTACTTATACTCATATTCATTTATTCATATTTGTAACGCCATTTTACACGTCAAGATTTGATTTAAAAAAATAATATTTATACAGCAATAATACTTAGAGAATAAATAGACAGAAGATTGAAATTACAAAAAGTTAGGCAATATTCACATAAAAAATGCACAAAAATATTTTTCTAATTAGGTGATAAAAAAATTTTCATTAGTGTATAACGGGTGCTCGACCAGCCAATTTTTTAAGCGATAGGTACATAAAGTTCGACACACTAGGCGCTTCAACCACATATTGCGGCAATTTATTATAGACGGCAGGGTCCATCACATGTGTTAATTTGACCGTAAATTGGATTTCGCCAATTTACGGTCGATACCTACTAACTTTCCGGCATTTCGAATGTTGTACTTGGAACACATGTTGTTAGTTTTGTCACAGAATATATCATGTATAATAGTACAAGTACAAAAGGCTCCTTTGATGTTCACAAAATGACGCCATTCTAAATTCTTACCTACATTAACAAACGGACCGCACGCGAGCAGCCAACATTGAATTTTTCCCTCACTAGCTCGGAAACACGTGTTTTGTCCTTTAATACCAGCGGGTAAAAACGCATTTTACCCACTAGTGAGTGGGTAAAGTAATTTGACCTTGAATAAATTCAAATGAACTGCTTTAAAATTGATAAAAGTAGGTGAATCTAGTAATAAAGATCATTTACCACCTGTGGAACTACTGGAAGCAGTGATAAACGCATTTCTTGCGTTGTAGTTTCCTCGCTACAGCGAGGGGAAAAGTTTTGTGTTACACTCGGGTGCAAATGTATTTTACTTCTCGTGAGTTAAAAAACTCGCAAGTTCAGGATTCTACACGGTGTTTCCGGTATCACTCAAAACCTCAGACACCCCAACTGATTTTTATTTTTTTAAACTCATCTAGAGTATTCATCTTTTAATCTGATCGTTACTTTTTTTTAAATTGAATTTTTAATTTTCTGTACAGCTCTACTTGACTTTTAGCTCTACACTCAATAAAATAATTGCTAACTACCATCATAAACCATAAGACTATTTATTTGTGTACGTTACTGCAACGACATAAGGTTTACCAATAGACAGCTAAGATGTCACTGTAAAACACTTTAAAGCTTTGTCACAGTAAACTTCAAATTGGACAGGTAATCGCAGTAAGCAAATAAACTCAATATTCAAAATGACAAGGTTGTAATTAGGTACGAGTTCAATTTGTTATGACTTATGATAAACATTAAGATTAAACTGACAAACAACGTCAAACTAGCAGCGGAAAAAATAATCGTCCAAGTAACCGGCCAGTATTAATACCCCTAAATACTGAAAAAAGGTAAACAACCTCTATCAATGCGATATACACAATGTTGTATTACGAGTACAATAGAATGGGCACTTAAAAAATAACTAATAATACTAATTTAAATAAAAATATTACCCCCATCAAGATATAGCTTAATCGATTCTACTCTCGATTCTGAACAAAGTGTTTTTAGGTTTTTAATGTTAAGTGAAACACGGTGTATAAATATTGGGTTGGTAAGAAAGTAATGAGCGAATCATAACCAATATTGTAATTTTTATTTAATTTATTATTTTAATCATTTATCAAAAATATAACGGCCTTCGTTATCTACTACTTGTCTCCATCGGTCTGGTAAAGAATGAATAGCATCGGCGAAGAAGTTCTTAGGTTTAGATTCAAAAAACTCAGCTATGTACTGTCGTAGATGGGCTTGATCATCGAATTTTTTTTCATTCAAGGCATTGCTTAGCGATCTGAACAATGCGTAATCCGTAGGTGCCAAGTCTGGAGAGTACGGTGGATGAGGTATCACTTTCCAACCTAGCTCCAATAGCTTTAGCCGAGTCACTTTTGCAATGTGTGGGCGAGCATTGTCGTGTAAGAAAAAAACTTTAGCATGCTGTGGACGACTCTGACAGATTTTTTGGTTTAAATTTTCAAGCTGATTACAGTATACTGATGCGGTAACAGTCATTCCACTTGGTAGGAGTTCCCAGTGAATAATACCATGAATATCGCACCAAACGGACAGCATAACTTTTTTCGGGTGAGGCTCTGTTTTTGGTGCCTCTATTCCTTTTTCGTTTGGAGCTAGCCACTGACGTTTGCGTGTGTGATTTATATATAAGACCCATTTTTCATCTCCAGTGATAAGATGGTCCAACCAGTTGAATGTGCGGCGAAAAGACAGAAGTTGTATGCAGATATCGGCACGGCGGTTTAGTTGATCTCTATCAAGTTCGTGCGGTATCCAAACACTGTATTTGTAGTTTTTTCCCAACTCGTGTAAATGTGTTTCTATGGTGACATGAGAGCAGCCTAACTCGGTAGCAAGAGTACGACTCGTTAGCCTCGGATCTCCTTCAATTAAGGTTTTTAATTTGGCTACATCAATCTTCACCGGTCGACCAGACTTAGGTTGATCTGATAATGAAAAGTCGCCACTACGAAACCGCTGGAACCATCGTTTCGCCGTGGCCTCAGACACAACTTCAGGAGCAACACGCTGACATATATTACGCACTGCTTCGGCGGCTGAATGACCAGACTGAAATTCATATAGTAAGCAATGCCTTACATGCACTTTTAATTCGTCCATTTTCTTCCTTATATTAGCTCGGCGACAGCTAGTGAATGACTGACGAGAAACTGTGCGACTCGCCCTTTATATACTTTCGACCATAGAAGATTCTAGAACTCTCTCAAAAATTTTATGTGGAATTCAATCGATCGCTCATTACTTTCTTACCAACCTAATAACTCGCAAGTTCATGATTCTTCAAATAACTATTATACAAATAACTATTATTGCGCCGCGCGAAGGTCGTCGCCAATGAATGGGCCGCGAACTCGCGGCCGCTGATATGTACTTGTAGCGCGGCGATAGAATCGCGGAGTGAGCCGCCCCTGGTTTTGTATGCTGCCAAGTTCTCTCTTACATAAATGGCTGCCTGCATGATAACTATTGCAGGCAGTGTAATGAGTGTAAAGCTAGGAACATACTATGCGGACGTCCGTCGTAAATCGACCGCGACCGCGACCGAACAGTGTGCACGGAACAAAACATCCAGCGAGCCAGATTTCGAACGGACGTCCATGCGCTCAAGGCCACGTCCACGTCCGTCGACCGATAGTTTGCACGGTTAAGTGTATATTCATTGTCCAGATCCCCGTCCGCGGTCGATTTACGACGGACGTCCGCGTAGTGTGTTCCTAGCTTAAGGATTCTTATTTTTTAAAGAGTTCTTTGGCCGGAGTGTCTACTGTCTACAGGTACCTGAGCAACGATCCTGACAGCTCGTTTCTGAAAGCGAAAGACCCTCTCCCATTCAGGACAACATCCCCAGACCAGACCTCCGCAACGTACTGTATTAATGAATGGACAGTGGCGAAATAGCATGTCCGGGCTACTTCTGGAGCCACAGACTTTGCAACTCGACCTAAGGCAAAGCACGCACTGCCCCGACTACCACACGGTTTATCTACTTGCTGGTCCCATTTTAAGCCCTGATCAATCTTTAAACCTAGGAAAGTAGTCGTGGATGCCTGTTCAAGTATTTTTCCATTAATTATGAACTATCAACGGCGTGGTCATGCGGCCCGAAAGATTAAAATGCACAAAGTGTAATTAAAATGTTGGCAGCCTGTATCGCAACTGGAGGACCTACGGAAGTAATTAGGACAATAGATCCTTCCTCCTTCCTCCTTCCTTCCTTCCTCCTCCTTCCTTCGGTCCTTTTGAGTCGTCGGCACCCAGGCCCCTTCTAAGTACAGGTTTGTACAAGTTTCTAATGAGTCGACTCGGCAACGCACATGTGCCACTCCTTGAGTGGCAGGCGTCCATATGTAACAGTGACCGCTTTCCATCAGGCGGACCGTATGCATGTTTGCCACCTACGTGGTACAAACAAAAATCTCGACGAATTCACCTTAAACATTAAAAACTAAATCAAAATCGATTGATTCGTTCGGGAGCTATGATGCCAGACAGACATGTCAAGCGTCAAACCTATTATTATTATAACACTCCTTCGTTTTTGCGTTGGTGGTTAAAAACAAGAAACCTCCTTCAAAACTATAATAAAACACAACTTTCTATGAAAATCGGTAAAGTGCGAGTCGGATTTCGACATTTCCATACAAAAAGGTCATGAGCGCCTGACGACATGTGATAGCAACGTACACTAGATTTGTACTTTAAAGATTTTGCGTATATTTTGGAAACTATAAGAGATAGAGCAAATAGACTTCAGATTTTGGTTGTCGGTGGCACAATTTTTTTGTTTTCGTATATATGTCGCAGGGAAATGGCCAAAACAGAGATTTCATCAAATCACTAAGGGATATGATCAAATCACGCAGGATGTCAAAATGGCGAATCCATTTTATCATTTCTCTAGAAAATTTCAGTCATTTGACTAAATCCCTTACTCTGTTCAGTGAAATCACAAAATCGACCAACAGACACGCCACGTTTTGTCATTTCACTAGATTTGTTTAGGGATTTGATAAAATCCCTGAACCACGTCAGTAAGTTGACGAAACGAGCTTATAAAGTCAACTAGTTCTATCATTTCGCTAAACAAGTTCAGTGAAAACACAAAATGTTTTAATAAATATGAAAATAATTTAAAATTAAACATTTTTAGATTTGTTTCTTCACTTATTCTATTTTTTTCGTATTTATAGAAAACCAAAAACTTTTAAAAACGGATTCAATTTTACCATTTCACTAATCTAGTTAAGGATTCAATCAAATCAAGTGACAATGGCAAGAGTCTAATAAATCTAATTGGATATATTAGATTCTTGGTTTTGTCATTTCACGAAACCAGTTCAGACATTTGATCAAATCACCAGTTGAGACTTTATCATTTCCCTAAATTTGTTTAGGGAAATGTTAAAACTAGTTGACTTTTTGAGTTCGTTTCGTCAACTCACTGTCGTGGTTCAGGGATTTGATAAAATCTAGTGAAATGACAAAACATGGCGTGTCTATTGGCCGATTTTGTGATATCACTAAACAGAGTCAGGGATTTAGTCAAATGACTGAAATTTTCTAGAGAAATGATGAAATGGATTCGCCATTTTAACATCCTGCGTGATTTGATCAAATCCCTTAGAGATTTGATTAAATCTCTGTTTTGGCCATTTCCCTGCGACATATATACACCATTTTTTGGACCTATTAGGGCAATATTATGGTCAGTGCAGTTCTAAACAGTCTTAAGCGCCTCTTTTTTAGTAGGAACTTAAGTCATTTTGGCAAATGATTAAAATTTTTAACAATTTCTAAACAGAAATGAATTTCTTTCTACCTGTCCATGGCGCTCACAAAATTTCAAAACATTTAGTAAGTACTTGCAGCGGCAGTGAGTGAAAATCTCAATTTGAGTTTTTTTCTCTTAAGTCCGACTTACGCTTGACTGTAGATTTCTAATAGGTTTTCCTGTAATCTACAGGTAGAGGGCTACCTCGTGTATTTTTTTGAAAAATTTACGCTAATTAGTTTCGGAGATAAGGGGGGGGAATGGTCATTTTTCTTAAATAACTTCTAAATTACCAAAATCAAAACTAAAAAAAAAATATATTTGAAATGCTTATAAAATGCTCTTTCATTTGATATGTATCACAATATAGTTCTAATAACTTTGATTTTTAATTTTCAATTTTACCCCCCAAAAGTGCCCCTTATGATTAAATTTCGTTTAATTTCATTTAATTATACTGCATGTCCGTCTTTGGGCCACAGGTTTACATACGTGTGCCAAATTTCAAGTAAATCGGTCCAGTAGTTTCGGAGAAATCGGCTGTGACAGAGGGACAGACAAACACGCGAGTGATCCTATAAGGGTTCCGTTTTTCCTCTTTGAGGTACGGAACCCTAAAAAAACAATATTTATACTTTTTGTGTAATAAAAGTGTATGATGATTGATGACTAAGTATTTCCCATTAAAAATGTGTGTAATTTTATATTTATTTTGGCCACCGAAAACACTGTCAGCGATGTAGTGACGTCATCGAAACTTACTTCATGTCAAAACAATCTCTGATATAAGTAGGTAAGTAATTAACTTTATGCCTCATACTCAAAAGTCAGAAAATGTTGTTTTCGAATAGAATGACCTGATGCACAGACAATGTTTAGATTAACATGACCACAGTATAATAAAGAGTACTATCGTACAGTATGGCCACTCCCACTCCCCGCTGAATGCGCTACCCACCCCCTCTCGGTTACCTCACAGTTACCGCCTGTCAAAAACGCGAACAATCGACCTGTCATATCTCACTCATACAAGCATGGTACGCGTTCACCTACACGAGCTTAGACTGTGTGCTAGGAGCGCGCCTCTTTCATATAGTTGATCGCCAGTCACTGTGTTGTTTTCGCCTGATTACGTAAAAGTATACTTTAAAAATATTATTTGCTGTTTTTAACCCGCGACGCAAAAACGACGGGGTGTTATAAGTTTGACATGTCTGTCTGTCTGTCTGTCTGTCTGTCTGTTTGTCTGTCTGTGTGTGTGTGTGTGTGTCTGTCTGTGGCATCGTAGCTCCCGAATGGATGAACCGATTTCGATTTAGTTTTTTTTTATTTGAAAGCTGTGTTAGTCGGGAGTGTTCTTAGCCATGTTTCATGAAAATCGGTCCACTAGGTCGCGGTCGGGGGTTTTTTCAAAATTTTAATTTTCAGGTATGATAATATATGATAATATTTTATTTCGGTTAATTGGACAGTATCTACTTAATATACAAAACTTTAAAAAAGGGTTTAGTAATCCATTGTCTCTATCTGTCGTAAAAAAACTACAGTTAACGATAAAAACTCGCACCAAAAACTGAATAAATAAATCGTGACCCGCTTTTGCTACCCTTGCACTCAACCATCTCTTTGATGTGGAAATCAATGCAATGTCGAAAGATTACAAGCGGAATACTAACTAACTCCATCTTTTTGAACCTTTCAAAAAGTCCATCAGAAAGGTAATTAAGATGAATTAACGATCAGAAAACCCCATTTCGTTTTAAAGCCCGTTCCCGTTCTAACCTCTGCTGTTGGCCTAGCCGAAGTGACAATTGTTGACGTTATGTGGCGATCGAAGCTTTGTCGCCTCACCAGAGGGGCGGCTCACTCCGCGATTCTATCGCCGCGCTACAAGATGTCGGCGGCCGTGAGTTCGCGGCCCATTGAGTGGTCCAACGCGCGGCGCAATAAAATTCAATGTCAGCTGCTCGCGTGCGGTCCGGTAGGTAAGAATTTAGAATGGCGGCATTTTGTGAACATCAAAGGAGTGAGCTCTCTGTACTTGTACTATTATGTATTCTGTGGGCTCACTACACAAGAGCGGGGGAGAGCTAGCTACGATGCGCTTTCGAAGCGTAAGCGATTGTGACATTGGCTAGATACCCTGGTTCTAATTATTCTCCACGGCACATAATTTTTACACCAAATTGCCGGGCTAACGATTTGTACGGCAGTGTCTTATTTTCTGGGACAATAGTCGATTTCAGGTTAAAGAAATATGTTAATTTTATCTTTGTCTCGACCCGTCAGAGCGGAAGATTATAATTATTAGATAATCGTTGCAGCTTTTATTATAACTTTGACGGAACACTTGGTTTTTCTAAAGAATTCACGCCAGAATGAGCACTTAGACAATTAAGAGTTAATCTCGTAATATCATCTATACACTTATATTTCAGTTATAACTAATTGAATTATCACGCCACGATAATTTGGTTTCTAAACTATAATCAGAAAAGAACGAAATAATGAATAATTTATGGACTAATTATTCATTATAAATAAATAATGTGTCTAGGGGCCGCAAAATTTATTCAAAAATAATTTAAATGGGTCTGTCTGTCATAGTACCACTTAGTTTAGGTTGGTTAGTGTAAGATGTTTACAAATTTATGTAGGTAGGTAGCTAATACCACAGAATATATAATAGTACAAGTACTAATACTCCTAAGTGTAGGAACTAACCATGACTCTCGAACATCCTGTCGTTAATCACACAAATAAATGCCCTTACCGCGATGCGAAACCAAGACCATCGGCTTCGCAGGCAGGATCACTACCTAAGTATCCATTCTCGGGTCTCGGGTTCGAATCCTGATAAAGGCATTTTAGTATTTATGTGATGAGTATAGATATGGGTGTTCCTGAGTGTTCCATCACCTACCCACGGGATATTTGTTTATTATATATAACGGTATCTGAGTACCCATAACACAAATCTTTCTGAGCTTATCGTCAATCTGTGTAAGAATGTCCTATATTAGTATTATTTATTTATAATGAACTAACCTATTTATTTTACCTTACTATAACAAATAACAGTACCTGTGCCAACATAAAACAAAGTCACCTTGTACATTGTGATCTAGGCTAATTACCACCAGGGCTTGGAAAGACATTTGGCTCTGTCTTCAATAGCTTGAGTAATATAAAATTAACATAGATAATAAATATTGATATTCACGACGAGGAAGTGCCAAGATTGAGTTCAGGTTAACAACAAAATGGAAAGTATTTCGGTGAATATTACTCCTGGCCTTAAATAATCATGGTTCTTGTATGTATATTACCCGCCAATAATAAAATCACAATAAACAACAACACAATATAAAATCACATTCATTTGAACTTGTTTATACATTTAGAACTTTAAGCAGTACTACCTACCAAGCAGCGCCTGGTCCATACAAGCCGATTCCCACCGGCTTGCCTAAAATTGATTACCAGTAAAGTACCTAATGTTAAGGTAGGCTTCTTTTTGCTCAGTGTTGCCTAGCAGAAGTTTTCACCAGCCGCCACTGCTACCTACCTACCTACAAACGAATATGCGCGGCTTACTTTCTATAAGTACGTACTAGTAGGTACTCATACAAAAAATCACAAATGTGATATATTATTGGCCGGTACTCTGTATGTTCGTTTTTTTTACAAAATACAGTATTTGCTATCGTTACACCGGTTTTCTGCCATGTCGCAATATTTACGGAACGTGTCTGAAATTGTGTGAAGCCACGCGGTTTAAACGTAAATAAACCGTGTGTGGCTAGTTCGTGACTTTAGTTAAGAGGATCCAGCCTGTAATATGACTTTCTGATGATTTAGATTACGAAAATGTATGAAAAAGTTAGTTCTAGTGAGTAAAGGTTTGCACTGAGAGAAATTTGCATTGTGAATTTAACAAGTTCGACTTGTTGCGGGTTTATCCGATTTAGAATACGAAAATGTATGAAAAAGTCAGTTCTAGTGAATAAACGTTTACCCCATGGGGCGCTGTTCAGTTTCTCCATATTAATGAATGCCATGTCGAGTAAGTAACGTAGGTATGTATTATAAAACGTCTAAAACCCACAGTAGGGGGATCTAAACTAATAACAGTAATAACAACAATATGTCTACAGATAATTCATCTCTCGCTTTATGCACACAATACCTTAGTGGTAATAATTCACTCGACAGCAACTTTCATCTCCAACAGAACATGTAACTACGCACATATGTTACATTTGATATACTCTAACAATCACAGAATCCCAAGAAAGTGTCATAACATATTTCCCACAATTACAACTACAGTCGGAGACATTAATGCTTGCGCTTCAGTCAAGTCAAATTTTATTTATCCCTAAGGACGATTTCCTCATGTCAGACATAGCCACAGTCACAATCGCTTACGCTTCGTTATAGCTCTCTATCGCTCTTCTGTAGTGGCGCGACTACGGAATGCAATAACCGACCAAAAATCATAACCGGTTGCGGTTATGCGCGAAAAATAACCGATAACTGGTTATAATCTGATCTGGTTATGGTGTGTGTCGTGCGGTGGGAAGTAAACATTAACTAAAAGCGGGTAGATTATATTTATACCCCGAACATTTATATAAATTAATATCGGGTAGTTTTGTGGTGACACTTTGCTGGGACGTCAGTCTTCCGCGACCACGACCAGTGCAACCTGGCCGAAACGTTGGAAAAAAGGTAAAATAATGTTAATCGCGTTCGACCTGTATGTGACTTTAAATATGGTTATAATCGTTTACGGTTATTTTCGACAAAAAGTGATAAATTTTTAATCAAATAATCGAAAAAAAACAAAATAAAGGTAAAGTATTGGAGAATGCAAGCATAAGTCTGTGTTTTTGTAATAAAAACTGCAATTTAGTAAAAGTGATAATAAGGCCTTTGACGTGATACAATATCCAATCAAAATCGTTCACAAATAAAGTACACGAATGACGAAATGATAATCATAGCCATAATTAGGCAGTATTTTGGAGTCATTAAAGGTCCAATTCACCGAATTTTAAATAATAACCGATATAAAATAAAATAATAACCGTCATAAAATATAATAACCGAAAAAAAAAATATAATAATCGTAACCGATTATTTGAGTTTCGTAATAGTCGGTTATGAAAATTTGGCAAATAACCGATTATTTCGGTTATAACCGGTTTGCATTTCCTAGGCACGACAGAGACAAACTGTGTTTCGATCGCCACCTAGCGTCGACGTTTGTCACTTCGGCTAGGTCGGCAGGCGTCGCCCACCCAGCGTTTGCTATAATGAGAAAACGACCAAATCAACTTGGTCGAAATTAGATGCGCGTTGATGGGTTTACATGCGGGCTAATATGCCAAAAAGGGCAAGTGCACGAAATGTAATATAGAAATTAAACGTTTTTAGAGTTTTGTGTGTTTGGTTGAGCTTTTTGGTTTTGGTTTTTTAAGTCCTTTTAAATTAAGTTTTTAGCTAAAATATATTTTGTAAACTTTGAATATCATCTTTTATTTATTTCTATTTCTATACAGAAACGAGCGAAATAGTGATTATTTATTGTTCTTTGCGGTATCCCGGCTTTTTTTCAAGTTTCAACCAAGTCAAATAACATGTCACACGTAATAAGTTCCGAAAAACTCATCGAAACGATCAAAATAGCTCTCATATTTCAAATATGTTATAAGAAATTATGTAGCAAATATTTTTATTAGTATATCTTTATAAGCCAGGCATTACTCCCATGTATATTTTAGTGGTATTTTCTGGGTGCGTAGCCGAATGGCACAAACGCTACTCCGAAACATAGTAGATATTTTAGTGGTATTTGGCGTCGGAGAAATGCCATTCGGCTACTGGGCCAGAGCTCCCAATGTCAAAGCGATATAAATCAACGCCATTGTAGCAAGAAAATGCCACAAATATCTTAAAGCGCGATTACACAACACGTGTCACCCATAAATAGATCCCACAAAAAGATACCCATAGACAAATACTGTATCACCAGACAAATGTGGCGTTTTTAAATAAAAGGTACTACTTTGCTGCGTACTATAAGGACGAAATTTACTAGTACCGTCATACCAATTACCTGTTAAAGTGTCCTTAAGCTTAGCGACAAATGTGGTACCTCTTGCTCGAAAACGGTACAAATAGTGTAGCACCCTTTCCAACGTCTGCTAAATCAACTGGAACCGTACACAATAAAACAGTTGTTAAGAACATTTCGGTAATATTCAACATGAATTTATCTCCATTAGTCAGTGTTTAAATTGAACTATTCGACCGTGTAACTCGTTTATCTAAACTGCTCCATTATTGTGAAAAATAGAGGTTTGCCAGGGTTTTGTAAAGTATCGGTTAACAGCGGTGGAACTAAATTAATGTTGGAGAAATTCGGGACCGATTAATTGACGTCGGCTACGAGCTAAAAGTAGTCAACCCGAACTGAATTAAAAATTTGGTTGGTTGTAAATTGTACGTAGGAGAGTTTACAAATTGCTTTCAGTATATTTTCTCCGTTTAACGCGATAGGTACTCATGAAATGTCGCGGATGTTACAAATTCATTATACGCGATATAATCCATTTCCATACCTTTATTTGATGCTTTTATCATGTTAGTATAGCCATGACGTAATAAATAATATTATGTGACTTTGCAAATCTACACCGATTATAATTATTTTTCCAGCAAACACTTTAATTATCTTAGGGATTAAATCTCGTTTTGTTTAGAACATTATATGTAGGTACCTCAAATTTACTTACGTTAGTTACATTAGCATGGTATCATATTATGGGTCGGGCCAATATATCAATTTCTTATTTGATTTCTATATACTCGTAACACATCATCGAAACTGGGCACATTGTAGAATGAGGAATCCTTTTTCTTACTAGAAATATTTAACTGTTATATCAAAATCCGATAAATGATAATCCTCAATTTAAGAGCTCAACTCGTCAAGCAACTCACACCAATAACTCTGTACTTGTCGGAAGTGGCTTATCAAGTAAAGACGTCGTTCAGAACTCAAAACGGATAAAAGCCATATAAGCCGACATCAAAAGTACTTGTAGACAAACATTATGTTAGCGCCACGTACAATTAAAGTCATGATCAGTATCTGTTCGCCGAAGAGTTCACCCCAACTTTCGTAATGTCATCAGACGAAAATAATTGTCGCTTACATGTAACGGGGCAGTGTTGAGTTTGTACTTTTTGTGAAGTGATAGCTTTTGTGCTTAGAGTTGTGCAAATGACATAATCTACTGAAAAGGATGAATGTGGACTGTTATCCAAAATATATTTCGTTATGCAAAATTTTTGGTATATTCAAAATACGAAAAATTATGTTGATGGATATTATTGTCATGCTTGGCCCTGAGAAGGGCCTTTTTTTCGATAGCATTTGTGGCATTTTCTCTTAAGGGCTACCCCTCGAGGGCTTGAAGTGGCTAAGCATTGGCAAACCAAAATTTAGTTTTACTTGATCCCTTTACACGAAGAAGAAGGAGACGGAAAATTATAACTAGTGTTACAACCAACTAATATGCGCTTAACGTAGGTAGGTATCTAAATACGAGAATGATATTTTCTTTAGATTTTTTTTGGTAAGTTAAATTAAACAAACAGATACCTCCGCTTGATTACTTTTCTGCAAAAAAGCTGCAACATATTCACAATGACATTGACAATGAGGAGGCACACTGAACTGTTTGACAGATTTGCCACTTTATTAGTCCACACGGAGAGCGAGCAGATGATATGTTTTCTCTCTCTCACATATGAATGACAGTGACATGCCCATAAGTGTCTACACTTGAAGGTTTGAAGGTCGTATCGGGAAAAATGTCAGTGTGCCTCCTTATTATATGTACTGTTTACAATTTGCTTGACAAAACAACGTTCTTTTATTGTCTTAAATATCTTATTAGAATACATATTCGTGGCATTTTTTTTAGTCCTTACAGTATTATTGATGAAACATAAAGGTACCTGTAATAATAATATGTACCTACTTTAAAAAATTTTTTTTCGCAGTTGTTTAAGATTACGTTCTGAAGAAAACATATCGGTTTATACGTAAATTTTCAGTAACATTTCAGAATCAAGCGAAGATGGCGGTAAATTGCATGACATGTGCGTCGGATGCCCACCGCGTTGATTAACAAGTGTAAATTTAAGAAATATTCGCTAAATTGTTTAGGCAGCGGCAGCGGCTCCTTTGTGGAAATAAAAAATTACAGTATTAATATAGATTTAAGAAGGTAATATGTATGTTTACTAGAAAGTTTGCAAACTGTAACAATGTAACGAGACTACTCAAAGGGAGCCCGTTCTCAGAAATCGACTGAGAACTTTGAGATTTTATATAAATAAGTACCATTATTTTTAAAAGTTTTATTGAAATATTCAACCCCTTCAATAAATAAAAAACACTTTTTGTTAGCATTGTAATTGTCTTGGTGTCATATTTCACTGCGCAAAATAATCAAAAAGATTTCATAAACGTTTATTTTCTGAGTAATGCATACTTTATGATATTAAATAAGTATCGCGATTATAATAAATGTAAATTCAAACATGTAATAAGAAATCACCTTTTCTGGCTACTCCCACAACTTTTGTACCTGAAACAACAATTAGGCACTTGAAAAAAAAAATACAAAACATTTTTTATTTTTGCAGTTCGTGATTGATAAATTATAGTGTCACTTGGCGAAACTATAGGGTTCCTAGTTTTAAAAACCAGCTGGTACCTACTATTGTCGCGAAAAGTGACACAACTGCACAGTTTGACACCCAAGTACTGTACTATAAAAGTTATTCTTTATTTATAATATAGATGATTTTTAGTTGTTTTTGGCCTTAGAATCTTTTTCACTTAATGGTCACATCGGAAGCTGATCAGCACTGGAAACTGGAAGCCACCAGCAACACGCTGAGATGAGGCCATTTCGTGGCACTTCATTCCTTTCTGTATTGTTGTTGTGCGTATTTTGTCTCGCCTGTGTTCACGAATAAATGTTTATTCTGTTCTATTCTAAATACGCTCGTTAACTAAAAAAACCTATTTAACAATAAGTATCTACGTACAGTTAACTACATTACACATTCATGTTAACCTTTGAATAAATTTGAAAAGTTTTTGTGTAATTAGCAGCTCATAAATAAGCTTCACGCTAGCCTCAACCTGTCCTTCAATAATTCTTTAACCCCAAGCATTAATACACTTAGAAATTCACTCCCAAAAGTAATTACATCCAAATCACCAATCCGTTATTATTATGCAAATCAAAATGAATAAATTCCTTAGAGAATCACTGATGTTGGAGGTGTGAATAAAGTTATATTATTAATGCCCATGAATCGTAATCTATTCATATGAACAAGCAACTGTTGCGCGACATAATTGTTCAAGTTCCACCCACGTCTTTAATTAAACGAGAGTCTTCTGTTTTTAATTTTCAAATGAACCTACTTCTATTTGATCAGGAGGGTCATCGATCAAACAAGGTATTATCTTTTCCTGTCTAAGTCCGATTTGTCACTAGCAATGGATGACAGAGGGCAATTAGTGGGACCACCCAGACTCACACTCGTCAAAACGGCTGACTGTGTCGGACTAGCCCGGCTAAAACAATTTGTTAACTCTTCGAGATAAAAAAAAAAACTGAAGAAAAAGTGAACGATGACGGATGACTACGCACCTGTATTCAAACGAGTCGCTTAGTGTTATAAGTTGACAATTCCGTGAACGTTGACAGATTTGAGAATTGTTTCGTTTTTGTTTTTATTTTTGTTTGCTGCTGTTTCATCTCCAGTAACTTCTATGAATTCTTTTATTTTAAGTACCTAGTTTATCCAACCCGATTCTGTAATACTGTAACTTTTGATTCTGTAACGAAGGTAAAAGTAAAATTCCCAGTTTTATCTGTCTATTATATTCTATTAACCTCGGGACAAATTCAAACAATGCATCATAAAACCATATCACAATAGTGCGAGCAATGGCAGCTTTTTATAACCCCGGCGTGTTTATCTCGCGTCAGGAACACAATTACAAACGCCGCAGAAAAACAAGAACAATAAACAGCGACCTCGAAGCCGTATCTTCGGGAAAGTTCGCAACCTTATAGCCAATTGACATCCAGACACGAATACCGCGTTGGGTCGTGATCGAAAGAAAGAAAGATCCTCGTTATTCGCAGACCGGCGTTGGGCCATAAACGTTATCACTAACTAGCGATCTGGGCGGTTCGATCCCTTGATTCGCCTCACGAAATTAAGGAAATCGCTCATGGGGATATTATTCTCGCGTCACAGATAACATCTCCTCTGGATATATAGGAGATTTGCGCCGTACTTTGGTGAACTTTTTCGGCATCTTATGCCTAGTAGTGATTGTTGGTGCTCGATCATCGTTATCGTTATAGCCAATATCGTTTTTTACCATCGGGAAAGTATTGACGTTTTGTTCAAGACCTTTATAGCGTAAGTTGAAGTTGTTTTCATGTTTATGTTTTAGTGTAGTATTTTTTACGACGATGATCAGCCCGGTTTGGACTAAATATATGCCTAATATACCTAATATATATACATACGGAAACTTAGTAGTTCATGTGCTCTGCCTGGCTTCCATTCAGCTAAACAATCTATATTTGAATGTTCTTCCACAATACAAAACTCAACAATCACCATTGAATATTTTACAGAAACTCGTCTCATCTCTTTGATTGGCCAGGCGGCGTTTATTAGCTTGATGTTTGACATCACCACAAAGGCTTTCTCGGCTTCACGAGATGACAGCTGATTACCAAGTAGTTATTCTCGTTCTTATTCTAGAGTAACCTCTGGGCCAATTTAGAGTTACCACTTTAAGCCTGATCTCTGATTACGAGTAGTAGCTACGGCAACAGATGTCAGAGTTATACTGGTTTGTGTTTACGAGTTCTAAAAGTCAGGAATAACAGTTCTGGACAAACGTTCAATAGCTATTCGCTAAGGACGAGAAGCACAATAAAGGTTCTAAGACATTTTTAACAATTACCTTCATTGAACATCGCAGCTTTAGAATTTTTAATGATTTTTTTCGCGCACTGTGTCTTGTTACCTCGTTCGTGAAGTGAAAAATACCAAATGAAATTAAGCTACCTAACCATTATCATGACAATTTTATTTGTTAGTGTGTATTTTTAAACCGACGCCTACTTTTCTGCATGTTTAATTTGATCAGTTAAAATTAGATTTAACTAACCACGGTTTGTTTTATTTAACTATAAAGACTCTAGAATAATTTTCAGCATAAAAATATATGGCGTATAAACTTTAGAAAACATTAAGGTAGACTATAAAATTGTAAGGTAACCTGCGACATTCTGCAGCAGCTTACACGATAAATCCAACTGGATGTCACGCACGCATTAATCCAGAAAATAGGTTTATGTCTCAATCCAATTAAACATTACAATTTTCAAATCAGCTTTAAAATATTATAGAATTACAGTGATTCAGCGAAACCTTATATAGAAAAGGCACCACCAATCGTGCGCCGGCTGTAAGGCTTATGTCAGATGGGCGAGGCTTTGTGCGACGTGTCGGGTCTGGTTACACGGACGGTGTGGCCGCAGCTTAGGTTTTGTAACCTAGTGTGTAGATTACTTTATGTATAAGGGTACATGGGTACGTGTTGACAAAGGACGAGCGCCGATCCTCGTGTATGGTTTTTATTTAAGGCAAAAGCTTGTGGTATCCCGTTCATAATAATTACTGGAAATTATTTTGAACAAGAACAAAACGTATTACTCTCTGTGTTAATTAGGATTCACGTCAAACAAAAAGTTTTTAATTTCATCAAGTAAATGTATTTGTCACAAAACCAAAATGAGTAGTAGAGTATCCAGGGTTGTTTTCTTTTTGTATTATAATAAAGAGTTATTAAAATGTAGAAATTATGCAGTGTAATGTGATGTACATTGCTTACTTCACTGGCGAAGCGACCCAAAACATGTCAAGGCATCTATCACGACTGCTTGCCACTGAATCCGATATATGTGTACCTACATGGTTTGATTTAATTAATTTGTCTAATTCAAAATAATGGAAATATCATCGACATTAACCAAAAGCTTTGCAGTAGAACATCATATTATGGATTCCAGAATTTAAATATAATATAAAATGTAATTTGTTCGATAACTCAAATTCATTATCCTTCAACGGGTTCTCGACTATTTCTGTCCAGATTTTAGCAATTCTTGACAGTTTAATATATTTGGCAATACAAGAGCGCACCCTTGTCAGTCACACCGTAGAAACGTCAGACAAACACAGATTCAATAATTCTGTCATCGTTCAGCTCTCGCCGGCGCCCGCCCACATTCTCAAGACAATTTAGATTTAGCTACTGTCGTTTACATTTTTTGTATCTTTTTATGACTTTTCGAGTGTCGCACTGTGTTTTGAAATATCTATTTGCCTATGTAATCCCTGTTTTTTTTTTTTTTAATTATTTATTTATTTATTTATTTATTTATTTGAAAACATATTTCAATGACATTACAGATAAATCCAATGCGTCATGAAACTTAAATAAATAAAAAAAACAGTAAATAGGAACATGAAGAAAAACAAACAATAAAAGTTTACAACTAAACAATTGATTTAGATTTCGGTGTAGGATTCGGCAGGTTGCCCCGGAACCGCCGAAAAACCACACCTTTCGGCCAGAAGTCTGCGCTCGCGATGGTGTCCTGCAGCGGCCGCGGCACGCGCACAACGAACGAGCTGAAGTGCACGTAGTGATTATAAATGCGCTTACTCTTGGCCACAGACTAGCCAAAGGCACATACGTGGCCTACGATGGAGTGAGCTCACCCAGAAGATGCCTGTTCACTCTGGATTTGAAGGTTGCCGGGTTTATTTATGATGTAACCGGACTAAATCCCAACTCAGCAACAATCGTTGACACTATGTGGCGATCGAAACGCGACGGGTCTGTCACGCCAATACCTAATTATGGAAGAGCGATAGAGAGAGAGTCAACTACGATAACGACAGCGTGAGATAGTTTCTTTCGCAAAAAACTCTGTTTGAATTTAGTTGCCAAGGTGGACCCCAGGCTCCCATTAACCGTGGAAAGGGAGAAGGAACCCATGCGCGGATCCATGGGGGCCATGGGGGTCATGACCCCCCTCTGGAGCCTAGGTTGGCCATACAAATAGACCACGTGACCCCCCCTCTGGGGCCTAGGCCTTTACCAGGCGCCCCCCCTCTGGGCACGAAGCTGGATCCGCGCTTGAAGGAACCTGTACCTTGATAAAATGGCATTTAACTAACATTAATGTATTTCTCTATATCATGATTTCATCATTTCCCAATTAGTTGAATATTGAAAACGCACGTTGCTTCCTCAATGTTCAATTTCAATAATACGTACCTACTTGTTTTACTGGTCAACTTTGTATAGTATGGCACATTATAGATAACAGATATGGCTTTTTTCCTCGATAATGAGTAATTTTAAAGATTTACAACACCAATGATAAGCCGTAAGTATCTACATTTATAAACTTTGAACCTTTATGTCTGTCCACTTCCTTTACCATCCATGAACGTGCATTGCAAGTTTTGCATTTTAATAGATTAGTTATTTTACGATATCTCTCATATTTCATCGATTAAACCATCGAATTTATGACGATATTTTGGAAACATTGGCTTAAAGTTGAATTTACACCCGCAGAACATTAAAATACCACTGTATAAAACTTATGCTTTGATATACTGCCTGAACATATATTATGCAACATAGTAGTGCGTAATAAAATTCGCTGTATAATTTTAATAACGTCCGATAAATATATTTTATTATTCAACAGCCTATAAATATGAAGTTGGCTTCGGTAGCGCGTTAAATACAACACTTGAGAGTAATGATGGTCGTTCTTGGTGTAATACTAAGTAAACATGACAATACATGTACGATACGGATACGGCACTCGAGGCAATTTGGGAGGTTTCTCACATTATCTTGAGGCATAAACGGTGTATTGTGGAAATCATATTATTATGAGCTTAAAAGGCTTCTGTTGCAAGTGGTTTTGCTTTAAAGGTATTGCGATGTTGTAAAAAGTTTTCGTAAGGCTACGACTATAATTAATTAACTATAGAGTGGTAGCTATGGGTCATGATTAATGTTATTTACAATTTTACCATATCTTTTCTCAAGTATTTCGTTGTTTGGTTGGCATCATCTATTTTATATTCGTGTATAAACGGCTACTTGCCTCCTAGTCAAATTAGCTTATTTTAAGGAACTGTCAAAACGAATTTGAACGACTTGATAATATGGAATTAATATGAAATCGAATTGAGTGACGCCACGGTCAATTCAGTTCCTTTATATATTTCTACCGGACTTATTATACAGAGTGGGGCCTGTAACAAAGGCGAAGAATTGAACTCTAGGCTATTCTCCTTATACTAATCAACATTTGTTCGGCGACTTTTAAAAATAACTTGTATTTTGATTTTTATCACCCTTGAAAGTTTTTTCTAAGAGGTAATGTATTGCGAATTCTGTTAAGTCTAAAGTGTGACAGACAATGTCAATGGCAACAATAATGGCGTACATTGAAGCTAATATTTATTTTGTATGAAAAATTAAAAATTAAAGACTTCATAATTTTTAAAAGTCACTGAACAAATGTTGATCAGTATAAAGAGAATAGCCTACAGTTCAATTCTTCGCCTTTGTTACAGGCCCCACTCTGTATAGATATTCGATTTAAAAATAACTTCTGTCCATGTTTTTTTAATAATTATCTGATGTTTTAATTCGTGCATGGTATAAAATATTTTATTTTAAGAACAGTCAAGTTCCCTATTGTATGTTTTTTAACATGTACGTTTTATCTTAGTGTTATTTATTCATAGAATTCACTCTAGAGTGACCTTTCTGATGCAACTTTCTCAATCAATATTATTACGAGACTAAAAAAAAGTTCGACTTAACTGAACTTATAGTACTTAGGTACCTACGCATCGCAGGTTAGTATGAGTTAGGGGATAGGAAAAACATAAAATATTTGCATGCAAGTGGTGGAATGAACTACCTTCTGAGGTGTTCCCCTTTCGCTATGATATGGTGTTCTTTAAGAAGCAGGTATTCAGGGTTCTCAAAGGTCGGCAACGCATAAGTGACTCCCCTGATGTTGCTTATGTCCATGGGCGGCGATGACTGCTTCCCATCAGGCGGCTCGTCTGCTCGTTTGCTGCCTATTTCATAATATATATACACCGTGTTTCCGGTATCACTCAAAACCTCAGACTGATTTTTATTTTTTCAAACGTGTCTAGAGTGTTCATTTTTTAATCTGATGATTTTTTTTTAATTGAATTTTTCATTTTCTGTACAGCTCTACTCGACTTTTAACTCTACACTCAATAAAATAATTGCTAGCTACCATCATAAACCTTCAAACTATTTATTTGTGTGCGTTACTGCAACGACATAAGGTTTAATAATAGACAGTTATGTCACTGTAAAGCACTTAAGCTTTGTCACAGTAAACTTCAAATTGGACAGGTAATCGCAGTAAGCAAATTTAAACCTAACATTCAAAATGACAAGGTTGTAATTTGGTAGGAGTTAAATTTGTTATGACTTATGATAAACATTAAAAGTAAACTGACACACAACGTCAAATTCGTAGCGGAAAAAATAATCGTCCACGTAACCAGCCATTATTAATACCCCTAAATACTGAAAAAGGTATACAACCTCTAGCAATGTGAATTAGTAGAATGGGCACGTAAATAATAACTAATAATACAAATTAAAACAAAAAATATTACCCCCATCAAGATATAGCTCAATCGATTCTACTCTCGATTCTGAACAAACGGTTTTCAGGTTTTTAGTGTTAAGTGAAACACGGTGTATATATGTGTGTGTGTGTGTGTTCTGAATTTCGGACAATTTCGCTTTCTAGTCTCGCGATAACCTCGTCTTAGTATTTGACGGAAAACCTCGCTGACTCCACTTTCCCCCGTTTACTTTAAATTCCACCGCGCGATTGGGCGGCGGTTGTCACGTTCAATTGTACGCAACCACCGCTTTGTTCTATCCCTAAACAAGACCTTACATCTCCATGAAACTCATACATTTACAACCTTTTCGGTTTTCAGGGGTTCTGCAGCCCTAACACATAAATTCTGATGATATCGCAACAGTTGACTTATTTAAATGTATCGCAAAATATATAGTCGGCAGTTTGGGGGTACGGATGGAATTAGACTTGGTGCGAAATTGAATTGTGTTTTGAAGTTACGCGTCCTAAGATAGATGTAGGTAGGTAAATAAGAAATTCAAATTACGGGCAATTATTTTGTGGAAATGAAATTGATATCTAAAATGTATTAATAATTTTAGTCCTTATTTCAAAGTTTACGTACTTAATTTATATACCACCTCTCAATCATGGCTCTGAATTTATAGTAAAACACTGTAGCATTTGGTAAATGAAACTGCAATATTTGGTAAAATCGACAACAATTTTAATCAACCTCAATAATGACTACCTACTCTGAATTTGACGTGGTTTTAAATTAAAATAAATAGTAGTAGGTACGTCTATAAACTAAAAAATGTAAATATTATTGTAATATCTAATGTAAATATGTAGTCAAATACAAATTTATTTTGGGTTTTTATAATTAATAAATTATTTATTATATTCTATTCTAATCGGGACAACGTTTTTAGGAAACCACATGGAATCCAGACATTAACAAATGAAACCCAATATAGTGTAGTGAATAGGTAAAAGGGTCAAACCAGTAACAACCTGTCTGCAAGATGTTTAAGACGATTTAAAAAACAAGAGGTGGGTAGTTCGGAAAATCGTCACGTCAGAATTTATGTTTATGCTTACTAAATACTTCAGGACTTCCGGTTCGAACGCCATCTTAGCGGTATCGTGTCGTGAATAATTTCTCCTTCTTTTGCTCATTAATGTTGTTTAAAGTGTAATATCGATAGCTTATTATGCAGTAAACTAATGTTATAGTGAGAAGCTGATGAAGAATTAATCTCGAAACGCGTTTAGCCACTTTTTTGTCGTCAACGGCCGATAGTCCACGTGCCCTTGTAAAATCTAGCTATCAATTTACAAGTGCCAACTACCGAACACTGTCGTACTAACCGTAACAAAATCAATAACAATTTGCTTATATTACCTTGACACTGGCAAAATAGTCCCACCAATGGACTGTGGCCATTTAATTTTAAAAATTCAATTCAATGAAGTTCTACGTTCGAATTCGAAACAGCTCAGATAATTTTGTAGTTTATTTCAATAACATCCATTGATTTTCAGTTTATAATAAACAAATACATTGAAAACACATTAAGTACTTCGTTTTCTGCAGCAGACGGAATAATAAGAAAGAAATCAACATTATTATTTCCATTTTTATTCCTCGCCGAGCAAAATAATGCAAATGCCGATGCATTTCAAAGGAATCTATGATTGAGCCGAATGATATCGTGCACATCAATTTCGTAAATTGTACCGACACGTGCTCGCAGTTGGGGCCTCGGCGCGCGTAATAAGAAGCAGAATCCAGGCACAGCCCTACCTCGTGTTGTCAGCCCGAATAAACTTCCAAATCGATTCGGCAGCTGAGAGTGACACCCCTGGATAAGATTCCCGTTCCACATTTGCATAAAGAATAGCAAGACGTATTCGAATAAATGGAAGAGCTACGGGACTATGACATTTTCCTAACTACTAGCCGTGAGTTCAACATTAATTTTATACAAACCTGCTTCTTGTTTGATTACAGTCAGACATCCTTAGTCATTTAATAGTTTAACGGGACGTCTAACTATACCTACATTTTCATATTTATTTTCTTCAATTTGTAAGAATTATTCCTAACACAAACCACATAAACCCAACATTTTAAGCTAGTACTGAATGTTCTTTTTAGGGGTTTGCATTCAAAATTGGTTTTTAGGATTTTATAATGATTAAAATGTTTCTTTTTTTTGGTTTTATACTCAAAGAAGACTAGTTTAATCCCTATAAGATAATTCTCTTGATTTTGTCTAATTTATTTAGGTATGTCCATCCCATGTTTAGGGATCTACCTACATCTGAGAGACACGTTTTACCTTTTTGAGGTAGGTATCGATACCGACGCATTTATAGTTTGATAGCCCTAAAGTAATCTTGGTAATAGTAAGAATATTAAGAGAATTATTCTGTCGTAATTATTTGTGTAAACAACAGCTACACGTGTAAACGACATTGAATCTCAAAAACACGATATCAAAACGCATTCGTACTATTTTATTCTTATAGATTGACTTTCCCACACATTCTCTTTGTTATTACAAATAAGTAATGTCTTAATCCCATTTAAGGCGTGATAACCTGACCCGCAGAGTAATTATTTGAGTCAATATCGGCGCTTTTAGCAAAGACGTAGACAATCGATCAAGCTGGTCGCAAGGCCGCGTAATTCGATACACATAGGAATGTGGACACAAATAAAATCACTTAGCCGCAGAGTGGCACCCTGGTGGGCACATCTACCGCTTACTGTGTAGCGGAGACGTAGAATCTAGCTGGAAATGTTAAAATAACCGACGGACCAAGATAAAAGCGGGCGCAGCGGCAGAATGAGCCGAAATTTTGAAATGTAATAAATAGAAAACTCTTGGCAAAGAATACCCTTTTGTACCTTTTGGTGTAGAAACTCTAATAGGTCCATGGGGTCCCAGCGCGAACAAGTTGTTCACAGAAATCGCGAAGCGTCTGGTTGAGGTAACTGGTGACCGAAGAGCTGGTGACTTCCTCGCACAACGTACCAGTATTTTGATACAGCGAGGAAATGTCGCCAGTATTCTTGGTACAATGCCTCAAGGGCCTATTTTAGACATTAGCTAGTTTTTAATTTTGTCTTAGTTTCTTGTACTTATAATTATGTAAATATGTTCATGTAAATAAAGATTATTAAGATGTTATTGATCTTCACCTACTAAACCTAGTTGACAAACATGGAAGGTGCCTATTATTTATACCTGTTCACCTGGCAAGGTGTTAAGAATATGGATATCATCATCATTCTTTTGCCCTTATCCAAGTGATCCAAGTCCCTTGGGGTCGGCACAGCATGTCTTCCTCTTCCATACGTCTCTATAAGAATTTAGGGGTCATCTGGCAACAGAACATATTAGGTATAATTAGATATATTAGGCATAGAGCGCAAATACAAACTTTATTGTGTCATTTTTGTACAAAATTCTTGCCTATATAGATTTTTCACACCGTTAATCGAAAAGCTAGCAACGGTTTTTTGACGTAGGGACTCAGAAATTAGTAGCTGTCCTTAACATAGCTCTTAAAAATTGGCTGTATTATTTTTTCTGTTAAGATACTTAATTTGAAATAAAACTATGGAAACGGATTAAATCGCGTATAATGAATTTAAAATACATCCCGACGTTTCGAACTCTTTACAGCGTTCGTGGTCAACGGGTGACTGAGGAAAAATTAAAATGTGCAAAAGCTACCCACTTACAAGAAATATTAACGAACCATGACCACAAATAATATAGATTTCTAAGGCAGGTTCACACACTATTAATAAAGCTAGTTATACAATATTCAAAAAATTTTACCATTACTCTGTTAAAAAATAATTAACCAATTAATCTACACAAAATTGACAAAGAAACAAACTGCAAATGTCCAACACCATACAACACAAATGCCTCACAGCCTTCGTCCTTACTTCGTCCATACTTAATTTGTTCTTCATAAACACACTGTTTTCAATATCAGCGAAACCAATCTGGTTGTAAGCCGATGTTTAACGTGGTTAAACAGATTAATACACTTTTTTTTAGAAATTGTGTAAAAAGTAATGTTGCATCGAATATGCACTGATTTCTATGCAATACAATTTAATATTTAAATCCACTGCTCTGGTCAATCCTACAATCGAGTTATTTAAGTGTCGTTTCAACCATTCAAGCAAACATTTTACAAATTCCGCCTACGCTCGCCGCTAAATTTGTTTTTCGTATTTCCGTGTTCCCCAACTATGGCCCTAAATTGAATTAAGAATGAACGTCATTTATCCACAGAAAAAAAAATAGTGTGTAACAAAAAGTTCTCACAAAAGCTGGTGGTTTGCGGTAGATTTTCAATTGTGGGCTTGAAATTTCGCACGGGAAAATAGCGCGTGAAATAGTTTCGTGAATGGTACGAATTTGTTTGGGAAATTTGGATGTAATGGAGAAAACAGAGTGATTTTCTTGGTCCAAGTTTTGGTGCAGTAGTTTTGTGTTATGTCACATTTTTCTTTAGTTGATATTCGTTGTTCGTTGATGTTCCTTTTTTAACTTTTGACTAGGAAAATCTTTTGTCCTTTATTTCAACTGTAGGTACTTTTACCTCCTTTGGCATACACTTAAGAATTCTGTTGTCAGTTTGTTGGTGACGTCACCGGTTCTTTAGCGGGCATATGGGTGCCACATGAATGGTTAGCAGCTGTCGTATTGATCAATCCAGTTTTTCTTCTCTTTGTTTAATGATAATGAAAGAAACAGGGCTTCTAGCCAAAAGTACCTTCGTTCACGTACCGTAGCGTATCGTTGTTATCTCTCTTTATCGCTCTTCCGGGTTGTTACGAAATAGCCAGATGCATATCGTTCGCCATAGAGCCGAACGTCAATTATTGCATTCTTGGCCAAAGGCAGTCTAATTTTAATTCTAGTCTTTCTGTCTGAAAAAGTAATCAAGTTCATGCACTTTTCTAGGACTTCGTGATATGGTTCATTA